>NW_023503972.1:4256751-4864858 GCF_014529535.1 Bradysia coprophila | reverse complement strand
ATCGTTTGAATGACAATAATTGTTCAGCAGTGATGATGGTAAAAGGAAACCCTTTTTCGGTATAAGCACGTCACCAACCAACTAATGTTTACCGGTGGTGAAAGATTGTAATCCCTTTTTTACGTGTTCAGCTTAAAATTGTAAGTGTCACTTCGACGATTCAGTTCTACAGGGCCTGACCCATACGATTTTTCAGAACCAACTTGAAAGTTGTGGACCAAGCCTACATCGTCCGTTTTACTTCCATACACTACATTGTTATGGGTTTACTGAACTCACTTCCTATTGGTCATTATTGGCAGATTTGCATCCCATTTTGCGCGAAACTGACGTTACAAAAAAGCAGGCGTGTCACATTAGCGAATTATAAGAAAAATAAAATTCACCTTTTTATGATAATTTCTTAAGTAGAACATATTTAGGATTATCAATCGAAAAGATAAGTAAAAAGGTTGTATTTCATTTTACTTATAGTTCGCCACTGCGACATGTCCTCTTTCTGTATTTAACTATTCATATATTCATATAAGAATGGGATTTAACGTTACGTTGATAAGATATTTACACTTACCATTTTGAATTTGCAGCGCTCTTTTGGCTCGAATTCTAAAATCTTAGAGATCTAGTTCCTCTTCGGTGTAAGAGCTAAACGAGCCTAAACAGTGTAACCCTACAATTAACTCATTAAATAAAAAAATTGTGCGGTTTTAATATGTCTCTGAATGTAAGACAGTGGGAGACGTTATCAAAAATGCATCGAATTTGATTTACTTTTCGTGTTTTTTTGTTGTTTTAAAACAAGAACCTACTTCCAAATTGATTCTCTTCATTTTAAATAAATTTTATTATCAACAACAAAACCAAAATGGGCAGTTGAACATATATACGTTACGTGTATACATTTATATATAGGTACTGCATAAATTATAGTTTAAGGAAAATCAATTATGAATGGCTATGTATGAAAGTCAATAAAAAAAACGAATTTATTAATTAAATTGCGCTAATCTTATAAATATAAATTATAAATCTATGCAAAAAAAAATGGAAAACTATTTATGGTCTACTAATTATTATAAATTTAAATAAAAAATGAAAACAAAAAATAAATGTAAAAAAAGAGTAAAATAAAATAATTTTTAATAAAACGGAAAAAGTGGAGAAAATATTTCGCTGTGGAATAGATTTCGGATTCGAATTTTTAATTGAAAAAAAAAAACAGAAAAATTTGTATTTATAACAGCAGAAGCTAAATAAATTGTATTGACAAAGAAAAAATGAAAATAGACAAAAGAGAAACCCAAGTGAATAAAAAAATGTAAATAAATTTGTAAAATATTATGTGCAATAAGACAAAAAGCTAGAAGATATTAAATTTTAAGTGTAAACACATAAAGTGAATAAGATTGGTTTCATTTTTTGACTGAAAACAAAAATTTTCGATTAAAACTTACCAGCTTTTTCTAACTTTTCTAAGAGAAGCTTTCTTCCTTCAAGACTAAGACATGAATAGCAGGCGTCAGCCAGTTCACGTCAGAGATAATAGTTTTGATCGGAAATCGTCGCATAGCAACACGTGTGGTGGCTTGTGGGTCATATTCATCATAGCGCTCGGCACAAATTTTCCCAGATCTCTGATGATTATATTACCGCTGAATTTTGTACTCTGCAGAAATTTGTGTGATAGTCTGTGCATGAAAAGGTTGATTGGTGGTACTTTGGTCATTTTGTGCAAATTATCGTTGGAGATGAACCTAAAATTCACTCGTGTCCTGCGAAACGTGAGAGCCAATCTCAGGCATCTGTTTTCGAACAATTTAATCTTTTTAAGAAGATATTTGGGTGCATTGTGCCATTCCGGTATTCCATAGATCAATCTCATGACATTCTATGCGCAATGGTGGCTTTCACTATGTTTTGATCCACATGCTCATTGTGCTTCAGGTTAGACTGGAGACGATATCCAAGGTATTTGACACAGGTTTTGAAGTCGATTTTCGTTCCATTCAATGTTAGGGTGAGATCGTTATTTTGGTTCCAGATATTTTCCTTTCTTGAAGCACACAGCTTCCGACTTGTCTGCAGTGCATGCAACTGATCTAGGATTTTGGTGCAACTATACTGTGCACTTTTCGGTGTGTGGTATGCGTTTGTGTCATCAGCGAATAGCGATAGATTAACATCTGGTACCAGAGGCATGTCGGAAACGTATATCAAAAACAATAATGGTCCCAAAATTGACCCCTGCGGAATGCATTCACCAATTTCCTTTCTATCAGAAATCGATCTGTTCATTTTTACCGAAACGTCCTTCCCTTAAGGTACGACTTCATCGACTGCACAATATATTCGGGAAAATTTAGTTGGATCAATTTGTACAATAACCCATCTATCCAAACTTTGTCAAAAGCTTTTGCAATGTCCAGAAGAACTGCTATAGACACGTCATCATCATTAAATCCAACTGAAATATCCTCCATTAACTTTAGCAGTACATGGACAGTGGAATGTTTAGGCTTGAATCCGAACTGTCCGTCTGGTATTATTTTGTTAATCTGGCAAAAGTCGGAAATTCTTTTGTAGATGGCCTTTTCGAGGATCTTGCTTAAATTGATGAGTAAACTGATGGGCCTGTAGTTACCGGGGTTATTTGGTTCCTTTCCAGGCTTTAACACTGGTAAAACATGAGCCAATTTCCATTCTTGCGGGAAATAACCAATTCTCAGACAAGCATTCCAGATCTTAGCTAGGAGTTCGAGGCAGGTAAACGATAGCTTTTTGATTACAGTACTTGGAATCATATCGGCACCTCTAGACTTTTTGTTTTTAAGCGACTTTAAAATCAAGCGAACTTTTTTAGCGTTGGTTAAGTATGTTTCATCAGTTTGGTCGTTACGGATCTGAAAATTATTGACAGTGGCTCGAACATGTTCAGAAAAAGCTGGATCACCGAGTTCTCTGTTTTGAACGTGAATCCCATAGAAGCAAGTGGCAAAAACATTAGCTTGGTCTGTCGTATTACTGACAACTTTGCCATCAAAACTAATCAGTGGCGGTTTTTGTGATGGGTTGTGAAGTAGCTTGCTAATGTTATCATAGATGTTGTTGTCAGGCCGTATATTCTTAAGCCTCTTTTCGTACAATTTCGATCGGTATTCATTTATCTTATCGTCAATCAACACATTCAGATGACTGACCAGCGATTTCAATATTCCTCTTTTGCGGTGGTTCTTCCGTCGAAGTTTGTTTTTGTATTCAATGAAAAGTTTAATATCAGTCGGGAAGTCATTACGGTAAAAAAGGGTATTGGCGACTCGATTTCCATACAAATTCAGTCAGTTTTAGTGATTTCCAGTGCAAAAGGACGTCATTTATAAGAAAAAAATTAATCGGCACCAGAGGCCGGTTGGCGCACATATCTACTTTCATTAAAACAGTTCAGCATTGAATTAGGAGATGCCAATGAACGGCATGTGTAATGTTTTAACACAGAAAGTTCAGTGTATGGCACTAGTTCATTTTAAAATTCAAATTTCATAAGTTCGCGCCAAAATAACAATCACGAAATGAGGTCTGAACCAAGGTAGGTATAGTGTGGAGGTAATGCCATTCCGATTAATGCGATGCTAATGACATCTTTTTTAATGAAAAGTAAGCCGTGACAAAAATCGGACGCTAAAAAAAATCTTCTTCCACAAAATAAAAATAATAATTTAAATAAAAAAAAAGAAATAACTCAAAATAAATGGAAAATGGGCGATTCATCAATCGGAAAACCCAGCGGATCCGGGATCGCAAATATGAAAGATTTGTTAGAAAATACCAAGAAGGAGTATCAGGCTTTTCATCCGAAAAATAAAGAATGGCCGTGTCCGTTTTGTTTTATCAAAAGCAAAACATTGATACAATGTCGAATACACATATATCACGAACACCGAAGCATTGCCAATGCAGATAGATTCGATTTCTTTTCAAATATACAATCCAAGACGTCTGTCCCTCTTTCGAGCCTCAGCGAACGTTCAAGACCAACCTTAAATAGAAAATGCAAACAGAAAGAATGTTCAATAACTGATGATGTCGAGCAGGAGTCTGAATCGAATGAAATCCATAAAAGAAAGGATCATAATCTGTTTAATGTGAAAGAAAATATGTCACGAATCGGAAGTCATCCTGAAAGCAAATCAACAAAGGACTCAAACGTTTCAACAACAGATGACTTGACAAAGTTTTTGAAACTAATCAACGATGGAACGAATAAAGAATCTGTGTTAGGAGATGAACTTTCAACTTCCTCGATGCATATGGCCGATAGATCGACAGAATTGTTTGAAGATGATGACGAGGAAGTGTTTTACTGTCCTTACGATTGTACTAACAAGAAACCTTTTCGAAATCGTAGAGGTGTTAACATTCATATTGGTAAAGTACATCAAGGTAAAGCTAAAATTAAACGAGAAGATGTTGAGTACGTATACATAACAAACGAGAGTGCTGAGACATCTGACTTCGGACGCAAACTAGCATATTTCAAAACAACAACTGCTACACTTCGTCGTTGTCCAAAAGGAGCACGTCAAGACTTGGCAGTTACTCTCACTAAAGTGATACGGAAAATAGTGATCAACAACAGCGAAAATTCATGGAATGACTTGTTGATTTTTCCTTATGCAACCTTGAGAATTCCTGATAGAAGCGAAAATGTAATGAATTTGACTTCGTTCGTTCGTCAAAACATTAAGGAATGGAATGAAGGCAATGTAAACATAATTGAGAACACGATCATCGCACAAAATAACAGGAAGTTTGAAAATGAGATTTCTAAGAAAGCAGAAGCGAAGCTTTCTGATGGCGATATAAGTGGAGCCTTACGTTTAATTTCTTCGGATGATTGTATTGCACCGAACAACGACCACACTTTGAATGCTTTGAAACATAAACACCCAGAACATCCTGAGCCATCAAATTTTCCAGATTCATCAATCGATGTTGATCAAATTATACCGACCGAAGAAGAAGTTCGCAGATCGATTATGTCATTTAAGAATGGTTCTGCAGGCGGGCTGGACAGTCTCCGCCCACAAATTTTGAAAGACTTATTGAACATTCGCAACGGCGAAGCATCAAATCAATTGCTGTCGGCAATCACATCTTTAACAGAAATCATATTACATGGTGATGTTCCAGCATCTGTTTGTCCTTATCTGTACGGAGCAATGCTAACAGCCTTACAGAAGATTTGTGGTGGCATTCGACCAATCGCTGTTGGAAATACATGGAGACGGATATCAGCTAAATTGGCTTGTTACAGGACTTCATCAACATTATCGAATTTGTTTAAACCAAATCAGTTAGGTGTTGGAATCAAAAATGGAGCCGAAGCAGGAGCTCATACAGCGCGAATTTATTTCAATCACAAACATAAATCAATTAAAGTATTTCTCAAAATTGACGTTAAAAACGCATTCAATGAGTTACGAAGAGATGCACTGCTTCATGAGGTCAAACGAAATGTTCCAGAGATCTTCAAATTTGTAGAGCAATGTTATAGAAATCCAACAAATGTGTATTACGGTGAACATTTAATACTGTCCCAGCGAGGGGTCCAGCAAGGAGATCCACTTGGACCTGCTTTGTTCTGCCTGACCATACAGAGAATCATTGCATCGCTTCAATTGCTGAATTTAGATTTGAATCTGTGGTACCTGGACGACGGTACCATTGCAGGCCACCCACATGATGTTTTGCTTGGACTTGAAATGATCATCGAAAAAGCTCGAGAAGTTGGTTTGGAATTGAACCACGGAAAATGCGAAATTTCTATTTTGGGCTCACATTCAATAGACAATAGTAACGAAGTCGTGAAAATGTTCCAAATGGTGTCTCCAGGGATTCAAGAAATACGAGAAGGCAACGAATTTCTTTTAGGAAGTCCACTTACAGATCAGGCTTCCGTCATTTGTCTTGAGAAGAAAATCATCGAACTGCAACGTCTTTCGAACAAATTAACGAAGATAAGCGCACATAGTGCCTACTTCCTACTACGAATTTCCATTACAACACCGCGATTGATTTTCTTCCTCCGTGGAACCCCGATGTGGCGTAATCATGTTGGTCTAAAACGTTATGACGAGGTTTTGAAAGAATCATTGGAATCACTGCTCAATATTCAATTAACACCAAAAGCCTGGTCAGAATCCGCTCTGCCTATTAAAAGTGGAGGTATTGGAATCAGGCACGCAACCGAAATCGCTTTACCATGCTTTCTCTCATCAATTTACCAAGTTTCTGATTTGGTGGACGATCTGTTATCTGAAGAATACCGACAGACTGATCCTCCTAAATCTGAAGCAGAAGAACTTTGGTGTGAAGAGTTTGGTGAATTGCCAGAAGAGGGATTACGACGTTTTCAAAAAATCTGGGAATTGGACGCAATCAAAAACAAAATCGATTCCTTGAGCACATCTTTTGAGAAAACAGAAGACAAAGCAAGATTCTTGGCTAATTCTATAACAGAAACCGGCGCTTGGCTTCAAGTATTACCATCGCCACAATTGGGAACACATTTGTCTAATGACGAATTCAGAATCGCAATGTCTCTTCGTCTTGGTACGACCATTGTCCAACCTCATAAGTGCATCTGTGGAGAAAAAGTAACCGAATTCGGACGACATGGGCTATCTTGTTCAAAAGCCAAAGGTACAAAAGTCAGACATGCGATGGTGAACAATATCCTTCAACGATCGCTACGATCAGCTGAAGTACCTGCAATTTTGGAACCACCTGGTTGCTCTAGACCAGATGGAAAGAAGCCAGACGGATTAACTTTAATACCCTGGGCAAAGGGCAAATCATTGCTCTGGGATTATACGTGCAGAGACACCTTCGCTCCATCATATTTGAGCTCAACATCAAAACATGCAGGACATGCAGCCAAGAAAGCAGAAGTTGACAAAATCAATCACTATTCCGAACTATCAAATCAATTTGTTTTCGTGCCGGTCGCCTCTGAAACTTCTGGAATTTTCGGAAAACTTGCACTCAATTTGATAAAGAAAATAGGGAGTAAAATTGCCGATGTAACAAACGAAAAGCGCTCAACATCTTACTTAATTCAACGAATAAGTGTAGCTATACAAAAAGGAAATGTTGTTTCGATATTAGGTACAATACCTGAATCGAAAAACCTCGGCGAAATTTTCTATCTTTAAATTGTAAAATCTTTCATTTGAATATAAATATTTTAGTAAAATAGAAATATCTTTTTTTTAAGCAGCGAGAATTGCTGTTGGTCTTCGTTTAGGATCCCAGTTGTGTGAAGAGTACAAGTGTAATTGTGGTAATGTGGTTAAGAAGGACGGTTTGCATGGTTTATCGTGCAAATTAAAGATGGGGATTATTGCTAAACACGATTCTGTCAATAATGTTTTTGGTAATGCATTTTCCTCTGCAGGATTTCCCAATATTTTGCAACCACCTGGTATTTCTAGAGACGACGGTAAAAGACCTGATGGTATGACAGTAGTTCCGTGGAGTCATGGAAAATCACTTTTATGGGATGTAACAATACGTGATACTTTGGCTCCTTCATACATCAGTGAATCCTCTAAGAAAGCAGGGTCTATTACAGATAAAGCGGAGAGATTTAAGCATAATCATTTTATGCGTCTTAAAGAAAACTATTTATTTACCTCCCTTGCCTTTGAATCATTAGGTTGCATGGGTCCAGAAACAAAGAAATTTATTGACAAGTTGGGATCGTTGATGAAGAGAGCATCAGGGGAGCCACGTTCCAAAGATTATCTGTTGCAGAAAATTTCTATTGCTATACAAAGAGGCAATGCGGCATGTATTCTTGGAACTTTAGGAAGTAATAGAGCGGATGATTTTTATTTATTGTAATATTTGTTGATTGAAAAGATCGTTTTTTTACTGACTGCGCCGTATGCGAGCAGTCTTTTTTTTCGCTTTGAATAAATAAATCTTTTTTTAAATGGTTGACTTTGATTTTTTCTTGCGGTTATATATATGACATTACCACCACCCATAACATTGGTCGAAACGTAGGATAGAAATGAATATTAAACTTACAAGGGAGGCATCAAAGCAGTTTGATCGTCATCTTGGCGTTAAAAAATACTGAGGTTGATATCAATCGACCCAGGATATGTAAGGTGGAAGACACATGAGCAATTTTGCGTTGATGTGATCAACAATTATGCTGCGTTTTCCATTGTGTATGGTGAATATCAGATTACAATGGAAAACGTAGCATCATAACGCCATATATGTTTAAAGTGTTGAAGGAGAGATTATCATCCCATAGTAAGTAGATCAGCAGTATAATTATCGGGTTGTTATCATGAGAATAATGCCAAATCTTATACTTCGATTCTTGCAACAAGTATTTTGTTGATTAGTCAAAGCTTGCTGTCGTCTTAAGGCTTCAAAATGAGAATAGAACCGATATTTTCGATAGTGACGTCGGACATCAATGGACTTTGGCTACAATATCATAAAAAAATCCATCAAAATCTATTACTTCATTCTTCTTAACATACATATTTTCTATATAAAACTTCCTTAACCGGTGGTCGTCGTTTACTTTTGTCATTAGTGATGATAACAGATGATATAGAAATATAAATGCTAATCACAGATTACTGCAGATTACTACATGTAGTCGCCTTTTATAAGCATAGGACGGTTACGATATCAAACATCGAGAAGAAAAAACCGTTTTAACAACCGAACTACATACAAATGAAATCGAAATTAGACAAATAATTGTGGTCTAAGTAGCAATTCAAACATTTTCTTTCCAAGTATCACCCGTCGTATTTATCCAATCAATTTTAACAACAAGTTGTTCACTTTACGAATTATGAAAGTTGACAAAATATTAAGAAAATATTTGCCAAAAAATGATAGAAGATTGAGATTGAGGTTCCCTGGATTGAGAGTATGACTTCCAATCGCATCGAAAAAAAACGTAAACTCGTTGCTTGACTTGAAGTTACAATTACAACCACGTGAAGCTAAAAGTCCCTTGGCTTATTAATGAAATGTTCTTGAGTAGACATGCTACAAACACCTATGACCTGTTGAATGTACCGATATGTTTAATGTATGTTTAGAACGATAGTTCGTCTATCAGCTAGTGCGAGAATTTTATTTTGCATGTAGTCGTAACATACATGTCGTAACGAACGTGCAAACATTTATTAATCGCGGTACTCAGTTTGGCTACCTGCTGTCTAGTGCTAATTTACGTTTATTACAACCGGTCTCTGTCTTATCAATTTTAATTCAAAACAATAATCGAATGATGTGTTGTCTCATACAGAAAATAAAAAATGAAAAAAAGCGAAGAGAGTCAGGTCACTCTCTCGCAGCAACATTTTTTAAAAACTTTTAATTATTTATTGTCTCACCTATCGCAATTGTCGCGCATTTTATGATTGCGCGTATTTAATGGTTGAGGTTTCGCTTAATGAGGGCAAACCATTAAGTAATTCAAAAAGAAAACGCCGAAAAATGTGTATCGCACTCAGGCATTTAAGTAACGAATTGTGAGCTCAGAACCGCACACCTGAATCGCACACAACACCGCACAGACTGTACGATTTTTCGAGCGACAATAACATTCAGTTTCAATTCAAATATCGGTAACGATGTACAACAGTGACGATGATGTGCGATCGGAAAGTGATTTGTGTTACTTCTTGCTGGCCATCATAACAGTGTTATCGTTTATATCGAACGGATCAGCGTACGATGGCAATAGTTGGAATGAAATTGCCCGAATGGCAAACATCAGCGAAAGTGATTTCGATCAAATCGTTGATGGTGGACCGTTGACTGACGGCAAAATTGGACTGTTTTTGTTCACCCAATACTGTGGACCGGGTGAAAGAGTGTGGAAATCTATATCCGGTTCGGGCAAGCGACCATCAGCAGCTACGTATGCCGATATAGACGTGTGTTGCAAACAACACGACGAATGTCCCAATTATATATCGAGCGACGGAGACTATGACAGATACGCCGGACTTTCGCATAAATCGCAGATATTTACCAGGTTCATTGATTTTAACGACATCGAAAGTGGAATGTCCATTAATTCTGAATCGCGACCTACCTTTTACAGATTGGAGTGTGCCTGTGATGGCCAATTCTTTCGATGTTTGAACGATCTAAACAGTCAATATGCCAGCACCGTTGCGTTCGGTTATGGAGTGGTGCAAAGTCAGTGCTTCGAATTGACTTATCCCATCGTTGGCTGTAATAAATATTCGTAAGACATCATCATCATCATCATGATATCTCTGCATCATATTTGCATCTCATTCGTTCTGTAAAAAAAATTGAATTCCAGAAACGATATACTTCCGCCAAGACGTTGCCTGGAGTACAGAGTGGATGATACAAAAGAGAAGATTTGGCAATGGTTCGATGTGCCACCGGCTTCTTCTAAACTGTACGAGTTTCCCCAAACTATAACGTCTTAACGACAGTGATTATACCGAAGCGGCAAAAACATTAAATTCTAGGCCACTAATTGCGAAGTAGTTCTTACACAAAACCAAATTGTCGAATAAAATTGTCTTATCACAGTGTTAATGACCTTCCTTCTCACATACAAAACACACGGCTTAGATTCGCATAATTTATGAACCTGTCTGGTTCATCGTTTAGCTGATATGCGACATTTTTAGGGCACTTCATTTACAGAGCAGATAAGGTGATTTAGTAACTCGAATTTGTTTTTTTGTGAAAGAAGACCCTGACCCACTAAGTTCTCGCGATGTGAAATAGTTATTTATGCAATCGAGTTATAAATGCTTTAGGCACTAGATGTCTCGAGGCGTTCAGGTCTAGAGTGACAATACACATCGTGTTCCTAAAAAAACATTTATCGCCGAGTTGCATACAACGTTTTTCTCAATAAAGGCACCGAAAGTATTGTTTGAAGCGAGCACCTTGAGAAAATTACCACCCAATAAGTCCGTAGAAAATAGCAGATTACATTGGATGCTGCGAAAGTAATTCATTACTTAAGGCTGAGACTCTTTTTGTGACTTTCATTTTTAAAAATTATCGAAATTCGTGAAAATAATAATTTTGAGAATTTTTAAGAATTTAAGTTCGTACGAGGAGAGAAATGTGAAATTCGACATGTTCTCACATTAGGGAGTTGCTGTTGTTTCTATTTGATTCTAGCAGGAATTTAGTTGAACAAATGAAACTCTAGATTTCAATAATTTTCTGAATTAAGGTTAGGCAAGCGCTCGCATACTAAAAAAAAATCAAGATTTTCATTTGTTAAACAAATTTTGTGTGGAACCACACCACTCCCAAAACAGAAAACTTGTAGAATTTCATTATTCTCTCCCTGTAAAACTTTCGTAACTTAGGAATGTTTTTGAAAAAATTTCAAAATTCTGAAGAGTTCTTTAAAATGCTTGAAATTCTAAATCTAAGAATTTAAAGTTTCCAAAATTCTCGAAATAATTCCCGAAAATGGGCTCTGACATGACGTAACAATTTTGTGATAAAAGCAAACGCTCAATTGTGTTTTTTGAGCAACAAGCTTCGGTAACTCAATTTTCGGCAAGAGTAGAGTTTCAAATTATATCCGAGCCGAAGGCGAGATTTGAGTTTTACTTGTTGAAAAATCATTACCGAAGCTTGTTTCTCAAAAAAAAAAACACGCGAATGAGTTTGCGAGCTTCACAAGATTGTTTCAGAATTAATGAATTATCTTAGCAGCATGAAATGTACATATTCTCCCACCTCCATATAGTCTGCGCCACAAAAATGAATTTACGAAAAAATAACCGAAAATGTTCTGAGTAATTTTTTGCAGAGGACAAACCATGTAATGGCCAGCTTTCGCACGGGACAGGCATATTAAAAAATTCGCTCTGAAAAAAAATGGCATTTTAAATAAGTTCAAGCTCAGACATTATTAGACAGTATCTGAAACTTTACATGACATCAGACGGAAAGTTGGTTCTTACAACTCCACCAACATTCCCTAGTAAGATGTTGACTTTTATGTTTCATTTACACAGCAATAGCCCCAATTTTGCCTCTCACGCGTAGAGTTGTAGCATTCGTTTTTCTTTTTAGGGCCTATAGGGAAACTCGTAACCGGTGCAGTTGCTCTATCACGCAGACAAACGCGTATTCCATTCTAGAGATCAAGTTTGAAAACCACTTTGCCTTCTACTCTACAGCTTTATACATATTAAAATCTTACTCTGTATTGTGATAGGAGTAGTAGATAGGTACATTACAATCCTGTATGAGAAGTATTGGCAACACAAATGGATTACCTTTTCGGTGGTTTTTTTCTTGATTGAGACTTTAACTAAAATTTAGTGTTTTACTACTCGCCAAGTATGGAATCAAAACCTTTCATACGTAATAGGGCTTCAGTGGCACACTCAACGGTAACATTTTCTCTTTTTTCGACCGATTTTTATCATTGGTCGTTTTTAAAAGAGTATGTTTCCAGTGTGTCTTGGTGCGATTTTCCACAACTGGGAAGAACACCCTCCCTGTACAGTTCGTTCATCATTTGATTATTTTTCAACTTCCAACTTTTTCTGCCGTAAATTTTACAGTGAATGTGCAGGTAGAACAGTATCAAACTGAGCCGAAGTACAACGAAAGGTGGAAGTAGAAGGTTCTTTGGAAATTAAATATTTTAGGGAAATTTTACTTACGATGGATGCAAGGACACCGCTCACTACTTTGAAAGTTTTTTGCTGTTGCAGTTTCTCAGAACAGCACCGAAGAAGAATTACATCGGCAGCTCTTGACACATCCAACAAAATCGATTCGTTTTATTAAATTTCCATTTATTTTACGATCAACAGAAAATGCCACAATTTTTTCGACTAAAAACTACTGACAAGTCGCCTCAAAATTCGGTACATTGTCGCCCATATAAGAAATATCAAAATAAACCAACGAACGTCCCATGTGCGCAAATCGATTCGCCTGTTCCAAGGCAGCCAACGATTCAATGTCAATGCCAACGATTTTCTTCTTGTAATCGCCACTTTTGCCACGACTATCCTGCAATTCCCATCGTTCCGGATACAATTTCGAATTTTCTCGACGCAATTCCCTGACGATCTCGTCGAATGGTAACGTCGCTCGGCTGTCTTTGAACACGACCTCAACGGATTTCAGTTTGTCGCGGGGTATTTTTATGTCCACGGGAACGCGTTCGATTTTCAGGTCAGCACCAACCCATTTGTCCTTGAAATCGGACACAATCACACGCTTCAACCATTCGAATGTGAGCAAATTTGCACAGACGACTTCCACTCGCCGGTCGATGTATCTCTGCTGCAGCAATTTCGGTTTCGGTGGATTCTCGATTTCACTTATCATCTCGCGTAGCGCTTTCAGTAGCACCGTTTTGGTTGTATCGTCTAATTGATCGGAAGCATCCTCGATTTTCACAACGAACGGAATGTCAATGACTTTGGTGTACGAAATGTGGAATTTTTTCGGACCTCTTGCTCTGGATGGATCCAGTTGCGACAAGATTTGTTTGACATCAGCTATGATCTCATCGACTGCCAGTTTGTCGTCGCCAATTCGTTCCAGTGCTTTTGTGTTCGTTCGAAGGGATTCTGGATCTTTGATCATTGCTTCGGTAAGCATTTCCCGCTCTTTCTTCTCGTCGGCTGTCCATTTCTCTTGCTTTTTTCCAAATATGCCCGAAAGTCGCAAAATTATTTGATCGTAGGCCGTAGTGCGTTGAGTCTTGCTGTTCAAAATATTGATCAATTTAGTGCGTTGACGTTCGAACTCGGTGATCACGGACTTATCACTATTCGACTTGACACTGGCAATAATTTCTTTGCACTGTTTGATGGTGTCATCGACGACAGCCTTGTCAATATTGTCCGTAAATTTAGTATCAGATCGAATGGAATCTGGATCGCGCGACATTTGGACCAGAAGATCGTCTCTACGTCTATCGTCTTCGCGTGTCATCTTCTCAAAGTTTTCTAACGAACTCTGTACGAGTTTCGTCACCAGCGCAGTCAGTTGATTCCATTCGCTCGAACTGGATCTACTGTCACTTTCAGCCGATTTGTGACTTTCGGCTGAGTTTCTCGATTTTCTCATCGTTGCGATTCGTTCCATCGCTCTCTTCCTTTCTTTTGCAATCGACTGATCGACTCGCTTGTCACGGATACCATTGCGATAAAGGATTTTATACGCGAATTTGCAAGCCCAGTCAACATTCCGGTGCCCATACTTTGATCCCAGCTTTAACAGCGAGTCAGGATCGTCGGAGATCTTCAGCAAGAGTTCGTCTCTCTCGAGCATCCGTTTATCATTGGCAGTTAAATTCTTTCGTTCATCTAAGGTCAGACGCAGCATTTGATCGATTATGTTACCCAATTTTATCCACTCAATCGGAATGGTATCCTTCGCTTCTGTGGATTTGTCGGATTTGGTGGAAGTTGGTTTCTTTTCGATTGGCAATGCGGCGATTTTCTTCGAAATTAATGAAGCGATACGTTCGTCTGGCACACCGTTCGGATAGAGAATGTTTTCGGCTTCTTTGACTGCCAAATTCAAGCGACCCTTGCCGAATTTGTACACAAACTTGTCGTCCAGTTCCAGTAAATCGGGATTTTCCAACAGGAGCCGCATTATCTCTTTCCTCTCGACCATTTCCTCTGACGTCAGTTCAGCATCCCGATCGATATTCATCAGCATACCGACGATGTTGTTGAATTTCTGCCATTCGGAATCGTCGGCATCGAGTTTCGTCATTTTTTTACTCGATTGACCGCGCGAACGTGACCGGGACGATCCAGACCTGGATCGTTTATGCG
Organism: Bradysia coprophila; assembly: GCF_014529535.1. Taxonomy (NCBI): domain Eukaryota; kingdom Metazoa; phylum Arthropoda; class Insecta; order Diptera; family Sciaridae; genus Bradysia; species Bradysia coprophila. The sequence continues at coordinate 4,849,982 of NW_023503972.1, read as the reverse complement.
ATTTATACGATTGTCCAGCAAGTTGATGGCGCAAATCATCGTTTCGGGTTTGACGATTGTCGGTCAATTTGTTACGTAAATCGGCTGGTGATCGACTGCGATATATGTTTTGTCGCTTCGTCGACAACCGTACACGTAAGTCCTCCGAACGAGAATCTCTGGATCTTGATCTCGATGCGTAATGTAGCATGGGTGGTGGTTCGAAGTGGTCGTCGTTATCGTACATCAACTCGCGGATATCCTCCATCGAAACACTTCGATTTCGGAATGGACCAGGTGGCGAGACTGCAAACGATGATATGTCGGACGGCGATATTACATTGCGGTGTGCAATTCGTTCAGCTGATCGGCTATGCGGTGATCGGTTGTCACGTCTTGGTCTATCTCGTGGGCTCCGTTTACGGTCACGGTCACGGTCTCTCTCCCTATCTCGTGAAAAGCGTCTTTGTCTCGGAGGTGATCGACGTCTTGATTTTTCAGGAAGGTTTCGTCTGTGGGATTCGGTGTGCTTACGTTGCGAACTATTTTTCGGGATCATCAACGTTCGCTCAAGAAATTCTTTCTCCTTCAATTCCAATTCGATCTCTGCGGCAGGTTTTTCGACTGGCAATTGATTAACCGGCGGCACAGGAAACGGTGTCAAATCAGAGTTTGCGAGCTGTTTGTCCACTGGATACATTAGATTAATGTTCGGTTGCATTAAATGTGGATTCATTGGTCGACCGGGCATATTCCAATTATGTTGCTGTTGCCATTGCAGGTCCGGTGGTCTCATATGAGGTTGCCATGGGCTTGCATTCCACTGTGGTCTCATCGGAGGCATTCTGGGAAAGCGATTGTTCTGCATCGGATCAACGCCAGGCGGAAATAAATTCATCGGTTGGGCCATCCATCCGGGATTTTGCTGATACGGTGGCCGGACTGGCCAAGGACCGTCTTGAGGGTTACTAATTTCCGTTTGTTGAAAATTGTTCCACGTCTGTTCACTAGCTTCCGATGGATACGCTGTCCAATTTTGAGTGTGCTCGGGATTCGCATTATCGGGTATGGAGTCGGGCACTAGATTTTCCAATTGATCGGCAAAACTGTCGTTAAGTTCCCCACTTGACGGAGCACTGTTTTCTACGTTGGACCGTTCGCTCAATCGACTCATCAGTTCCGTTAGTTTCTGTTTCAGTTTCTGATCGACCAGCTTCAAAATTAACTTCTTACGCTTCGACACCTCGCTGTTGGTGAGCGGACGCGTTGGCTCTGCCACACCGAATAGCATTTTGTTCGCCTCGATTTGTGATTCGCGGAAATATTCCTCTTTCTGGTCGACTTCTTGCTTCGCGTCATCCGACGAATTTGTTCCAAAATAGTCTATGACCGGTTTTGCGGTCGATGCATGTACAGCAGGTTTCGTTGGTGCAGACTGTGCTACCGGTTTCGTCAGTGCTGGATGTGAAATTTGTTTTGGTGGATGTACAACTGGTTTTACTGGGACTGGGGGCACAATCATCGGTTTACGCTCAGTGGGTGCATTGAAACGAGGTTTTGCATCTTCTTTGGTAACGACAGCACCACGACTTCGAATATTGATTTGTGGCTTCAAATCAATTGAAGACATAACGGGTGGCCTCGGCGGGAAGTCATCTAAATCGAGCTCGTCATCTACATCGGGAATTTTCTTAACAATCGTCGGCTCACGAATTGATGCTACTGTCACAGCGGTAGTCGTCGTGGCTGCGTTGACGTCTTTCACAATCCGGGCAGGTGGTCTTACATCAATTGGTCTAACATCATTTGTAAGAACCGGTGGAATGGTCAATTCTTTAGCCGATTGTCGTGTGGCCGGCCGATGTTGTCTGTCGACATGATTTCGTCCAAATGGGTCGGCGCCAAATTTTTTTGCTGTTTCATTTCGATAATCTTCGTCAATTGCACGGTCATCGAATGATGGCATAACACCGTTATCAAATGGATTAGACGACACTTTCGGTTGTACTAGCCGATCCATTTCGATTTCCAATGCTAAATGGCTAAATGGATTTTCATCCAATTGTTGGCTTCCATGATCGGAGGAGCTGTGCAATGGCTTTAAAACATAAAACAATTTTTGGGTTAGATTCGTTTTGCGATCGAAATGGTTGGTTTTTTTGGTTTACTGATTCGATCGTCGGTACATCATCACAATTATAACAAACGAAAAAAATAAATTAAAAAGAAAAACAAATCAACTACAGTTACAACAGGTCTACGGGGTGAACGTGGAACCATCACAGTACACGCCAATCGTGTAGTGCCATATTGTTGTTCTGTACAACCATTTCCATCCATAGTTTTTACAAATAAAACGGCTGCGGATCGCAAATGGTCGTGGAAACCCAGTAATTTCGCTTTTACATTTACAGTGTGCGTACATCCCTTTAACCAAAGCGTTTTACGGTACCAAGCACACCAAAGAAATGTTTGGCGCTTGAAAAGGCTTTGATTTGGATGATCAACTGTTTCAGTAAACAATGGACCAAGCGAAGTACAGTGACACCAGTTTCATTAAACCCGGAATATACGGGTCAACAACAACGAAATTATCTCACCAATCGGTAAACGCTATCAAATACATTCAGCGAAATTGCTAGGTTTTCCGCGACGATTTCGCATTCTGCACCCAAAACAAGTCAATAATTTTTCATACAAACATTGCGTATACAACGCGCGACTACCATACTTTTCGAATTGTTTTTTTTTCTCTCAATTAAAGCGTCCAATTTCTATAAAAAAATAATTAGCAACAACAAAAGAACGGTCTACCTTATTGAAAAAGGTTCCTGGTGAGTTGCGACCTCGGGTATTCACTTGAGGCGCTTTACCTCTTTTTGATGGGTTGGGTTTGGTGTGACGAAAATTGCGATTCATTGCGATTTCGGGCGGTTTATTGCCGTGGGCTCACAGGAGCTGGGAGTGTTGTAATCAGTTTATTTTTTTAACAAGTCCAGGTGTTCCTTCAATCAAATGAAAACTAAGTTCCGCTTCTTCATCAATTTATTTTTTTTTGGTTTGTCTTCTTCTTCTTTTTTCTTTTGACATTTGTGGTAAAGATACATGGATACATCGATGCAACATAAAGAAAACGATTGAACGTTTTTGAATGCGATTAATGCTTTCATTTCGCGACCGTTCTTTTTTTCAATTTATTAACAGTTATTTATGACATGGAGTGCAAAGTACCTTATTAGGCTCTAGATGTGTAATGATGACACACGGCCTTTGGCCTCGTGTCATAATTACACATCTAGAGCCTAACAAAGTACTTTGCACCGATATTCATACAACGTTTTATGCAACAGAGTCATCTAAAGTTCACAATTTTCGAACATTATGATGCTGAGTTGCATAAAATAAACTTGTGGACGACAAAAAGTTACAGCTTCAGTGTCAAATCAATGAAATAACGTTCAAACTTCCCAATTATTTTACTAGACGTAAGACAGAGCATAGGGGTAGCATACATTTTCTTAATGATTGAATCAAAAACATATCGAAAAAACACCATCCATCGCAATGTTCTGAAAGAACAGGTTACGACCAATGAATATAAACCACCCAGGTATGGTCTAATGTCACCTCGGAGGAAAAAGCGATTTTCTTTTGACAAAAATAATGAGTACGTTCAATGTAAAGCGACATATTTTGATGAAGCGGCCATACCTGGTATGTACATTTATTGGTTAAGACACACAAATTTCGTCAACGGCCACGAAGTTCATATAAAAAGGGCAACTTCACAAAAACTAAATTCCGAATTTTCCTAAAACACATTTTCTTCAAGTTGATTTCACACAGAATCTGTGTACTGAGTGCGTTTATCAATTTCTTTGTCACTCGCCTTCGTGGCTATCTTAAGAGTCTTAACCTCTTCTTTCAGAACCTTGATCCATCGTCAAAGTATATTTATTTTATAAAATGGATCAAGACTGACACATTAAGACATAAAACTAAAAATTTAACGCTGCGCGTAAAGAACTTATGCTCGAATTCAGTTCCCAAGCATAGGCGAAGCATCATCCATCGCTGAGGTAAATTTTATTTTCCAAAATAGATCAATCCGAAAATGTGGCGCGAAATTTGAATTTATTTTATGCTTCTGTGACAACCAATCCATGGATACCTCTTTCACTGGTAAGTTGAATTGAATTCAAATTGAATCAAAATAAAGGCGTACGATATGACGGTGCTGATGACCTAGAAATATCATCAAAAATGGTAAAGTTTCTTCATTCAAAGTTCAGTTTATAATCGAACGTATGGCTTAGTTATTCAACGGACCCAACTTAACAAATACACTATTTTCACCGCTTCTGTCAAAATATAGAGAGTTTCGTGATGATTTTCCTAAACAACGTCTGATGGCGATTGCGATGAAGAATTCCGTGAAATGCTTCACTCTGCCATGTTTAGCCAAAAAATCGTATCGCATTTGGATCTTTGCTTCTAAAAAGCTCTCGAAAGCTGTAAGTTTCTTTTGTATTTTATTGAAATATTTTGCTTTTTCAATGAACTCCAAAACAATCTCAGCTTTCGCCAGCTCTCCAAAGCACACAAACAGTGTCATACGGTGTTTTGGATTAACATGACAGCTCTATACTTTGACAAAAGCCGATGACGTATTAATGGCGTGCATTGAAAGGAGTTATGGATTCAAAATTCACGTAATCGGCGCTGTGATAACAAAATAAGAAATTGGGAGATACGTTCTGTAATTCTAAAATTAATGTGATCGTACCGCTTGGAATGTACTCAAACGAATCTCGAACATACCACATCCAGTCTGCGATAGTTTGTTCAGTAAAATGTGGGTTGTAAATTCTTGCATCTTTAAAAAAAGAGTGAGGAAAGAAAGTTAGCTAGAGTGACAAATGACGAGTTATGCTACTTACACTTCTGCGAATTTTCCTATGCAAATTAATTCCTTCATACTGCATCGAGAGTAACAGAGTCACGGTGAAATTGGCCTAAAAAATTATTGAAAATCTTCTGACCTTTACATGGAAAACCTGCCTTGCCTCAATGTGAGGAAATCGGCAGGCCTGGCAAACATGCATATAGATTGAGCGGAACACTAGTGGCTAGATATAACAGACGTTACAAGTCGCAAGCAGCAAGCAGAGACAACTGTAGCGTAAAACTGCTACAACTCTGCAACTGCTACGGCAAGCATGTTTTATTAACCTTTCAATTTCCCACTTTACTAAAATCAAGAGAAGATTAAAACTTAATTACCTCAAGCAAAATGTTGTCACATACTGCGAAGGTGTTATACAAATCCCATAGCTCTATTGCAAAAAGTAATGTATTCGTCGTATAAAAACTGTGAAAGACCTCAATGCCACGACGTCTCCACATTACGATTCGCAGGATAATTTGAAAAAGTAATCCAAGCGTTAAAGAGATTACGTAGAAGACCACTTGCAGCGAGCATATCTCATTGCACTCATTCAGCAACACCGTGAGACGATAATGCTCCACGCTAAGTGCGTCCAATTCATCACAAATACTATCTACCTCAAGGGTTTCCGTTTTGATTCGATCTCGTAAAGCCTCGATCCGATTGTTAATTTTCTGATAACACCATTGCCCACCCAAAGCGCAACCATAGTACAGATTGGGAATCAGTCTAGTGACTACCGGCGCTACACTAATTATTATTGCTCCAATGAAATTGGCATACGGTGATGTTGACTTTTGAAATGGGCCTTCTATCAATACTAAACTGTAGACTAAGTCGAAAACTGTTGACTTGACAAAAAATTTAATTAGAATTCGTTGATAGCAATCTCCTGATCTAACGCTCAATGCATACACCCGGGCAACCTTTGTAAGAAATCGTCGGACCTTTCTGTGATTTAAGTAAACGCTTCCGTACATTGTGATGTATAAAATTCCTATTGAATAAAGGAACCACTCGTCAAGAAGAATTAAAGTGTAGCTTCTCAATCCATTTTCCAAATTAGAAAATATTTGTGGATAATAAACGAAAAATAGAATCAATGAAGCCGAAGAGAATGTGAATGCATAAATATAGGAAATGACACTGGCTGCCCTTCCATCGAATTGATATGGCCACACTCCACACAACCGAATTGTCAACATCGCCGTAATTTCAATAAATTTTGTCAGATCTTCGACAAACATATTTCGTTTTGCTCGCGTTTTCTCTTCTCAAAATGATAATACGACTCCAGTAAAAAGGGCTGGTAAGCGACTGAGAGGTATACCGCCGTTAGTGACCATAAAAGAAAATATCGATTTCTCATCAGCGCGCTTACGTTTCTATCATCTCTGAGGAATAAGTCAATTAATGACTCCCAAACAAAATATGCTTAAAGAACGGAATCGAGTACAGTCAGAGCACTACGCCCAGCACTGAATAGGTTTGTTCCAAGGCCATATGAATTGTCAAATTTCATCCATATAAACATAACCTCAATAATACCTCTGTGTAAATCGCGTAGGCGACGTTGGTCGATTTGTATGAAATATCACGTAAGCGACGTTGCTATGGATGAAATTGTCGTTGTTCGGGTTGTCAAAGTTCGTGTTTACAGTTACTTGGAACAAACCAATTGCCAAGTGTCTGTAGAGGTTTTAGTGATAAGAGCCACCGCTTAGAATTGTTATCGTATGTTTTAACTCATACAATGAAGACATGTCATCTATATGTACAAAACGAATCCTACAGTGATTTCATCGGCCTTCAAATATTTGCTATGCTCATGCTAGAGGCAGTGCTGTGGTATATAGTTTTTCTCTTTTCTCTCAGGAATATTTTCTTATTTTATCTGTTTATCTATTTGTAGTATATTATACAACAATAGCCCATCATCTTTGAGCTCGTCAATTTCAAGTGACTGCACAATAAATTTTGAAACAGGTGTTAGGGAATCTTGCGCCGCGTCATTCACAATAACTCACAAAGTGACAGCTTCCTTATACAAAATGTGCCAAAATGTGAATTATTGTGAATGACGCGGCGCGAGATTCCTAGCAACCGTTTATTTCTCTCTCAGAAGAATACAATTTATTTCGTGTCTGTTCGTGTCGTATGTTTTCGTAAATTAAGATCAAAATTTTCATGTTAACCAGGTTTGTTACAAGGCCATATGAATTGTCAAATTTCATCCATATAACCATAACCTCAATAATATCTCTGTGTAAATCGCGTAGGCGACGTTGCTCGATTTGTATGAAATATCACGTAGGCGACGTTGCTGTGGATGAAATTGTCGTTTTTCGGGTTGTCAAAGTTCGTGTTTACAGTTACTTGGAACAAACCTATACAGAAGACAATCGTGTCCCCAGCACCAATGTCCTGTCAGCATCTGTTATCGAGTCGCACACACAAATAAAACGCACGAAAATATGTTTTGTATCAAAGGCTCTATATAAAGGTATAGAGCCTTTGTTTGTATTTATTGGGTGATCTAATAACAGCTGCATTGCATAGTAAAGGTTTCAAATTCTGATCTTATTTATGAGGGACATCCGCCTGAATTATCTGCAAAATTCGTAGGAGTAAAATATTTTTTGTAACCAATTCAAAAGGCAATGAGGGGACAGACATGCACCTTGAATACAGACTATCGGTTGTATCTCGGTTCAACGCGAATGCGAAAACCATCGGTTCGCTTAAGAATGATGTCACCTTGAAGTTTGAAATCAGCCTCGGTGCAACTCGAATAGATTTTGTAGCTTCGCAAAATCGTCGACAGCAGAATTTTCAACTTGAGAATGGCATATTTACGGCCGACACAGCTGCGCGGTCCTGCACTGAAAGGAATGAAACCGTAGTAGTGACGGTTTTGCGTACGTTCTGGAAGGAAATTGTCCGGATCGAAAACATCTGGATTGTCGTAAATATCTTGGTGGCGGTGAATTTTGTACGTGCCAATGACAACAGTTGAACCGGCTGGAATTGTGTAAGGTTTAGATACAAGTTTCACGTTTTCTTGCACCACACGCGCTATAACGGGTACTGATATGACCAACGAAAAAGGAAATCAATTAAATTTAGTTCAAACAAAATGAGAGAGTGATATGTCCGATTACCTGGCGGATACATGCGCAATGTCTCAAAGATTACGCGTTCCAAGTAGTTCATTTGTAGAGTATCTGCAAATGTGGCCGGTCGATTGGAATCGCCGAATATTTGTTTTTGTTCGGCAAATACGCGATCTTGTATCTCTTGATGGCAGGCCAACAAACACAATACGAAACTAGATCCAGCCTGTTTAAAAATTACTTTTGTTACTTTTGTTATACAGCGAACGGCATTCAATTTTGGGTCGTAATTTGCACGGCTGATACTCACTTCCTACACATTCTTAGGTACGTGCTTGTAAGAGCCACTAGTGGTAAAACCCTATTCAAGCATGTGACCAAATATGTAAAGGAAAACGTACCAACTACTAGAAAACTTCGATAGAAAAATGACTGACGTCAGCTGTGAATGAAATATAAAAGTACCGCTGTCGTATCATGCCCTTCGAACATTATCGTGTCGACTTCCTCCTTGATCTCGGTTTCCGTTATACTTGCACCACTATACGTTGATTCGAGCATCAAATCCAAAAATGCTAACCGATTCTTCTCACCAACCGTTGGATCTTCAGTGTCATCCCGAACGACTTCATCATTTTTGCTGTTCAACAGTTCACTGTAAACGGTCTTCTTGATTCCACCGCTGTCAAATGACTTTTTCAATTGGTCGCTCTTTTTTCGCAGCACTTTCGTGGTCAAACTGTGAATTGTATTAACCAATGCGTCATGCTGCTTCTTTATACCCAGATAATTGAATATGATGTCAGGCCGTAAATAAAATGTAAGCATTCGCTTGTGAATGATGTCGCACAATTTCATGACAGCCATTGCATATTCATATCCTTCGCGATCGTCATGCGTTTTTGGATGCCCCATAGCCGTTTCTGTTGCAAATAATGAAACCAGACGACGAAGAATAAAGTTTGTTAATCAGTTTGCAGTTCACTATCAACGCTCCAAACAAGTCCGGTTTCCCCCAACCTGAACAAAACCTGACTCGTTTCACGTCTAGTTCAGTTTTAACCTAAAATAATTCGAATCCTGAAAATCGTTACTCGGACTATTTCCGGGTAACACGTTCGACTACTTTCAGGCTTCGCGTCATTTGAGGTAGGGCTGAAAAAAAAATTAGTTCGGGGCAACTCAGGTTGTAGGTTCGGGTTGACTTAACCTGTTCAGAGAATTCACATCTACCGACTAAGGTAAGGAGTCGCCAAAATCGACGTTTATGAGACATCTACTTCTATAAAAAATAATGTTCTAATGGGACCTTACCCAACAAAATATCAACTGTCACTTCACTCATGTAATCGTGCACGTCGAACTCTCTGCCCACCTCATTTTGTAGTCGATTCACTAATTGCCAACTATTTCGATTGAATGCGCCAACAAAACTTTTTAATACAAGTTGATGAAAGGCCGGCGCAATTAATTTACGATGCGAACGCCACTTATCGCCACTACTAATCAATATTCCGTCGCCAAGCCACGGTTCGAAGAAACGATATTCGCTGGATTTCGTCAAATGAACATTACTACTGAGAATCAGTTCAGCATCACGCGGATCCATTAAGCAAACAATGACTTTGTATCCAAGAAATCCTCTTCCTACATCACCATGGATTCCACATAGTTGCAGACACCCTTCCACAATTTCTGGACGATATTCGAGAAACTCGAATATTAGCCACAGCACAAAAACTATAAAAGGAAAATGCTTACCGTTCGGTGTTTTCCCTAATGCCATGAGTGCATTCCCTAATATGGGCAATGGTACAGGTCCAGGAATTTGTATTGCCAATTTGTACGATTCCTGTGATTTGTAATACAAATGAATGGCTGTTATGACCAATACACAGGAAATAAACAGCATAAAGGCGGTAGAAAGCCCAATGCCAGCACTTTCCAGGCCAATCAATTCTAACAAGTTCACCGTCATCGTATGGACAAGCTGCTTTTCATGCACAAATTTTCATATTAAATTTAGTAAATTATTTTCGGTCGTACACAAAATGACATCACACCCAATTTACGCGTTACGCTTTCTTAGGAGTATCCTGAATCGTTCAATGAAAGCTTAATTCTCAGCTCAAAATATGAGCCGCATAGTTCTATTTTTGTGTAAAATGGTCTCGAATCTCGCTATAGAAGAACAAAATTTGTGGAAGCCGACGTGGCAAGTTTTTTTTTTATATTTTGGTATTCACCGTGCCATTGAAGATAGGATTCCTAATTAATCGCGATTTTTTGTCGAGAGTGATGTCATTAAAGTACGACCCTACAGGTCCTATAGTAGAAATTTCGTTCACGTTTTTCTTTTTTCTAAATGTAAAACTCGATCACGTTATAGCGTAAATTGGTTCTGCCTATCAGTGAACACAATATTGAGTAATATTACTGACTTGCTTAATGGAGCTAGTTTTCTTATGTAATCACTGTTTCCGGTGTTTATAGATTTTTGTAGGTCGCTTTTCTTTCGAAAAGAGAACGAAAATGGCTGCTTTGTCTGTCTGACGACAAATTTGGTAGTTGGTAGTTTAGTAGTAGGTAGTTTTGGTAGCTATGTAAGGATATTGCGATAAATAAGCTGGCCTTAAAGTATGGTTTTCACTTACAAAAAAAACACTCCGTTTTGACTCCGTTTACTGTTTAAACAACACGGAGTGTTTTTTTCAACGGCACGCTAATTTTGAATTGTACAATAATTCGCTACAAGCAAATTCCCATTTGCTCTGACCGCAACATAAAGGTGGTTAAGATGTTTTCAACAGCTGGATATCGACTGGTGAAACTATTCTCACTACTTGCTTATTTATAACTTAAGTTTGGTAGTTGGTAGTTAGAGCAAAAATCGATAAAAAAAAGAAAGAAAAAAAAAACCTCACCAGGCTTAAGCCGATTCTCATCTTGTTTTTCCATGTAATAGTATATTAAGTCACCAGCAACAAAAAGGTTCGTTTTCATCACCGTGGTAAAGACATCAATTTTTCGGTTCCGGCTGACATATATGCGGGTTATTCAGCCATATTGGGTGAGAAAATGATTATTTTATAACCTAAAATGGCTGAATACCAAATCACGCTATTTGTTTTGTTTTTTCTAGAAAGTGGACAAAAATGCGGATTTGCGCAAAACGCTAGCATGAAAAACGTTGTGTTCACTTCGGCGAGAAATACGAGATTTCACCTTAAGCAAATGGCGCTTTCTCTCCTTGGTTAACAAATAACTATTTCATTTAAGCTGAACAAAACGTCACAGTCCGAACAAAATCTAACACGAACGTGAATAATATGTTTGTTCCAATTAACTGTAAACCCGAACTTAGACAATACGAACGATAACCATTTCATACACAGAAATGAACATAACCTAAACGTCACCAAATTTCTTTGTAAATTTTTAGGTAAAAATGTTACTTAATTCTTCATAACAAATCAAATCGGAAATGGTTTCAACATTTGATTTTCATTTCGTACAATAACTAACGCATTCCGTAGTAAAACTGACAAAGCTGGAAACGAAAAGTGACGTCACTGGAAACGAAAAGTAAACATGCAACGATTGAACCTGCAATACATACAACGTTCATGGGAGAAATTTTTTTTGTGACGCTTTTGATTGTCAACCATTGTCAAGTCCAAATTAATTTTCATGCGACGGTGGGATTAGGACATTTACGAACCTGTTTGGGACGATTGACGTGAGGTAATTGCGCTTGTAGCTATCACTTCGTTCATACTACAACTAGAGTGATATACCTCAAATCAATCTTTGAAAACAGGTGCGTAGATAACTATTTCTTCCATGTCACGTAAATAGCTATTTGATCAATTGTTAACTCAAATGAAAATATAATGTGTCCGTCTCGATTGACACAAGTGCTACGAAACAGAACGAACATTTTTTACTGATGAAACTAATGGAAAACGTGTAGTGTGGAAAAACAGATGGAAGTATGTTAAGAAATGGTTGTCTTGACGGCTATAAATCGAAATAAATAAAAAAAATCACTTTTGGCACGGCTGATGAAATCCATTATTTCCGGCCTAGAAGCAATGAAAATTGAGAGAAAAAGGTAGGGGAGAATGTTGCTCTTTCGATACTAAATTTGGTGAGTGAATGTGACGGTTTTGGTACTACAGGAAGAAAAATAAATTTCGTATTGGGCAGTCAATTGACTTTACTCGGCCGATCGAAGCGATATGTCACCGAATAAGTCGAACCAACGAAAGCGAAAAGTTTTCTCACAACGTTCCGTTCGAGATTTCCATCGAACGAGATTGGATTAGTTTACTTACCACTCAATAACAAAAGTGGTAGATCAAATATAGTTCGTATTGGGTGATCTAATAACAACGGAGCAAATTCATTTTTTATAATTAATTGGAATGCGTGGTTTAGTATTTTATTTATTTCAAATCGAGGTCCTATTTGTGAGGGACTGGTCTATCTCGGTTCAACGCGGATGCGAAAACCATCGGTTCGCTTAAGAATGATGTCAGCTTGAAGTTTGAAATCAGCCTCGGTGCAACTCGAATAGATTTTGTAGCTGCGCAAAATCGTAGACAGCAGAATTTTCAACTTGAGAATGGCATATTTACGGCCGACACAGCTGCGTGGTCCTGAACTGAAAGGAATGAAGCCGTAGTAATGTCGATTTTGCGTGCGTTCTGGAAGGAAATTGTCCGGATCGAAAACATCCGGTTTGTCATAAACATCTTTGTGTCGATGAATTTTGTACGTTGCAATGGCAACAGTTGAACCAGCTGGAATTGTGTACGGCTTGGAAGCAAGTTTCACGTTTTCTTGCACCACACGAGCTATAATGGGCACTGATATGACGAAGAAGGAAATCAATAAATTTAATGAAAACAAAATGAGAGAGAAAAATGTCCAATTACCTGGCGGATACATACGCAATGACTCAAAGATTACGCGTTCCAAGTAGTTCATTTGTAGAGTATCTGCAAATGTGGCCGGTCGATTGGAATCGCCGAATATTTGCTTTTGCTCGGCAAATACGCGATCTTGTATCTCTTGATGGCAAGCCAACAAACACAATACAAAACTAGATCCAGCCTGTCGAATTCGTTTTGTTTTTTTACTATCAATGTTCAGCGAACGGCATTCAATTTTGTGTCGTAATTTGCACAGCTGATACTCACTTCCTACACATTCTTAGGTACGTGCTTGTAAGAGCCACTAGTGGTAAAACCCTATTCAAGCATGTGCCTAAGTATGTAAAGGAAAACGTACCAGCTGGAAACTTCGATAGAAAAATGACTGACGTCAGCTGTGAATGAAATACAAAAGTACCGCTGTCGTGTCATGCCCTTCGAACATTATCGTGTCGACTTCCTCCTTGATCTCGGTTTCCGTTATACTTGCGCCACTATACGTTGATTCGAGCATCAAATCCAAAAATGCTAACCGATTCTTCTCACCAACCGTCGGATCTTCAGTGTCATCCCGAACGACTTCATCATGTTTGCTGTTCAACAGTTCACTGTAAACGGTCTTCTTGATTCCACCGCTGTCAAATGACTTTTTCAATTGGTCGCTCTTTTTTCGCAGCACTTTCGTGGTCAAACTGTGAATTGTATTGACCAATGCGTCATGCTGCTTCTTTATACCCAGATAATTGAATATGATGTCAGGCCGCAAATAAAATGTAAGCATTCGCTTGTGAATGATGTCGCACAATTTCATGACAGCCATTGCATATTCATATCCTTCGCGATCGTCATGCGTTTTTGGATGCCCCATAGCCGTTTCTGTTGCAAATAATGAAACCAGACGACGAAGAATAAAGTTTGTTAATCAGTTTGCAGTTCACTATCAACGCTCCAAACAAGTCCGGTTTCCCCCAACCTGAACAAAACCTGACTCGTTTCACGTCTAGTTCAGTTTTAACCTAAAATAATTCGAATCCTGAAAATCGTTTCTCGGACTATTTCCGGGTAACACGTTCGACTACTTTCAGGCTTCGCGTCATTTGAGGTAGGGCTGAAAAAAAAATTAGTTCGGGGCAACTCAGGTTGTAGGTTCGGGTTGACTTAACCTGTTCAGAGAATGCACATCTACCGACTAAGGTAAGGAGTCGCCAAAATCGACGTTTATGAGACATCTACTTCTATAAAAAATAATGTTCTAATGGGACCTTACCCAACAAAATATCCACTGTAGCTTCACTCATGTAATCGTGCACGTCGAACTCTCTGCCCACCTCATTTTGTAGTCGATTCACTAATTGCCAACTATTTCGATTGAATGCGCCAACAAAACTTTTTAACACAAGTTGATGAAAGGCCGGCGCAATTAATTTACGATGCGAACGCCACTTATCGCCACTACTAATCAATATTCCGTCGCCAAGCCACGGTTCGAAGAAACGATATTCGCTGGATTTCGTCAAATGAACATTACTACTGAGAATCAGTTCAGCATCACGCGGATCCATTAAGCAAACAATGACTTTGTATCCAAGAAATCCTCTTCCTACATCACCATGGATTCCACATAGTTGCAGACACCCTTCCACAATTTCTGTACGATATTCAAGAAACTCGAATATTAACCACAGCACAAAAACTATAAAAGGAAAATGCTTACCGTTCGGTGTTTTCCCTAATGCCATGAGTGCATTCCCTAATATGGGCAATGGTACAGGTCCAGGAATTTGTATTGCCAATTTGTACGATTCCTGTGATTTGTAATACAAATGAATGGCTGTTATGACCAATACACAGGAAATAAACAGCATAAAGGCGGTAGAAAGCCCAATGCCAGCACTTTGCAGGCCAATCAATTCTAGCAAGTTCACCGTCATCGTATGGACAAGCTGCTTTTCATGCACAAATTTTCATATTAAATTTAGTAAATTATTTTCGGTCGTACACAAAATGACATCACACCCAATTTACGCGTTACGCTTTCTTGGGAGTATCCTGAATCGTTCAATAAAAGCTTAATTCTCAGCTCAAAATATGAGCCGCATAGTTCTATTTTTGTGTAAAATGGTCTCGAATCTCGCTAAATAGAAGAACAAAATTTGTGGAAGCCGACGTGGCAAGTTTTTTTTTTATATTTTGGTATTCACCGTGCCATTGAAAATAGGATTCCTAATTAATCGCGATTTTTTGTCGAGAGTGATGTCATTAAAGTACGACCCTACAGGTCCTATAGTAGAAATTTCGTTCACGATTTTTTTTTTTCTAAATGTAAAACTCGACCACGTTATAGCGTAAATTGGTTCTGCCTATCAGTGAACACAATATTGAGTAATATTACTGACTTGCTTAATGGAGCTAGTTTTCTTATGTAATCGCTGTTTCCGCTGTTTATAGATTTGTAGGTCGCTTTTCTTTCGAAAAGAGAACGAAAATGGCTGCTTTGTCTGTCTGACGACAAATTTGGTAGTTGGTAGTTCAGTAGTAGGTAGTTTTGGTAGCTATGTAAGGATATTGCGATAAATAAGCTGGCCTTAAAGTATGGTTTCCACTTCCAAAAAAAAAACCCTCCGTTTTGACTCCGTTTACTGTTTAAACAAGGCTTGGTTTAGCAAAACGGAGTGTTTTTTTCAACGGCACGCTAATTTTGAATTGTACGATAATTCGCTACAAGCAAATTCCCATTTGCTTTGACCGCAACATAAAGGTGGTTAAGATGTTTTCAACAGCTGGATATCGACTGGTGAAACTATTCTCACTACTTGCCTATTTATAACTTAAGTTTGGTAGTTGGTAGTTAGAGCAAAAATCGATAAAAAAAGAAAGAAAAAAAAACCTCACCAGGCTTAAGCCGATTCTCATCTTGTTTTCCATGAAATAGTATATTAAGTCACCAGCAACAAAAAGGTTCGTTTTCATCACCGTGGTAAAGACATCAATTTTTCGGTTCCGGCTGACATATATGCGGGTTATTCAGCCATATTGGGTGAGAAAATGATTATTTTATAACCTAAAATGGCTGAATACCAAATCACGCTATTTGTTTTGTTTTTTCTAGCAAGTGGACAAAAATGCGGATTTGCGCAAAACGTTAGCATGAAAAACGTTGTGTTCACTTCGGCGAGAAATACGAAATTTCACCTTCGGCAAATGGCGCAAACTTTCGCTCTTGGTGAAATTTCCTATTTTCTCTCCTTGGTTAACAAATAACTATTTCATTTAAGCTGAACAAAACGTCACAGTCCGAACAAAATCTAACACGAACGTGAATAATATGTTTGTTCCAATTAACTGTAAACCCGAACTTAGACAACACGAACGATAACCATTTCATACACAGAAATGAACATAACCTAAACGTCACCAAATTTCTTACTATTTCTAGATAACTATTTCTTCCATGTCACGTAAATAGCTATTTGATCAATTGTTAACTCAAATGAAAATATAATGTGTCCGTCTCGATTGACACAAGTGCTACGAAACAGAACGAACATTTTTTACTGATGAAACTAATGGAAAACGTGTAGTGTGGAAAAACAGATGGAAGTATGTTAAGAAATGGTTGTCTTGACGGCTATAAATCGAAATAAATAAAAAAAAATCACTTTTGGCACGGCTGATGAAATCCATTATTTCCGGCCTAGAAGCAATGAAAATTGAGAGAAAAAGGTAGGGGAGAATGTTGCTCTTTCGATACTAAATTTGGTGAGTGAATGTGACGGTTTTGGTACTACAGGAAGAAAAATAAATTTCGTATTGGGCAGTCAATTGACTTTACTCGGCCGATCGAAGCGATATGTCACCGAATAAGTCGAACCAACGAAAGCGA
Source organism: Bradysia coprophila (assembly GCF_014529535.1). Classification (NCBI taxonomy): domain Eukaryota; kingdom Metazoa; phylum Arthropoda; class Insecta; order Diptera; family Sciaridae; genus Bradysia; species Bradysia coprophila. The sequence continues at coordinate 4,833,122 of NW_023503972.1, read as the reverse complement.
AAAGTTTTCTCACAACGTTCCGTTCGAGATTTCCATCGAACGAGATTGGATTAGTTTACTTACCAATCAATTCACGACAAGTTGTGTCACAACTGTTGTGAAGTGTTCATCGCAGTGAATAAATGAAACATCCGTTTTTGCAACATAAATTGACAAAAATGTACTCACTTCTTGTATCACCTAGAGCTAAGTCTCGATAGGGCACTTCTACCACTCAATAACAAAAGTGGTAGATCAAATATAGTTCGTATTGGGTGATCTAATAACAACGGAGCAAATTCATTTTTTATAATTAATTGGAATGCGTGGTTTAGTATTTTATTTATTTCAAATCGAGGTCTTATTTGTGAGGGACTGGTCTATCTCGGTTCAACGCGGATGCGAAAACCATCGGTTCGCTTAAGAATGATGTCAGCTTGAAGTTTGAAATCAGCCTCGGTGCAACTCGAATAGATTTTGTAGCTGCGCAAAATCGTAGACAGCAGAATTTTCAACTTGAGAATGGCATATTTACGGCCGACACAGCTGCGTGGTCCTGAACTGAAAGGAATGAAGCCGTAGTAATGTCGATTTTGCGTGCGTTCTGGAAGGAAATTGTCCGGATCGAAAACATCCGGTTTGTCATAAACATCTTTGTGTCGATGAATTTTGTACGTTGCAATGGCAACAGTTGAACCAGCTGGAATTGTGTACGGCTTGGAAGCAAGTTTCACGTTTTCTTGCACCACACGAGCTATAATGGGCACTGATATGACGAAGAAGGAAATCAATAAATTTAATGAAAACAAAATGAGAGAGAAAAATGTCCAATTACCTGGCGGATACATACGCAATGACTCAAAGATTACGCGTTCCAAGTAGTTCATTTGTAGAGTATCTGCAAATGTGGCCGGTCGATTGGAATCGCCGAATATTTGCTTTTGCTCGGCAAATACGCGATCTTGTATCTCTTGATGGCAAGCCAACAAACACAATACGAAACTAGATCCAGCCTGTCGAATTCGTTTTGTTTTTTTTACTATCAGTATACACCGAACGGCATTCAATTTTGGGTCGTAATTTGCACAGCTGATACTCACTTCCTACACATTCTTAGGTACGTGCTTGTAAGAGCCACTAGTGGTAAACCCCTATTCTAGCATGTGCCTAAGTATGTAGAGGAAAACGTACCAACTACTGGAAAATTTCGATAGAAAAATGACTGACGTCAGCTGTGAATGAAATACAAAAGTACCGCTGTCGTGTCATGCCCTTCGAACATTATCGTGTCGACTTCCTCCTTGATCTCGGTTTCCGTTATACTTGCACCACTATACGTTGATTCGAGCATCAAATCCAAAAATGCTAACCGATTCTTCTCACCAACCGTTGGATCTTCAGTGTCATCCCGAACGACTTCATCATTTTTGCTGTTCAACAGTTCACTGTAAACGGTCTTCTTGATTCCACCGCTGTCAAATGACTTTTTCAATTGGTCGCTCTTTTTTCGCAGCACTTTCGTGGTCAAACTGTGAATTGTATTAACCAATGCGTCATGCTGCTTCTTTATACCCAGATAATTGAATATGATGTCAGGCCGCAAATAAAATGTAAGCATTCGCTTGTGAATGATGTCGCACAATTTCATGACAGCCATTGCATATTCATATCCTTCGCGATCGTCATGCGTTTTTGGATGACCCATAGCCGTTTCTGTTGCAAATAATGAAACCAGACGACGAAGAATAAAGTTTGTTAATCAGTTTGCACTTCACTATCAACGCTCCGAACAAGTCCCGTTTCCCCCAACCTGAACAAAACCTGACTCGACGTCTAGTTCAGTGTTAGCCTGAAAATCGTTAACCGGATTATGTCCAGTTAGACTTCCCAACTACTTGCAGATTACTGGTCATTTCAGGTAAGGTTGAAAAAAAAATTAAGTTCGGGTCAACTCAGGTTGTAGGTTCGGGTTGACTTAACCTGTTCCGAGAATTCTCATCTACTGACTAAGGGGTCGCTAAAATCGACGTTTATGAGACATATCTACATCTATAAATGTGCTAATGGAACCTTACCCAACAAAATGTCCACTGTCACTTCACTCAGATAATCGTGTACGTCGAACTCGTGGCCCACCTCATTTCGTAGTCGATTCACTAATCGCCCACTATTGTGACAGAATGCGCCAACAAAACTTTTTAACACGAGTTGATGAAAGGCCGGTGCAATTAATTTACGGTGCGACCGCCACTTGTCGCCACTACTAATCAATATTCCGTCGCCAAGCCACGGTTTGAAAAAACGATATTCGCTGGATTTCGTCAAATGAACATTACTATTGAGAATGAGTTCAGCATCACGCGGATCCATTAAGAAAACCATGACATTGTATCCGAGGAATCCTCTCGCCACATCACCATGGATTCCACCAAATTGTATTATCTCTTCCATAATTTCTGCGGTAAATTCGAAATTCTAATGTTAATGGCATGATCAAAAAAACGGAAAAAACCGAATGCATACCGTTGTGTGTTTTTCCTACTCCCATGAGTGCATTCCCTATTATGGGCAATGGTACAGGTCCAGGAATTTGTATTGCCAATTTGTACGATTCTTGAGATTTAAAGTGCACGTGAATGGCTGTTATGATCAATGTAATACCGAAAATAAATAGCATAAAGGCAGAAGAAAGCCCAATGCCACCACTTTCCAGGCCAATCAATTCTAACAAGTTCACCGTCATCGTATGCACAAGCTGCTTTTGATGTACAAATTTTCACATTAAAAATAAAATTATTTTTGGTTGTAAACAAATGACGTCACACCCAATTTTGGAATTTTCCACAGCCACACCTTCCCTGGTTATATTGAAAGTACTCGTGCACAAATTTTACGTAACACTTCCATCGGACTCGAATCGGACTACCCTACAACCTTCACAAATCTATTAATGAAAGTTTTGTGTAAAATGCCTCGAATTTCATTCAATGTAGGGCAGGCTCACTATACTGCAAAATAGAACCAAATAATTCTGTTTGTTTTATTTGGCTGCGTTACTTCTTGGAAATTACGGCAGTTTATAAAACAATAATTACATAAGCCGTTGTGACAAGTTTTTTATCACCAAGGTATTCACCAAGGTATCACTATTTCATCGCTGGCAAGAATTCACACCGAAAGTCCGCTGCGAATTCAAAATGAAACGCACAACAATCCAATCAAAGGCCGCGTTGTGTTTAATCAACTCGTTTTGTATTTTAATGCGTTGAAATTTATTTTTTAATCCATCGATTCATCGAAAATTCAAATTCTGAAGCGCACTGACGGCGTGAATGTATTTGAATTCCTACAAACGTGAAGTCAAACCTGGTATAATAAACTACTCTCCCAATTCCCAATTAACTACAATTTTAAGTCGAGCGTGACGTCATTAGTGTCCCGAAAAAATTAAATAAATTGGCAGTGTAAATAAGTTTTCCTTACCAGAATTTAATATAGTGAATAGGACTGCAATAGTGAATAATATCAGTCGAGGCACACTCGTGTTGCTGAGTCGCAGTTACTCAATTGACTGATTTTCTTATATCATCGGCGTTTTTATGGATTCTTTTGCTTCCAGTTAAAAATGATTTACTTGTTCCGTGTATCAAAAGTGGAACTTTCGTCCCGCCTGTATTTAACATACGAAACATAGGAGAAAGTGTTTTGTTTTTGTGACGCGTTTGATTGTCGTTTGGCGTAGACGTCAACGCTTATAAGTGGCCAAAAATTATTTTTATGCAACGAAAATCAGAACAATTTGGAATTTTCTTGGATTTTCTTCACTCCACATGAAAATTTATTTACGTACTTGTTTGGGACGGCTGATTTGAGATCACAGATCCGTAAATAACTATTTCTTTCATGTGACATAAATAACTATTTGATCAATTGTTAACACCGTTGAGATAAATATACTACAAATTATTAGGTGTGGAGCTTGTCCACAAAAAACATCCTGATTCAGGGGGAGGGGTGGTCCACAAATCCGGACAATCAATATAAAAAATGGCAAGGGAAAAAAATAGGACGTGGGAAGTGCGTCAAAAACTACCATGAAAGTACCGACGTCTTTTGTGGATGGCTCCCATCGTTAGTATATTTATCTCTAGAGTTAACACAATTGACACAAGTGTTACATCGAAGCAACAAAAACCAAAATTACACTTTTTATTGACGAATAAACTAGAAAAGGTTTTATTATTTATAGAAAAGCTAAAGACAAGCCATAGAGTTATGCCTCGAGAGGTGAAATGGTGGAGCTGATGATAATAGATCGTGGATTTGAGCACTATTTCAAAAGACTCTCAATGATTGACGCTGTCGGCAAGTCGGTCACTTCTGTCATTTCGCCAAACAATATTTTCATGGACAATAGGGCAATTCCCGACCCGAGTTTAAACTTTTATACTCGAGTATAAAGTTTGAAGTATAAAATTTTGACAGAACTGGCATATCGATGAATGGTTCTGTAATTTGATAATAATTACCACCAAAGTATCGTCGGATCTTGATTTTTTTTATGAAATCAGTAAAGCTGTTGTCCCTAAAGCTAATGCTGAAAACAAACGAGACATTGAAAACGTGTTTTGGTCCTAGTTTTCATTGACAGATGCGGCAATCGCAATTTTCGATAGAGAAATTTCTAACTTTATTTGCCAGTTGCGACAATTTCTTCATGAAAACAGGTACCAAAACACGTTTTGAATACCTCGTTTGTTTTCAGCATAAAGACAGTGAGCTGGAAAAACTTTTTCACCTATATGTAGCGCTACTGAATGACAACTAAAAACATTGCACGTCGAACACGTGCTCCCATGCAATGACATGAGAGCACAGTTTGGATTGTCAATAACTATTTACAAATACGAATAATTTTTTCCACTCCACTGCCTCTAGTTTCAGAAATATGAGCTCTGCCAACGCACTTCAAGCAAAAGTGGTACTCTAAATAGGGTACTGAAACTTGACAGTGCTCCATACAAAATTTTACACTGTAAAAAGAGTGGGGATAAAATTTCATGCAAAATAGTACTATATTTGGCAGCTGTCATTAATAGCACTTTTGCTTGAAGTGCGTTGGCTCTGCAGATTTCATCAATAAAATCAAGATCCAACGATAGTTTGGTGGAAAATATCAAATTACTGAGCCGTTTAACAATATGCTAGTTCCGTCAAAATTTTATACTTTAAACTTTATACTCGAGTATAAAAGTTTAAACTCGGGTCGGGAATTGTGACTGAAAATTTAATTTCCAATCAAATGATTTTGATTTTTGAATTTCGTATCTCAAAAGACCGACTCGAAGGCAGTGCCATCGCTCATTTTTGCGGTAGTGACGTTAACAATTTCCACAATCTATAGGCACCTAAAAATTACATGGTCTACCGGAAAAAATGTTTATAAATGCCATCTAGCGTAACTCTTCGAGAAAAATAGATACAAGTGGGTAAAGTAATAGCTGTATAATCGACGGTAGCCAATAAACTCTGTTATCTCTTGTTAGTGGAAGTATAACGAAAATAGTGACACAAGTCCTTTACTTACAACTTTTTTGATATCAGAATAGGGGTAAACCATTATGGTTCATAAAGTTCGTGAGAATGCAGATGTCGTAGACTTTTAACATAAAATATATGGAAGAAATGTCAAAAGGTCACGAAATTGCCATACTTCATAATGGTTTACCCCTCATATATGACTATACAGCTTGAATACGCAAAAAATTACTTTAGTTTTGATAAAGATATAAAGAAAACATTGCGTGACACGACATATGATGAATCGCGTCTGTTCACAATGATAACGCGAAAAACGTAGTTCAAAGAATGGATGAAGTTTTACTTAAGAATTATATTTGGCTGAAAACGTAATTTAAAGCGTTAATACTTTATGAACAACGCTAATGATTCCGTAAATGAAACATACGCCTTTTCAAATGACAACAATTTATTTAGTTCTTGTGTCGCCTCTACGGTTTTGCTGAAACATAATCGGTTGGTCTTATCTCGGTTCAACGCGGATGCGAAAACCATCGGTTCGCTTAAGAATGATGTCAGCTTGAAGTTTGAAATCAGCCTCGGTGCAACTCGAATAGATTTTGTAGCTGCGCAAAATCGTCGACAGCAGAATTTTCAACTTGAGAATGGCATATTTACGGCCGACACAGCTGCGTGGTCCTGCACTGAAAGGAATGAAGCCGTAGTAGTGACGGTTTTGCGTACGTTCTGGAAGGAAATTGTCCGGATCGAAAACATCTGGATTGTCGTAAATATCTTTGTGTCGATGAATCTTGTACGTTACAATGGCAACAGTCGAACCAGCTGGAATTGTGTACGGTCTGGATGCAAGTCTCACATTTTCTTTTACCTCACGACCTATAGCGGGCACTGATATGACCGAAAGAAGAATCACTAAATCTAATCACAACAAAATGAGAGAGCGAAATGTCTAATTACCTGGCGGATACATACGCAATGTCTCAAAGATTACGCGCTCCAAGTAGTTCATTTGTAGAGTATCTGCAAATGTGGCCGGTCGATTGGAATCGCCGAATATTTGCTTTTGCTCGGCAAATACACGATCTTGTATCTCTTGATGACAGGCCAACAAACACAACACGAAACTAGATCCAGCCTGTCGGATTCGTTTTGGTTTTTTACTATCAATGTTCAGCGAACGGCATTCAATTTTGAGTCGTAATTTACACAGCTGATACTCACCTTCTCCACATTCTTAGGTACGTGCTTATAAATGGTAAAACCCTATTCAAGCATGTGCCTAAATATGTAAAGGAAAACGTACCAGCTGGAAACTTCGATAGAAAAATGACGGACGTCAGCTGTGAATGAAATACAAAAGTACCGCTGTCGTATCATGCCCTTCGAACATTATCGTGTCGACTTCCTCCTTGATCTCGGTTTCCGTTATACTTGCACCACTATACGTTGATTCGAGCATCAAATCCAAAAATGCTAATCGATTCTTCTCACCAACCGTCGGATCTTCAGTGTCATCCTGAACTATATCATCATCTTTGCTGTTCAACAGTTCACTGTAAACGGTCTTTTTGATTCCTCCGCTGTCAAATGACTTTTTCAATTGGTCGCTCTTTTTTCGCAGCACTTTTGTGGTCAAAGTATGAATTGTATTGACCAATGAGTCTTGCTGCTTCTTAATACCCAGACGATTGAATATGATATCAGGCCGTAGATAAAATATTTGGTTTCGTTTAAAAATTATGTCGCACAATTTCATAACTGCCATTGCATATTCATATCCACCGTGATCGTCATGCGTTTTTGGATGCCCCATAGCCGTTTCTATTGGAAATAATGAAACCAAACGACGAAGAATAAAGTTTGTCATAAATAATGATTTTACAATTAAAATGGCGTGAAAAGCCTGAAAATCGTTGACCCGAATATTTCAGGCTGGATTCGTCAACTTTGAGCTAAAGTAAGCTTAAAGCCCAAATGACTAAGGATAATTTGCCATAAAGGTATAAATTATACAATTTCCTTCTCTCTCATCATCTCTCTTGTTTGGACAAATGACTTGTTTCGCAGTTAGGTGCTTTGGCTATTAAGGCTAACTTCAGCTCGGTTCGTCACCTACTTTCAGAATTCGGGTTATTTCAGGTCAGGTTTAAAAAAATTAAGTTTGAGTTTTAGTGAGACCCAAAGTTAATTTCAGATTAAATCCGATCTTTTCATTTGATGAATTCGTATGAATAGATGAATTGCCCAATTGAAAAAATGCGGTGATCTCTGTATAAATCAATGAGTTCGGGGCCACTCAAAAAAATGAAAAATGTATGAAGCGCACACTTTGGTCTGACCCTCCCGCCTTCATATCAGCATGCGTACTTTTTGAATAACACAAATAATTAATTAATTAGGGCAAGCGATGACCTTACCCAATAAAATATCAACAGTCACTTCACTCAGATAATCGTGCACGTCGAACTCGCGGCCGACCTCATTTTGGAGTCGATTCACTAATTGCCAACTATTTCGATTGAATGCGCCAACAAAACTTTTTAACACAAGTTGATGAAATGCCGGTGCAATTAATTTACGATGCGAACGCCATTTATCGCCACTACTAAGCAATATTCCGTCGCCAAGCCACGGCTTGAAGAAACGATATTCGCTAGATTTCGTCAAATGGACATTACTATTGAGAATGAGTTCAACATCACGCGGATCCGTTAGAAAAATTATGACTTTGTATCCCAGAAATCCCCTCGCCACATCACCGTGGAGTCCGTTGAGTTTCATAAGCTCTTCCATCATTTCTGCGGAAAATTCAACACTCGAATATTACCCACCCGACAAAAAAAAACTTTGTGCCGGAAAATGCTTACCATTCGGTGTTCTTCCTATTCCCAAGAGAACATTACCTATTATGGGCAATGGAGTCGGTCCAGGAATTTGTATTGCCAATTTGTATGATTCTTGTGATTTAAAGTACATGTGAATGACTGTTATGATCAATATACTGGAAATAAGTAGCATAAAGGCGGTAGAAAGCCCAATGCCAGCACTTTCCAGGCCAAACAATGCTAACAAGTTCACCGTCATCGTATGGAGAAGCTGCGTTTCATGCACAAATTTTCACATTAACCAACGCACTACAAGCAAAAGTGATCGTTGTGACAGCTGCCAAATAGAGTAGTATTTTGTATGAGTACCACTCATGCTTGAAGTGCGTTGCATCAATAGTAAATCAATAGTTCATAAAAAATTCGTGCATACATGGCGACAATACTAGGCAATATCTTTTTTTTCTTTAGAATTTTAAGCCGGGCCGTACTGACTACCGAAAAGCCCACTGGGCGATGTACGTAAAAAAATGTAAAATTTCATAGAAATATGGAAAACGTTCACCGGACCGGGTGTTCTCTAATTAAAATAGAAGTACCCTTTTCACCATGTAGAGTAATTTCGTTTACTAAATCTAAATTTAAAACTGACTAGAAAGAGTCAATAAAATATGAATCGATTGCAAGCAACGCACTTCAAGCATTAGTTGTACTTTTAATAGGGGTACGAAAATAACTATTTCCTATTGTATCAATTGCTCGGCTTGTGAGAACATTATGTGTCATTTTATGGATAAAATCAACGCACTTCAAGCAAAAGTGCTATTTATGACAGCTGCCAAATATAATACTTTTTGTATGAAATTTTATCCCCACTCTTTTTACAATGTAAAATTTTGTATGGATCACTGTCAAGTTTCAGTACCATATATTTAGAGTATCACTTTTGCTTGAAGTGCATTTATAAAATACAAAATTGGTTGACACACATACTACTTTACACCAACAAAAACAAAAAGTATTTCCATTTTCTTATCTACAAAGCTAGAAGACATGTGGAAAAACAGGTGGAACTAAATGGACGTCGTTATGCACTAACCGTCTTTATTTAATAAAGAAACGATTGTCTCGTCTCGACGGTTGCATAATTGAAATGTCAAAATTTGTTAGTTTTAGTAATTTTGTAATGGACAAATGCAAATGGGTGCACAATTGAACAGAAAAATAAATTTCCATATAGCACTGAACCAAGTCAAAATTTCTCATATTAATTAAATTTGTAACTGACCAATACCCTCTAGAAGCCTCTGAATTTTACATGTAAAATCAGAAATTAGTCAACAGTGTATGATTCCACAAACAAAGGCATAAGTTTGCTAGTGAGGGTATTGAGCTGACCATATACACAATGTTGTACACGAAAATAGTTGCCGCAACAACACCCAAATACTACTCTATTTTACGTGACAAAACCTCTATTACCCTGCTAGGTGCTGTGAATCAGCGCCTAAGTATTTTCTATAGAGTAGCGTTGTTCCTCGGATGCGTTTCCAAGCACGCGTTATCACCACAACAATCTTTGTTACACTGCTGATGACTTCCTTAAACCAACTTGAATAAGGGATGTGACCCACCCCTAACTAAAGGTGTTATTATAAAGCTCATGAAAAGTAGTTGCTTTCGCACTAATTTATTTTACCGGAAACGGTTACACATTTAAAGCAAAACGTTTCCGCTAAAACGTAATTTTTAAGATTACCGCCGTCATTTTATTTCTACTGGGTCATCTCTTCTGCAACTCACGTCCCACCAAACGACAATATTGTTGTTTGTTTACATGATTGGTCATAAATTTTTTTTCATAATTTTGGTTGCTTCGACGAATATTTTAAGTCAACCGATAAGTGAACTGTTAAAAACAACACAAGAAGCACATTTCCTCACAAAATCTGAATTAAATCACACCGAAATCACCGAAATTATGACATTTTCACAACAAACACTACATTTTTGTGTTGGCGATTTGACGTTTGAAAAACTATAATCATGTTCCGATGAACGACTTTTACGATGATTTTCTTCGTTAAACCATATTTGACTAAGTTCAAGGTGGATGTGATTTGGGTGTGAAATTGAGTGGGAAGTGCTATTTTCATAGATTTTCTTTTTGTAAAATCTTTTAAATGAGACAATATTTTGAGGATGCCCGATGTACGAGTTTCTTATTTTTCGTATTTCTATTGATATTTGACAAGAAATCGCGAATAAAATCGATAAGTCCCTCCCTTATTATATTTGAAATTTTTATTTTAATTTTTGCCCAAATCACAGAATAATTTTGTTGAATTACACACATCCAGTGCCGCATCGAATCGAAATTTGTTGATCCGCGCAAATTTTTTGATAAAAATAAGTTAGGATGCAAATAGAATTATTGTGTCTACTATTTGCATCCGGGTGCGTGAATAGTGAAAATTCAACGCTGCGTTAGTTTGTCCCTCCTGCTCCCAACTAGAAAAAATATTTAAATTTAATCAAAGGATGTGGTCACCAGAGGAGCAGCCGATGTTGGTAAGAAAGCTATTGTCGGTTCATGTGACACCGTTATTTGACATTTCCCGAAATTAACGGTTTTTATTTACATACACATGTACAGCGCACTGCAAGTATGAGTGATCGTTGTGACATCTACCGAAAAATATTTCCAAATTTTTGTACACTTTTTAGTGTACCATTCATGCTTGAAGTAAATTGCATACACGGATACATATAGAACTCGTTAGGATAAAACTTTTAAAGAAATTATGATATTGTGCCTAAGATATGTTTTGAAGCGATGTGTACAAAATAAGGAATTAAATGGAACGATTGCTGTTTCTCGAAATAGATAGACAGACCTGACTTGTAAAACATCAATTAAATTGCATGTGTTTGAAAGCAAATTTTAAATTTTAATGGTGAAACTAAGCTGACCTAAGTTCAAGGTTTCTTTTTATAATTGTAAACATATTATATACGGAACTAAGTCAGTCGTGTGCACTGTACATAACAAATCATATTACTTAAAGGTTATGCTACGGCTGCCGTAGATGACGTGTGTATAATATTATGTTATTTACTACATAACTTGGCTCTGTAATTTTGATGGTCGAACCAAGATATTCAGTAACTCTGGACTGTTGTGTATTTCGGGCGGGCCAAGATATTCAGTAACTCTTTATGTAATAGGATTTGTTATGTACACACATACAGCACCCACATAAGGTTAAATTGTGACTGGTCCACATTTCGGTTTTGGCAAAGCACTGACAGTGCGTTGGTTTTGGGCTAACTTCACTTCGATACATTAAGGCGTTCCCCTCGATCCTATGGCATTCATCTTTTTAGGAAATATAACAATGTAAGGAAATGCAGAGGGAAAGTTTTCAAAATCTAATTTGAGCTATATTATGAGTCGGCATTCTAAGGGAAAAAAAATTAAATTCGGGTCCTAAATCTACAAACTTAGAGCCAACTCGAACTCGCTTTTTTGGGCTTATCAGAATTACTTTTTGTTTTTCGATGCATACACAATATTTTTCATAATGCCATTCCATTCGAGTGGCAATCAAAATCCACCAAAAACGGGGGCGATCCACTTGTCAACGGGCAATCACGGCAGAGTAAAATAAACCAGGCAGGAGTGGTTCATTTTCGAAACGTCAAATAAGGGACCTAATACACTGTATGAAAATGAACTCAAATGAACACTGCAATAAATTGAATATTCGCAAAAAATATAGGGCTGCTAGATTATTCAGGTCCCTTGTCAAGCGTCCACTCCTGCCTGGTTAACTTTACTCTGCCGTGCGGGCAATGCATAAACAAATTCCTCAATCTATATCAAGATATCGAAAACATTTTTTGAGAAAATCAAAATCCCTTTTCAGGGTATATCACCTCGTATATCACTTTCATTCGATATTAGACTTGCGACTGCCGCTCGCTTGTAAAAGGGTTAAGCGAAATCGATTTAAAAAGCACAACAGGGAATTACTTCAAATAGGCCAGTCTTCATAAAAACCGACTAATGGAAAATCAATTTTCTTCTTCATTCAATACCTACAGCCTACCATTAGTAGTTACAAACCCATTCAATCAAACGGTTGTAGATGTGAAATGATTGAGGAATTCCTTCGAAAATTTACTAAAGTTCTGATTGTTTCAACGACTCGGCTCTATGGCTTGTGGCCACATCGATTCGACGGAAAAGCATGGGGTGTCATTTTCTTCACATATTCGTTGGCTTTCTCTTTCGCCTCTTTTATCCTGTTTTACGTCTACTTTCTACAGATAACTTCTCAAACGAAGAGTAAATTAAGGAGCTCCGTTTTTGTGCTAATTAATGAGTGGTGGCGACATTTAGTAGGAATTTTGTATATCACAATGTATGGTGGAATTTACTTTAATCACAGAAAAATCCAACGATTCCTTACTAATGCTTCTCGGGTGTATGCATCAAGTGTCAGGACAGGAGTTCGATACCGTCAAGTCCTGTTCAAATTCCTCTTAAAATCGTTAATTTATGACCTGTTCTCCAGCTTGGTTGTGATTGGAGGCCCGCTACATTCGTCAACATCTCAATATGCTGACTTCTTCGGCGCAATAGTAATTGGTCTCCCACCTATTGTTATTAGAGTGATGCCGAATCTGTATTATGGTTGTGTGATGGGCGGTCGATTGTGCTATCGGAACATCAACAATCGTATCGAATCGTTAACAGCGCGAATTGAAAGAGAAGTCTTCGTGGTGGGTAACATATGTGATGAATTGGACGCCCTCTGTGTGGAGCACTTTCGTCTTACGGACTTAATGAACGAATGTAATGAGTTATGTTCTCTGCCAATGGTTTTCTACGTAATCCATCAAGCGATTGGGTTGTTTGCCCAAATTATTTTGCAATTGTTCTTGTTAAGGCTGTTCGGGTATAAGACCCTTGTAGATCATCATTTGATAAACATTGTTCTGTTTGCTATGGCGCTATATGAGTTGTATGCGACATTCGCTGTTTGTGATCACATATTGATTGAGGTAATTAAAATGTCTATTGACTCATCATTGAATTGAAGACACTAGAAACAGTGTCACTTACAGTATGACGTTGTCGGATTGACATCGCCACCACATTCACATCTTTCTGCAATTTCCCCTGACCGCAGCACTACATTGTCCTTACTTCCATCGCTCTCTAGGGCTCTATAGATTAAGATTGGCTCGCCTAGTTCGTGTTTACTACGCAGGTGGAAGCACGGGGTTTCAGAGGGTTTTAAAATTAAGTTTTTTTAATGTTGATGTCAAGTACTGTCCAAGGTCTCAAATTTGTGCAAGGTGAAGTCCGTTTTACCTATCAATCAGCGTAGCCTTCCTAAAGCCAAAATAAAAATAAAAAGAAACCTCAAACCCGGTGGCGATCCACTTGTCAAACGGACACTACATTTACAAATTCTTCAATCTATATTCAATGTGGATAAAAGCGGAAGTAAAAAATTTTCTAGGCCAACTTCACCAGCACTTTGTTACACACAATTTTGTGTAAAGAACCGAACTTGGATCGACAAATTCGTAAAAGAGTAAGTTGTACAAAAAAGGCTAGAAGATTACACGCACTTGCTACCGATTTTTTTCATTTTGAATACTTGTCCAATTGGTAGCCAGAGTAGAGTTTTCGTTGTTTGGCAGTAAACGGGGAAGTTTTGGCAGAAGTACAATTATGTTCATTTCTTCGAAAATCATGTCATCTGATTACCTCTTGAAAGATTAATACAGAGGCAAAAAACGTTTTGCAATTTCTTAGCGGAAATTAACTCTTTTGTGCCGTAAAAAAATTGGCGCCATTTCCGTACTAAAAAACGAGCAATAGGCGTGGTTCAAATGACATTTTAAACGGCCTTGAAAGTGATCTATGATTGATTGAATGAAATGACAAGTAGAATTAAAGTAAATTGGAACGTTTATTCTTGTTTTGCATAAAATTGTTGATTTCCGCCATTATTAGCAAAAAAACGATGTATCTACCAGTAGATTCTACCACGGTATGTATGATGGAATTTTCTATCGACATAGAGTGCGAAAAGATACATGCATACCTTCAGTGCCGAACTGGCCCTATGGGCGTTTGGGATATTCCCGAAGGGCCTTTTGTTTTTTGTATGGATAAACGGCAACGAATGGCCTTTTGAAAAATTTCTTCATACAACGCCCGAAAGGTTTTTTTTGAGCCAGTGCGGCACTGCATACCTTTCTACCGTCTTGGGGATAAATATCACGTCACACGTTTGCAATTCCATCAGTTTAACATTTGTTTTTCAATTTTCAAGCTTCAAGAATTTACAACGCAAATCTTACTCCACAAACCATCGCTATCTGGATGCGGTATGTTTGAGTTCCGCTTGACTACGTTCCAAGCGGTACGATCAATTTATGTCAACTATTTTATTAATGATTATGAATCGACTTTGATAACTTTTTCTAGGCTTTTGCTGCTATTATATCGCATGCATTTGTTTTAATACAATTCGAGTTCAGTTATTCGTACAATTAACCAGCTATGTCAAATGTCACGGTATATTGACATGACAACAAAATGCAATGTTAACAATCTTATGAAGTAATAGATTTTGCAAAAATATAGAAAAAGTCGGGAAATAACGGGCTGAAAATGTTTCGGTGGTGGATTCACGATGACGCAATACGCAAACTTTTATTTTATCGATTCGACTCTTTAAAGCACATCCCATAAGCCCCACACCGAAAATTGAATAAAAAGTGTCCGCTTTCGCTCTGAATAATTTAAACTTTAATCTCACAAAAATACGTGAGCACAAAAATAAGAATGAATTCGACCAATAAAATGGTTTTATCGTCAGCGTTTTCGTTCCTAGATCCAAAATAGTTAATTCCCTTACTGTTGTTCGTCAATTTATGCGGGGAGCCAGCACTCCCTCTCGAAATCGCCGGGAATAATTTGACTATACAAATCGTAGAATTGCTTTAGCGTACAACTTTCACCGCATCCCGGTATACTTATCGGATCCGGATATTCCTCTTCCGCTTTTCTGTAAAAAATCTTGAAATAGTGCTCGCCTTTGCTCGTTCTGAAGAGTTCAAAGTGCAAACTGGCTCCGTATGGTGGGAAATGCGGCTGATCGAAAGCAAACTAGTTACGGTTGAAAAATTGAAAAAAAAAGTAGTCAAACTGCCTTGAATACCTCGAATAGTCCAAGCGAGTTGAGTACGTTAATAATGGTAAGATCATGAGCAGAATACAGCCACAGTTTCCGGTCCGGTTTTAAAGTTGAATGAATTTTTTTCGAAAATCGTTCCATGATCTCCTTGATCAAAAATCCTTGCTTCAATCTGGCCAGTTCGGGTGTGGCGGCATACGATTGAAAGTACAGATTTGCAATGTAGTTCATAGGACTGTCCGGCCGCAAAGCCCTTTCAGCCCATGTCGGTAATCTGAATGTAGGCAGAAATTTTAGAAATTTTTAAAGTCTAACTGAGGACATAGATCACTTGTTTTCATTATATGAGTGAAAGTATGCAGTACAAGCAATCATAGGCGTTAGCTCTTATCACTCAAGCCTCGAAGTCTGACATTTGTCAGTTCAGTGTTCACGCTAGAAGTACCGGAGTAGTGCTGTTCTGAAAACTTTGGACGTTATGTACACTTACGGCTTGTTCTGTTCCTGTTCAATGCTGAGTGTGTTGTATAGTAGGTTAACCGAATCAATTGATTGAATATTCATTCCACTATGTTGGGACCAATGCGCAAACAGAGGCTTATACTCAGAAAGGACATCTTTCATCATCGACGTATTTTGAAGGTAGTTTACGTGAGCACGTTGAAATCTCGGGCATTTTTTGCCTGTGACCAACACATGATCCAAATGCGTTGGAATTGTATGAACAGGAATCGGCTGCCAGTTGATGTCCTCGTCAAGTTTGTCCTCTTCGGACGGTCTATATAACCCGGCTAAGCAAGCCTGAGCACTCATTATGGTTCTGCAAAAATCAGTTGATTGAACATGTATGTCCTTGTACGAATACTTCTCGTCGATGAGGTTATCGTAGCGTCTGCGCAAATATAGTCCCAGTCTGTATAGCTGTCGTTTACCCACCTATATTTTTGGGTGGACAAAAGTCTTACATTTTCAGATATCAACAACCACAGCACGGCTCCTAGCATTAACATGGAAAATATTCGGAGACTAAAGGCTTTGCCTTCCTGTGTAAAGATAGATGTCTTGTTTTCGTTTTCTAAGTTAAAACATTCAATACGAACACTCCTAAGCGGTTGGTTTTATCGCTAAAGTATCAAAATTTGACAGTTAAGGAGTGTTCATGCTAGGAGCTGTGCAACAACAAATAAATTACGTTAAATTTACATTGGTTAACTGTCCGAATCCTTCTGGCCAATGACTTTCATCCTTGAATGGATCAGTTGGATATGGAGCCACAATATTACGCGCACCGTGACGGAATAACTGTGAGATGATCAAGATCATCATTAGATCAGCCAGCAACTCGGCTTTAATTGAAACATATTGCACTTACAACGTGAGCAAAAATCAGTGTGTCTTTTTCTTCGTTTGATGTAGATGAAGATGTTGAAGCCATGGTGTGGTTAACGGTATCAGAGTTTAATGAATGATTGACCGGCACTAACTGATTGACAGTTGTCGAAAATTTTCATATCTCTCGCTCTGTTAAGCTTTCTTATCGCTGTTATCCACATCAACATTTGTTGATAACAACAATGACGCAATGTATAGCGTGCGACACTGTTCACATCTCCACATAACAAATGCGTCGGTTTTTTGAATTTTTCTGTTTGTTATCGGTCTTGATAAACAGCCGACGTCAGTGAAATTTAGACATGAATTTCCTTCCACTCTTTTTCAGCTGGTTCACTGATACAAACAAAAGTACGTCTGTATAGAGGTGAAATGGTCAAAGTTCTGAAAGAACAGGTTAAGACAACCACGAAGGCGGGTGACACCAAATTGTACAGATAGTTTGAGAAATCAACTTGAAGAAAATATTTTATTGGCAAATTCAGAATTTTGTTTAAGATAAGTTGAATTTTTCACATAAACTTTGCAGCCGTTGACGCAATTTGTGTGACACCGCCTTCATGATCCACTCAGGGTTGTCTTAACCTGTTATTTCATAACCTTGGTTACATATCCGCGCGTGTTAGTGTAAAACTTTGTGATTACGTTTGATCACTTTTGTTTGTATGAGTCGACCAGCTGAAAAATCGCTGACGTTTTCTGTACAAAATAAAACGAGCAACAGTTGTTTCATTTTAAACTAAAACTAACAAAATAGGAAAGATTACCAACCGATTCATGAAGACTAGGTCACACCTTTTGGGAGGGTCAGGTCGCTTGGCTGATAATTTTCACAAATTATTGTTGTGATTTTGTCATTGGTAAACTTCTTAATCAATTGAAAAGAATGAATGAATGAATGAGTGAATTTGTTTATTTAGCATTACTATTGTAATACATTGAGATGCAAATCAGGAGACTGGAGACCAGCGGGAACCTGAAGTCTTTATTGTTTGATAGATATTGTGGGAGTTTCCCATATTTCATCTTGTGGATGAATTCCATCGTAAGAAACTCAACACGTCGTTTTTACCTATTCTTACTCTAACAGAAAGAACTAACCAAATTTGAGGAATTTTTATGTATAAATGTTGATTCAAAGTTCAGAGACTCAATATTAAATAGAAAATGTCAGCATAAACACTGAGTTGAGAAGTGTCAAATTTGTAGGCTTTAGTGAAAAGAGCTACCACTTTGGATTGATTGTATTGTATGTTTTAACTCATACAACGAAAACAATTCATCTATCTTTACGAAAGAAACACAGTGTCGACTGTGATTTCATCAGACTCCGAATATTTTCTATGTTCATGCTAGATGCAGTGCTGTTCATATTTTCACTTCAACTGCACCGATTTTGTCAAATTAAGTTGTATTATGTTTGTTTCAGTCTATTACAGCCTCTGCAAGGCTTATCAAAGCTGTTTTAAGAAAATTGTCTATGAAATTCTGAAAGGAAATACAAGGTGCCTGACAAACCCATTCAACGGTACTCAAAAGTATTCGGAAACGAAAAAGTAATGATGCAGTTTGATTAGTTTTGGCAAGCTGCACATGCCACTGGTTGTGGACTTTCAAGTTGTTAAAATCGACCCACCCTATTAGCAGGTATAGTTGAAAACCATATGAGTTTTAAAGTAATTTTCTTTTTATTAACAATCGTTTGTCGTAATTCCATCCATACTGTCCGCTGACCACTGTTGACATTCTTATTTCATGCATTCACAACATTTCTTTGATGTCACAAAGACGAACGACGTATCTTTAGTCTTTTCAACGTAAAAAACTATGATTGAGACCATTTAAATAATTGGCTGCTACGCGGAACGTGCGCTGAATTGACGAGTAATCAGTGTTCCACCGTCCACTCATAATGTTCAATCACACAATTGTCTAAACCTAAAATTGTTTGCGTCCTGATTGTTGTGTGGTATTTTCCATAAATCGTAGATGTATTCAATTGGCAGCTGACTTTCGTATGCCCCCTTCAAAATGCAATTCAAATAGCTTCGACTCGGTTGCCGATCAATCGGTAGGTCTTCCAATTCGTAAAATTCGTCGGGGTAGTTTACTTCCTGATATACGCGACAATCAATCCGTTCACCGTCAGGTGTTATTATGCTCTTCGTTAAGGGTCTGTACAAATTCTTTTCGACTCCTTCTTGTCTGTGTGGAAGAAAATGTCGTTAGATTGGCCATCACTATAGGATTATAAGACTACACACCGATCCAATTCATCCATATTAGATATATCAATTTCCCAGATCGCTCCATAAACATGGTAATCGTCGTCTTCAACTATTGTTGACACGGCTCCATTCCAATTTCTCGACTGTATGTTGAAGTCCAGTCTGTAGTTCTGTAATTCAATATAGGATAACCAACGGTTTAGTTACGTCTATACAAATGTTTCAAGCAATAACATAATGCAGTAGGTCAAAATTTAGTGCAATTGGATGAATATACTCGTACTATGCGTGGTGCACAGTAACGAAAAATCACCGACGTTACTTAAAACACACAACAATGCGAGTTTACAACAAAACACTCAAATCAGCGACTATTTGTGGAAAAACGTTTTTTCAAATTTTCCTGTAATTTCCCTCATTTTCAAGAATTTTTCATATTTTCATTTTTTTTCTTTAAAAAAAAATTAAAATTAGTGAAAAATTGGAAATTTCATGAAAATGAGGGAAATTCTGGAAAATAATGGGAAAATTTAGAAAAATTTTGAAAATTCAGTCTTCGACTGAAAAGTAAAAAAGATCAAAGAACTCTACCTCCAAAACTCCAATGGTTTTCCGTACAGCTGTCGGATTATCAGAAAGAATACGTTTCGAGAGCAGATTACTTCCGTACGCAAAATACATGAACGTCTCATTCACGGATTGAATTGAATTGTCCAGTGGAATAACAGCTGAATCAGCAACGGTTAAAATGGAAAATAGGCAACTAACAGAAGAAAATGGAAAATGTATCACATTTTTACAATAATATTGCACGAGTAAGCATTCTGTTAACACGAACCTCACAATTAATAACAACCACCCCGTCCAGGCCATAGTAAATTTTCCGAATTATTTTTCGAAACAAATGCACCAAAATTTGAATTGTAGTCAAAAGTAACACACTCGTCACTATTAAGTGCGCTCAAACTGTCTGCCGCCGTCTTCGAACGGTACAAAGCTAATGAAACAATAAATTCACTTTTGTTTATATATTAACTGATATGTGCAATTAAGTGAAAAGCGAGTCTGATATGATCGACCGGCCTCACCTATTTAATGTGCACGGGTTTTCGGTAATTCACCGGACGGCACCACTTTTTTGAGTAACAGGTTTTAAAGGGTTTTAC
The DNA here is from genome assembly GCF_014529535.1 of Bradysia coprophila. NCBI lineage: Eukaryota > Metazoa > Arthropoda > Insecta > Diptera > Sciaridae > Bradysia > Bradysia coprophila. The sequence goes on along the minus strand of NW_023503972.1, from coordinate 4,812,768 downwards.
CTGGTGTTGCGACGAAAAACCTGACCTAGTAAAAATGCTGATCGTATCGAGTTACATGTTTCGTTTGAACATATGTTACGAATGTACATTTTGAAGAATGGTTAAATTCAGGTTTTTTAAAAGATTTTTTGGATTTTTTACTAATTATTATTTACACCACGATCAAATGGGTCAGCGAAAAGAGGAGTATAGATCTATCAAAAATTTTGGTTTTTCCCTGGTTTGTTTTTCAATATATGAGGTAGGTTGCGACAGGTCCTGATACACTTAGATTTCTTTTTCTTTCATTTTCATTGAGCTCTTATGAGGGACCGACATTGTCCAATGGACAGTGTCACCCAACAGTTTCATTTTGATTGGATTTGGTCTGTACTTTATTAGTCAATGTGACTCTCAGTGCAATACTCACCACTTTTAACAGTAAAGGCAAACGGCTACCGTAGTGTCGTTGGGCTACTGTGACGACACTCTTTTATTGGTTGTTGCCAAGAGATTCCCAAGTCGGAAACCAAATACCATACTAGCCCCTTTCGACTTTTTTTTTGGCAGCGTCTTTTTGCACTACAAACATTCACAATTCCAAATAAATCGCCTGTTAATTGACAAATGAAATCAATGAAATCCTCTTAGTGTTGAAAACAGTTCGATGCTGTGTACTGTGCAGTCTAACAGACTCACAAGATGTTATTTCTTTTCTGTTTATCTAAACATCTAATAACTTGGATGCACTTTCGGATGCAGAGAAACCACTAGAAGTTCACCGAGCTATTCAAATTTTTACCTCTTGTTTCAACTACTTATATCTCAGAGTAGATGAATTTTAACCCCAATTTGACCCTATTTGCCCCGAAATAGATGCAATTACCTTTCTGATGACACCTCACACTACCTTCTGCGTTTCATGTTCCCATAAAAAGGTACACTGGAAAATGCATCCGATTTCGATAGGCGTGGCATATATAGGAATATAGGCAAACACAAGAGTTATCAGGGAAAAACGTCCTTTCCTCCGTTCTTGGAAACTGAGTTTTTTTTTTGATGTTCCACACATTGTTCGATATTTGATAAATCGAATGTAGCCTAACTAACACTGGAAGTGCACGACGAGACCATAGAAACCCCTATAACTCGGAATTGGTAACGAATTATTCCACATGTGACTCGAGACATGAAGGTATAATGATCAATCGATTTTACGATAGGGATAAAAGGTCAGTCCGGTTAATTGCAAACAAATTTTCGAGCAAATTTCTTTTATTGTTAAATCGTGGCAATGATAGTTCTTCATAGTCTCCGCACGTCCAAAGTGTTCCGTTCCATTGGCCTTCTCATTTCAATGAATTCTGAATCTTTTTCTCTTGATTCCTTCAACATTATTATAGCCGATTCAATGTTGTGTTTGTTTCCAGATAAACTAAAATCCTCCGTCCACTCATGGTGTTCAATCACACAACTGTCTAAAGCTTAAATTGTTTGCGTCCTGATTGTTGTGTGGTATTTTCCATAAATCGTAGATGTATTCAATTGGCAGCTGACTTTCGTATGCCCCCTTCAAAATGCAATTCAAATAGCTTCGACTCGGTTGCCGATCAACTGGTAGGTCTTCCAATTCGTAAAATACGTCGGGGTACTTGATTTGCTGATATACGCGACAATCAATCTGCCCACCGGTGGGCGTTATAATGCTCTTCGTTAAAGGTCTGTACAAATTCTGATCGACACCTTCTTGTCTGATTGAGAGAAAATGTCATTAGATTTGCCTTCACTATAGGATTATAAGACTACACACCGATCCAATTCATCCAGATTAGATATGTCAATTTCCCAGATCGCGCCATAGACATGGTAATCATCATCTTCAACTATTGTTGCCCCAGCTCCATTCCAATTTCGCGACTGTACGTTAAAGTCCAATCTGTAGTTCTGTAATTCAATATGGGATAACGGTTACCAAATTAGTGCTGCACGCCTATGTTTGGCTTATTTCTAGAGAGATTTAAGCCTGGATTAAATGGTAACATGGCAGCAAGGGTCACTACTCAATTTAAAACTCAACCTCCAATCTTCCGGTAGTTCTGCGCTCAGCCGTAGGATTCTGATAATGAATTCGATTCGAGAGCAGGTTGCTTCCGTAAGCAAAATACATGAACGTGCCATTTAAAGATGGAATTGAGTTATCCAATGTAATTACAGCCGAATCAGCAATAGTTGAGATGGCAACTAGGCCACTAACAAATGGAAACCAAAAATCGTATTTAAAAAAAAGAACTCAACAACAAGTATGTTAGGACCTAGCACCAACCTCACAAGTAATATCAACCATCTCAGGAAAGTCATATTGAAAGATTAGTTTAAAAGTGATACACACTCCACACTACACTTAAATTACTCAGACGACTTATTGCCGGCAATTGGTCAACCAAAATGAAACATAAAATTAATTTTAAGTTTTCTATAAATAGTTGTGCAGTACGCAATATGAGTATGAATGAAATGATTGGTAATATAGCGAAAAGAAAACCTGACCCTTTCAACCGGTTTTCATTAATGAACCGGGGACAGTGTAGCACTTAAAACATTCAGCTTTTTCAAGGGGTTTCACCGAGCATTTGAGATCGATTTCAATTATTGTGTTTCGGCGAGAAATCCAATCCGGTATCTGATAATCGATCTCATTTAATCGTCGGAAGATATTACTGCGCTTCCAAGAATATTTTGAAACTTCAAGTTCTGTTGGGGTTTTTTCTTTTTAACATTTAAACAACGAAATGGGTCAGCAGGTTGTACTATCGGACAGTTAGTTGGCTTTTCCAGATGGTATTTAAACGTCAAGTTTGCATGGGTTTTTCTACACTTTACAGGTCCCAATATATTTTCGTTCAAAGCAAAGCCCATCTGGTGTAACAGTCCTGCTTATCCATGAAATATGGAAAAAGCTTTCCAGAATTGAAGAATTGAAGATCGATGTTCATCCACATATTCGTTCTACTTCCACATTCATATGTGTGAAAAATTCTAGTAAAAATTTTGAATGACGGAGATCAGGTGAACTTCACAAGCAAGCAACGGGATAGCAAAAAATTAATTTACACTCGCCAAACCATGAAAACACTGAATATCACGCGTGAAAAGTTATTGGAAACCACAATTTTTTAGTTCTCTCTCAGCAGACCTTGCAAACAGGTCTAGGGATCCAGGTGATGTTTTCCTTAATGGTGGAGTTTGTTTATGTTATTCGTCAAAGAAAGAAATATGATACGAAGGCGGAGCTTACTCTCCGTATTAACGAGTAGTGTGATGCACATCGAACGATCAACTCGTTCGGCTTTATATCGCGTATTTTCGGTTTCGTTTTTATTCTCATTCTTCCTCTATACATTCAAGTTCAACCTTGAACGGTGTATACTATATTTGGTTTTGTTGTTTGTGTATTTCATGGTGTGACGAGTGTAAAATTGTGTGCATCACAGGATTGAAACCACTCAATCACAGTATACGTGTGAATTCGTATACCGAGAGAATATTTTTTGCATAAGTATGTATGTTTCGTTGAGACGAAGTCGAGTATACGAATTCACACGTATGCTGCAATTTCGTGGTTTCAATCCTAGCGATGCAAATAACTAAAAAATCGAAATGCGTATTCCCGGTAACCGAAGACGCAAAAGCGACTTACTGCTATTATACACTTCTCGCTTGTTTGCTCAGCTGTCATTCAATTTCCTGGTAACAGATTTTTTTTACAAAAATTTCCCGGCGCCCAAGATACAGCGGATACACATTTTTTGCACTCTATAATGAAAAAAGCGGCTTAATTGTCGATCTCATCAACGCAAAATTGCTCGTGTGTTTTCGGCCTTAGCTGACCCATCGTCAGAGTATTGTTCATGCCTTGGGGCCAAAATTGACGTCAATTTTAGAAATTTTCTCTAAATTTTTTCCCTCTGCAAGAACTTTTTTTGAGTATACTTGGTGTGGACGATGTTTTTAAGCTATTTTCGCGAGTTGTAGCTCAAACCGAGTAAGTACACAATTATTGGACAAAGAGCGAATTTGGTGAATCGTGTAATGACTAAAAAAAAATTCAAACTGAAACCCTCTCCAAAAACGTTGTAAAAGAGTTGCGGACGCTCACCGTTCGTACATCGGACTGTTTTGAGTGCTTTCCGTTCTTTCGGTGTTTGTCTTTTTTTCTCTCAATTGTGTTTTGACAGCATCTGTCATTTAAAAATTTAAGTGAAAAAAATTAAAATTCTTATCGCTTTCATATATACTCTCCCAGTGACTATGCCGTTTAAGTTGATTAACATAACACGTAGCATCGTACCGTGTGACATATTGAAGAATTCACAAAATCTGTGTACTTTACCGCGTAAAAATCGCCTTTTAAATCATACTGCCGGTTGTGCAACAATTGTCCGATCATTTTCAAATTCCCCAATTACCAACAACATGAGATTCATCCAGTTCCAACGCAACGAAAACGGCAAGTCCGGTTTGGGTGTACTGTCGGCAGATGCTTCAAAATTTGTTGATCTGTCCGCCGCATATGCAACCAATATGATTGAATTCATCCGATCAAATGTCCCGCTATCAGACATCGAGAAACGGGTCGAATCGTCGAAATGGGAAGAGATCGGCGGTGTTAAACTGTTGGCACCGGTTAGTAATCCGGAAAAGATTGTGTGCATCGGGCTCAATTACTTGGGTCATTGCTTGGAGCAGAACAAGGAACCGCCATCGGAACCGATGTTTTTCAGTAAATTTGCGAGTACCATCACCGGACCAACCGGTGATGTTGTTCATCATGACATAACAACAGTAAGTTTTTTATGATTATCATTTCGCCACTCTTCTATATTTAGTGCGGGCGTTATCTCGTTTTTGTTTAATGATGGCTCCTTCGTTTGATTTATTGACTTTGAAGTGCCTACCTCTTTGACGACCTAAATGTCTTTTCTATTTTAAAATAGATTTCGTTTGGGTATATTTGTTTCAAAACAATACGAAAATAGTTCGGAGATGCATTAGTTTTTGAACCCTTGGGTCCGTAGGGAAAATAATCTGCGATTGGTCGAAAAATCTTTCCTTGTTATCGAGGCTATTGGATTTTAAATTTAGACACTTCTTGTTCCCATGATGTAGTCCAGGTTGTTTTTAGGTGATAAGTGACTATCTAATATTGATATATATAAAGAAAATTCTTTCGAAAATTACAATTATTAAAAGTAAAGTTTGTGCAGAATCAGCAACAGCTGGTCGACAAAACAATTCAAGGGCAAGCTACATACAGTGATCAGTTGTTCAGAATGTGTTTTGATTGTATATTATACAAGTGAAGTATGTTTGTTGTTCAGCTGGTGATGTTCAGCTGTTGCTGATTCTGCACAAACTTTACGTTTAATAATTGTAAGGAAAATATGGGAGAATGTGTTCCCAAAAATAGTCCCTGTCGTAATGTCATTATGAAGACCTAATATTTTCGCCAATTTTTCTCGAATTTTCGTGAGTTTACTGAGAAAATTCTTGGAAATTATTTTAGGAATAGAGATCCTAAATTTCTTGAATTTCTTGGAAAAATTTCTTGAATTTCCCGTCGTTAATCGGTCATCTTGAATTATTGTTTTTAGCGTTTTCGAAAAAAAAAACTCGAAAACAGGCTCTGGTCTCGCATTTTCTCTCTCGTATTTTGAGCATATAGCGATACGTAGGTTTCCAATCTGGTTAAGTGTGGGAATATTCAATATGTAGCTAATTTTTTCAGACGTCCACGTCGGTTGCTTTCTACAACGAGTCAGAGTTATCATTTTTCGTCCATTCTAACGAAGAGTGCTAACTAAGTTCCCAATCTGCTTTGTAGATTGCCAGAAATGTAGGTGTAGGTTGATCGTTCAATTTAATTACTTATGAACTACTGTAGTGCTTTCGTTGTGCGGATAAGTGAAGGAGAAGTAGTTCGTCTTACATCCATAGTTGCCAGATTAGCTGAACTAATTAGCACTCAAATTGCAATATGGCCATGAAGTTACAACTCGCCATGATCAACATATTAAATGAAAATCAAAATGATAAACAAATTCGCTCATGTCCTTTATGGGTGAGAAAAAAAAATCGGAAAAAATCCAAAATTTACAAAATCATTCGGACCAACCGGAAGTTAATCTACACAGAGAACCTGTCGATCAACTCGTCCGTTATGAAGGTCAATTTTTGCTTGTCGGCTTCGTCAATAACTTCAAACAATTGCATGCATCGCTGTTGTGTCAGAACGTCTCTAAATCCGCGCAACATATAACTTTGTCCGGTGGCCACGTTCGAAAATAGGAATCTCAGAGCGGAACTCAAGCGATTGAACATTTTCATTTTCCTGTTTCGGTCCACCTGCATTGATTCTGTGCCGAATTCTTCAGTTTTTGATAGTACCATGTCATCGTCTCTGTCACGACGTCCAAAAATAATTGACTTTGTTCCAGCTGCAAAAATGGAGAAAGAAACGTTCGCATCAGAATGCTCCGCTACATCGTTCAATCAATTTTACTTACTCAGATATGATTGAAGCCACCAATCAACTTTGTCCTGTGTCGTTACATTAGATTTCTTACTCTTCAGCTCAATGGATTCCCCATTCTCTCTCCTAATGGCGTCAACTTCACCCATCATCAAAATTCGATTTTCGGCAATTTGCCCCTCGATCAACTGGTGGTAATCAAAATCTCTGTGGCTCTGACTAGTGCACATATCTTCGAACTGAAATCCAACATCAGCTTTGTTCCTTACATGATGTTTCGCGAAGCGTCTGAGAAATAATGTTGAATTGATTCGGACGACACTTATAACGAAATCCTCGTCGTTGGCAGCAATTTTTCTTATCGAATTTCTTAAACATACGACGTCGTAGCGTCTTATGTCGATGCGAGCGAATTTGGCTGTCATAAGCAACGGTATCAGTGATGGATAAATTGGTTCGATAGCTATTTTCTTCTTGGTTACAGTTGGAAAACGTTGTGGAAGCGTGGGTTGAGTGAAGAATGGAGCCACGCCAGGTATCTTAACCGATCGAGTATATGGATCGACATTAAGAGGTTCTTCGGGCATTCTGTGCGGTGTACTACAAGAACTCAGCACACGCGGAGCATACAATTCGAAAATGGACGATTCCATTGTTAGCTCCTCCAAATCCTCTTCGAATGTCTTGATAAATCGAAGGCGGCTGAATACTCCTGTCTTCAGGCCATGAATCTTCTTCTGTTTTTTCTTCTTCTTCGGCTGAAGGAGATTAAGGTGCTGAAGGTTTAAGACTTCCTGCATATTTGTTGCAAACAATTTCTTTTAACTGACTTTCGGACTATCAGTGAATTTTTGTAAACAAGACCGTACACACTAAACACATGTGAATGAAAACACAATGGTGTGCTTGAATGGACTATTGACAGTTCGATATCGAAATGTCAAATTGTTTGATATTTGTCGGCAAAACAATGCGCATGCGTCTGTTTTGTTATGGCTTCGATTGTGTGTGTGTGTGTGGGTGAGTGGCAACAAGTAGCATAAATTGTTATGACAAGGATATTTCCTCAATTTTTTTTTTTTTTTTTTTATATTTAGTTTATTCAATCAAATTAAGTACACAATTAGTTTTTACATAAATATTTGAGGTTAAAATAAATTTACAGTCATCCAGACTTTTTCAAATTTATGTTCGAGATTTCTACATTTTGATTCGTGTTTGGACTCGATAATTCAGAGAGTAAAATTTTTTCTGTAAAATGAAATTTCAGTAGGCATATCACCTTATAGATTGAAAAAAGTATATAAAAACAATCAATATTCTTATTTTTTTGAAGGGGGGGGGGATTACTTAACCTAGAGATACAACTAATCTGTTGTTAACAAATCAAAGTAGAAAGAAACCAATAAATTCTTAATTTTCAATAATTATTATTGTCAATGGGAAATAAAATTTCAAGATGCGCGTGTGTCTAAAGACAACAGCTTAGAGTCAAGGCCTCTTATCAGCGAGTGAGGGGGTTTGTAAATACAGTTAGCGATTCTTTCGTTTGAAAAATTACCAAATTTACTGATAACAGTGTTATCATGTAAATAGGTCTTGCTAAGCACATTTTTAGCCAATTTGTATAAGTACACGTTGAGTCTTGGTACTTTCGCAATTCTGTGCAGTTCCTCAGTAGATATAAATTTATAATTCGTTCTTGACCTTCTGAAGTTTATTGCCATACGAAGGCATTTATTCTCAAAAACCTTCAGCCTTTTAATTAAGTACTTTGGTAAGGTATGCCAAACCGCCACAGCATAGGTGAGAACCGGTCTAAGTATAGTCACATAGATTTTAACCTTCACATCTTGTGAAATGCCATTATTCGCTTTCATGATAGGATACAGTTTATGCAGCCCAGTGTTTACCTTGAGTAACATTCTGTTCACATGTTCGTTATGCTTGAGGTTCGATTGAACATAATAACCCAGAAAACGGACGCTGTTCTTGAATGGGATTTTTGTGCCATTCATTAAAATAGCACACGAGTTTTCACGGACAATACGCGAACGGTTTGATCTCTGAATGAAGAGTGCTTCCGATTTTTGCACATTCACTTTAATTTTCCAGGTTTGGTAATATCTATGCAACTTATCGAGGTGGCTTTGTACATTTGATCTTGCTCTACTATGCGACAATCGAGTTGAGAAAATGCTCGTATCGTCTGCAAAGACTGTTAGAGTTGTGTTCATATGCGTCGGGAGGTCTATCATAAATATAATAAAGAGTAAAGGACCTAATATAGATCCTTGTGGAACCCCATCATTCACAGATACTGAGTCAGACAGCTGGTCTCCCAACTTAACTCTAAAGCTCCGTTCTTTGAGATAGGAAAACACAATTCTGATGAGATAATTTGGGAAGTTCATCTTCATCAATTTATATATGAGTCCCTCAATCCACATCGTGTCGAAAGCCTTCTCTATGTCCAGGAATGCTGCTATTGTCACTTTGAGATCGTTAAAACCAATGATTGCTTCTTCGAATAACCTTATGAGAGCATGTACGGTGGAGTGCTTGCTCCTAAAGCCGAATTGGCTGTTGGGTAATAGATCATTTTCATCACAGTATTCTAGCATTCTAACATAGAGAACTTTTTCTAGGATTTTACTCAGGCCATTTAAGAGACTGATGGGTCTAAAATTCTTTGCCTCATTTGCCGGTTTACCCGGCTTCGGAATCGGTACAACGTGGGCTGTCTTCCATGAACTGGGGTAGTATCCCAAACTCAGAATACAATTAAACAACTTAGCCAGAAGTACATGTGCTGAAACAGGAAGTTTCTTCAGGACAACGTTCGGAATAGCATCAGGTCCACTAGACTTTTTGTTTTTAATACCTTTAAGAATACGGCTGATTTCATCAGCGTCTGTCAATCGAGGTTCAAATAAATTTTGCGCGACCAACTGAGAGAACGAATTCACCTCAGACAACACGACTACATCAAAATCAGGATCACCCATTTCTCTATTCTGTCGGTGAACGTCGCCATATACTTTAGCAATGGCGTTAGCTTTATCGAATGGATTACTAATTAGAGAGCCATCACTTGCCTTCAGTTCGGGCACCGTCTTTCTATTATCACCCAAAAGTTTATTGATATTTTTGAACATTTTACTGTCTGGTCTGATTTGCTTCAGCTTATTCATAAGCATATGGGAGTCCCTCGCATCAATACTAGCCCTTATGTACTTGTTCAAACGATCAATTTCAAATTTCAACCCGGCATCATTAAGTTTTCGCCGAAAATATGCCCTCCTCAATCTTTTCTTCTCTGCAATGCAGTCCCTCAAATGTCGTGAGAAATGGTTCTTTCCAGTAAAACACTTCTTAGGTACAGACTCATCCATTGCAATTCCAATCACTTCAGTCAAATGCTCAACGCAACAATCAATGTCATTGGAATCAATCAATGTACCCAATTTTAGTCCATCGTCAACTACTTCCATGAATCTAGCCCAATCTGCTTTATTGTACATAAATTGTTTAACGGGGGCCTCGTATGATAAGTCATCATCAATGTTCAAAATGTATTGAACGGGGCAATGGTCAGGGTTGAGCTCAGTAATATTACTACTAGTCGCTCTAACACCTTTAGCCAAAGCCAAATCTATTGTGCTAGGATTTGATTTACTCCTATAGCAGGTGTATGCATTCGGATGAACCAGTTCAGCGACATTGTCATCAACAAGAAATCTGTACAAGACATTACCGTTACTATTATTATCAGAGTTATGCCAGTAGCAGTGTTTAGCATTGAAGTCGCCCCCCATAAAGACATTTGAGTGTAGGCTCATGAGCTTCAGAAGGTCCTTTTTCGAGAGTTTTTTGGGACAGTAAAACGAATTTATAATCAAAGACTTAGAATTACTGAGAGTAATCTTTACACGAGTTGCTTCGGAAGTTTCCAGCAAGGGAGTATTTACCACTTCGTGCTTGAAACGTTCCTCAATCAGAATTGCAGTTCCTCCGCCAGAATCGGACAAACGATCATTTCTATAAATTTTGTAATTTGGGAACTGCACAAAATTGCTACTGTTGAGTTTAGTCTCGCTCAGCAACAAAAGATGAGGTTTCTGATCTGATAAAATTTGACTAATTTCCTCCTGTTTTACTTTACTTTTAGCAGAGTTTACGTTCCAAGCTATTATCTTCAAAGCGCCATGCAACATTATTACGTGAATTGAGACAAGAAATCTATAATCATCATTTTTTTATGCGTTAGATCATTTACCTTTTTGTATTCGGGTACGAAGGTCTGAATTTTATGTAATAAATCAATTAGAGAACAATCAAAGAGATTTTTGACTTCACCACTCAAAAAATTAAAATTATCATCTTTTTCTTTGGTTGTAGTATTCATTCTTAGGGCTTGACTGTAAGATACGCCACTGTTTAGCATTGACTTTTTACTAGATAAATTAGCATTATTAGTAATATTCGTATTTGATTTATTTATACCTGTTTTTCCTTGTGGTTTTTTCAAGTTTTCAGCATATTTGGTATATACCGGACATTTTTTGAAGTTGGCCGGATGGTTGCCATCGCAGTTGACACATTTGGCGGGTTGGTCTTCTTCAAGTGTGCAATCTCCAGGGGCGTGTCTATCTGTACATTTTACGCAACGATATTCCAATCCGCAGTTTGAGGCTGCGTGACCTAGGCGTTGGCATTTTCTGCATTGGGTGCCAACATCTTTTTTGATAAATTGTTGCCAAGAGATACTTTGGTGGCAAACGTACTTGATCGTCTTTGAGATCTCCGCTATCTTTGTTCCTTGGTCAAAGTTAACGATGAACATATCCAAATTCACTTTACCTTTACCATACATTGGTAGGACACTCGATACAGTCACTTTTTTCTCAGACAAATCTTCGATTATTTCTTCGGGTGTATAGGAATGATGAACACCTTTTAGTACAAGTCGCAGTGGCTTTTTATCTGATGCAGTATAAGTATAAAACGGGATTTTTTGCTGGGCAAGAAAATTTTTCAGTGAATTGTGTGCCTCCAGTGACTGCAGAGAAACACTGTAGCCTTCCTTTAGAATTTTGAAGGTAACCTTTCCATTAAGCATGCTTTCTATGTTCGAAATCGCTTCTTTTGGATTCTTAAACGGCTTCGTTATGGTAATCGGCGGAACTCGTTGCTGGCGTCGTACGATTCTGCTGGAATGGGCGTCGGCGCCAAATTGTTTAACATTTATATTTTTGCTCATTTTGCTGGCCAAGTCATCTTTGTCTACTTCAGAGTCTAAAATTGCAAACGGATTTGTTTCTAGCAATGATTTCCTTAGTAGTGTTAAAGCGGTCTTCTTTTGCAAATCTTCTACTGTTGGTTTCAGTTTCACTTCAGTTTTAGGTCTTTTGGCATCATCAGGGACTTCGTTATCATCATCATCGTCTATATCACGAAGCCTAGCATTTTTTGTGTTCGATTCACTATGAGTTTTTTGATCCGAATTTTCCACTGGCTCAGCATTCTTGTCAGGTGGTTCAACTTGTTTCGATGTTGACATTGTAGATATTTATTATTCACATAAACTGTGTCACACGAAAATTGTAAGCACTTTATATTTTTGTTGCTGAATAGGCACAATTTAATTCAAATAATTCAATTTAATTTGCTCGGCAGCTAATTTTAAATACGTCCGTATGGTTTGAAGAACTGAACTGAACTCAATTTCCTCAATTTTGAACTCACTGAAAGTGTAAAATTCTTTTGTTAAAACGTTTGACAGTTCCAGCAGGTGCTTTCAAGTTAATATTTTTCTTCGTCACATTTTTCATTTATACCATACCACTCTATCTCGGTATTTAATGCGACGTCGGCTTCTTCCGGCTGTATTGAATCTCATTATATAAAATCCGTCAAGTCATAAAATTCAATGTACTTTGACATAAGTCGACGCCGCACTAAATGTGTGTTTTAAAACATTCAAACGGAAAAAATATAAAAGGTCTTATTGTGAAATAATTCATCTAACCGGCACTTTCATTCAATTCCTTCTAGCAACTGGATTGGGAAGTTGAACTCGCCGTCATAATAGGAAAAGAAGCACGCCATGTCGCCGCGTCTTCTGCACTGGAACACGTTTTCGGCTACTCAGTCGCCCAAGACATATCGGCTAGAGACTGGCAGAAGTCGAGGAATGGCGGTCAGTTCTTAATCGGAAAGTCGATGGATACATTCTGTCCGCTGGGACCGTCAATTGTACATAAAAGTCTGGTGCCAGATCCACATAATTTACGTCTTACATGCAACATAAACGGCGTCTCGAAACAATTGGGCAACACGAGCGAGTTAATCTTTCGCATCGACGAGATCATTCATCGGTTGTCGCAGTGAGTTTTGTTGTTCTGATTTTTTTACGGAATTTATGGACTGAAATTCACAATTTATTTGCCCTGCAGATCAATCACATTGAAACCGGGCGATGTTATTCTGACTGGAACTCCATCAGGCGTCGGAATGCATCGTTCCCCGCCAGAATACTTGAAGCCGGGGGATGTTATTGAAAGTGAAATCCAAAGTATTGGAAAAATTGTTAATAAAGTCGTTAAAGACACTCCGTAGATTTCATGTTTGTAGCCAAAAAATATTCGGATCAAGTCAATCATTTTCAATAATGGTTACTTGTCGCCTGTATCACTAAACTGTCTTTTAGTAAAATCTTAGTATAGTTTGGTAGCGTGGCGCTGGTTTTGTTAAGTTTATTGATTCTATTTTTATTAAAATGAAAAAAAAAATTGAAATTTTTTTGAATTTATTTTACTGTTGGTCCTTTGATTTAGCAATAAAATTAGTCACCAATGGCGTCCATATTTTTCAGTGCTGTCAGTAAATTTTAACCATCGATAACTCGACAAAAATTAATTGTATAAAGTCAATTGTGAGCTCTGCGCCCCTAATTAGGTGATAGAACACATCTTTGACTGCATATAGAATGCAGTTTTGTCGAGTTACAAATCGTTCGAATTTACTGACAGCACTGAAAAATGCAGATGTCGTTGCATGTCCGCTAAACATTGAAACTTGTGAGTGATCGACCACAGACTCGGTTAAAGCGACTGGGAGCAGCGGGAAAAGTAGGAAAATATGCAGTTTTGCTTGCTTTCTCGCCAATAGCTTCTGTTATGCAAAAATTACATTATTTATTTCGTCTCGACAACCACAATACCTGTCAATGAGGAAACAGCGAGAAACAGGCAAATACGTCGACTAGTTTGAGACCCAACATATAAAGAAATTATGAGTTTTACGCTGTTTACCACTGTTTTGAAACTTAATTGTAATATTTAATTATATTTTTTATCAGAGTTTTAGTTCGGGAGAGGACGCTTTCTCCGACAATAAAAAATCTGTTTTGCGGAAAACTCTAGCGGAAAAACGTTGTTTGTACAACAGTAGCTTTTGCAGAGAAATAAAGCAAAACTGCATATTTTCCTCCTCTTCCTGCTTTCCCGCACCTTATTTTAACAAGCCTTTCGACCCAATAACATATCAATTATTTACGAGCCTTAAACAGAACTCATTAAAGAAAATTCAAATCTCATATCCATTTTCCATTCCAGTCACTACTGATCCAATGACCGATGCTAATGATCGAATTCTTGAACGACCTAAATGAATCATCAAAAATGTCACAACCGGAAAAGTACTTGTCGTGATGATCTTGCATTCTATTTCGGCATTACATGAATATGTCGTTGCGTAGAAAATCGGTCTGTTCATCCCAAGATTCCTTCTGGCCAGTCTGCCACGATCGTGATACGTAACCAACTGGGTCAAGGTCGTGTTCATGTGGTGGTGAATGATCTTGTAGGGAACGATTTCATCATTTATCAATCGTCTTCCCTTCAGTAACATCATTTTCAAATGCTCTCTGTTAGATTCTCAGGGCTGGGGCGCTTAGCTCAAACTCTCAAACTTACGTGGGACATACAAACGTTAAATTTTATTCTTATGCAGAATTAGTAGTGCGTCTGTTAGTGTGTGTGTGTCACTGTGTCACGGACAATCAATTTAAATTGCAGAATCTTACTGACAATGACGTAGACACCAGCTGAAAGAAAATCAGCTGTCGCTAATTATGCATAAGAATAAAATTTACGTTTGTAAAGCGAGCGAGTCGTATACTTAACCTACTTAGTTCCGTAGAAATACTTTCGCTGGTTTTGCAGTAAAATCAAAAGGTAAATTGTTTGCAAACTCCTGAACTCACCTAAAATAAAGTGTCGGCTTTCAGAAAGATTTTTGAACGTTGAAACCCTTAATTGAAGAATTTCTCCAAAAATTTGAAAAATCTCTTAGCCTAGTGCCTCAGCTACTTTATTCTTACCACACTCATTTTCTTAGGACCACTGATCCTAGGATAATTCACAGTCTATCACCCTTACTTAAAAGATCATGATTGACTATGAATCTTACCCTACGGTCAAATCGCCGATGCCGACACCTAACATCAAAATCCAATTCAATTTTCGAGCAAAAATATCATTTCCGTTTTGTATTTCCATTTTGATTATCACATTGTGTGGGTAAATATAAATCCAGACGCTACGCATCACATCAACTCAAAGTTATTGGCGGTATAAAATTGCCGTCGACAATTGACTTGAATTTATCAGCAACTTCGGCTGTAGTTTCATTGACCTTCTTAATTGTCCTGGAAGCGGTCTGCAATGTAACCTGTGATTGAACCAGTAACTGGTCCGTGGCAATCAATTTCTTGGATGTACCCGAAACTGTTGACTGAATAAGCGCATTCAAGCTGTTCCAGAGTGAGAGATTTCGTTCGCCTAAATTTTTAAAGGAAAGTAAATCAATTTCTCCATTAATTCAGTGGCTCGGCGGCCTGTCATTACATAGTTTCTTGTGTAAAAGAGATTCTTCAACGCTTCGGATACGAATAGGCGATGAGAGTGGTGAGTGGTTCGGTTTAAATCGCGCGCCCATGTGATTCACAGATGGCAGATTGGAAAAGGATGCGATTTCTACAAGTAAACATAAAGCAATTGTTGTCACCGGAAGTCCAAGACTATAAGCTCACGTACCTTCATCCGATTCGGGAGCTTCACCATCTACGATTGTCACTTTGTAGTTTGTGTTGCTCTGAAAGTTGAAGTGGTAAATGTTCAAAATTCTAGCCCTAGTCGAAATCTCGTTATTTATATTCACTCCACCTCATCATCATCTGATTCAGCAGCCTCACCCTGCACAACAAAACTTTCGGGAGTTACCATTATGTCAAAATAAGATTTAAAAATTCTAAACAGAACTCTGAATTCGATAGATAAACTGTTTTTAATGTGACGTCTCGTTTGGTGCGTTCAGTTTCATCTCCTCACTTTTTATTTTTATTTTGAATGTGCATCCATCCAGTGAAGATGACAGTGTGAAGATAAATCGTTTCTCGCGGACGAGATTTTGACATTTCAAGAGACAAAGACATGTCAGAGACATCCATCCATCCAGAGACATGGTAAACTGTCGTCGCCACTCGCAAATTTTCATTTGAATAATTTATAGCCTCCAATAAGCTATTGTCAAGTATATAGCCACTATAGTCACTAGCTGAAAATTTTGACAGATAGCCCATACATTTTGTGTCAAAATTTCATTTCACCGGCTGGTACACAGTTGGTGAAAAACGGTAAAAAAAACAGCAAAATTCTCATTTGGTGTTGACTATATTAGTTGCAATAGAAAGACCAGACAATCACATAAACTCGATGGTAGCTTAAAAATTTTACGGGGTTCAGCGGAAATAATTTTAGTTGAAAAGTCTGTGTATCTCGCTAAAGTAAAACAGTGTTAAAGAGTTTTCATGGCATCATTAGTTGCAGGTGGTTAGCATCACAATGCAACCAAAACATTATCTAAAATTAAAGAAAAAAAATTGCTAATTCAAACATGATTGTGTTTTAATTCGTTGTGAAATAGCGTAATTAAGAGATAATATCTCTCGAATCATTTGTCTGTACTTTGTCGTCGTAAACGTAAGTGTACCTTGCGTGACGCCAGTTTCCAATTGCTAACTTGACGATTTTTGACCACATTTTCCTACAAAAAATCTTATTTACTTACCTAACAGCTATATTGGACGCTCTTTGGGTATTGCGCCGTCCTCCACATCTAATCTGATGGTAGAAAATTTGAAGTGGTTTTTTTTTACATTGGCTTTGACAAAGCACTTTAGTGGTCCAAACATTAAAATAGAAAATAGTTGGAGACTAGTAAAAACACAGTATAGAGTGTTATGATGAAAGAGAACGAGTATTTTGACAAGTACCCCAAGGCAAGTTATAATAAACTGGTCTTCGGTCCTCTCGCTCTCAACGTACCACGTTGAAAGAGAAGTAAACAAGGTAAATATAGTGAGGAGGTAATGCCATATATAACCGAATCAGATGTGCGGTGGCACGAAAGTTCGATCCAAACGCCATCTAATTCCTTCGTTGAAAGCAAAAAATGGAATAGAAAGTCGGGCCATCTGTTGTGAGATAGTGAAAATATTTTTGTGAAATACAAGAAAATCGTAGTTAACCATTTAAAAAAAAGATGTCACTGGCATCGAACTTATGTGCTAGACCGCGCGTCTGAATGGTATTACCTCCTCACTATATTTACCTTGGAAGTAAATACTTTGACAAGTACCCCAAGGCAAGTTATAATGAACTGGTCTTCGGTCCTCTCGCTCTCAACGTACCACGTTTTTATTGTGTTAGTATGCATACGAATTATTAGGACAGAGTACCGAACATGTCATGCAAGTACTTGCGTCACACTTCTTTCTCCAAGTTTTTTCCGTTATTGTTTTCAACCCCATTTGACTATTGTTGTCTAAAGTCTGCAAATCATTTTACTTGCAAACCTGTAACTGACCATCAAAAAAATCAGTAAACAAGAAATTCAACTTGTTTGAACAAAAATGAGAATTTTGATTCGTTTCTCGTCTTTGATTTTACTGCTTGCATTCACATTTTCTTATTTTCAACCAACAATTGAAAGGACAGCGTTCCGGTATGGGGTAAATTTTACCGCAAGAACGTCCAACATTTTTCCATTATTCTAATTCTCTTAATTTGAAATCAGAAAAATTTTAGTTTTTTCGAACGGTTCCATTGTCGAATATATTCGTCCAATAAAGTTTCGAATGTCTCGTGCCCCGTCAAATACATAGATCGAAATAATCTCAAAGGACATTTAGCGATGGATTTCCGGAAACCAATTAGTGCAGCTTGGATCCATGTCGCAATTTACTACAAATATTTCACTTACCAAAAAATCGGAACGGAATACTGGGACGATCTATGTGCATGGGCAGCTGGAGGAAAATATTCCTTTTTTCTGGATTACATGAAACCGATAATTTTAAAATATTCCAATTTTAATCATTCGTGTCCGTATATGGGACTTGTTTTTGGAAAAGCGGATAACATTTCTGCCCAAGCATTTGTATTTCCTCAAATAGTACCAGCTGGAAGGTATAAGTTAGACGGTAACATAACCGAAGGTGATCGCAAAACTGCGTTGGTCGGTTTTACATTATATGGAAGCATTTCGGATCATCGAATCGAAGTGGTTTAAGGAAAGGATACAATTTTCTGAATAAAAAAGTATGTGTAGGGTGCGTCATTTAAAACATTCGTCAGGTGATGTCATCGTATCTTACAAATATAAAGTTTAATGTTTGTTTGTTGGTTTGTTTGTCTATTTATAGGAGTGATTATATGGGACGCTTGATTTTTTAAACGTGGGAATATTTTTGACGCGTGATATTACTTTTTGGTAAATATATAATATGCAACCAATTAAGGTCAACTTTTTTTATTTATGTTCTTGTCAAAATTTACCGAGGTTTCATCGACTTTAAGTATTTCTTCAAAGGCCATATTTTCCGACTCCCTGAGAGTTCTCGATTCAAGCCTTCCAATCCCAGTCATAAATGTTCTACTTCCCATGTGGAAGCGACATCGGTACTAAGAAACGAACTCACTTCGTTCGGACTACAATCTGCGAAATTGCCTAAAATATACCGTCCACAACAGATACGTTATCACGCCCGCTTACTAACGCAAGTCCACTAACAAAAATGTTTAAAAAAAAATATTGGGGACAGCGGGGAGCATATTTACAGCAACTTTTTGACTTCTCCCCCTTAACTCCAACGACCCCCAAACTAAGACATCTGCAATCCATACGAGTTCAACGAGCTATCACACGTTACTGCAGCTTCAAAATTGGGCGAGATATTGAACTTCGAAATATTGATGTTTGTATGAAAATAAGCAAAATTTCGTTTTTTCAGATAACTGAAATCGCCTACGTGAGTTAGTTACTTAGTTATTTACTTAGTTCCTATGGAAAACTCCGAAACGTTTCTATAGATTTTCCGGAAATTTTGGTTGTAGGATAATAATGGCCCAAAAATAAGAATGGAATTTTCAAAAGTTGGCACTTCCTAACTTCCATCGGATTTTTTGATGGATTTGGGTTACTTTCGACATGAGTGAGTGAGGTGTTCCAAGGTTGGTTCCTAAATTTTAGGATGACATATGATTCCTCTGGCACTTCCCAACTTCCATCGGATTTTTCAATGGATTTGGGTTATTTTCGAGATGTTCCTAAATTTTGGGATGAGAGATGATTCCTCTGGCACTTCCTAACTTCCATCAGTTTTTTCGATAGATCTGGGTTGTTTTCGATATAAGTGAGGTGTTCCGAGGTTGGTTCCTAAATTTTGGTATGACAGATGATTCCTCTGGCACTACTTAACTTCCATCGGTTTATTTGATGGATTTTGGTTATTTTCGACATGAGTGAGGTGTTCCAAGGTTGGTTCCTAAATTTTAAGATGACATATGATTCCTCTGACACTTCCTCACTTCCATGGGATTTTTTGCCGGATTTGGGCTATTTTGGACATTAGTGAGGTGTTCCAAGGCTGGTTGCTAAATTTTGGGATGACAGATGATTCCCTGGCACTACCTAACTTCCATCGGTTTTTTGATGGTTTTGGGTTATTTTTTGTTCCAAAGTTGTTTACTAAATTTTGGGATGACAGATAATCATGACAGATGGATTTGGGGTTTTTTCCATATAAGTGAGGTGTTCCTACATTGGTTTCTAGATCTTGGGATTCAAACTGATTTCTCTAGAATTTTTTAATTTCCGTAAGGTTTTTTGATGTTGTCGAAATGACATACTTACAAAAGTGGTGATATCAGTCAAAAAACCCTTAAAGGGCAAATGTGACGCAAGTCCTTTATCTTACCTACAAAATAACTGATATCGTTGAGGGTGACGCATTTTGCGCCGTACGCAAAAGTTTTACCAACAAAAAATTGTCCCAAAAAATTTGTGAATGAAAATTTTCCGAAGAGAAATTTGCGTCACCAGTGGCAGATGTTGAGGAAACTATTGTTAGGAAAATGGTTAAAAAATGTACTGAAAGAATTGAAACGTAAGAAAACCGAATCATCTTTCGGAAAATTTTCATTCACAAAGTTTTGGGGCCAACTTTTTGTTGATAAAATTTTTGCGTACGGCGCACAATGCGTCACCCTCAACGATATCAGTTATTTTGTAAGTAAGATAGAGGACTTGCGTCACATTTACACTTTAAGGGTTTTTTGAGTAATAGTTAATAATATAACCGAGTAAGGAAAATTGGGTCGTGTGCTGAAAAAATCTCATTACAATACGTGTAACACATCATGCTTTGTGCCAACTGAGAATTGAAATAGACAAGAGCACAAAATAACTATTCTTGTCACTAATGTTATTCCACCTATTAAGTTTGTATAGAATGGATGGAATCGAAATCACCTCACCTTTAGCTGCAACTTTACGCAAACGATATTAAATTGGTGTGTATACAATATAAAGGCCAACCAGAGTCGCTGAAATCAAAGTAGTGTTAAGGAGCTTTCAAATGGCATCATTAGTTATGCAGGTGGTTAGCATTCCCTGCAACCAAGATATTATCCAAAATTGAAAAAAAAATTGCTGATTCAAAAATGATTGTGTTTTGATGCATTATGTGAAATAGCGTAATTAAGAGATAATATCTGTCGGAACCATTTGTATGTACTTTGTCGTAATCGTAAGTGTACCTTGCGTGACACCAGTTCCCAATATGAGTGAAAAAGTATATTGCGAACTTAAAAATTTTCGACCATCATTCCCCAAACAAATCTTATTTGCTTACTTAACAGCCATTTTTGGACGCTCTTTGGGTTTTGTGCCATCAACCACATCGAATCTGATGGTCGAAAATTGATTCGAGTTTTTTTTAGATTGGCTTTGACATCACCTAGACACAACAATAAACTTTACAGCAACAAAATTTATACGCAAGTACTTGCGTCACACTTTTTTTCTAAGTTTTTTTCCGTTTTTGTTTTCAACCCCATTTGACTGTATTGTTGTCTAAAGTCTGCAAATCATTTTACTTGCAAACCTGTAACTGACTATCACGATCATCACAATATTAAGAAATCAAGAAATTCAACTTGTTTGTACAAAAATGAGAATTTTGATTCGTTTCTCGTCTTTGATTTTACTGTTTGCATTGACATTTTCGTATTTTGTACCAACAATTGAAAGGACAGCGTTCCGGTACGGGGTAAATTTTGCATCAAGATCGTCTATAATTTCATTACTGTCTCGCTGGGAATTTTTTTATTGAGGCGTGTGGGAAGGTTGTATTTCGAGCTAAATGAGAGGAATGTATCGCACACGTCGAAACAAAAAATCTCCCAGCGATACAGTACTGTGCTTTGCTGTCTTATGGTCAGAAAACGCGAAAAACTGGTTTATATTTACACGGTAATGACGCATTTTCCGGCCTCAAGACACAAACAATTATTCTTATTTCAATTCTCGTAATTTAAAATTAGAAAAATTTTTGCTTTTTCGAACGGATCAATTGTCGAATATATTCGTCCAAAGTTTCGAATGTCTCGTGCCCAGTCAAATACATAGATCGAAATAATCTCAAAGGACATTTAGCGATGGATTTCCGGAAACCAATAAGTGAAGCTTGGATCCATGTAGTAATTTACTACAAATACTTTACTTACCAAAAAATCGCAACGGAATATTGGGACGATCTATGTGCATGGGTAGCTGGAGGCAAATACTCCTTTTTTCTGGATTTTTTGAGACCGATATTCAACAAATATTCCAATTTTAATCATTCGTGTCCGTATACGGGACTTGTATATGGAAAAGCGGATAACATTTCTGCCCAAGCCTTTGCATTTCCGCAAATAGTACCAGCTGGAAGATATAAGTTAGACGCTAACATAACCGAAGGGAATCGCAAAACAGCGTTGGTCGGTTTTACATTGTATGGAAGCATTTCGGACCATCGAATCGAAGTGGTTTAAGGTCATTCATAAGGTGAGGTCATCGATCAGATCCTATAATATAACGTTTTATATGTGTTGTGGGTTTGTCTCTTTATAGGAGCCCAGACGAAAAGCCCTGCAGACTTGAAACTGACAGCGATTTCTTTTTAAACATTTTTCGACGCTTGATTTTTTTAAATCGTCATATTACGTCTTGGGCAAATACATAAGTAACAACCATGGCAGAATAAAATAAACCACGCAGGGGCGGTTCTTTTTCTAAATGTCAAATAAGGAACCTAATAAACTGTATAAAAATGAACTCAAATGACAACTGACATAAATTGAATAAAATTGAATTTGCAAAAAATAAGGCGGCTAGATTATTCAGGTCGCTAGTCAAATAAACAACCATTTTAGATCGACTTTTTTCATTTTTAACCTTTATCAAAGTTCACCGAGGTTTCATCGATTTTGATTATTCACGCTGCAAGTCCGCTAAATATTCAAAATTTAAAGTGTCTAGCTCAAACCGAACGCAGCGTCGTATATTCTTTGTTATTCACGATATTCTCATATCAGAGTCCGGCTGAAAATTTTCCAAAGGCCATAATTTCCGACGTGTATCTTCAAATTTTTCGGAACTAATATCAGCCCTATGGTATGGTGGAAGCACGGGATTTCCAAATTATATAAATACTAAAAGTAATGCTAACCCTCAGCGGATCAGAGAAATCCCGGATCTCAACTTTCAGGTGAATTCATTTTTAAAATGTTGCCATCATCAAATTTTCCTGTGCCTAATGGTGTTGGACCCAAGGATCTGAAAGAACAGGTTAAGACACTTACGAACAATGAAAGTGTTGACATTCATTGCTTATACAAATTTTGACAATTTAGACACGTTTTGTTAAGCACACTCATCACACACTCATCATAGATTGTTTGAAAAGAAAATAGTTCATTTTTACCAAGTTGACATTTCAAACAATCTGTAATGAGTGTGTTTAACAAATCCTGTGTAAGTTGTAAAAATTTGTGCTTCACCGCCTTCGTGATCAACTCAGAAGGTCTTAACCTGTTCTTTCAGAACCTTGGTTGGACCTATTAAGCTTGTATGGAATCGAATTGAACTCACTACTAGCTGCAACTTGACGTAAACGAATTCAATATATGTGCAACACAACAAAACTAAATTCACCTGAATATCCATGCGTAACTGCTCATTTGCATTACCTTCAGTGTTTACATACTTTGGGGTTTTCAGAGGATAAAGTGTACCAAAGCATGTGTGTCAACTTGTAAAAATGAAGAAATCAACATCCAGTGTGACCAGGCGCGACTCGCTTGACGGACGAATAATGCAAAAAAACAAATCCCTTAATCTATAAATGAAGTTCATTTTATGAACAAAATCCATATTCTATGGCAGGGAAATTTTTGAATTTTTACCGCCATAGAAATTCACTGCATCAGAATGATGCGATGTGACCATATGATTTTGCGATGATTTTTTTTGTCTTTTGTAAAATGAAATGTCATTGTCTCGATATTTTTCCACTGATGCTTTTATGTGTGTGACGAGTCAAAACAAAAGCGATTTTGATTTTGATTAGCCAGACAGAGAGATATTAATTGAAAACAAGTTAATTTGTTTGACACGAGATTTGAGATTTTATTTAGTTACTGAAATTACATTCGTTTAAATACATCATCATGGTAAGAGAAATGTGAAACAAACGGGGAGTATAAATGGAAATTATCAAAACTCACTCAAATTCAATATCTGATTTCTCAGTTTCAATTCAGTGGCTTTAACATGTTTCCGGATATTTCACGTCCATTCAACAATTCGTACAAATGCTACTCCGTTTCGATGTTCCCGGGAAATGATCGTCAAGATGTGGAAAAGGGCGGAAAAAGTGAGTCGAGAAAATTCATTGATTGATCTTCCAACATCTTACGCCAACGAAAATAATTCAATTTTCAGTCATCATGCCACCATCCGCATTGGATCAATTGACCAGATTAAACATTGAGTACCCGATGCTGTTCAAACTGACGAACAATAAAAAGAGTCGAACTACACACGCTGGCGTCTTAGAGTTCGTGGCTGATGAGGGGAAAATTTATATTCCGTACTGGGTGAGTGATCTTTTCCCAGATTCTTTTATTTTTGATTTAAATATCCCTTCGTTTGGGGGTAGTTTCGTTACCTATATCCCAACCAACATTGTTGTGGAACTTAAAACCTTACGTATTCAGATCCTCTCTCTCCTCTGCACAGAAAATATTTAAAGTTATCAAGCTCTATTGATGGCAGGGTGAGGATCTGCTTCGGTCAGAGTTTGTTTTATAGATATTTGCCAAGAAGATGGGTTCCGACTGTTCATGGAAACAGGCATGGTCAAGGGCATGGTTCTTAAACAGTCGCATTAGCCCAAAGTGATTGAACTCCATTTAAAACCTCTGCGACAAGTGTTGTCTGGCGGAATTTAGTTCGTTCTGAACTTGATTCAATGGTTCTGACGGACTGCTCAATCAGTTCATCGATCAGTTCATTCTTAGATGTAGTTGTAATGGAGGTGTATTCCTCCACATTAATCGCAATTTAATTTTTCCGTTTGTCTAATTCACAGATGATGCATAATTTGGTGTTGGAAGAGGGCGACATAATTCAAATCGAAAGTGTTTCATTGCCAGTCGCTACGTTCTCGAAATTTCAACCACAGAGCCCAGACTTTTTGGACATTACCAATCCGAAGGCTGTGCTGGAAAATGCTCTACGAAATTTCGCTTGTCTCACCACCGGCGACCTGATCGCTATCAAATACAATTCGAAAATCTACGAACTGTGTGTTCTGGAGACGAAGCCAGGAAATGCTGTCAGCATCATCGAATGCGATATGAATGTAAGAGAGAACTGAAACAGATGGCAGTGAGGCAAAAAGGATAAATAATCAAATTTGAAATTTTAGGTTGAATTTGCCGCCCCAGTCGGCTATCAAGAGCCACAACGACAACCAAAACCAGAAGATCTCACCGAAGATGACCCAATGCATCACATGGACACACAGAACTTCTTTCCGTTCTCTGGCGAAGGAAATCGCTTGGACGGCAAGAAGAAGAAAATCGAAAAATCCGATGCCAACCATGCTGTGAAGGTAAATTACGAAAAATCTCCCCAATTTTGATTGCATTGAAAATTGAAATTATCCGTAGAATTATGTCCGAGGCATTCCCGATTACGATCATCCGCGATTCGGTGTCCTGCGTTTCGATCGTAGCATAAAGGCGATTAGCGACAAACCAGAACCGAAAGCTGAACCGGAAAATAATAACGGTGACGATTTTCAAGCATTTCAAGGGCCTGGATTCTCACTACGGAAAGGTAGAAAGTGAAATTTCGACCGTGAAGATTTTTCTTGTTTTTGCTTTGAATTTGAATTGAAGAATGCAAAGGTTTGCGTCAGCCGCTGAGGAAAATAAATTTATGTACGAAATGTGTTTGGTACTTGATTCAAGTTGGTGCGTGAAGGTAAGTCCCTTGTAGTTCATATAGGCTTTTGTTGCTTTTTCACGATTTGACGGTCCTTTTTGCAGTGTAAAAATGAAAAATTCTATCAAAAGGCCAGTGTTACTCATGGTAAAGTGCTTAGGGACTAAAAACATAAAACATAAAATTGTGCTAGGACCGCACCAGTCACAGGACATGAACCAGTTGTCGTACACCCATTCTTCTTTCATTTAATAAACTTTTTATGAATGACAGGACAGTAGGTAATAGACTATTAGTACATGTCCGGAGTGTCGGTCACAACCATAACTTTAACTGTAAGGATTGCAATTTAAAATTTTTCGATTTTTTGATATTTTTCGATGACATTGACTTACCACATCTACTACATCGTAATGACCCATCCAACCAACAGATTATCGGTCATGGCCATAATTTTACAGACAATTTTCCTGAAATAATTTTGTTTAGCGAAATTGAATTGCTTTGATTGTCAGGTTGAACAGAACGGAAGTCGCATTGTTATGTGTTTCGATGAATTTCAAATTTCGATGAAATGTCGTAGCGACCTGACATTAACCACAGTTGCAGCAAATATTGCTATGTCTTCGGTAAATAAAGGGTTATGTTCGAGGTCCAAGCTAAAGGGATAACTGTTCATAATTCTTCAAAGATTTAGGTTTGAAACTGAAAATTTTGGTTGGATTCTCGGCTTTCGTATTGAATTGACAAGGCCAATTAGTAAAGAAAAACCCACAGGCTCAAGAAACTTCTTGAGATAGACTTTCAGTGTTTAGAGAGTTAGAATCACAGTTCTGCTAATGAAAAGACAGTTGGCGTCGTTCCAATGTATTCAGGTTATGGGGTGCAGAAACGATTCCATGGTATAACAGTTTTATTGAAAAGGTCTAGTATTTTGACATTATTTCCTTGAGAATTCTACAACTCTTCTGCGGATTTTGCGAATTCCATCGTTGACTTTAGTCAACAAACAAAAGTTCGGTTTGTACATTCCTAACGTAAAGCTCGGAAAAACATATCGTTCTATTAACCTGAACCCGAACCCGAACAGGGCTCATCAATTAAACCTTATTTAGTGAGATGTTGCTAAAAATGACCGAAATTGTCAAATTTACAGTAGATTTTCAAGTTTCGGAAATTTCAGTAGAAAAACTCTTCTAAGGCCAGATTAAGGCGCCTTAACCTAACCTTATCCTGAACCTGAAAAAATCTGAAAAATAACAGGCAAAAGTCCACAAACTCCTATCTACACAAGAACGAAAAACCTTTTTTTTTGCTATTTCTACTCATGCTTCCTCAGGAATGTAGTTTCTTCAGAAAATTCCTGAAATTCCACTTCTATTCTCAGCCATCAGGATGATGAGCTAGGAGCCCCCATTCCATTGGTAACTTTGTTCCACTCTGCGAACTCTCTAATCGATCGTAACAGACCAAACCTGTACGTACAACACGTTCATCCCTGGGAAGTTATAAGGGAGGTAAGAATTTGAAAATACACACACAGGCTGTAACTCTTAAACGAGCACACGATGGCACCATGATCATGGGATAAAATATCTAAAAATGACGACCAGAACCTACTCCCAAAATTAAAAAAAAATCGAAAGGAAAGGTTAGGGGGGAGATAAGTCTCTTACTCGAAGTAACTAACTAACACAACCACAGAGTAACGTAGCATTACCAATTTCCTGTAAATTCTCCAGATTCTAAGATTTATATCGCGGCCAAATGATCACCGATTTGGACGTGTGATGCTCGTTGAACTCGTACCAGAGTTTTATATTGAATTTCAAAATTTGCTGCAAGTCTACGGCAAAAAATTGTTTAAAATGTTTTTCTTGGAATTGAACCTGCGTCACGCCCTCTCTGCTATGTTATGCTAACGCACGTACACGATCAATGAGTGATGTTATCCTGTTTTTCCTAGGAAAATCATTTTTGAAGTTACCGCACTAATAATCCTATGTCATGACACATTTTAACTGCCAAGTGTCGGTATAATAGAATCGATATACAGAGAACGGCCTTACGATATTTTTTTGTGTAATCAAAAGAGTGGAAATGTTTGTGTTTTTTCGCCGAAATATTTTTGAGAAACGAATTTGTGTCGGATGTTCACAAACAATGAAATGAAATTTGCAACCAAAAAATAGGTTAATTTGATTGAAACGAAAGTGTGCTGCAGTTAGTACAACCTTGAACGCATAAGAACGAAACAAATCATTTTGGTTCGGTGAACAGCAAAATTTCTACAGTCGACAGGAGTAAAAAGTCAATAGAACCATTTGATCGGACACTATTACAATCTGGTTATACTGTCGCAAACAGTGTATATGGTGTCGTGTCTGCCAGATTTTGTCGGACGGATTTTGACTGCTCGCCATGTTTTAAAAAGACTTTTTTTTGAAGTGTTCTTGTGCATTCGAATCGAGAAACTTTTTTCCTACGGCTTTTTTGTTGAATGTTTGAACTCAATAAGTTTGATGCAATCAATGAGCATCGCTAAAGTCGATTGATTTCGGTTCGCTAACATAGTTTCGTACAAGGACAACATGGATCCTAGCCTGCGAAAACTTTAGTTTATTTTTTGTTATTTTTTTCTCTTTCCTAATAATAGGATCCCGTACGATTTCGGAACGATGTGAGTGCCTTGTTTGAGTATGTTTCCATTGACATTTTAAAATTTGTTTGTGATTGACTCGTAGCTTGATTGATTTTCGGTTGATGCTCACAGAAGTGCTTAATGGAACCGCTGAGGATTACCATTGAATTTCCACTCTATTCAAATTAATATTTGTGAAGCCAACAAGTCTTGTTATAAAGTGTAAGCCTCTTAGCGGTCATGTCATCTACTAATGAATTTAAAAAAAAAAGAAAAGTCTCTATTATGTTGGTCTGTTGGCGCTACGAAAAATTCTAAAATTGTAAATGAAATCAGGATTGATGAACAACACCCTTCCTTAGCTGTATTTTGTCGTCATGCAGCGACGACAACCATTTCTACTCGATTAATGTAATGTAAAATCTGATCATCAAGTGGTTATGCAGCAAGACATTTTCTTTTGTGAGAGAAATCATTTTTACCCGACGGCGGTGCCCTTCACCTCTTTGGTAGTTGCTTATCTGCGAACTTAATTTCCTCTGCATCCGAAACGGAACGAACAAAAAAATGAAAATCCCTGATCACTACCATTCTCAGCTTTGCGATGGCATCAAAGGTGCATGGGTTGTGACACGATGAATGAACCTTTGAAGTATAAATTGGAGACTCAGTTCCCCCACTCCGTACACAAGAAAAAATGTGATCAAAAAATATTTCAAGCAGCTTCGGATGCAGAGGAACCGTTAGAAGTTCACCGAATAGTCAAATTTTTACTCAATTTTTCAAATGATTATATCTTAGTGGGGGTGAATTTTAAACCCAACAAGGACCTGTTAGCCCCGAAAGCACCTTCAATTACGTTTCTAATGACCTACGTTCCATGTCCCTGAAAATAAATAAATAAGAAAAGTGCATATTCCGTTCGGAGCCTCGCAGATTTTTTTAAAAATTGGTTTTGACTTCCAAAAGTAGGCAGTCTTTCAAAAGAATTCCTCACGCTACTCAAAGAACAATTTGTCTTGAATATACTCCTCATCTAGGGGTCGTGCACAAATGACGGCGCGTCATTTTACTGTATCTCTGACATCTTTTCACCGCTCTTCGTCTCCTTGTGGCGTGATGCCATAATCAATTCTTACAATTTTTTTGTCCTCCTAACAAAAGCCTCACCTACTTCCACAACTCTAAACCAAAAATTCTACTCGTGTTGCACAGATCACTGAGACATCGAAACAACTCACACACAAGCAAAATGGCTGAAGAAACATCCTATCACGATGGTGACATAGTTTGGGTGAAAATGAATAAACTTTGGTGGCCGGGCGAAGTTCACGGAACGAATCGATTGCCGAGCGATTTTATGGATCAATTCAAGAAACCGCCACTTTTTGTCATAAAATTTTTCCAAGAAGAGAACTAGTGAGTCTAATCGCCGTGTGCACCCATTCCGATATACTCATCGATTGATTCCGAATGTTCCGTTACAGCCATTGCGTCAATCAGTCGCATCAAATAGCAAGATATAATTGTGCCAAGAAAAATGAATTCATTAAGAAAGGGCTGGACCTGTACTACGCCAAGCACAGTTATATGGCAGAGTTTCCGGCCGATGTTGCTATTGCTGAAAAGAGAACGGGTGGTAATCCCAATATTATTCACAGCAAGGAATTTATGCCAGTCGTAAAAGCTGATAAAGCGACGCCAGTCGCAACTGCTAAGGGTAAGTTAATCGGTAAATCGGAATGTTTATAGCCAACAATGCTCAATGACTCGGTGCATCAACAGGTTCCACATCGCGAAGTAGACGTGGTCAACAGCAAATACAAACTAGCGCACCGTCAATACCGAGGGTCATGTTCAAACCGGATCACGATACTCGCATTCTAATGCCGAGTTCTCCAGCTACATTTGCATCATCACCATCATCAGCACCAACAACGCCGACTGCCGCTGATAACAAATACAAATGTAATTCGTGCAATTTCAGTACGAACCGAATCAATACCTTGATTTGGCACCAGAAAACACACAGTTCACCGAAAACGCCCCAAATGTCAACGACGCCAAAATATCCAACCAAACATACCCCCAGCACAACCACGTCGGATGAAACGAATTCGTCCAGTTCCACAAAGGTTCCATTGGAAACGGAAGCAATATCGAAAGATTGTGCTCAATCGAAGCCACCTTCTGAAATCGCAGAACCAGAGGACGCCTCACCCGAGCCAGTGGAAAGTATGCCAGAACCGGTTATGCTGCCGGCAAAACCGAAAGGGAAACGTGGTCGAAGTGCAAAAGAACCAAAGGCAGCGGACAAGACACCGAAGACTGACAACAAATTGAGAAATATATTGGATGACTGGTCGGATGATGAAATGGCCGAGGCTGGTCCATCCGGATTGACATCGTCGCATAAAATGGTCAAGGGTACCGTTAAGGATGAAGACGTTGAGGACGAGATAAAACAGGAAAATAAAAGATCGAAATTGGACAATGAAATGTTGAGCAAATCAAACAGAACTGAGGTGGTCAATGCGGTGGCTGAGTACGACGACCAGAATTCGGAGATCGTAAGTTCAATTGCAAGCGAAGACGACGATAAATCAAAACTGGGCAAGACAAACGGAAAAGGTGAAACAGTCACACCATCGAGTATACGACGTCGAACCAACGATGTTACGGATGACGATACGAAACCTCAGACTCGTTCATTGAGAAGTGGAAAGACTACATTGGCAAGTGAGAGCTCCCCTCTGCTACCGAAGCGACGAGGCCGAGCAAAACGAAGCGCAAATGATTCCTTGAAAAGCGAATCCGCCACGTTGGAAGTCAAAGAAAGTGAGGCCGAGCCTGTGGTGCCTGAACAACGTGAAACTGACAATGCACAGACTTCTTCCAGTGATAAAATTTCCGATGCATCGGTTGAACCGGCACCGGTTCAAGTAAGTGCACCAAATAAAAGCCATTCGAAAACTAGCCGCAAAGGCAAGCCTCGACGCAAAGAAGAAATTAAGTTGTCGAACAACATATCCGTGGCTGTGTTAGTGGAAAAAACCAATTTAAGTCCGCCGACGGATTTCGGAATTGAGCAGAAATTGGACACACGAGCTGAAGACAACGACTATGCCAATGTTGTGCATAAGAAAATCCGATACATGAGCCGTAATTCGACTGATGGCCACCGAAAGTCAATTGAATTGTTAGAAGTGCCAAAGTTGCCTGCACTAGCCAGTGAATCGAAGGAAATTGAGGGAAATGATCGAATGATTGAGGAGCTTGATAACAATCAGGATGCTGACACAACGAAAGAATCAATTCACGGCAACGATCTAAGCGAAGAGAAAATTGTTGAGTCGAAAAGTAACGATGTGTCAGCTACGTCGGAGGACCCCAATTTAAGCGGGACAAGTTCACTAAATCCAGAAAAGACGGAAGAAGGTGAGAAAGTAACAGAAAATTCAATTGTTACAGAGGCACGACAGGAACAGCGTGTAGTACCGAAATGCTATGAACGAAAGGTATCACCAAAGAAGAACTTACCGACAGATCGAACTGACTCCCGCACGACCTCTCCGCTATCCTTCGCTGACGGTACGAATGAGGACACATATGAACTACCCTCGTCGTCGAATCTACGACAAAGATCGCCGAGACGTTACGAGAATATGAGAAACCGCCGTAAAAGTGATCGAAGAACGGTGAGCAACGACGACCTCACTTCAATAATTAAGGCGATTGATGACAAATGTGACGGAAGTGATAGTGCGAGACGGAAATCGATTGGGTTGAACAATTCACTCGATGAAGACACCGGAAAATTGTCGGAAACTATCAATGGCAAAGGAGATGTGACTGAAAATTCCGATTCTAAAACATCTACGCCAGAAAAAGCCGACTCATCCAAGGAATTGGACTGCTTTGATTTTACCGAAGACGAATGCCTGAAGCCACCGGAAGTATTAAATCGTCGTAAACGACTACCTCCAGCGAAAGTTTTTGAATTGGACAACATTGACAAGATTGAAGAGCAGCGGAAAATCGACGAAGAAAGCGCACGAGTGACACAGCAACGCGAAGAAGAGAACCAAAAATTGCATGCCGAATTGGAGAATTTGCTGAATTCAACAACGCCGGCAACGTTGCCAGAAATTCCTGTCGGTCCGAAGGTGCATGAAAATTTTCCCGAACGTCGCGCGGAAAAGGATCCGGAGAAAATTGTCGCTAAAGACGGTGACGACAAAGATCGAATGCTTCCACCGAAGGAACGAAACAAACGAATTTTCAAGTATCGCAATCGCAATCGACGACCGGAGTTCGATATGAAAGTTGGATGTAGTGTCGAGGAGGCAAAGGGCAATGATGCTAACGGTTCGATGCAGCAATCAGATGATGTCAGTGATACTAACGTGGCAACGAGTGGGGATAAATTGGAGCAGGAATCGAAATTAAAGGAACATGTGCCAGAGAATGACACTGGAAAGGATACACCGTCAGCTCATGATTTGAAAATTGAAATTGCTGAAACTTTGATCAATTTTCCGCTACTGTCGCCTCATACTGATGTGTCCGAAGAACCTGTCAAAAAAGTAGTGGCTACCAAGCAACCAGCCATCAAGCGTAAAGAGTCTGCTAAAACTACTAGAAACGCTAAGAAATCACGAACGACAGCGCCAGTTGAGAGTACACCGAAAATCGAACCTGATGTTAAACAAGAACAAACCACAGAAATAGTACAGTTGCTTGATAGTGCAACAAAGGGACATTCTTTTATCGATGGCAAGAAGCACAGCTCCGAAGCAATTGTTCTGAGCCCGAATCAAGATGGTACTGTCACGAATCTACCATCAAATTCAACTGGCAAAAAAATTATGGAAAAACAAACTGCTAATCCAGCAATGAATGCTGCACCTTCGAGTTCTGTGCGAGATTTCAGTCGCATCCGACTAATCGAGAAAATCGAAAATCGAGCACTAATTCAGCCGACTGATGAAGCGCAACCGTCAAAAGGCAATCAGTTGCCGTTAAAGAAGACCATCGTATTGACGCAAACAGAAGGCAATAGTTTCGTCACGCAACTACCGAAGAAACGTAAATCTCAAACGGACGACGATGTACCGGCGTTCGTGATTGAACGGCCTGATGTTGCATCCGAGCCGAATAGTGGACCCAGTTCGGTCAAAAAGGAGCCGAAATCGTTTATTGTGACCAAGGCGGTCAAGAAGCACATTACTGGAGATCTGACGAGACAAAATACAACAAATACCGGCGGACTTCACACTTCACACGACGTCAGCGAAAGTATTCATTCGCAGCAGGACACGAAATCCAATGCAACGACGAGCATTGACACATCAGTTCAGGCGGTATCGTTCGAAGCGGCCGAGAGAATTTCAATGGAAACGCCGGTGATAGTAGCAGGTCAATTCGTCATGCCACCAGCGACGACAAATACGCAGCAAAACCGAACGATAACTACATCAACAGTGACGTCAAGCCTTTTGGGCAGCTTATCAGCCAATCGTCCATGTACAATAGCACCTGCCAAAAGACCTTCCTATCGTAAACCCGCCGATATGACCGGGGTAACACAAAAACAAATTGGCGTCGATGTAAAAGGTAATCCCATAGTCGTCTACTCGAAAATCGAATCGATTGGGACGCATGCATCACCACCGACAATGGCTCAGGCCACACTCACCGTGCAACGGAACGACCCGAATCCGAGTACATCTCAAGTGGTCCAATCGTTTACGGGATCGCTGCCATCGAATCAAGGTAACCAATTCGTTATAACCAGCAAGGGAACATTGATAACAAACAAACCATTCACAACCACAACGCATTCGACACCACTCCATCAACCAACATTGACAAATCGATCGAACATCATTCACACTCAGTTCATATGCTCGCCTAATCCACCAATGTTCCACACGCAACAAGAACAAAAACAGCACCCATCCCCACAATCCAGTCAAATCATCATTCAGAATAAACCGCCAAATTCATTGTCTCAAATCTCTTCAGTAGCACCAGCCGGCAATAAACCGACGACAAATCGACGAAGTGTTGGAGTTGGAAACAAAACGAAAGTACCCGATAAGTCAGCGGCAAAACCATCAAACGACACAACAGCCACATTGAAAAAGCGAATTGTTCGACGAATATCGAAGAATCAACCATCCACGGCAGCTGCCCAACACGTACAATCCAATCAACAACAACACCAGCAAGTCATATTAAATTCCGAAATCAATTACATTGGTAATGCACCAGTCCCGCCGTTGATACCAATAAACGATCAGTCCGCCACATCACGGCAACAGTCAACGAAGCAGCGATCTACTCAAATGACAGTCGTCGCAGAGCCACAATCAAAGATCATTCATACGGAGGTCGTCGAACAGCAACAGGATAATATATTGGCTTTGCCGGGTGATACACCAGGATTTGGTGGACCAACTGGATCGTATTTCCTTTGCAAATTGAATGAAATGGGAATGTACGTTCCCATCGATCGTCAGCCGTTATACTTGGATGTGACCGACAATACAAATCTATTGAAACCGAATGCTCCGGATGCTGTGACGCAGATACAGACAGTTACATTGGATGAAACTGAACTTGGACAACAGGTGAGTTTCGTTCATCGATTTCTCTCTCTTTATCTGTGCCCTTATAAACCTCCAAATGTTGTCTATCGTTACAGTCACCTGGGCTAAATGAAGTCGAACGTGTCATTGCGACCAACCAATCAGCACTTGTCGACCAGGATGTTAACAGTCCAAAATATTTGATCAACATCAGTGACGGTCAACAATTGCTTGTAGACCAGCAAGGTCTAATGGCTCTAACGAATGGCGAAGAGTTCCCGCAATTTGTCACACCCGACGGACAACAAATCATTCTGCAGAGTGGCCAGAACGATATTCTTTCGGCGATCGCTTTTGCCGAAGATGTGGGACTCATTGCTGGCCAGCAAATTCTAATTCCCGAAGACGATCTAGCTGTGATACAGGGCCAAGGCGGTAATCATGATATTCTGGCGGCTGCACTAGCTGGCACAGAAGGCTTCAGTCAGGAGCAATTCATCGACAATGTTTTAGCGACGAATGGTGTCGAGGATATTGTCGTCGATCCAATGGTCTATCACGCAATGACACAGCCGAACATACCGCCACTAACAAATGCGGTAACCAACGAAACCAATGCCGTTTTAACGCAACCACCCATAATGTCCACGCTCGAACAACCAACCAAAACCGACCGAATATCGCCGAGCCATTCACTGGAATTGTGCGGTCACAATTTGGACGAAAGTTTGGCGGTTATCGGTGTCACATCGAATAATACGAATGTACCAACGTCACTGGAACTGCCCATCACAATCACGAATCCGGCTATTGCACCGAAATCGACGACGGCAACGATGTCAGCAATTTACCCGCCTTCGGTAGCAGCGGAACACGATTTGGACTATGACATTTTCAGTTCATCGTCACCGATCACTCATCATTTGACTCAGCCGTTGGCAATCAATGAAAACTATCGAACGGTCAATGTTATCAATTCCATTGGAGATATCGATTTGGACTCGAATATTGTGGCAGTGGCTGCATCGAACGATCAATTTACTAAAAGAAATTAAAAAGAAGAAAATTTTTTTCTTGATTTATAAATATGGACAGACAAAGTGGAAGCGGGCGCATATGGCGAGAATAGAAAAGTAATGGAAAATATTAATTACTGAACCTGCTGCATTCGATGTAATAAATAGCTGCAATCTATGTTATTTCAAAAATAATATATTTTATGAATTCTAATTTTCATTTAAAACGGCGACGAGTTTTTACTTTTCGAGTCAGTCTGTTGGCTTCAGGACCTGTTTTTTAGGAATTTAATTCCAAAAAATTCCTAAATTTAGGCATTTTATGGAATTAAATTCTTAAAAAAATTAGGCCCTGAGAGTCTTCAGTGACGGCTCTGGACATGTGCGAAAATAGGATTTACGTAACACCGCCTGCTACAACACAAACTCATATTGGCTTTGCCGATAGTCACGCCGGAATCGATTCAACTTATCGTTAAATATGTATTCATTCCATTTGCATTTTTTCCTGCTCCGTACAAGTTCATAAAACTCCAAAACTGAATCTGGTTCTTTAAAAACTGAAAGTTTTACAAAGCTGGAAAAACCCCTTAGCAGAAAAACAAGAACCATGTCAAATCACGTTAAAAACATGCAAAAAATAAAAATAATTCATGTCAGAGTAACTAAAGACTTGAGATCTCAATTTTAGCTCAACTCAAGAAAGTTCTTAAGATGAGCTAAGATATTCCACACCATTGACCATCTACGAACTTGACCTCAAAATTGTCATTCTTCGTCGATTATAAACAAAAGTTCCAATCATTGGGAACTTCGAGACATATTTTCTGATATAAGACCATTAACTTAACAGTCAAGGGAATTAATTTGGATGAAAAGCTGAAATTGAAAACTGAATAGAACAAAAAAAATTGAGATTTACAGAAAATGCAGATTTTTTTCATCTAGCCGTTTCTTGTAAAACTCGTCGTTTTGTCTAACGGTTTCTTCGCCGTTTCTTCTGAAAAATTAAAAAAACGACGAAATTTAGAAGAAATGACGAATTATAGAAGAAACGGGGAATTTTTAGAAGTAAGGGCGAGTTGCGAGTTCTAGAAGAAACGACGATAAGAAACGACGAGAAGAAACGACGAGTTTTAGAAAAAACGACAAATTTTAGAAGAAACTGCGAGTTTTAGAAGAAATGTCGAAAAACTTGCCGTTATTTCTAGGTTTCGTGTGTCTATGTTTCTCAAGTGGCCGAAACTTCTGCATAATTTCGTCGCACTGATCTCAAAACTTGTGTCACTCGTGCACACAACCATAGAAATCCCGTGAATCTTGTGTTCATATACGTTTTACGGTAACGGAGGAATGTGGTGTCTTCAGTCTATGAACATTGGTCGAAAACATTTACGAGCACGAAAGAGTGGAATAATGAAAATTTTGCTCACGAGAAAAAGTGGAGTTTTCACCTAGAGGGAGGAGGGCCTATTTTCTAAAATGGGTTTTCTAGAATTATCAAGAGTGAAATCGCAAGTTCCTAAAGCAATCAGCGTGTCGTCCCATCCGGAATGGTTAATTCTACGGCTTAGCCGAGGGCTTAGCAGCGTAAATCACTTCACACTAACTGTTCTCAAAATAATAAATTTTCTCACATAGAGACTCAAGCAAGATCAGTGTCATTTGAGAGCTACTACATTTGGCTTCCCGGCAAAAATATTTTCAGGTCGATGACGGCCGTTTGGGTGAGTCAGGTCGATGAAAAGGCTTTAGAGTAATAGCCCAAAAAAGTTTTCGAATTTTACTTCATCGATTTCTTCTCAAAAGACAATTTCTAAAAACTAGCGTTTTTCAAGTTAAACCAATATCTTGTAATGCGGTTACGGCATTTGATTTCCAACTTTCTGTATTTCTTGATAATCGTCAAAATTTTGGAGAATTTCGATCAGACGACCACCACTTTTTAAAACGACACTTCGGAGAGAGGTGAGTTTTACCTCGTTGAACTCAAAGATTCCCATCGGTACCACACTGAGCGAAATACTGTGTTTGTCACAACAATTGTGCGGATTCAATCAATTTTCTATTTCTATTTGTGATAAACATGCTATGTTTGCAGCAACCATTTTATTATTATTGTGTTAACCATTCTTGCTGTGAAGATGTCATTCTAGTTACAAACATTTTATGTTTGCAGAAAACATGAAAATCCCAATCATGTCGGCCCATTTTTGAGGTTTATTTTTGTGGTAACCATGCAATGATTTTCACAATCATACTATGTTTCCTCCCACAACCATACCATGGTTATCCCATTAATGAATCGTGAAATTATTTCTCTGAGTGGATGCTTTTCAAAATTCATTGAATTCAACTTCGAAGAATTTGCGATTTCAATCGTATGCTTGAATGAATACTTATTACCATAGCATCTGCAACCAAGCAGTAGAACATATTTTTCAAGGAAGGCTTGCGTATGCAACCGATGCAACACTACTATTTTGTAGATGAGAGTTTCCGGTGTACTGTATTTTGGACACACATGCTCCAGTTGTTGACAGTATTTCTGTTTCGATAATTAAATGTTTCATCCTGATTGTTTATTGACAAATTTTCACTAATAGAATAATATTTGACAATTATTGGTGCGAATTTCTATAAATTTGTTTGAAATGACCTACTTGTCTACATTTTACAGTAATCTAAAATCTTTAAATTTGTGCCACTTTGGAGGCTCTCACTCAAGGCTGTATACTTTGTGGTATTCAATATTCCGAAGGTACAAAGTTTACAGCCTTGGCTCTCACTAAGATTACACTTGTGGCGGTTCAAAAAATGTTGTTTACTTGGTGGCAGATCATATTAGAGAGGCTAAATATCCGTTAAAAAATCTGTTCTAGTGCTTGGTTCAGTGCTATGCTATCAGAAACTCTAGAATTACGAGTGTCCCGTTTATATGCAACAAATAATACATATTTATTTATGCTTCGATATATCGTTTTGAAGTTCGTGTAGCATAACAGTAGAGATACAAATCCTTTAAATTAGACTTATTTTACACTTATTTCTTGTTCCGTTGTACCATTTTCAAGTGCTTATTTGATTTAGCTTTTACAGATGACAGGCATATTGCAAATATATCGAATCACTCACTTCTTCTCATCTAAGAAGTATATATTTTGAGCCGATTGAATCTTTCACTTTAACAGATCCATCACACAGTTTTATGTTTCATTAGGGGTCATTCAAATAGTGCGTACTTATATCAAGACTGTAAACTTTAAGCGCGAACATACCAATGAAAGTGTAAAACAGGTATGGTCTATTGTTCGCCCGGAGGACATACAAATTTGATTTTCGTACTTAAACGCACTCATTTTCATATTATTTTGATTTAAAATGTGAGTGTGTTTAAGACGAATTCGCCGATCGACCATACCTGTTCTAGACTTTCATTGGAACATACCTCTTCCATACAAACAATTTCACCAAAATCAAATTTGTTGTACGAAACGTCGTGTGTCACCCGCGTATCTGCATCTGCGCTTACAGCCTTGGTCTACATGACTTAGGTTAAGAAAATTGATCTGCTTCGCTAATAAGGCCATCTTTGAATAAACGATTCCGTAATTTCGTTATTTCTTTTCCAAACAAAAAACCATGGTGTTGAGTTCGGCATTAAATATTTACTCCTGAGCGTAATGTCAAATTAATTGAATTTCAAATATTTGGTTAAACGTTTACAAGAATGGTATATGGTTCAAACATGCAAATATGTTTTGAAAAATTTTATTTATTGCTTTGTCTAACAACCATTCAAGAGGTTGCCAAAGCAAATATAACCTTAGCTTATAATAAGCCGCTTATTTTTAGGAATTAAATTTTTAAAAGTTCTCAAAGATTCCTTTTTTGGTAAAATGTAAAAAGAATTGTACGGATACGGAGCCAGTTGGTTGGCTCGGCAACGTGAAAGACAACTTAGAAAGTCGTGAAACGAACATAGGTACTTTGAAAAGGTAACGAGAAAATTTTATTGACGTTTCGTCGGATGACAATTCGGGTGAGAAAATGTCTATTTCCTGTCCTCATGTTTTCACAGTGTAGAAAATAGATATTTACCTCGCATACATGGAAAACGTTATGCTTAGGAAATTTCAACACGAGCAAATTTTTCCTCTCTCGGAAAACAAATAACTATTTCATCTGTCTCTCAATTTGATCTCTATTTGTAGTGATAAATATTACGCAGCCATTTCCAATCATAATCGTTATAACAAATCTAAGAGCAACGACCATATCAATTGAACATTTTTTCTTGAAAAGATCGATGCATAAATTGGATGTCGATTCTCGGTTATGTAATTACTTGAGCTTCATGTAGTCACTAATTACGATTACGATTGAAACTTTTCAATTAATTCCACATCAAAGCGCGGTAATTATCTTATTATTAACAATTTTCTCACATTTATTATTTAAGAAGCTCGATTCGATCGTTAACTTAGTGCGCGTACCCGTTTCGTTACTGTGATTTTAATAGCTTGTTTATTGGTGAGAAAAGTAAAGCAAAAAACTTGGATAAACAATAAAAGTATCCTGATCTCGGTCACCATTCGACTCTTTTTATTTAGGGTTATTAACAACTGCTAACGACCATCATCACCTACCGACAACTCTACAAATACTAGTGAAATGATACCAGATGGGATAATCGGGCCAGCAACGCCATCTGTTATCATTTCTCTGGCAAATACTAACAGTGACAGCTAGCGTTTACGACAAACGTACATTCTCCTCCTTTCGTTGTGGTAGAGTTTCCGGATGATGACGGTCGTAATATGACTTTTTATTGAATTTTATCAACGCACTTCAAGCAAAAGTGCTATTAATGACAGCTGCCAAATAGAGTAGTATTTTGTATGAAATTTTATCCCCACTCTTTTAACAGTGTAAAATTTTGTATGGAGCACTGTCAAGTTTCAGTACCCTATTTAGAGTACCACTTTTGCTTGAAGTGCGTTGATTTTATCTGTTTTTGTGTTGTGCTACCTAGTATCAACACGGATTCGTTCTACAGTTAATGAAGAAAATTTATATCTCCAGTATTCAGCACTTAGAGGCAGGAGTGACAGCCTCCTTCTGATCTGACTGTCGTTTAACCGTGTAACATCGGACAGTCTCAGATGAAATACACACCTCGTCCTATCTTTTCCAAGCTGAAACCTACTTTGTGCCCATGTCAAATTAGGTTCTCTCGTCAACATTTTTTTATGGTGCTCAGTGACAAAACGATCACATTTCGTTTCAAGGCCGTATCAATTTCGGCGTTATTCCTGTCGGTTCACAGTATATATGTGAAACAGACCCATTAATAATCTGACCTTTTGCATTACCTTCTGTTTTTAATATGAACTTTTTGTAAGAGAAGTTTGGTTTGAAGGGCATTTTTCCTCTGTTAACTAATCCTCCTCGCTATCCTTTGGTTAATAAATTCCCATTTTTGTCTTACCCCTCCATTACTAATTTTGTTAGCCTCAAGTCCACAAAGCGATGGTTTGCATTTCCATTAAGTAGTTCTGACATCAATGACAAATCACAAGGTTACACTGGTCTTGGTCTTTGATATTTGCCCGACCGTTTTGTGCATGTGTTATGTTCATATATATATATATACGTGTGCAGACTTAATGGTAAAACAATCGCGCAAGTCCAGCATAAATAATATCGACGCGTAGGTGCATATTATATATAGATGTTGACTGTTAAGCGCCAAGCACTAAATGGTTTTTTCCGCTGCCAATTAGTAGGTTTATATCCATCACTTCGTGAAGATTAACAATTTATTATACCGCCGAGAGTTCGCTTAAATTCCGGTTTATCGAAGATGATTGATCTTATGAAAGTTGTTTCTGCAGTTGTACTTTCGTTGTTTGTAGTAGCTAAGTGCGGTAAGTTCTCGTTGATTCTATAAATATGTAAATGCAAAACGAGTTTTATGGTAAGAAGTTAG
Source organism: Bradysia coprophila (assembly GCF_014529535.1). Lineage (NCBI taxonomy): Eukaryota > Metazoa > Arthropoda > Insecta > Diptera > Sciaridae > Bradysia > Bradysia coprophila. Next base: position 4,771,115 of record NW_023503972.1, on the reverse strand, counting down.
AATTTTTTAAATATTATTATTTACTGCATTATAGGATTTGCGGTCCCTCTGGAAAGCAATGTCGTCGGAGGTCATCGTTTCGGCAATGATGATGATGGTAGTGTCTACACCATCATTGTTCTCGGTGCTTCTGTAAGTATCAGCAACATACCTACTTTGCATAATTTTGCAAATGAACGCGAACTTATACGATTATTAATAGTTGTAATTAACACATCCCGACTAATGTACTAACCATCAGTGATTTCAGATTACTTATCATCTTTTGTACTCGCTCGGAGCGGACAATTTTTTTTTTGTTTAATTTAAAGTTGAAAGTAATCGTGCACATAGGGAGAGTGGCGCAAGTCCAATAACCAGAATAAAAGTGTCGTTAACCGCGGAACTGTTTCCAAACGGGCCTAAACTACCATTAAAACAAGCTTGGCATCCGTATGAGCTCAACGATTCAAAAATCGGTGGTCTTGACCGAAATATAAATTTTTGAATCTAGAAACCCGAACCCGAATTTGCGATGTAATGTGGTACCGAGGGGTAAACCACTCGGGTAATTGATTACCCAAGCTGCTCGGAATTTAAGGAGAATCCGGTAATTAAACGGAATTGACAGAAATTAATGGGAATTGAAGGGAATTGAAAGTAAATGAAAGGAATTGACAGTAATTACTGGGAATTGAAAGAAATTGACAGGAAGTACCTTTAGAAATTGAAAGGAATTACGGAATTGAACGGAATTGAAAGGAATTATAGCGAATCCGGCAATTAGATGAATTGATCCGGTATTTTAGGTAATTAAATGGAGTTGACAGGAATTAATGGGAATTATAAGAAATTAGTATCTATAGAAATTGAAAGGGAATGGGGGATTGAAGTTTTGACCAATTCGACGCAGAACGTTATTCTAAGCAAAAAATTGTTCAATGGTATGCCTCTAAGAGGAACATATTTTTTTATAAAATTAATTTTGTTTACAAAGTGCGACCCTAAATCGATCCAATTTTGTCAGCTGCCTAAAATGTGCCGGAGGCCGTTTCCAGTCTCGATGCACCAAGAACTACATGGGTATCGACAATTCTGATCAAAAGAATTTCTAAAAACAGTGTCAAATTGAAAATATAATAATTCCTTAAAAATGTTATCAAAAATATAAGGGCCGCCAATTTGTAATTTTTTTACTGTATACGTTTCGAAGTTTAGACGAACTAATAAAAAGATCACTGCATTTTAGAAACATACCGTTGAACAATTTTTTGTTTAGAATAATGTTTTACGTCGATTAAAAATAACTTGTTAAAACTTCAGTCACCCATTGAAAGAAATTGAAAGGAATTGAGGAAGTAGAGTGAATCCGGCAATTAGATGAATTGATCAGGTAATTGAGGTAATTAAACGGAATTGAAAGGAATTAGAAATTGATTTGCCACCCTTTTGGCCAGTGGCTTACCCCTCGTGTGGTACAGTTCTCTTTCAGCTGGTCCACTCATACAACCTCACTGCCTTATACGTGTTTATACGGGTTTAATAGTTATGGTAGTGGTAAAACTGTATAAAGATGCATACGAGGCAGTGAGGTTATATGCAAAGCAGCTGATCCAGAACAGATTTATATTAACGGATTCCCTCTTATACAAAAATTGGTCCGCAGTTACATTATACTAACCACTTTACAAACATAATTTAGATGAGAAATTTTGACTACTGCGTCGAGGAGGCCGCTCTTAAAAATTCTGTTCTAGTGCTGTTCTAGTTCAATACTGTGGTTTGACACTTTAAAAATTTGAATTTGTTTTGAAAGTCTGCACAAGCACTTGCGTTACATTTCCAACATAAAGGGTTTTTACCAGGGCTAAAAATTTCCAAAAGCTGCCAACGTCCGAAAACCGATTTTTTCCACCATTTCGAACGGTTTTGGCAACTCCTGAACTCAGCCTTGCGTTTTAGCTGACTCTCGATTATTTCTTGACACTATCAGCATTCAAATGAAGTCGAGCATGATTAATTTGAAAGATGAGAGCGTCAAGCTCTTTGGAGTTGCCAAAACCGTTCGAAATGGTGGAAAAATTCGGTTTTTGGACGTTTTGGAAATTTGTGACAATTTTTTGGGAATTTTGTAAAAAATTTCCCCAAAAAATTCCAAAAATATGCCCTGGTAAAAGCTTCGGGAAATGCGGGAAATGCAACGCGAGTGCTTGATAAGACTTTCAAAACAAATTCAAATTTTAAAATTTTTTCAAAAATAAGCTCTGATTTTTACTGATGATAAAATACGTCACTTACTTCACCTCCTCCCTCTTGCGTTACGTAATTCATAAACGACCCCTGACTTCAAATTATCGATCTTGCCCAGAGCCAGTTATGGCTCTTCATGAGCCAGTTATGATATGGAATTCCATTTTTTTTTTTTCAGGGAGACTTAGGAAAGAAACTGGTCTATCCAGCGTTATGGTAATGTACCTACGTGCCTCAACGTTCTCATTAAATTTCGTATAATAATTTCGCTTTTACCTTTCCAACGTTACACAGGACTTTATTCCGAGAAAATTTATTACCGAAAAATGTCCACATTGTTGGATACGCTCGTTCCGATTTGAGCGTGGAAAAAATACGCAAAAATGTGGATCCTTATGTCGTCGATAAAACCGACGGAAAGAAATACGATCAATTTTGGAGCGTCGTAAATCGATACGTTCGTGGCGGCTACGATGCCGATGACGACTGGATTAAATTAGATGCACAACTCAAAGAACTGGAGAAATCGGCACCGAAAGCCAATCGGCTATATTACATGGCACTTCCTTCCACTGTGTACCAACAGGCTATCGTACCGTTGAAAGCCCATGCCATGGCAAAGTCGTAAGTTTTCTTTCTCCCTTTTTTTGATCTAGCTCTAAATTTTGATAATTTTTTCGAATCAGAGGCTGGACACGTATCGTTTTCGAGAAGCCATTCGGTGAAGATTCCGAAACGTCTGACATTTTATCGGCGCAAATAGAAAAATTATTCACCGAAGACCAAATCTACCGGATGGATCATTTCTTGGGCAAAGAAGTCGTTCAAATGTTACTCGGTTTCCGGTTCGGGAACACTCTGTTCGAAAGTATTTGGGATCGCGAACATATTTCTGCCGTTCTGGTTGAGTTGAAAGAAGATTTTGGTACGTTGGGACGAGGTGGATATTTCGATAAAGCGGGTATCATACGGGACGTTATCCAAAATCACTTGCTGCAAGTGCTGACGATAATTGCAATGGAAAAACCACGGACCACCAACGCTGATGATATTCGCAACGAAAAGGTGAAACTGTTGAAAGCGATTCCTGCTATCAAATTAGAGGATGCGATTCTCGGCCAATACGTTGGCAATCCGAATGGAACCACAGATGATGAACGGACGGGCTATTTAGAAGACAAAACTTTGAAAGATCAGAATTCGATAACTTCAACGTATGGACTGATGAGTCTCAACGTGGAAAATGATCGCTGGAGGGGAGTTCCATTCTTCCTCAGATGCGGCAAAGCAATAAACGATCATCGAGCCGAAATTCGAATTCAATTCAAAAAGGTTGCGGACGATATTTTCCATGGACAATCCAAAATGAATGAGTTAGTCATCCGCTTGTATCCGGACGAAGCCATTCGATTCCACGTCAATTTGAAGCAGCCAGGTTTCAATGATACGCTGCATCCAACGCAATTGAATCTTGTTTACAACGACAAATTTCCGGTGAGTGGACCACGCCGCAGACATTTCTTTTAGATTCAAAAAACTTACGCTTTGAAATTCTCACAGGGCGCACAAATTCCCGAATCATATGAGAGATTGATTGGTGAAGTTCTTGACGGCTCGCAGGTGAATTTCGTACGATCCGATGAACTGTCCGAAGCGTGGAGAATATTCACTCCTCTTCTTCATCAAATTGAAAAACAGCATCAGAAGCCTTACAGTTACGTATTTGGTTCTCGTGGACCCAGCGAAGCTGACCATTTCTTTGTGTCGCATGGATTCGAATCGGATCCCGACTTTACCTGGGATAAACCTTAGGATTGACGACAATTTTAATTGCATTTGGTCGAAGAGCTCATCCCGGCGATTGATGTACGGAAATATTTTTGATTTGATTAAAAGAAATAAATTGTCGAAGCAACGCACTTCAAGCAAAAGTGGTTCGAGTGACAGCTGTCAAAGAGAGTACTACTTTTTCCATATTTTTTACCGTGTCAAAATTTTTTACTGTCCAGTTTCAGTACACTACTTAGAGTACCACTCATGCTTGAAGTGCGTTTGTCGAAGCCAATACAATCAATTTTTTTCTGGAGCAACTTTCCGACACATTTACCTGTACTAATCCGTCCATTTGCATGAAAAGTTGTATTCGTGTCTTTCTTGGACGATTGACCTCAGACCTCACTTTGCTCGGCCTACAATTCGCAAAATTGTCTAAAATCAATCTTTCAAAACAGATACGTAAATAGCTATTTGTGGCGCAAAATTTGCGTGAGTGTTACTCTAAATAGGGTACTGAAACTTGACAGTGTTCCATATAACTGTAAAGCGTAACTGCTCATTAAACAGCAAAAGGCTTTAAAAATCCATTCTTTGCTTGCAGTGCGTTGGCTTAGCAAGACGTTTACAAAAATTGATACTCCTAATAAATGTCGAGTTGGATCCCGCATATCACATATCGAAAACTCATTTTGTTGGTCTTCCAATCTGACCCTCATTCGAGCAACTTTGATCTTGTGAAGTGTTTACAAAAAGTTGTGATGCTGAAAGATGCGATGAATGAAATCGGTAGGAGTAGCTAAGACTTACGACTCGAGGCATGAGCGAAGTTGCTTCAAACCCTGTACATATGTTACACGGTGTGTCTGAACCAAATTTCATTAAAAAATTTTGCACCTCTGATTTCTCTTCGTATTTTACCTTTTTGGGCAAAGAACCTAGCAGGGTAGGTAATAGAGGTCTTACCACGTCAAATAGAGTAGTGTTTAGCCCCCAACGAAGTACTGGGGGCTTATAAGATTAATATGCCGTTTGTAACACGTCGAATTGGAAGCAGACAGTAAGGGCAATGCATTTGGTTGTGTTCATAGATGACGAATCCGCAATAAAAACAAGGCATCAGAACAGTCGGAGCGTTTGCTGCGACTTAGCCCCGTACAACCCGTAATCCTATTTCGTCCGCAACCATAATACGTTCGTAGCCCTAATAAGCCCGGAACCCTAATACGTCTACAACCCTCTAATGCGTCTGTTACCAAAATGCAAGTCAAGTTGGGCATTGTCAAATTTACTGAAACTGTTCATTTTTAAAATTGCGCATAGCGCAATTACGAAAGCCCGTACGAAGTACCTTTCAAATAAAACCAACAATTTACGACATTATTTTAGAAACCCAAAATTTTTTGCCAACTTTCCATTGGGTATTCAATTACCTCTCAAATGAAACAAAAACTAGCAAAATCGGTTGAGATTTACTCAATTTATGTGCAAAGAGCACTTGGGGCCGAGTAGCGGCCTTAGTCCAAGGGCCCAAATTTGGAACTTTTTTCGCCATCATTCTATTCGGCATTCAATTACCTTCTATAAAAAACTAAATCTAGCAAAATCGGATGAGATTTACTCGATTTATGTGCAAAAAACACTTAGGGCCGAGTAGCGGCCTTAGTCCAAGGGCCCAAATTTGGAACTTTTTTCGCCATCATTCTATTCGGCATTCAATTACCTTCTATAAAAAACTAAATCTAGCAAAATCGGATGAGATTTACTCGATTTATGTGCAAAAAACACTTAGGGCCGAGTAGCGGCCTTAGTCCAAGGGCCCAAATTTGGAACTTTTTTCGTCACGTTCTTTTCGGTATTCAATTACCTTCTATAAAAAACTAAATCTAGCAAAATCGGATGAGATTTACTCGATTTATGTGCAAAAAACACTTAGGGCCGAGTAGCGGCCTTAGTCCAAGGGCCCAAATTTGGAACTTTTTTCGCCATCATTCTATTCGGCATTCAATTATCTCTCAAATGAAACAAAAACTAGCAAAATCGGATGAGATTTACTCGATTTATGTGCAAAAAACACTTAGGGCCGAGTAGCGGCCTTAGTCCAAGGGCCCAAATTTGAAACTTTTTTCGCCATCATTCTATTCGGTATTCAATTACCTTCTATAAAAAACTAAATCTAGCAAAATCGGATGAGATTTACTCGATTTATGTGCAAAAAACACTTAGGGCCGAGTAGCGGCCTTAGTCCAAGGGCCTAAATTTGGAACTTTTTTCGCCATCATTCTATTCGGCATTCAATTATCTCTCAAATGAAACAAAAACTAGCAAAATCGGATGAGATTTACTCGATTTGTGTGCAAAAAACACTTAGGGCCGAGTAACGACCTTTGAGCCCTCCCAACAAGCCCACGTTGCATCTTACCCAAAAACAATGTTCAGCAACTTTGTTCTACTCGTCAATACCTTTCATCCGTCCGTCCGTCTGTGACCCCTCTAGCTTGAGCAAATCACAACCTTTTTTCAAAATTCTTTTTTTCCCCGATTGGTATCGACAAAAGTAAGGTCAAGTTCGAAAATGGGCATGGTAGGGTCGGCCCTTCCAGAGCTAGGGCCCTATAGGTGTTTTTCAGTCTTTCGGCGATATCTACCGAAATACGCACGCAATAGCTGCTTGTGATATATCAAATGAAAGGTATTGACGAGTAGAACAAAGTTGCTGAACATTGTTTTTGGGTAAGATGCAACGCGGGCTTGTTGGGAGGGCTCAAAGGTCGTTACTCGGCCCTAAGTGTTTTTTGCACATAAATCGAGTAAATCTCATTCGATTTTGCTAGATTTTGTTTCATTTGAGAGATAATTGAATGCCGAATAGAATGATGGCAAAAAAAGTTTTAAATTTGGACCCTTGCACTAAGGCCGCTACTCGGCCCTAAGTGCTCTTTGCACATAAATCGAGTAAATCTCAACCGATTTGGCTAGTTTTTGTTTCATTTGAGAGGTAATTGAATACCCAATGGAAAGTTGGCAAAAAATTTTGGGTTTCTAAAATAATGTCGTAAATAGTTGGTTTTATTTGAGAGGTACTTCGTACGGGCTTTCGTAATTGCGCTATGCGCAATTTTAAAAATGAACACTTTCAGTAAATTTGACCATGCCCAACTTGACTTGCATTTTGGTAACAGACGCATTAGAGGGTTGTAGACGTAGTAGGGTTCCGGGCGAATTACGGCTACGGACGTATTATGGTTACGGACGAAATAGGATTACGGGTCGTACGGGGCTAAGTCGCAGCAAACGCTCCGACTGTTCTGATGCCTTGTTTTTTGATTAATTTTGGTTCGGCCGTGGCTAATATTTGAAACATATGAATGTTGGACGGACTGGCGCAACTACGAAAACTACAAGAGGACTTACTCGATTAATAAGACCAGGTCAATTTTTGACATCAACTTTTCGCATAATCATTTTCTAGGGCAGATAGTGATGCGAAAAGAGGAGTTCACGTGAAGGAATTTCTCTTTGAAGGATTAAACACGAATGGCCGTCATCTAGAGGTTCTTTGACTTTGTTTGTACGATGTACAAATTTTGTTGCTCAAATAATTTTATCTACACGGTCTAGTTGTTTCCGCAGAACCACAAATAATAAAATGAACAAGTAGGTGAGGCTTTCACTAACATTTAATTGGATGTTCAATATGCAGGCAGTACTTACGTCTACAACACAATTTCTATTCGACTTTACAAAAACTCAATTAACTTACAACTTAAAGACCAAACCCTTTTATCCATTCCACAACCAATGTTCGTTTGACCGACGATCAAATTACATGAAATGGTGGAATATCGTCATCATTTTGCAGCCTCACTTAATCGATCAATTTTGCTTATCTCCTCCATTATTCCTATGAAATCTGCCTCCAATGGACCAGACAATCTTACTTAAAGTATACAAGTCTCGTCCTACAGTCCGGACTACTCACTACTATTACTCCTTTATCCCACCAACTACCCGCAATTCCTTCGAATGAGTACATCGTTGGAAAATAGCCGCCCGCTGGAAGCGGTATTTTTTTCTCCGTAATTAATTGTCCATTTCTGCAAAAGTAAACTTTCACCGATGTGCTGTTCCTGGCATTATCCGGATATCTGATTCCACACTCGATGACATCGCCATCGTACCACTTCGGTGATAGTCTTGTCGAAATTCCGCCATATATCACGTCTCCTGCACTGTCGAATCCGATAGACTTTCCAAACAAGCCAGGAATTTTTTCTCTTTGGTGGTCGACGCAACCGAGCCCAACGGCTACGTACTTTAATGGATCGAAATCCACAAGTTTAACTTTGAAACTTGGATCGGCTGGACAGGTTGGTGATAATGCTTGAGCAAGGCCGTTGAAGCATTCGTCCTTAACTTCCATGACGTGAACTTCCACTTTCATATTGTAAATCAACTTCCATTGCGGTGGTCCAGTGTTGTTACGGGTATCGAAATCGGGAATGAGATTCGGCTGGAGTACTCTCTGTCCATGCATTCTGTTGTGTTCATTCATTCTGTTGTACTCAGCAAGCGGACGGTTATTCCTGTCGACGGGGAGGGATTCTCTGTGTTCATGCATCCTGTTGCGTTCATGCATTCTGTTTTGTTCAGCAAGCGGACGGTTATTCCTGTCGACGGGGACGGATTCCCTTCTCTGTTGTCGACCATTAGTGGGATTGGCACAAGCACCATTCTCTTCGAGCTGTGCGCTATTTACTTCGACCTGAGCACTTTGTTCTCCGACCTGGGAACTTCCTCTTTCAGCCTGGGAGCTTGTTCCTGCCATCTGGGCACTTCCTTCTACGACCCGATTTGTTGGTCTAAAATTGCTTGTATCCAAAAAATTGCCTGTCCTCCATAAATGGTCTAAATAGTATACATTATCTGCCACATTTTCGCTGTAACGGGCAGGAGGTCCACTTGCTACAACATTATTTGGGTTGAATTTACAATTTTCACCGTGATCTTCAAGGTACTCCAGCATAATCATTTTCCTGCATCCTTGGTCCTCTGAAACGAATGACAACTGAAAACGTGTTCGAGCCCTGCAACACTAGAATCAATCTCCACTTACCAAAATTACATCTGATGATCAGCTTGTTGAATAAATTGCGAATGATTCGTCCAGGTGCTTGCATATCATCGATTGTCAGCTTTTTACGACAATCTGGACAACTTGCGTTTTTCGATAGCCAATCTTGGATGCATTCTCTACAAAACATGTGCTCGCATTTGGATTGAAGTGGATCTTCCAAGACCCGGCGGCAAATGGAACAAACAAATTCTTCCTCAATTTCGCCAACGAAGCGACGTAGATCATAGCCCATTTTTGCGATCGAAGTGGGAAATCAATTTGAAAAATTTAGTCAATTTGTTGGACTGACGTGGTCACATAAAACGACAAAAGTGAAGGCAAATTTTACAAAGAAATCAGAGTCAGAACAGTAGCAGAAGAGCGTAAAGATACAGCAGGCAGGGATGCACTCATTCTTTCATTTGACGATTCGTATATGTTATGGTCAGAGCGAGAAGTCCGAAGATCAATAATTACATCTTGTCCTACCGGCTTTGTCTTTACATTTTTCCATATATTATTTTCACACATACCGCAAAGGCAAGGTAAAATAATTGGTCCTTCTCTCTCATCATATCAGTCTATAAATTACAAGGGCTGTCCATAATTCCACCCAAAGACAATTTTTTTAAATTGAGTTTACGTTCAGATACAAAAAAAACTTAGATAGAATGTTTAAGTCAAGGTAAATGTATGGGCGGAGGTGATGCCATTCAGAGCGCAATAGTTCGATAATAATGACACTAAAAAAATGGTTGACTATGATTTACTTGTGTTTCACAAAATGTTGTGCCCATCACAAAACAAAAGACACAGGTAGATGGCGTTTATAGCGAACTTTCGTGCCACTGCACATCTGATTCGGTTATAATGGCATTACCTATCTCCGCCCATATATTTACCTTGGTTTAAGTAGAACAATGTCTGACTTAGTTTATAACAATTGGTCAAAGTTAGAGAAATCGCATATTAATTTTGTTTGTACAAACAGAGTCTGACGCTCAATTTTGGTTTTCATATTGGTAAATTTTTGGACAGCTCTCACTCAACACTCTACACAACTAATGCTATAAACGTTGGGAAGTTCACGCAGATCCTCAAGACTTAAAGCCTTGGATACAACCAGGAAAAATTTCACTGGCTCGAAAAATCCAACAGACCCTTCGGGAATCGTCCATGCTATGTCCAGTTTTTAGCATTTAGTAGCACATTTTCTCGATATTAAATATCGATCGTCTGCCAAATGATAGGTATGGTGTTTATATGGCCTGGTAGCACAGAAAATGGTGTGCTCTATAATAGCTTCACTGAACAGTCAAAAATTTATCTACATCCACGAAGAAGTTTCCCAAGAGTCTTATGAATCTTATGAACCCAACATAGATCATCTTCAGATACGGTACTTTCGGACGTAACCTAAGTTAAGTTTCGTTAAATGTTTCGTTAATTCATTCAATTGTATGAGACTTTTTTAACGCCTTAAGGAAAATGCGAATGGATATTCTTTTTGAAGGTTTGAGGATTATATTGGAACGGGAAAACATGCGCAGGTAGGCGATTACACTGTCCAATCGCGGTATATAAGAAAGACTTAGAGTTATGTTAGGAAGACTTGAGCGACCCCCTTATCAGAAAGAACATTTTCTTTGAGAGATAACTTGGTTCGAAGAGAAGGGCTTATGCTAAGATCAAAAGATGCCAGTGGTTACCATAAGAATTTGTAACTTCACAGTTTTTATGCGATCTTTGTGAATACGTTTTTCAAGAATACTACTGAAAGAACAGGCCTGCGGGCAGGAAAATTTTAACGGTTCATGTTAAAACGTTTTATTAATTAATTTGGTTAACATACGGTTCATTGGATTTTTTCCTGACAAAGTTTTCAATACACAAAAGTTATATTCTAAGTGGATGGAGTAGCTACTAGAAAATTTGGCTGGCACTGCACTCGTGCCTCGCGATCAACTCTGAGGCTGTGCTAATAAACCAAAATGCCAAAACACAACAATTCTCACAGAAATGTTTTAACACTTTAATTTCGTTGAACGAAATCCGTTATGCTTAGTTTCCTCTTACCAAAAAAAGTACTCCGTGTGAGAGACAAAATTTAATTTTTTCAATTTTTCTTTGTTTATTTGACAGTTTGCTCTCTCACGGCGCTCTAACGGCTCTCTCACGGCGTACTTTTTTTAAGTGGAATGGGCACTTTAGAATCTGGATAACTCTTTTAATCAAAAAATACGAAAGTTTACTAGACTAGTACTAGACTTGAGGACGCATGCGTGGCATGTGAAATGTACATTGTCATTTTGATGAAAAATAAATTGTTAGAATCTAAAATTGTGTTTTGATTTGTACTCATCTAGATTTTTCGTATTTTTTGATTAAAAGAGAACTCTGAGGCATCAGAACCTGTTATTTCAGAATCTAGAACATCTAGAATTAAACAAAATAACACAATCTCTGATAGGTTATCTATCATGTGCGTTCGCCTGTCGAACCTTTGTACTCAAATAATGAGAACAAAAACTGAATATGGATAGTGGATCAGATGAAGAGGATTAGCTCAGTTCCGCTGTATATTTTATTTTAGTCGCTGTACAGCAATTTAACACAAAGATGTTTCGGTTGTTGAAAATGTCAATCGTCATCCACAGAGAAGTCAACATAACCTCACTTTGATGTTTCAAGTCTGTTGTTTTCGGCCTGTCCAACCTACTTGAAGCATGAGTGGTACTATTGTATAACCGGAGTACTGAAATGGGACAGTGTGTCAAGCAAATTTTTGCACTGTAAAAAGCCCGGAATACAAAATGACAACTGTCACTCGAAGTACTTTTGCTTGTCAAAATTCGTTTTTACCGTATGATGGAACAGACTTCTTTATTAACCATATGTCAACAGACATTTAGTTGTTTGCATCTGTTTATCGGCCAACTAACAACAAAAACATCTTGCTTAGATTGTCAATTGGCATAAAAAATTCAAAATTTATGCTCAAACCGCGCTACATTTCTTTGACATGAACTTATGCCGTATTAAATGCGTTGATTCAACGAACAAAAACAACATATTGTGTCAAGCACTCAAGCACACCTTCTTTTTCAATCGACGCCAATGCTAACCAACACAAACAACATGCATTCATTAGTTCTACACTCATACACAACACAATGAGCTTTTCGCCACAAAGTACAGCATGAATACGTTTCCCTCTCTTCAGTCACATCAGTTCCGTCAATCGTTCATTACGTGTTCATCTAAGCAACTCGCAGGTTGCCGGTTTACGGGTTGTCATTTGAAAAAAGAATAGAGAAAATTTTAACAGCAGAAAATTTTGTGTGAATTTGTTCAATTTTGTGTATCATAAACCGGTGCATTCAAACAGTGATACCGGGTGTAAATCGCTTGTTTTGTGACGAAATAAAATAAATTTTTAAGGAAATACCGAAAAAAGATTTCTTGAATTTCGCATATTGGTAATGGCCTTCCTGCGTTCGGTTACCCGTTGGAATTCATTTGTGTCGAAAAAAATACATCTTCAGAGTAGTGCGGACATCAATGCAAAATTTTCGAGATCGCAATTGCTGGCTAGCCATCGATATTACAATGAATTGAAACGTGAATTAAATACGCGATTCAATTCGTCGATTGCATCGGCAACCACTGCCCATAAGCCACAGCCAAAGGCCGGCCAAGATGGAAAAGGAGTGTCACCGAAAGACCCATTGGATCTGTCGTTCAACAATCCGAATGCAGCTTTCAAATCGAAAACTACCGGGGAACTGCTGCGAGCCTATATTGTCTACCTACTATGCTCGTCCACATATCTTGTGGATAACAATTTGAAGGTAAGTGCACTGTGCAGTCTTTGCGAAATTTTTTTTTTTGCTCAATCAAATGGAAAAACAATTTCCCATTTTCCATGTTATGTAAAAAGATGGAAAGAAATCAATACACCGGCGCATTTTGTGTTACATAAAATTTGTATGTAGCTATGTGTAGCCATGGATGTTCGTTGACTCGTGTTGACCCACTTTATTCTTCTTCTTTTTTCGAATGTGTGGGATTTTCTTTTCGTTCTCTCCGTGATTCTATGGAGAAATTCTCTCCGTTAAAAGTGGAAAATTCAATTTAAAAACTTTTTTCGCTTCGTGAAGTTGATTGACTTTCATAAAATATGCAAAAGTTTCCATGATGATAAATTCGAGTTTTCATTTTATGGAAAAGTACACCTTAATTTGGTTGCAATGCAAGCTGATAAAATAACATTGGATGGGAAAGTGATGGAAATATTTCGAGAAAAAATAATTGTTTTTCTGTCGATTTCGTTTACGAGTCACTGTGCAACTTAATTTATTTCATTCCATCTACTAAATCTCTAATGAAAGTAATGCCAGTTATAAAAGTGGCACATCTTTTCAACGCGTTTTTTATGCACCTTGTTCGTTCGGATTCCCTTTCGTTCAAAAATGATACCTGATTGGTAACAAGCGAAACGTTACCTTATGCAGCGCATTTCACACAGCTCTTCTGAATGATTCGATAATTAATTTTGTTGATGTGATGCCAGTAATGCAGTGGGATGATAGGGTGCTTCAGGGTCTATTTTTGGGATTTTTTTTCTTGAATTGAGCAAATTCTGAGGAATTTTAGACCAGACAAATGTGTCTTGATTTACACTACACCTGTGCCCTATTGCCTTATTTCAGTAGAGTGGCCCGAAGGAACACATATGAATTACAAAACATTTTACTTGAAAATTTCTTATAAAGGTCATCCGAAGAATCGCTCTTCGTTTCAACTAATAAAGTCATACATTCCTCAAAACATGGTTTTTTGTTCCGACCGAAAATGTTCATAGCGCCCGTGGCGCAAATCCCCATTCTTAAGAAAACATTCCAAAATCAATTACACAGCTCTGTTGTCGCAAAAGGATTCTATTAAATTTGGAAATCCTCTCTTAGCGTCTTCCAATAATCTGCAATTTAATCGCAAAATTACCCTTCAAGTGTCGGCGACTAGTTCGATTTCGTTTTAACTTCATAGGTTTAAGCGCTCGGAACAACTGAATTGCAATTAAAATTCTCTCTTGATTTAATTAAAAATGAATGCGAAGACCCGACGACAGTCACAGTTTACGTAAATATAGAACCACCTTGTAGAAAAATCGATATTTTGCATACATAACCCTTGTGGGATTGAAGAAGTGTACGATGGTATAATAAAAGATATTGCGTCGCATTAGATATGTGGTGGAGAAAGGGGTTCACAGACAACAGACGTAATTTTTCTCTAAATAAATCTATTTGAATTACGACACAAAAGTGTCGAAAAGTTTACCAAGAAGCAAAGATTTTCGCTTTAGACAGGTCACGATTCTACACAGAGCTTTTTTCCCACCTGTAGCTTCGACGTGACCAGCTTGAACCGAATTTTTTATGAATTAAGTTTGAACAAATTGTGGTTGATAATGGTTCAACGGAAGCAAAGTTACACACTGATGACTGCATACAAAACGCCTGCGACGAGACATCTTTGTCGCGTACAACTTTACGTTATAGTTAATTAAAATCGATGTTAAAATGTCTGATATATCCACAACAGCTGAAAGTTACATACAACTCAACCCGTCGCTGATTAATCGTCAAGAAGCAATTAAAATATTTAACCTTTCCCATTGATTTTACTCTCGCGCAATATTCGTCTTATTATCCGTCTTCACAACGTCTTTCTGTGAGCTACCCTATAATTTTTACGCTCACAAAACAATAAACAAAATTTGTTTATCAAACCAATGTATGAGAATCAAGCCAAAATATTCCGCTTCGATCGAATGGCAATGAATGGAAGAATAAAATATTCCGCTCGCATCATACGACGAAAAAAACAACGTACGAGAGGAAAGTTATTGTAACAGTTTGCAAAATAAGTTTTTTTTTCAGTAAAATAAAATTGATTCTGCTGTGTCCTGCACTGAATCAACTCAGTTCGTTACACGGACGATTGTAAGTCGAACGAAGAAAATGCGTTCGAAAATAATTGTGAGTTTACAACTACGTAGAATGTGTAATTGCGATGGGCTAGTTGCTATAGTTTTTCAATATACTTCGGCTACAACTATTTATGTACGTACGTACAGTGTACATTCTTGATGTATGTGTAACACGATCACGTGTGGATATTAACTTTTTTTACTTTAAGACTCACAATAATTTCATGCATTGGCAATATAATGCCGGTTAAAAGACAACAAAAAAACTTGTTTCATTCGCAAAAATGAATTTTGTTTTACCAAACCAAAAGAATTAACAAAATTCGTTCGTGTATTTAATGCAGCAAGAGTAGATAAAATATAATTTATAAATTATGGTCGCTGTAAATGGACTGGTGTATGAAAGCGACGATCATTATATGTATGTTATGTTCGGTTAGATCTCTGCTTAAGAAAATTTTCCTTTGCTTAATATATGTACACATTTCGTCAAAAAACATATCGTTTAACAGAAAACAATTTTGATTCAAGGGTGCCAGAGTACCTATACAATGTTGTTCTGTAACAAGAAGTGTGTGTCGGTCGAAATTTGACGGTTTAAGTCAACCGTGATCGTCGACAGATATTAGTTATTTACTGGTCTTTAAACGGTTGATTTTAGACAATTTCAAATATTGTAGCGTTGGCGAAGCGAGTGCTATATTTAGGGGTCCGTTCGCAAAAATTCTTCAAAATTACCTAAAATTCGTTGGTTTCTCTTAAATCTTATGCGATACCGTCCCCATGAAATCGATTTAGCTCAAAAACATAGAAGACTAAACTAAAAAGGCCATAAGCACTACAAAGGCACCTCGTTCTATTGCTATTTTACAGAAACACATAAAACGTGACGGAAAATTTTAGGGAACAAAAGTGAAGTGTTTTTGTCGTTTAGGCTGCCTCTTAGCTACTGGCCTGGCTATACGTGGGAAATTAACGAAAGCTAAACGACCCAAACCACAGCAATACGCAGTGCTATGCCCAAACAGATATGTGGACGTTCGTTAAATTTGAACCAAAGTCTTGCAGATTGGCCATTTTAAATGGAAACTGTAATAATAAGCCATTGTAATGGCGCGCGAATAAAATGGGTACAATTTGTTACACTTGAGGACTCAGGCTCCTTGAAGCATCAAAAGTATCAACTAACTCTAGATGAGACATGACTCGCGACAACAAAATCAGATAGGGACTGTTGCGAAACGTTTGCCATGGCAACCGGGCACAAACGGATAGACACCCAACTGTTTCAATAAGTTTTTGCTAAACTGTTGTAACATTATAGCAATGGTTGCTAGGAAGATTCCACTGTCTTTTTCGTCGAAATTCGGTTTTGATCCCTGACTCCAGACTCAAGTAAAATTGTTGCCTTTCTTCTATCGAAACTTTGTTTGTTTGTTACCAAGCGACAAAGATAGACTTCTGATGGCTGTCAACGATTTTTAATGGTGTCTGACCCCGAAAATTGTTTAATTTGATGATTTCTTTTGACCCAATTTTCTCCTAAAAACCCATTACTCCGACGTCTAAAGCAAACTGACATAATCATTCTGATGGATGAATATTCTGTTGCATATTTTATTCAAATTGACACTGTATTGTGTCGCTGAATCGATTCCATTCATTCTGATTAGAAGCGAGGCATACACGATTCATAATAGTGTACGATATATACCTGCTGCCTCGCATGAAAAGAACTACTTTCAATGTACCACACACAATAATTTAACTTTGCGACAGTCAAATATTAATCAACTTGTGAAATGGAAGTTTATTTTTTCTGATATTTCATTTTCAAGGACACGTTAATAATTTCAGTCAATTTAAGTACAATACACTCAAACTAGGTGTCTGTATGAATGGTTAAGGTTTCGTTCAGACGATTTTTGTGTAATAAAATTTTTCAGTTGTGTATTCCAAACACTATATTGATTGCATAACATTTCGTCTGTGTTTGCGAATATGTTTCACAACGAAAACAATCGGCTTGACAACCTGATCGATTCGATAAAAATAGTTTTCTTCAGCTAATTTATGGCCGATTTACTTGAAGACATCAGACACGAATGTATTTCGGAATATTGCCCCGGCAAATATGTTACATTGACCTTAGAGATGTTGTTGAGGTAAGACCGATCCGGTCAGTCAACTTTTAATTAAGGTGTTCGTCAGAACTGCTGCGTCATGGTCATCTCGTGCAGACAGTCATATTGTATTGTGATACGTAAAAAATGATCAGCTTTGCGAGTCAGACTGTTTGTTACGAAAATGTTCTTCGTACTTGTGCCCTCTGTCTGTGTTTTAGCTTAGAAAAGAAGTGGGTGGGCCAAGAATCGCGACTTTGAAAGTACCGCCTTTAAGAAGAAATGGAGTCGATTTCAAAAATGACGTCAATTTGGATAATATAGAAGTAAATGTTAAAGATCATGAAGTAATAGATTTTGTGTTGAAAGTAGAAAATTTAGCGAAATGGTTCATACAATGGCTGGTTTACAAATTATCGCTAAAAGTGTTCAAGAAAATAACCCATACAACTCCCTGTGCATCTTTCTTGAGACGACAGGTGAAAAATCCGGCTATTGAAAAATTGCATAAGACAATTGAAGGCCACACGAGCAACATTTTCAGATGATACACACGTTTTAAGACTCATTCAGATACAAATGACAATTATATATCGGCATGAGCCGACAATTTGACATTCACAGTTCACAAGTCAAATGACTTTGCTAAAATATTTGAAGAAAAAATTGTTGGTGTGCGGGAGGCGGTGTTGATGGACTAGCATTATTCTCATTAAAACTTTGCACAGTGCACTTTCTATTACCATCTCGAGTTGTGACTGTCGTCTACGGCGTGTAAACGTTTAAGTTCTTAAAATTTTTACACAAAAATTCATTTTCTAATTTTAGTCGTTCACATGATTGTTCGAATTGCTAAAAACAGATTGCAAAGTCTGTAGTTATACAAATCATTTTGTTATACCGACCAAAATATGCAATTAATCGTTAGGGTCACCAGAAACTCTCTTTCGTCGTTTAATGAACGAAAATGGAGTGAAATATCGTTCGCCTCGATACTACCCTGGGTGTTGTTAGTGAAAGGCTGAGGGATTTTTTGACCTCTCCACTGATTATATCCAGAGACAGTAAATACGATCCAACGACTAATGACTAATTGAAGTAATGTTGTCGCTGATTCCATTAAAATTCCATTAAAACTGCGATGGAAATTCCATCCAAAAAATCCAATCAATTACTTAATTGCCGGGGTTGGTTACAGTCATTCTCGAACAGATGTGACGTCATGAATCACATTTTACGATTTCATCGGCATAAATGCATTCATATCCACATAACTGATTTTTGTCACAAAACAAGTAAAATTTTGCGAGTCATTTTTCAACAAACATCCGATTCCCTACATCCGATTCCGCACATCCGAAACTCTTCCCACTTATTCCAATGTAAACTTGATAAACGTTTTGCTGTTAATTAACGTTGACTGATCAAAAGAGCAATTTAATTTCCGGTCTCTTTTTCTTAGCCAGAAAAGTGTTGCCGTCACCCTTTTAATGTGATTTTGATGAACAAAACGTTTTTTTTTCACCTAACGTTACATAAGGTGTGACGTAACAAAAATTACGAATCCTAATTGGACAGCCGAAAGAGGCTCGTTCCATCGATTTTCCAAATATTTTGCCGTTCACACAGCAACCACCAGTGTATATTATATATATATATAATATACGTGCGTGTGTTACGTGTCTTTTTTCGCGATGTCTCTAAGCCAAGTATAATTCAAAAATTTACGAACAGAGAAATGGCATGCAGACTTTCGTAATATTCAATTGGAAGAAGTTGGTCTCGGTCGCACATAAAATTGTCGAATTCTTTTTTTGTTATTCAATTTTCAGAGCATGCGAACTGAACGTCTCGTATGATTCGGCGAATGTTATAGTGTTTTAATAAAAATCGATACATTCTTCGCCTGGAATGGAATACAAAAGCAATTTTATAGTTGAGAGATAGAGAGAGAGCTTGAATTGGATAATCTTTTCGAATAGTTTATCCCCTTCATGTGTCATTGTGCTCTGTAGACGATTGGAAACGATTTCAATGAGGTTTTTTCTTGTATTACGTAACACCTACTAGGTTATGAATATTGAAGTGATTCAGAATTTAAAGCAAGGATGAAGACCATCAGGTTGGAAATTCTTGTAGAACAATCGTTTCTAAATTATCAGATCTTTCAGATGCATTGATTGTAACTTAAAAACCCAATTCGTGTTCTTAGTAACTCTGGTTAATCGCCTGTTGGTAGACTAAGAACTTTGCACAAATTTTTCTTGAAAATGATACCAATGAAAGCGGTCGTACAATGTCATAGAATTTCTCTTCGAGCGATTTCAATCCAATTCTACGTGCTACATCGGCATCACCTTTCATTATACGTTACGTGTTGTAATAAATAGAGTCATCATACATGCTAATCACCTCCGACACTCGAGCAAAAACAAAAGGTATTGTCGAGGGTGTTGTGTGGTTATTTGTACAACGACACTTTGTATTGTGTTTCAAGGAAATATTAAGTTTTTAGCAGCTGCCGACCAAAGACAATAAATACCAATGTTCATAAACGACGTCACGTCCCTTCTTTATGTATTTTGGTATGTTTATCCACTTGCAATTCTTTTTTTTATATGCACCTGCACCTCTTTCCACTTTTTTTTGAACAACTCTTTTTTCTACCATGCACCTCATCTGAAACTCTTTTTCGCATGCAAAGAGTAACTCTTTTGAGACGTTTGCCCATATTGTCCTTAAAATTCGGCGACATTGGTATCGAAGACATGGGTATCGAAGACATGGATGTCAACGACATGAGTATCGACGACTTTCTGAAGAAACAACGAGTTTCTGACGAAAAGGCGAGTAATCGACGCTTCTTCAGAAACTCACCGCTTCTTCAGGAGGTCAAAAGTTTTGCTCTCCGTTTCTCCATTTTTTCTCCAAATGTTAGTAAACGATGATTTCCTGAAGAAGTGATAAGTCGCCTTTTCGTCGCGAAGTCGCCGTTTCTTCAGAAAGTCGTCGATACCCATGTCGTTGGATTTTCGGTACACAATTTTGCCCCTAGGACTAAGGTATCAAGTAGTTGTGGGAAGTACAAAGGATCCGCCTGCGATCTGTGTACATCGATCAGAAATCGGCTTAAACTGACGAAATCCAAAAAAGGCACCAAGTATGTATCGTACATCTTTAAATCTGTTGCGACGCACAATCTCTCAGGAAACAAGGTGTTTCGGATCTGAGAGGTAGGTTGGCAACTGTTGCCAATTCTTTATGATTTCACTAACTTCAGTTAGACCTGTACAAAAGACGGGGAATGTCCACTCCTAATCGTCCTGAACTGATTCAAATTATATGAATGAAATACCGTATCTGATCCGTGGAACGAAGTAAATTAAATTCCGATAAACAAGAGTGCAAAGTTTCCTCAATTTTGAAAATGCTGGCAAACAACATAAAAGTGTCGTGCCCAACATTAAAATCAACTTTACGATCAGGTCATTGCTTCTTGACGCATCAACCATTGCAAATATTTCAGTTAATGTATCTAAACTGCGTTACATAGTATGTAATACATACCATCGACTCAACCAGAAAAAAAAACGGAATCCAGGGTTTCGATTTTAACCAGTTTAAATTTGTGTTTCCTAATCGTTTTTTAATGTTGAAGTAGATGAAAGGATGTGTATCGGATATTTCAGTCGATATAATAGATAGTGCACATGCTTCTAGCGATTTGATTTACCACCATCAGCGAATTTGCTGTTATATAACAATGTGGAAAACATACTCCGTTCACCATTTTTCCTCTCTGTAAAAATATGGTTTTTGTACTCAAAAGCTTTCAATTCTGTTAGATTTTCCCCTCCCAGTCAATCAATACTTGTGTGAATGGCCTCTCTCTCTCCGTTTCTCTTCGCAGTCACAGTTCCGCGCACATGGCATAACCGTTTTAACATTATAAGTAGGTCTAGTTATATATATGATGATGGAATGGAGACTGTATTTATGTATATAGCGAGGCATGTTATGAAAATTGTGAATTGTATATACACCATGCCAACAGAACATTATTATGTTGATTCAGTGTGAGAAAATTGGTTCTTTTTCGCTAAGCAGAATATCAAATGTTACGAACACACTCATAAAGTCAAAACATAGCAATAGCAATAGAGTTTGATGAATAATCCGACGAATTCGGAAACTTTCATATTCGCATCGTATATGTACATTCAATACTATAACACAAAACGGCACGTGTTTCGAATGTATAGGCAAATGTTGTTCGAGTGTATTTAGCCATTAGCATACCCAATTCTTACATTGAATTCAATTATAGTTTTGTTGTTTTCGCTGGCAAATATTCAGCGGTTCGTTTCTTTGCACGATTTTCATGACCAAGAATTTACATCGGAAAGTCCGTTAATATAATAGACACGGTAACCATATGATTGAACGTAGACGTCGGTATAGACATACAACTAACAGAACATACAGTTGAATTAACGATGGTTAAT
Source organism: Bradysia coprophila (assembly GCF_014529535.1). Classification (NCBI taxonomy): domain Eukaryota; kingdom Metazoa; phylum Arthropoda; class Insecta; order Diptera; family Sciaridae; genus Bradysia; species Bradysia coprophila. The sequence goes on along the minus strand of NW_023503972.1, from coordinate 4,749,374 downwards.
GATTATATTTGCTGACAATTATGGTACAAGCTGACGATATGATTTAATGACTTTTTGCGAGACCTTGTGCAGGTATCACAGAACACATTAGAAGGGATGGGTCGGTTTGCATTAAATAGAAACGGAAGTTTGGAGTTAATTTTTTATGGACCGTTTCGAAGTGTTCAATTGACTTCAATTATTCTACCGAATGGTAGCTCAGATCGTTACAGATCGTAAATCCCAAATGAAGGTAGCTGAGCCAAAGGTAGAATGCGATTGAAAAATTAAATTTTTTGTTGCAACGTCTTCCGTGTCTGATGACGGATGATAAAGTCCGTGAGCTCTGGTTCTATTAATATTTAGGATAATTACATGCCACCAAATCGTGTACCAATCTCACGAATTGGAATACAACCATAAAATCGAGCGGAATTTAAGAGGATTTTACGTTCTAGGCAGTTACAATTGCTTTAATAGTTAACTTTACTTTTTAAGAAGTTTCGTCCATGAGTCAATTCCATTAAGATAACTAACCAAAAGCTTTCGTAAATTCTTGAAATTCCTGAAATAAAATCGTGAATTTCTAAGCAATTTTATGGACTTTTCAATCCGAAAATATGCTAAGAAACAAACCGAAAATTGGACAATAAATAAATAAATGAAAAAAGTTATGAAAGAATGGGGGGTCGTTCATAAATTACGTAACGCGAAAATCCTGATTTTTGCATTACGTAATTTATGAACGGTCCCTGACTTGACCTGACTACGAAGAAATGTTTTTTTGAATTTTTCGGTTTTATAAATGAGGAGAGATATGCATGAACCGAAAATGTTTTATTTGAAAAATGTATTTTTGTGACGGTTAGTGCATAACTCTCCTCAAATGTTAATGTGCTGTGATCAAGACCTAGAAATATTTAATTAGGTTCGATCATTCCATTGGCTATAGGAAATTGAAAATTTTTGGGTTTCAGTCTCCGTGAGCCTTTGTGGTTCAAGCCCGAATGACCATATATTGGGCGAGCGAGCGTCAACATTCTTTTATGTATGGCTCAAAGCGCTCTTGATTTTTTGCAGTTGTTCAAATTCGGCGCACATACGGTTGTCAATTCAGACATCAAATTTTGAAGTGTTTTGATGATATGTGAGGGAACCCAACCAAGTGGCTAGGTCTTTTTCATTTTACTAGTTTTGTTGTGAAAACATACATCCATTCTGTTGGTTGGAATCTTCTCAGTTGGTGTTCTATTCGGTCTAATTTGATAGTATTTAAATCGAACGTTCCAATATCCTCAAATTGTTTCCCCAAACTTATTTCGATCGAACCGTCTTCAGAATATGTTTTCAATTGCAGCTCATGAAGGTGTTCAAAGCGTTGATGGGAGAGAAACTATTCGCACTGATGATGAAGCAAACATTCTACGGGCACTTTGTGGCTGGTGAAGATCGTCATAAAATCATACCAACTCTGGAACGGTGAGCATAAATTTGATCGATTTATAGCGAACATCAATCTAATATCCGATCTTTGCGTTTCAGACTACGTTCGTTCGGAGTGAAACCCATTCTTGACTACTCTGTGGAAGAAGATCTGTCCCAGGAAGAGGCCGAAAAACGTGAAGTTGAGTAAGTGTTCAATTTTGTGTTGCGATCGAAGAAGAAAAACATCCAAAGCGAAAGTTGGTATTTGCATTTTTTTTGGTTGTTATTATTGATCAAAGTTGTGCGTGCTCGTTGCTTTTCGATCCAATCAACATTTTAGCCATCCGAATTGGAAGTATCATTGTATACAGCATTACATTGCCATATTTAAATTTCCATAATGATTGGCAACCGTGTTTTCTTTTTGTCGTTATAGGTGGCTCGCTAGAAGCATGGATTTTTGTTCCCTCTCAAGCATAGTATCGTATTCCATTTCCATGGGAAAATTCGCTAGTTTCATTCGAATTTGAATTTTCGTCCATCATTTTGTTTAGACTAAAAACTTCGTTTCGTTTTGACATCTGATCGAAAATCTCTTGATTTTTACTTTCCGTTTAGATCAATTTCGATTCGACTGAACACAGCTCGATTAATGATCGTTGACCGTCTGTTTGGAAGTAGCGATAGCCGGTGAGAGTTTCATCGAATCGTAAAGACTAGCTAAACTACCGGTCGGTTTAGGGTCCCATTAAGTAGAGACAACGAGAGGTTATTGTAATGATTTCCAATTTAAAAAAAAAATGCAGAACCTTAAAGCTTTTCGGTACGGCCGGCAAATGATGTCCACTTATTCCACTTATTGTGGATTGTGTTTTTGGAATGAAATTTTTTCCTATTTTTGGGAAAACGTTTTCCCAAATTGTTCTACATTTTTCCAGATTTTCTGAAGAATATTTTTTTTGGAAAATTGAAAATTTCCACTCAAGAAAATATGGGAAAATGATTTTCCAAAAATAGTCTTTGAATTTCACAGATGATGTATATGCAAACAGCATTTTCCGGTCGTACACCCACTTTCCATTGTGGCAAAGTGATCACCTGTTCCATTTCCATTTAATTTACATACGAATTAACACCATAGATCATCAACATCAGAAGCGCCACCGCCACCACCGGCGGCCACCTCAAACAACAAAGCATTGCCGCAATATACAGTTGACAAGACATTCGCCGATCGGCGTTTTAAGGTTAGCAGTGCTAGAACCTACTTTTACTTGAACGAAGCGACTTGCGAACGAAATATGGAAATTTTTATCAAATGTTTGGAGGCTGTGTCGGGTAAGTCGAATTTTGATTGGATGTTAGACTTTTGACAGTGACGGTTTTTTCTATGCACATTTTTTGGTAGATTTATTTTCGTTTCTTTATTTGAAATCGCTTCGTTAAACACTTTGGTTGTGATCCATATTAAACGTACAGATCAAACTCACGATAAAACGGCTAAATCTAGTACTTCCATCGGTTAAATTCTTTTAAAATTTGTCGACTCAAAACTTTTCAGGGATTTTTTTTGAAAATTTACCTGTTAAAATCGTACGGCGGACTTATTTGCAAGTGCCCAGATAGTTGTTGGTCCCTAAAAGCCAAACCCACAGTCAGAAAATTTCATCGAAGCTTGTAAGGTAAGTGGGAGGCGATCGAAAACATGCACCTTTCTTATGGTGTTTTCTGCAGATACACGAATGCAACATGGTCGTGCGATGTGTCGTCAAAAACGTTTATGCAAGTTTTTTCGGGGTAAACAAATCTTACTGGCTCTGAAATTCATCTTTACTGAGACATGAGCAGTTGAAGAAATGATGAAAAATTTGACTATTTCGGCTAACCTACCGGTTCCTGAGCATTCGAACAACAATCAGTTGTTACTGGTCTCAGTTTTCCATTGACACCAAACAAGCATATGGGTGATGGGTGGTGCCATGATGAATACCTTTGAAATCTGAGATTCAGTTCCTTTACTCAAAGGTACGCAGAACAGATTTGATAAAAAAAAATCTGGAGCATACACAGCTGCTGGTGCCGACTTACGTTTTCGATATCAGCGAACTTTGGTCCCAATCAGGCCTGGAACTATAAATTTGCTTCCTTCTACTACTTTTCATTTTGGGATCGTTCGATAAACAATTGCTCCATCAACTACTGCTTCTGAACCTACAGTCGAATAAAATTACTGAATACAACAAGAAAATGACTTTAAAACGGTTTCATTGTCCGCTTAATTCTCTGAAAGTTTAACAATGTTGTTTAAAAATCTTCAATTTCCTGGCAGACCAACAGACTCTGACATCACTTTAAAATGAAAAATTGATTCTGCAAAAAATCTGAAACGAAAAACCGAATCCACAGCCAAACGAATGAACATAAATTTCTAATGTTTTTCGATATAAGGCAATAAATTGAACAAATGCCAACAATTCTGGACCTTTAAAGCGTTTTAAAAATATCTCTCACAGCATAGCACGGCTGTGATAGCAGTTTCTTCTGTTGTGTTAATTACTTTCGTAAATATTGATGAAAAATGAGTCTCAATCCAATTTAATTACAAACTAAATGCCATAATATACACCTTGCGACAAACCGACCGATGTTATTGGTGTGTTGTTGTCATTTCATTGATATAGTAAACAATCACAGCACCGAAATTCGAAATATTTAAATTAAACAAAATCATAAAAGTTGAGTAGCAATGAAAAAATCGCTGGCACTTAATTAGACCGCTGTTGTTCGTGCGTCTATGCAATGTTGGTTCGGTTGCTTTTCTTTTGGTTATTAAATGTGTATAGGAACAAATGGTGATGACCATGATACACTAGTCTTCGTATGATTTATTAAATTATTGTCGTTTCTAATGGCACCAATTATGACAACCTTGTTCTTGATCTCATCATTCTGATCTTGTGACATTAATTAGATTGAAACCATGCTCTCAGAAGCTCTTCATTGTTCAACCAATCTCAGGTGCTTCATTGCAAAGGCATATCCGAATCGCTCGAATTAAAATATTGGGAAAGTTTTTTTTTGAATGCGTAACTTTCTCTCGAGTGCTTATAACGAGAAGTAGCCCTGAACACAATTTTTATCAATTTATTTAGTTTGAGTGTCGGTAACCAATTGCGTGTAGCAGAACGAAACCCAGCAGATTTACGAGTTAAAATATGCTCCAGCTTCTGACGATCTGCGAGTGTCATAAGTATAAGTAAATAGGCTCAATACAAGATATGTGCGCCGACTGGCGATAATACATTTTTTTGAGAATTTTTTTTGAGAATTACTAAAATTTACCGAATTTGAATAAAAATAAAACGCCCGCATCAATTTTCACCGACTTCATACCAATCCGATGAACAAAAATTGACCGGCGCACATATCTACCTAATACTAACACATCCATACGGATTAAATGGTGTTGTGGAAGAAATGATTGCTACCGAACACATCTTTCCATAGAGCACATTTTCGTAGGAGCTTTAATTCAGACTGGAAACACGTAACCGCCCACTGTATTGTCCGAAAATATTCTCAATCGCCAACGAGGAAATTGATCCAAAATTGCAGAAATTTATTGCTTAAAACAGGCACAGGCGAATACTCGAGTTCGAATGTCGAATGTAACCCCTGATTAAAAAATCTAGTTCCGGCAGCAAAACAGCTTAAAATAGAGACGAAATCCATGACCCGGACAGATTGTGTTTTCGCTCGAAATTTATTTTCACCGCATTGAACAATCGTTTGATAATATTTCAAATACAGTGATCAGCATCAATCAAAATGTGATAAATAAACACGCGCAGCCAAAGCTGAACTCTAAACACACAAATATTTGCTGCAATATTGAGATAAAAGTCTGACAACAATAACATTCATTTTGCAACTCAACAGAACCGAAAGTTATAAAAATGATGTGACGTCGTGAATGACTCGCATGTGTCGCTCACTAATGTTTGAAATGATCTTATTTTGGGAGCACTCTCGTGCCAAATACGAAAATATGATGGAAACGTGAATGTTGAAGAGTGTAAAATTCGGAACGAAAATCTCGTAAATTTTGTTTACAATACAGTGAAAGGTTCACATGATTCTAAAATTATCGGACGAATTTAGAGCTCAGTAAAAATGATTTTTGTTGAGGTGAACCCTTACTCTCTGAGTTGATTGTCTGACGTGCTGATCGATTTTATCAACACTAGCACATTAGCAAAGTGACAATCAACTCCTATTTTCTATTCTTAACCTTGCGAGACAAACGTTTCTGCGTTTAAGGCCAACACACACTAGCATCTAGTGTTATCAAGAATACGATATTTCTATTGTTTAAATCACCTAAAATCGGTTAGAACCGGTTTTAACAATAGAAATATCATATTCCCAACTGACACTAAATGCTAGAGTGTGTTGGCCTTTACTACATAGCGCAACACATTCACTACCAATCTTGTACTTCGATTGACAAGTTTTTAATTGAATTTTGTTTGCTGTGGATTTGACTCATTCGCAATGCGATATAAACGATATGATAATCCTAATAAATTCCTCTGTGGGATTCAGAAACTATGCGATGGAAAGTGGGTACGTTTGATATAGGTCACAACCAAAAATATTTGTAATTTGCTTATAACAATTATTGAATTTTGAATCGATTCACTTTTGCTGTTTCTGTCGTACTAACGTCTCGGAAAATACTAGTCTAGATTGTGTTCAGTGTTCTGTACGCTTTTGATTCAAAGGTAAACTGAAAGGTCCAATTAACACATCGAAATTTTATGGCGTGTCTTTTACTCCCATCACTCAGCCAATCCACATTAGAGTCAATAGACCATTTATTGGAGTCAAACAAAATTAAATCAGGGCTCCTCGCACTGAACCTGATCTGAAACTCAGATAAGAACCTGCGGCTAACTGTCTCATTTGACGATATTTTACAAGATTGATAGGATTGAAAAGAATGGGTAAGTAAAGTAACCTTTACTTAGCATCTGATGGGCCTGTTGTGCATTCCCATGTTTTCTTTCATTTGAATTTGGAGTAGGAAGTTACTTTGGCTATTTGAATGTAGATGTCGCACTTGTGAGTGTAAGATGGTGTCAAATGATAATCTCATTAGATTTGGTAAGACCCTTGTTAGAGCCATTAGATCTAATGGGATGTCACTAATAGCACAGACTAATCATCCACGATTCGGGAAAAAAACCATTTACGAGCTTGAATCATTCCAGGGATCAAAACCGGGACCTATTAGTAGTGAGTCCATAATCTGCCAAATGAGCTTTTCGCACACTATGAGTATCTGATATCTAAAAATCGTAAACAGTTCTGGTAAATCAGGTCTGACATCAAGTATAACAGACAAACTAACCTGATTACGTGAAACACGTGACCTGGCTGAAGTTCGTACTGATTACTATTTTCAGATAAATTCTAGTGAGAGATCAAAACAGGTCAGGGGAATCAAGACATACTAAACTGATTTCAGGTTGTAGGCAAGATCTGAGCCTTCCTTGATTGCTTCGTTTTCGTTAAGCTCACAGAAACAGACAGCAAAAGTGTAGAATTCATAAATTTGATAAAGTCTTTCAGAAACGACCAATCATTCGTTATCGACATCAACGACAAAAATGACAAAACAAATGAAGTAAAAGAGTTGAGTACTACTTGATACTTTAAGGAAAGGAAGTAAAAGATTCTAGGATTATATACGCTTGCCGTTTCTGAAAGGTTTTACTCATTCATTGAGCTCAAACTCGTTTTGTTTACTCAATTCGTTGTTTAGAGTTCTATTTGTGTAAATAAGTTTTTTTTTAGATTTATATCACACCAGCCAAAATATATTTTTTTTATAAAAAAAAAACAAAAATTATTGTTTACACCACAGACCGTTACATTGGCTACATATTTACACTATTCCAAATTTTGAGATTAATCTTCAGTTTTTATATGAAATCCGAAAAATCCTTTAGAACAATGAAATTTATTAATTTTCTTTTGTACAGTCAAAAAGAAACAAATTACATGCTTGAAGTGATGGTGTAAACAAGAATATAGAAGATTCATTATCATTACTAAATTAAACTGACAAATTTAAAATTATTTCTCCCTTTTACCATCCTTTCGGCGCAATTCGACCATCAATATGATCATGGCGCTTCAATCAAATTTAAAACTAAAACTGAAAATCCTCCTAACCGCTAATTTGAATAAAATTCCGCTTGCAACCGAATAAAAATGACAATTTGTAACAAAAATAAAAAAAAAAATTGAATGTTGTACACACTTCACCTTGCTTACCAATTAACGAAGTATATGATATGAAACTTCCAAAACGGTTTGATAGTACTGGTAAGAACGACAAAATATTTTGTTTTTAATTTCCAATTTTATTTATTCAAGAAAATCTTCTTGTTTTGGTTGTTTAATGTAGTGGATATGCCAAGATGTGACTTGCATTCGATATAACTTTTTAAAGAAATTTAAACTTTTACGCTAAATTGCATGGCTTTGTACTAATATTTTAAAGAAAAGTAAAAAAAAAACATTCAAATTTTGACTGTTGTATCGAAAACTTACATTTCAATTATTCTTTTCGTAACGAATAGGAGCCACTTTTGGAACTGGAATCACAGCGATCAAACTTACTGCTTTGGGTAGACCACAACTACTTGTGAGTAACTTTTAGTACTGCCATTTATATTACACTCAAGGAATTTTGAAAACCGACACATTTTCTGTTTTGTGGTTTACTGGTTTTTTGTGAATTTTGCATGTGTTGCATGGAGATATCAGAAACTCAAGTAAAACACAGAAACTGAAAATGTGTCGGTTTTCAAAATTCCGTGTGTGTAGCATTTGGAAGATACTTTCGGCCGTGAAACAAAACTTTAAGATCGTGAATAACATCAGCGCATTGACTCGACAATCTCATTTAATTTAAATGATTTAAACAATTACTTTTTGTTGGACAACTTTCAAATTATCACCGGAGGTTCTTTGTACTAAATTTAGTACTTGTATTTAGACGTCATGCCATTTTATTGAATTTTGACTTCCTTTCGGTCATTCAAAGAGTCAAGATTGGCTCAAATTCGTAGAGCCGTCACGTTTTCTTGAACATCCCATCGCCTTCATGACATGATGTCATCTTCGTAAGGCCCTGAGACTATTTTTAGGTAATATTTCCTTCAAATTTGCAATACTGTTTTGCACACGTAAAAAATCCCGTTTTCGTATCTAAGCTCTTCTTAGTTTTTCTTGGTTTCTCTCAATTGCCCTCCGAAACAGCATTCAAAATGAAAGAAATCAGAAGAACAGCGGTTAACAGCTAAGAAGAAAATGTGAGATTTTTTACGTGGGCAAAGCCGTACACCGACAATCATGTCTCTTCATGGAAACGTTTTTACATTTTTCTACTTTTCAAGTTTTAAGTCGTAAATGACGTCCTACGTGATAGGGAAAGGGTAAAGTGGACGCAATTGGATTTATTAACGGCCCCTTACCGAGGCCAACATAATCCTATAAATAATGCATGTTCTACCAAAGTCGATTCATTCACAAAAGAAAATTGTTACACGGCTGACATCAACCTACGGGCTAACCAAACAAGGAATTCCATAAAATATTTTCTAAAACCAAATTTCAGCTCCAAATGTCCGAAGTAATCACCCGTACCCGGCAATATATGATGGAATTGGTTGGTGGCCAAGGTAACGTCATGACCCACCACAAAACGATCAAAGATCTCGAACAATACTACAGTTCAATAAGTGACAATAAAGATGTCAAAGAGTTCTTGAAGAACATTACATCCGACAAAGAAGGGTACGAACTGCTTCATTTTGCAAGGAGATAACATTCAATTCCACTTGACTAACGATTCAAAACTTCGCTTCCAGTATTCTACATTTGTTCCCATGGTCTGGTATTGTTGACGACAACGCTCAATTGAGCGAAACGTTCCGTGTTCCTGATCCGAAAACCGGACAAATGCGACGACTGACTTCACAAATTCCGCCCAAAGAAGAGGAAATGTTCCGAAACATGATTCGTCGGCTGAATACAATTGCTAAGGTATGATCGATACGACGGTTTTGGATTAATATTTTCCGTCTGCACAGTCTGTAATGACCAACTTTCGAATATTTACCAGGCCGCTGAAGAGCTAGACGTACGCATAATGATTGACGCCGAACAGACTTACTTCCAACCGGCTATTTCCCGAATTACTCTCGAAATGATGCGCAAATACAACAAGGAAAAGGCAATCGTCTTTAACACCTACCAATGCTACTTGAAGGAAGCATACAATGAGGTAACCTAATATTTTTGCCTTCAACACTTGCTCAGACGTACTCACATGTTGTTCGTATTATGACGAAAAGGTTTGCACCGATTTGGAGCAAGCCAAACGACAGAATTTCTTCTTCGGAGCGAAGCTTGTCCGTGGTGCTTACATGGAACAGGAACGAGCCCGTGCATTGGCCTTAGGCTACAGTGATCCGATAAATCCTGATTATGAAGCGACCACGCAAATGTATCATAAGACTTTGACCGAATGCTTACGACGCATTAAGGTAACAATCCTCGTCAATCGTAGTCGGATTAAAATTTGAAAAATTAAACAATGTTTTGGTCGTTCCAGGTATTGAAAGACCAGGGAGAGGAAGCCAATCGTATTGGCATCATGGTCGCATCGCACAATGAAGACACCGTTCGGTTTGCTCTGCAAAAAATGGACGAAATTGGCATTTCACCGGAAGACAAAGTTATTTGCTTTGGTCAATTGTTGGGAATGTGTGACTACATCACTATGCCATTGGGTAAGTGTTTGCTCTTTTTTTTCGTTGAAGCTCATTCGTCATCGTTTTTCCCGGTACTAAAAGTTACAAATCAGGTCAGAAATTGTTATAACTGTTATGGCTGAAGTTAGTGTCGCAAATGGTAAATTACAGTGAGTTGTCGACGGTTTCAGAGTTTAGGCCAAGGAACCCATTGAAACGCATTCTGAAACAATTGTTTTTGCAATGCAAAAGGTGCGGAGATTGTCTCTTTGGAAACAAGGTCTCTACCTTAGCCTTAGCTCCCAAAAAAATGAGTTGCAGGAAGTGTTTAACTTGCGAATTTTAGACAGCTAACTGAAAGCTCTACTTTCAGTACCAATTTTGACTTGTATAGACTTTCCATCACCTGTGTCACATTGACTGTTTCAATCGGCAACCGCTTTTATAGTAACTGTCTTTCTGGGCAGTTAAGACTTATCGAAGTACAAACGCTTCGTCAGTTACAGCTCGCCAATATTGCGGCTTGTTGATAGTTTAGAGATTCATAGAGATTTTAGCTTTCGAGAGATTGAGAGCCATAGCTTAACGAGGGTTGGAAAAACGACATCCTGCAGCTTTTCCCACGCCAAAACTCATATCAATTTCACCATTCACAGGTCAATCCGGCTATTCCGCCTACAAATACATCCCATACGGCCCAGTCAACGAAGTATTACCATACTTATCCCGACGTGCCGTCGAGAACAAGGGCGTTCTGAAGAAGATCCAGAAAGAGAAGCGCCTGCTGCGCACCGAGATCATACGGCGATTGATTCGTGGTCAATTCTTCTACAAGCCGCAAGGAAAATATATTCCCATTTAAATTTGTGACACCAACGCTCGTCGTCACGACGACGGCTGGACAAAAGATATTAGTGAGATTGGATGGGGGAGGGAGTATAACTTAGTGAATTATGTCATGCGATAAAATTAAACGTTTTCTTTGTGTGTGTGTCACTCTACAATCGTCGTATAAAATTTGAAAAGCAGACAGAAGAACGTTTTAAGCGTTTCGTGTGTGAGCCATTAGTAAATTAATTTGAATGGAAAAAAAATAATTTAGAATAAATAAGAGAAAGAGCCGAGGACGGGGATTAAGATACTGAGTTAAATGGATGTGGACAATTACGGAGATCGGGAGAGAGAGAAAGAGAGAGCGAATGGATGCTGAGTAAAGATGTAAATTTTTAGTAATTTAAGACAAATGAAAAGCTCTGTCGATTCAAATATTTTGGGAAAAATGTCATCTGAAAATGAATTGAGTGTCTTGAAGGCAGTCTCTTTGCCGGACGTATGTATTTTCTTTTACATTTACTTTGTTGTTACTTTATTGATAAAAAATTACTGTTTTAAGTTGTTATGTCTCTCCTCTTGCCGTAAAACATCCGATTCGATTTACGTTACATGAACTTGTGATTAACGACAGTTTTTGTTCTCCCGTTTTTTATATATCAAAAATTTTTAGTATTTCCGAGAGAGTATTTCCCATAATGAAAACGAGTACGTCCACCTATCGTTTGTTTTTTGTTTTTTGTTTTTTGTATAAACTTATAATTTAGTTACTCTACGGATTAATATGTCACTTCCGTCTTATAATTTATTTTTAATTTAATTTTTAAAAAACAAATCATCCAACAACAGCAGCAACTCATGGAGCTAAGAATCTCGAATATAATTTTAATCAAATTGACGGTACGGAGTTTTCTTTTTTCCATCTTTTTTGCCCATGGAATTCGTTTTTCTCTTACCTTGAATCCATAAAGTCCGTTTCACTCATCATGCTATGGACAGCTTTGAACACAACAATTGTTACTACTGCTCTGTGAAGGTGGAACGTTTATTTTCGAGGGTGCCTTGTGACAAGGGAGCAACTGAAGCCACGAGTTACTCGACAAAACTGTGTTTCACTTTAACTTCCGCATCATACACAATACTTTTACATGCCACATTCGTCCTAGTACTACTCTCGACGCCCTTTGCATGTAAAATCCATTATATATAACTCGGGATAAAACTGAAAAGTCTCTTTTCGTGTGTTTATAGACCCCGGCTACGCCTCGGTTTAACCAAATTCACACGAAAACTCGGCTTTTCATTTTTTTTATCAATAGTCATGTAAAACACTGGTGCTTATCACTGGCGGGAAAATATAAATTTTCTTCCATCCGCTGAAACTTCGGAAGCCTTTGTTGTGAAAAATGTTGTTCTTACAACGGGAATACGTCGGAAATTGAATTTTCTCGCTATGCTCTGGCACACAAACAACACTCGTAATCCAATTTTCAACTTTTTTCCCCTCTTGATGAGCAAATAACTATTTCATGCTTGCGGTGTGATTAACCTTATTTTGCCACGTCCATAGGTGATGAGAAAATTGCGTTTTGTTGACGATTGATATAAGGACGCTTCTAGTGAGAAACGTGCGGCACATTCTTTCCCTTGGGGAGAAAATCCATTACCGAACTCGATAAGGTATTGTAAAGTTTCGTTTCCATGTTTTATTGATCTCGGTTTCGCCTCGATAAAGAAAATTCACACGAAAACTGGACGTTTCAATCAATTATCCTTAGTCATGTTCGCTTATTGACAAGAGTTTTCTATCAATGGACAAATGACCGTTAGTTCAAACCGAGATTGATAAGAGAAATGTTCGTAGACTTTCTCGGTTTTCATACATTTTTGACCCGTTGTAGTAACGTCATAAGCTAAACAAAATATACCACTGCGTTGCGATGGAGTTATTTGAGAGAGTAAATCATGCTTCGGTTAAGGAATCGTTTGGAGTAACACAAGATTGAGTATTTTAGTATTTTTGTTTTACGCATGGTCGCCCAAAACTTACTAAAGGTGTACAGGCACTGTAAGTATCGAGCTGCTTCTCAACGAAATATTTCCTATTTCTTTCATTTTTGTCGAATTTCTTTAAATTTTGAAGCCGCTTCACTGCAATACGCACGGCAAAACAGAACGTGCAATAAGCTTGGTTCAAACATTATCAACCAACGTTCTATATAGTTTTTGATGTTGGACAAAAACTTCCTCTGTGACTGTCACAACTTCACAACTGTAAGCTTTATTAACAAACATCGAAAACCCTTGAAAATTATGTGTAATAATGGTCCTGTCCTTTCGATGTCAACGACTTAATTTATCTGGTTTTTCTTTTCTGTGTCAGTGTCGATCGATCTTCCTGGAATTTAACATCAATTGGGAGAAACTTACATTTTATATGTAAATTTGAAAGAAGTTGAGTGGCTCCACCAACGCTATTATTGTAGTGTCATTGTAGGAATCTCAGCAATTTTAGTTGCATAATAAAGAAAGAGAATGAAAGGCTTGGAAATAATTTGTTAAAAATTCTAAAACGTAAGAACCTAGGGGAATCAAAAGGAAAACTGATATTATAAAAGATATTGCCGTCGTCAATTTACATCACTTAATTTAAGTCACCTTGGTGTGGAACAAAATGTAAAAGAAAATTTACGAACGAAAGCTGATAGGAATAATAAAATTCGTGAAAATAATAAATTTACAAATTTAAGTGTTGATAAAAATGTGAAAATATTTCAAAGCAAAAAAATTTATTAAATGTAAAGAATTTGAGGAAAAAAAAGGATTCAAAAATTAACTATTTAAAATGAAGATAATAAAGACTTGAACACAGAAGGTCAACTCATTTTATGTGTTAAAAATTCTTCACAAACAAAAAAATTATAAAAAAGCTTTCCTCGCGAGATTGTTTCGTCAAACTCCGATAAAAGCTCGACGAAGAAAATTATTCAAAATTGGGCATAGGTACGTCAAGACAACGTAGGTAATTTTTACTCAAGCTTTTGTTGCAAGCTCTCACTGGGAGCTTACCGAAGTTCATTGCAGACAAACACGTTGTTCTGATGGCTTAGCATTAACACCATTATGGTATTACACTCAAAAACGTTGAATAATTTAATGAATTCATGTCTAATCACTGTTTCTAATCACTGTTTTATCAGCTAGGAAATACATAACTGAGTCAATGAACTGACTATGCGTATTGAGGATGAAGCATCTTTTAATTAAGCCCGACGTAGGACATTCGATTGCGTTTTCACAATATAATTTGTACGGTGTGCCCACACACGATCACGGCACTGCATCAATTCATAAAAACGACTCTTCAGTATTGAGGAGAATTCTGCTGCTTTAAGGTTTGTGTGAGGTTCTCCAAGACCAAATCTTCTAGTGCGGATGTTAACTTCCGAAACATCAAAGAAATAGGGAGCGTTGTTGCACACTCTCCAGAAACGTTTCTCTGTCAATAACAAACATTTAGGGAGGGAGGGCCAAAAACTTATTTTTTTCATACAAACTTTGTAACAATTTGGACGTTGACTTCCTAAGTACTCGAAAGTAATTTGTTAGTTAACTTTAGTGGGCTTTCGTGAGCTTCGACTTCTTATGACTTTTTCCAGAGAAAATTTAAATTTTTCTGACGAAATCGTTGAATGAGGTCTGTGAGCTTAATATGCGAAAGCTACCGTTAAAGCTAACAGATAAATCAATTATGGTGTGAAGTAATACTTCAAGTATCTGAGTTGGACATAATTCATAATTCGCGTATCATAATGTGTGTTACGTGTTACGCCCACCAAAAATTTTCCTTTGTCACCACCGAAAAGGACATCGAACATTTTCAACACATTTGAAATTTCTTTGTAAATGCTAAACGTTGTATTTTTGTGCACATTTAAATAACCTATACCCAAACAACCTTTTTGCTCTTTCGATGTGATCAACATCTCAGTTTACTTAGTCAAATAAATTACATAGAGTTAACAACGTACAAAGACACCGGTTGGGTATTGAATTTTTGGTTAACTATTAATATAAAAGCTAAACCGAAAACTGAATCAATTAATTAATTAAATAAATTTAAATTATTCACGTGTTGAACAGTATATGAAGTACTTGATCTTGATGGTTATTAATGATAAATAAGAGAATTAACAAAAAATTTACTGAAGAGAAATGAATCTCATTTTCACAATTTTTGAAAAGTTAAAAAAGAAAAAAAAACGGAAAAAGACGAAGGAAAACTATTTGATTGACAATAAAATATGTAAACAAGAAATTATTATTGAAAATAAAAGGAAATAAAATCAAAATTAAATGGTTTTTGCTAGAATGCACAATACAACTGAACCGTCTTCAGCACCCAAAGATTAAAAAAAAAATCATTTTTAGCTCCCTGGTATCACCTAGTTTATTGCGGTAAACTCTCACAAACATAAGTATAGTTTGCTCGGTAACGTACACGTCTTTGTTCGGTAACGGACTCGACGTCTTTGCTCGGTAACGGACTTGACGTCTTTGGTCGGTAACGGACTCGACGTCTTTGCTCGGTAACGGACTCGACGTCTCAGTGGTTACATCCTAACCATACACCAAAATGATACGGGTTCGATTCCTGTGTCAGACAGTTTCACATAGAATTTTTCTATGGATTGTATCGCGTTGGTAATGTCCTAAAGTTCACATAAGTTTCATAATTTCTGTAGTTGCAGTGTGTTTGGTGGCTGCAAAAACGTTCACACAGAATGACTCGTATGATATTTAGGCGAGATATCACTTGATCACTTACGAGCAATAGCAATGGATCCTCTGTAAATGTGTAGCCAATATTTAGGCGGAAAAGTATTCGTTTTTTGATGACTTCTGATGATGTTCTGAGCCTAAATCTTTTTTTGAAAAGGTAAAACCATTAAAGCACGCGAAAATGTGTTTCTTTTAAACTTCTAACAAACTTGGAGAAACCTTACTTAAATTTACACAATCTACGATAGTTTCTCCAAGTGGGCCCAGAACTCAATTTTTCCTTTAAAAGTAACACATTGTGCGTGTTTTAATGGTTATACTTTTTCAAAAAAAGATTTTTGTCTAGAAAAAACATCAAAAAACGAATATTCTTCTGCCTAAATGTAGGCTACAAATTTACAAATGGTCAAAATGTTCTTAACTTTCCTCACGTTAATCCAATGGTCCCGACTACACTTTTTATTAGTCGTAAGGAAGCTGTTAGTGAGGTCTCTAAACAAATCAAATCAAATTATCCCTTCCCAGACAGCTCATAAGCAATCAAAGGCGCAATCACGCTTTCACGATTGTACTATATGACCAGTCCGGCCCTGTCATTGAACTTCGGCTTAACGTGCTTGCTGAAGCTCTTGTCGCAGTTAGAATTGCCACTCCATAAATGTAAAGACTTGAAGTACACAACACGCAACAAAAATCGTCTGTTTGTCTTTTAGGTCGCAGTGGTAATTTGTGACAAAGATAAAATCTACTTTACCTTAACGATCTAAGATCTTTACACCCTGTGCAGCTTGAGAATTTTGTTCTCGAATCGCGACTGATAAAGGTTGAACAAAGATCAGAAAAAAGAAACTCGATGCCATTCTTACTTCCAACATAATTTGAAACGTCTACAACTCTCACGGAGCAAACACAAAGCAAAAATATTATTTCTCAGCACCACTGCATAGTCTGCGATGCGATCGTCGTAGTGATGCAGTTGCTTTGAGTGTTGTGATTTTCCGATTGTTTGGCGTCGAAGATAATGATTCAGGTTCCGTAGTACTATGCGGCTCTTCAGACAGATTGTCAGTGCTCGTTCTGCGCTCAGCCACTGTGGATTTCGGTGCAGATGGAGATTGTGACGATTCGGATTTGGAAGGAGTCTCAGCACTCAGTATGTTTCGACGAGCAGTTGTAGATGCAAGTCTCTATAAATTGGAATTCGACATTTAACTTTAAACCAATTTTTTGGAATTAAGACGACATTTACCACTGGTGTCTGACGTAGTGTCCTCATAGAAGAAGTGACGTCGGTTTTTCTACTAAAAAATTGCGGTTAACATCACTTGGAAATATGCCTGCTTAGGCAGTCAAGATAGTCAATTTACCTTGATCTTGCAGACGCTTTTTTGTTCTTCTCCATTTTGGTCTGGTCAGTATCATCCGATGCCGGTGCTAGAGCTGTCAGTTTTTGGAATTTTCTATTACATTCCTCCACATCCTCGAACAACGTACTCCAAAAATTTTCGAGATCGCTTGGCCGCACAAGTGGCTGACTGGTTTCACTTTGGCACTTTACACATGAGTCCAAAAATTGTTTAAACTTCTGGTCGATAAGTAGCTTAGACTGACCTATGGCGTCATCAATTGCATCCAAAAGAGTTCCATCAATGTGATCGTGTTGATCTTTGTATTCAGTCCAGTACTTAACCACATCGTTTAAGTTCCTGCATTCATTGTCCACCCGGAAGCGGAAATATTTCGAAGCTTCTTGATTCTGAGGAACGGGTGGTGATGCCTGAACAGAACGATTCAATTCCAGATCGCGAAATGTATCCAGTTGGCCACTTTTTGACCACGTCTTTCGCCTCTTATTAGGTTTACTGTCGGTATCGTCATTTTTTGGCAACGATTCAAACGCCACATTGAATGACAACTTTGGTGTGGTTGTATCTGAACTAAAGTCAGCTTTTACAGTGCCAATGGTTAAAGGTGATTGATCGTCTGCTTCAAACGTTTGGTTTTTGTTAAAAGAGTTTTCCTTCTCGAAAGTGACGTTTAACGCAGGAATGGATCGAGCATCGTCAGTACTTCTGGTGCGGTCTTCGTGGACACTTTTTATGCCCGACGTTGCAATTGAATTATCTTTCTCGAAAGTGACGTTAAACACTGAAGACATTTCCGTATGGGCCGGCGATTCACCAGTTGCATCATCGATGTTTGAAGCCACAACTTCGGTCAGAGATTGTCGGTCGGAAATATTACAACTAGATGATGGCACCACTTTTCGCCCAGGAACTGGCAAATTCTGTTGAGCATTCATCTGCCTTGGCACAGTTTTTCGTCTACGCTGCTTGTTCAATTCTAAATAGTTAGTTTTATCTGAACCACAGACCCCTCTACCCACAGCGGAAACGGATGATCTCTTTTTCAACTGCTGTGCCATTTGTTTTTTCTTATCTCTTTCAAGGCACCACAGCTTCAGACGTTCTAAATGGGGAAGTTCTACCACTTCTGCTGCCGGCTCTAATTCTCGTTGTGCATCTTGATGTGTCGCTCGATTTTTGGCTCGAGCCCTGCTCACATTTTCCTTGTTGTTTCTAGTCGTCTGACCGTTCGTCTTGTGTAAATAGCGTCTGTCCATTCTATGGAAATTGTAAACCGAGGAAAATGCTTAAAAAAATTGCGATCGTATTCCGGCTCGGAATTGGATTTATCATCTGTTCGACAACCGATAGAAACTTAAAAGCAATCACCTCTGATTAATGCGGTCTTTTTTAGTGAACAGTCTTACAAAGAAATAGATTGTGTAATTAAACAGCAGATATTGCAGTCATAGATGATGCTCGGACGTCAAAACTCATCAATTTCCGTCACAAACAACTCCAAAACAATTACAAATACTTCAATTCAAGAATTTCTTTTCAATTTGTTCTCTCTCTTCTGTGAACAAAAAATTGAATAGCGTCGCAGAGTTCTACTTTATGCAACACTCGATCGAAATAGACACATTACAATATCACAAACAGTGCGGAAAAATTTCATTCGACCGAATTATCTTTGAACCAATTTTAATGGATTCATGCGTAGCGGTTGTGTCACTCACATTTCACTAGTATTGTCAAGCTCTCCTTCGACTCATATTTGTAAATTTAGCTTAAAATGTATCAACTTTGCAGTCGGTTTTGGTTAAAATTAATTTAAGATTGATCATAGGTCGTAGTGTTTTCACAGTCTTTAAAAATTTTGCCTCAATAAATAACGGATCTTCGCTAAGTATATATAGTTCTTAAAAAGCCTTATAAGCATCTAGCTTCTCTTTTGTTGTATTCTTTATGAGTGGGTATATGGTATCCTACATTTTACATCATATCGTCCTAATTTAACAAATTTAACCAATAAACATTTATCTATCTAGAACGATAATCTCGAGCTTATCTCCCTAGGGAGTTTTTACTTATCTCGATATAACTTTTCTCGACAGATAAAATATGGTATGCACCTATTGCCAGACTGTTATTTTGACGTGTAGGCATTATTGCCTATTCGAGAGGAGACCGAGGTTAGTAGACACACAAGAAGCCATTTCCGTCAATACCTACGTCCTTGTTAAAAATTTCATGTTTGGCCTTCCGTGGTGATTGCATCCCTTATACATTCGGCTTGGGTTGCAGTCCCCACACTTAGCAAAATAAAACGTTTCACAACCCTCACATCACTTGCTGCCAAAATAACAAAAATTTACAGGCACTGTCTGTCAGGCAGCTACGTAATATACTATTATGTCTGTGTAGTTTAAGTTAATACCAGTTAGGTGCGTTGTAATAGATCGAATTTCAGTCAAACAAAGTACTAGAAAACTAACTAATTGCTTAGGGAGGTAAAATTCACTTAGTACCTGGGTGTTTTCAGTAAGATACCCGAGGGGATGCAAACAATTAAATGTATTGTCGTAGGCCCAATCACTTTGCATAACAAATTTTTTACTACATTTGCTACATAGAGATGATAAGAAAGAAGACAAAAACAAAACGTTGATGGTATAAACGAACTCAATCTAGTACAAACCAACGAATGAATTACTTTCCCAATATATCGAAAAATCGATACAAGCACAAAAGCCCAAATTTCAATGTTAAAAGAAGCAACGCATCACTTCATTATATTCTCTCCAACACATGTAAAAGGAAATCGTTTCGAGATTTTTATAAAAGAGAAACATTCAGAGTGTGTGGTTGAAATATTCAGAGTCAGTCTTCAACAAACATTCCGAACGTGTTGTTCTATCTTCAACGAGCGCGCATATTTTTTTAGTTATTGTACAAAAAAAGTTTACTTTTTTTTAGAAGAGTGTCATACCCGCTAAAGGCTGTTTTAACTTAAATTTTCATATTATTTTAAATAATTTTTCATTCCTTTTAAAAAATAAAAAATTTTGTAATTTAAACATCAACCATGTCTGCGAATAGAGCTCCAAAATCCGGATTTGCTGCCGAAGCACAGAGAAAAGTACGTAGCATTTTTTTACAATTAATTTTAACTTATAAAAAATGACAATTTTCGTAAGTAAGTAAGTACATGACTAACTGTCGATGACAACAAGTGGTTGACCTAAAAAAATGATTTAGTGCAAATATTCCAAGGCACATTTCCATGTTTGTTGTTAAACGAAATGAGAAACAACAACAACACTACGAACTTAACATTGAAGTTGTCGAGGAAAAAAGACAATTGTAAACATTGACAAAGGAATTAACGTTTGTTCAACAGAAATTTATTTACACGAACGAAGAAAAAAAAGCTGAGCTGCACAAGTTGCACTTTAATGGGAAAAGATAAGCAGAAATTCCTTAAGCTATGCGCAAGCATTTTTCATTCTCTTTTATTTTGAAATTTTGTTCTTTTTTTGGATGACCGTATATGGGAGAGGTGTGCTTTGAGAGTGTTCAGCAAAATAATGCCAAATATTTAAATCCAAACTGAATTTTGGTCTTTTGAACCTTGTGGTTGTTGGACCGATTTTTGTTCATATAATAAATCTATATACTCGCAAAGCGGCAAACTCATCATTCACCACTCTCTCGAAAAAAATAATTAAATTTCAATAAAACTGAGTCTCAAAATGTTTTGTTTCACATAGTCATTTCGGTTGGTTCAGATATGCGGTTAGTAAATTCATGGAAGACTCTTTTTTTCGACGATGTTTTGTTGTTGGATTTTCTTTCTTCTTCTGGTTAAACGTTTGTTAAGTGTACGATGATGATACGGAGAAATAAAAATTTATTTTGTTGCGTTCCCTGTATTAAAATGAGACCCCACGATCATCAAATTTAAATTGAATACATAAATCTCAACGCACACACTCACGAACATATCATCTTTCAAATGTCGAGACAATGAGCAGGGCTTATTATTTCTAATGAAAATTCAAGTAAAATCTATGTTCTTTCCGTACTGGGCAACTGAAGCTCTAGCACCAAATCAAATCGTTTCTTACATGCTTCTTATTACATGCTAGACTTATTTATAAAATGTTCAAAGAAATGAAGTAGAAGATTGGTAATGCATCTATTGAAAATACTTAGATCAAATGAAGTAATAGATTCGATAGTTAAAACTGGTTAAATGTTAAAACAAATATGTTGCGGTAGCTACGAAATTGGTATACTGTTCATCCTGGCAGTACCTAGACCTTGGTTTTGGCAAATACCAATTCGCTAGGAAGTATACGATTTTCTGGGCTCCGTAATTCCACTTATGTTTATTAGGAACTTTTGACAGTAAATTTCAGCCTATACCTGAGTTATTCTTGTGTAGCAACATTGGAATCTTACGTTAAAAAATTAAAGCTACCACCATACCGACATGACAACTGATTTCCAGTAGTATATTTTATTCAATATTAGGCCCTGATTCTATGTGACCTTATAATCAATAGATGCAATGTGTGTATACTTGAACAGAGTACATAACTCACATTTGTGTTTCCCCACAATTTTCGGCTTCGATGATAAATTGCTACACGTTTCGTTTATTTCGGCGGCTTTATATGAGTGCAAATGACTCTCCTAATCTTATCAATGAAATGTTCTTTCGAAACAAGACAACGAGACCCATAAATAAATTGGCAATTGGAAACAATTCAGCTGTTAATCTTAAGTATGGTTTCCACTCAACAAAAAGTACTCCGTTGTGAGAGCCGTGAGAGAGCGAGCCGTCAAGTAAACAAAGCAAAAATTGAAAAAAATCAGTTTTGTCTCTCTCACGTAGTACTCTTTTGGTAAGTGGAAATCAAACCTTAACTTTATAAAATTTGTCGCGAAGTCTTAAAAAGGGGTGTTACTCAACCGGTTTGAAAAACGTTTTTTCCATGAACAATGTTCATGGATTATTGGCAGAGTTGTAAAAATAATTTGACTTTTGAAGTCATTTTTGTATGGTTTACTCTTCTCTCAGTTGCTGAGAAAGTTAAATTTAAATATCCGCTCCGAAGGTTTGCGAAATATACTTCTCCGACGTAGCTTATTCTGAGACAAAGAACATTTCTAAATCGACGAATAATCTCAGTCTCACGGTTGGAATTATGCCTCAAATATGATGTATATTTCTGTGTGTAACGATTGTAGTTAGCTTTGTGTGCGATGCGATGTTATAATGATCCTTACGTGCAACCAACTCTTACTTCATGCATGTATATTACGATATACTTACAGAAAGCACGAATTGTTACAGTTGGTATAACATGACACCACAAATTTCGTTTGCATTTTTTTGGCTGCATTTTCGTAAATAAATTTTTAATTTATAATTCCACTCGTTTGATGGAACAACAGCAACACATTCTGGTGAAACCGAACTGTTAATTGAGTTGTGAAGGCGACGAACCGTAACGAATCATGAGGGTATGAGGGATATTGTGTGGAACATCTTTGCTTTCTGGTTTTGTTTAATTATTTTTGTATGTTTTTCGTGTTAGCATGCAAAACACTGAGTGATTGAGGTCAACCGAATGACGACATTTTCAGTTGTACAGAAAAGAATTAAAAAAAAAAAAACTTTTGGCGAGTCATTAATTGACTATAGTTGCTTCTGGTCGGTACTGTGTTGTAGAAGTAAGTCTCTAATTTCTACATGTTTACCAGTGCTTACGTACGGCGAACTTAAGTACGATAGTCTTGAAAGATTAAGGCTGGCTCGCCAAGTGTATGTTTACTTAATAACAAACGAAGGTGGAAACACGGGGTTTCAGGGTGTTTGGAAGTTTATTTTTTCATGATGCATAATGTCCAAAACTGTCCAAGGTTTTACATTTATGCAAGGTGAAGTCCTTTTTCACCAAGCAATCGCGTAGCCTTCCTATAAAAACCTTGAATTTGACAACAGTGTGGCAGCGTGTCAGAAACAAAAATCAAATCCCACTGAAAACCGGTGACGATCGACTTGCTAACGGACACTACACGAACAAATTCATTAATCCCTTAAGCCACTGAAAATGAAAATGCAGGCAATAGTGTAGCTCAGCTGTTGCGTTAGCCATATTTAAGCGTAAATTAAATGAAGTTTTTTCTCAGCTAGGGGTATCCGTTTAACAGTGTACTGTGCTAATGATGCCTCAATACAGAAATTTACATTGTCATTTCTACGGTCGCGGTATTACCTGAATTATTTCAAAACTCATGCATAACAGATCAAAAAACACATCAGACAAATTTATTTCCGTATATGATGCGACTAAAAACCTATTCAATTTTAACGATTCCGTCGAATTTCTTAGAAATCCATTAAAGTTTGACGAATTGTGACGCATAAAATACAGCTGAAAATTTATCGCTGCAATATTTTTCATTAAATGTTTCTATCTCTTTCTACACCAAAACTATGATTTCATTAATGTAACTGGAGACTGAAATTTACCGCGTTCGTTTTGCTTGTTAAACATTATATGAACGTTAATTGATAAATGTTAATTTATGGTTCGGACTTTAATCTCTCCGTTCCATAATTTTTTTTACCGAATATATTTGGTACAGGGTACTACCGATAGTCGTAGTACGAAGTGTCTCAGCGATCTTACCATTTCGTTTTCGTCTCTTCAACCTCGACAGTTAAATGTTTGTAAGATTTTTGAAGTACTAGATTTCCATTTTGTTTAGTGGTCCAAGAAAGTCAACATAAGCAGATTTTCAATCTTTAGTATTCTACAGATTCAGATGCACCCAGTACTCCATTCAAAGGTCGATAAACACAATATTTACTTAAGTCGTTTTTTTCCATTCAGTCAAAATTAATGATCATTACTACCATGAAGAAGGTATGTTATTGTATTTATGATGATAAATATCTCGGATATAATTTATGGTCTAAACTTTCTTTTGACGGACTTGGGTTGGGTTTCCACCTTTTTTCACGCTTATTTTCATTTCTAAATGATTCATTTGCTCGAGTGGCAAATTGTGATCTGTTTAGTCAATGGATCTGCAATTTTACCAATACTTTTGGTTAAACAGTGAACATATCCTCTGACTATATAACTGCCGTGTTTAGCTAAAATATCGTATCGCATTGTATACTTTGGAGAGCTTTTGAAAGCTTTGAGCTTTTTTTGGATTTCACTAGAAAAGTGGAATATTTCAGTGCAAAGGCACCTTAAAAGCAGAGACGATACGTTATTTCAGCTTATGGCAGCGTTCTCATTGTATTTCTAATGCTTCGCCTGTAAGGCAAGCCGAAATATTGCCTCACAGACAATTGAAAATTTCCCATCTCAATGCATTTTGAAACTTGACTTGAATGTCAGATTTTGGCGGAACATTTAAAAGGAAAGTGTCGGAATATTTCAGGTTATGTTTGAGCAACACACTTTAAGCAAAGTTGGTCGTAGTCGTCAGCTGTCAAATAGAGTAGTGTTGAAATGGTTTTTTACGGTATTTCACGGTTGTGTGACACACTGCAAGCTTAAGTACCCTATTTGGGGTACCACCAACACACTTCAAGCACCATAAATAGAGTACTGAAACGCGACAGTGTATCAAACAAATATTGGCACTGTAAAAAAGTTGGAATAGTTTTTCATACAAAATAGTACTATATTTGACAGCTGTCACTCAAAGCACTTTTGCTTGAAGTACGTTGGTACGGTAGTTACATGCTATGGTTTTATGACTCATTTACCCGTAACCGATTCTCAACCTAATTGAGCACCTGACTTGACATGCATCCTACCAAAGGTCAAAACATTCTTCGTCGACTGGAGGAAACGTTTGTTGTCACCAGCAAATCAATTTCACAGTTCTACATTCCTCAGATAACAATTAATTAAAACAAAGTCTAGTCCCAGTACATATATCTTAATCTATGGCATTCGATAACGCTGTGTGAATTGAGCGATAACAAACTGCAACACTTAGCGACTTAGGTAAATATTTTGCTGTTAAAAAAGCAATGACACTAGATTGTAGAGTTGTCAGAAGTTAATTGTGAATGGTGACTCGCCCAGCTCTTACAGTTTTATGGTGAAAAGGAATTCGTTCGTGGAACTATAGGTTGTCTGTTTACTATTTTCAATCAATTTATAGCTCTTCAACTATGTTTTATCGATCTATTTCGTTTTGAATTCCTCTGAATTTTATGACAAAATGATGAGAGTGATTAGATAGCTTGAATCACAAAAGTTTGAAATTTTCCACTACAGAGAAATTGACATTATTGAAAGCAAATTAAGAACTATGACTTCTGTGTTGAGTTAATATTGACCGACTGTTAAAATGATTTTTTTTCAATAAATAAAATTCTACGTGACATTTCCACAGAAAATGTTTCGATACAAAATTGAAGCCAACACTTCGCTTATGTACTGACCGTACAACAAAATAATAAAAAGAAATATCAACCAGAGAATTGAATTAATAATTTATCATCAAACATTTTGATATTAATCAAACGAAAAAAAAAATATTTTTTTAATCCATTAACATCCGATGGCGCAAATGAAACGCAGCTCCATAGATTGACTTGGTAAAAAAGACGGACCGTAAATTTATGAAATAGAATGCGCGATGATTATTCGTTTAATAATAGAAATAAAATATTCGAATAAAGAGTTAGGTTTCCACGTAGGTGTTGGAGGAACAGTTACGAATACCAAATATGTGGTGTAGACTGTACGTTTTGACGGTCGATTTACTCATTCTGTTCCGAATTTCTGTCTGTTCTTATTATTTTTTTTTTTATTAGAATTTCTGCTGCCATAGGCAAAATCAGATTAATTTCGCTGCTTAATTAAAGGCAAATAAAATATTTTTGTAGTAGTGGACTTGCGTCACGCCCGCTAACTAACGTGCGGGCATGATAGATGAGGACAGGAATAACCATAGTTAGGTTTAAGCTCGTTCCAAGCTTCATTACTGCTGTAATAAATCAGCTGCTAATGTATTCGAATACATTGTCATCTTTCAATCCCCTATGCCTTAACGATTCTATGATCGATCATGGTACGCAGTGCACTAGCCAACTCCACCTGTGTACCTAAATCACTCCATAATTTCAGATGAACTGAAATCTAGTACCAGGACATTTGCTTTCGAATTTATTGCGTTAGAGGTCATGTATTAATGACATCCACACTTTTCAGTGCTGTCAGTAAATTTAAACCATCGACAACTCAACGAAACTGCATTCTATGCAGTCAAATATATGTGTTACTCCCTAATTAGTATTGTAGAATACACTCATATGACCTGTCGAGTTATGGATCCCATTTATTTAACAAAACTCTGCCCAATGCAGTAATTGTAATGCTTGGTCTTTCCCATCTGAATCAACAGACCACAGGACACTGCAAGGTTTTCTTCTATCTAATATCTTGCGATATGTGTCAATGCACAAACTTCCTTAATTGGTCACTTGTTGTCAGAATAACATATGACTCAGTACAAATTGGCAAAGTGAGTAGTTAATGGTCTCATACAATTTGTTGCGAACTCAATCTCAAAAATTCACAAAGACTATATGTAATAGTGATGTTCCATGTTCCTGTAACTACTGTATGCATATCACCAAACCAACATTGAACTTTACAGAATGTGTTAATCACTGCTTGAGCCGTTCCTAAAAGATCAAAAGCCATCTAAACATTTTTAGCCCCGTACGAAGTACTGGGGGCTTATAAGATTAATATGCCGTTTGTAACACGTCGAATTGGAAGCAGACAGTAAGGGCAAAGCATTTGGTTATGTTCATAGAAGACGAATCCGCAATAAAAAAAATGTCCGTCCGTCCGTCCGTCCGTCCGTCCGTCTGTGACCCCTCTAGCTTGAGTAAATCACAACCTTTTTCGAAATTTTTTTTTTTCCCGATTGGTATCGACAAAAGTAAGGTCAAGTTCGAAAATGGGCATGGTAGGGTCGGCCCTTCCAGAGCTAGGGCCTTATAGGTGTTTTTCAGTCTTTCGACGATATCTACCGAAATACGCACGCAATAGCTGCTTGTGATATATCAAATGAAAGGTATTGACGAGTAGAACAAAGTTGCTGAACATTGTTTTTGGGTAAGATCCAACGTGGGCTTGTTGGGAGAGCTTAAAGGTCGTTACTAGGCCCTAAGTGTTTTTTGCACATAAATCGAGTAAATCTCATCCGACTTTGCCAGATTTAGTTTTTTATGGAAGGTAATTGAATACCGAAAAGAACGTGGCGAAAAAAGTTTCAAATTTGGGCCCTTGGACTAAGGCCGCTACTCGGCCCTAAGTGTTTTTTGCACATAAATCGAGTAAATCTCATCCGATTTTGCTAGTTTTTGTTTCATTTGAGAGGTAATTCAATACCCAATGGAAGGTTGGCAAAAAATTTTGGGTTTCTAAAATAATGTCGTAAATTGTTGGTTTCATTTGAGAGGTACTTCGTACGGGCTTTCGTAATTGCGCTATGCGCAATTTTAAAAATGAACACTTTCAGTAAATTGGACCGTGCCCAACTTGACTTGCATTTTGGTAACAGACGCATTAGAGGGTTGTAGACGTATTAGGGTTCCGGGCGTATTACGGCTGCGGACGTATTATGGTTACGGACGAAATAGGATTACGGGTCGTACGGGGCTAAGTCGCAGCAAACGCTCCGACTGTTCTGATGCCTTGTTTGTCTGAAATCTGGGTCAACAGGTCAGGGCTTATTTTTGGGAATTTCAGTTCTGAAAATTTCTTAAAAATTCCGAACAAAAAATCTTTTTTTTTTGGAATTGTCAGAACTAAAATTCACAAAAATAAGCCCTGCAATAAGTGGAATATGCACAATCATCGAAAAAAAGGAATTCGTAGTACTGTAGTACATGTCTTAGTTCTGAAAACTTCTATTTCTGTTCTCTGGTCCTACTAAATCATCTAACTACACCCCGATTTTACCACAGGCAATATAACAAGCTGTATCACGATTGTTATAAAAACTTTATTGTCCCCGAAAAACTAAATCCAATTCCAGTCACTTTCCCATTTCAATTCTTCTTCTTAACCATTAACTCACAAAAGAAACATTCAAATTTCTATACATCAAACCGCTCCAGGTTACTTACAAGAAAAGACTAGAAGACTAAAAAACTGAAACCAGTTACCAATTTTCTACAAGCCGGCAAATTATGAATTCATTTTGGAAATGAATAAAATTTACGGCCTTACACCGTTCAGATGATGACTAACGAACACCTTTCGCAAAAATATTATTTTCAAAGGCAGTACAAGGTCAACAACTTATAAAATAAAAAAAATTTCTATTGAAGTGAAATAACATTAACAAAAAAAAACCAACAAATTGGCAGATGAATCCAAATATAACTTCGAAATTAATCGAAAATTATTGACGAATTCCTCAAAAAAAAATTGTTCATAAATTTACAGACATTTGTATTTGCTCATTAAATACAATTGAATCGAACGTTCGATAGATATGTTTACTTCGAACCTGTCGTCATTCACAATCGTATATTGCATACACTCAATTAAATTCGAAAAATTGAGTGAGTAATAAATACAAATCCATGGAAATAAAATTAAGAAATTTCGTCGAAGCTAATACGACTGACGACTTAATCTTATCACACGAAAAAAAAAGAGGAAAAAAATTTGTTTTATGTTTGCTGTGACATAATTTTTCTTTTGTTGTTTACTCAAGCTTCACATTTAAGATTAAGGTAATTGACTGCGAGTTGTGGTCGTTTCTTATTAATCCTCTATCTCTCTCTATCACTCCTTCATTCCTTTTGCAACATAAGACCACAGACAACAATAACCTGACAGCCTCGAATGTCACTGTGTACTTCTCTGCTCGAATAATAATTAAGAAAAAAAAACCCGATGGGTCATCGACTTCCAGGGATTATCGGAATTGTTTTGCGATTATAATTCACTTGGAAAACCCTAGAGAAATTAAATAGAGCATGCCAAGAATTATACAAATAGAAGTCATCATACAGCGGACATCATTGAAATTTAGATATGAATTTGCTTCAGCTGGTCCACTCCTGAAATCAAAGCCATTCATTCGTCTCTATACGGATTGCGCGTGCATTTTGTAATTCTGTTTGTATGAGTGTACGAAAAACAGCTGCAGCAAATTTATGTCTAAATTTCACAGACGTCCCCTGTAGACATAATGTTACAAAGAATTCCGTTCGTAATACGACGATTCTCCAAACAAAATATTTCCATGGAGATAATCTTGCACCAATCTCTTTTTCGTTCTTCTCTTTGAGTCAGTATAAGAGACGCGATCAGTTACCTTACACCGACGCGATTATTAAATTTTCCGCCGGGTTTGTTTTCAAACTACAAACGAATTTTATCGCTGTGTTTAACAACATTGAACTACATATTGAGGTAGTTATAACGTCCCGAGAACAATAAACCATTTTTATTGCAAAACAACGTGAAGTCACATTCCAGTTCGGTGTACATTTTGTACACACTATGTGCGATTATGTTTTTAGTTTAGCAAAACCTAATTCGATAATCGATAAGACGACGTAAAAGTCCATGTCATGATTTTATATGAACTCTAATCCAATATTACCGCAGAGACTGGCATTGGTAAGGAATAAATTACGAATTTGTCTGATCATTAGCCACATTATTTGCAAAAAATAAAATTAATTTGCCTGTTAAAATGTAGGACAATGAAAGGTAATTAAGCAAAATTTATCTGATTCTCATGTCGCTAGAGCGTGGCAGTTAGTTTCAAATTTATTTCTTCAAATATAAGAGGAAGAAAAGCATCCTCACTTCAGAGATCATGTTACTCCTGTGAATTTTAATTTTGCCTCCTTCTGTTGGAATTTCAATTCTTCAAATTCTACAAATTCCTAAATTTAAGA
The DNA here is from genome assembly GCF_014529535.1 of Bradysia coprophila. Lineage (NCBI taxonomy): Eukaryota > Metazoa > Arthropoda > Insecta > Diptera > Sciaridae > Bradysia > Bradysia coprophila. The sequence continues at coordinate 4,719,195 of NW_023503972.1, read as the reverse complement.
GTGATAACGCGAAATCTTCGAACAATTTGTATGGAGGACAAATTCAATGTATCTGGATTTTTGTCCAGTATGGTATGTACCAAGGGTCCTAGGAGAATTTATCACACGTATCCAACCAACCACAATCTCGGCTGCTTCATATGTAAGAAGTAAAGTCTGGAAAATTATCATTTGAAAGATGAGGTACTAAGCAACTCTGTAAATTAAAATGATGAAAAAAATGAAAGTGGTCGTCAAACCGGTCGAAATTTCTTTGGAGTAATAGGTGACATTTTAGAAATTGCCCTATCTCTTAGTGCCAATAGTCGCTCCAGCACAAGTTCTTATATTTTTAGGAAGTACCGAGCCTAAGCCTTCTAATGGAACCCTAAACCGTTAGGTTTGCTGATGCGCGTACCCGTTAGTAGTCAGAGAAAATTTTTCTTAATACAGTCACTGAAGCCAGTACAGTTAACAGCCCGACGTATTTGGTAGCTTATGTGATCAGTCTAGTGTAGCACTACAATCCCCTAAAATATGAACGAAGTCGACCCTTTATTACCACAGATAATCAGGATGAAAAAATTTCCACCTGAAAACCACCGTTTTTTTCAAACAGCTCTACCACGAAAACGACAATTCCGAGAGAGGCGAGATATACCTCGTTGAACTCGTAATGAAGCAAGGATTCGATAGATATCATACTCGTCAAAAATCCTCATGGCATGGCTAGCTGATTCCTCGAAGATTTCGCGATATCACTCTTAAGAATTTGAAGAAATTTCAAGGATTTTATTGAATTAATTTCCAGAAATAGACTATGTGGCCAGGCTGACTTTCGCATTCCCAATTCCAGAGCACTTCCAGAAGTCAGGTTGGAAAGTATTGCGACTCAAAGTATTAATTTAAAATCAACATAAAAAGACGTTTTGCATCAAGCTTCGGTTCAACGATAAATTTAAACCAAATGAAGTGAATCTGTTCGTTACCTAATCTCAAATCTAATCTCTTCGTCACTTTCTTCCACCTCAAAATTCTTTTCTCACGACTTTAGCGCAATTTCCATTCGATATTGTCGATGCGCACGCATTTAACCTTACATAGTGCATTGAATCGGTTACTATTGAATTAATTGTATCTTCCAGCTGATCACCTTCACCGAGACAGTTTGAAAATGTATAATGCTCAATATGCTCTACAAAATGCTGGGCAATTCTCATCACACGATTTTCCTCTCGTTGTCAATTTAACGAAACAACATTTTCGCAATGTTTATTCAGAGCTATCTGGGCACAAAACCCACAAAACATTAAGCCATAAGTGCAGATGCAAAATAGATTGCGAATGGAGGTTCTTGCCATATTCGAACATATAATTTTTACTTCAATAAAGGTCTCACCTTTCGATGTTATTACATGATCATTTCAGCGGTGTATATGTGTGTGCCTATGACAGCGAAAACAGCGAATTTCCAACCCATATATGGATATAAAAATGAGTTATATAAATTTGCAAACCTCCATATGGTCAAAAAGAAGCAGAGTGTGTGTTGTACACAATATTGTGGAACCACACACCGAATGTGTGTTCTGAAAATGTTTTCGCATTGAAAATATGGAACTGAACGACTGGTTTTGATTTGGATGTAAAAAAAATATTTTGTGGTCGACGTAATGATGAAATTTCATGGAAAAAATCACTTTTTTATGTTTTAATATGTAAGTCAAGTTAGGCTGGAGTTTAGGCACTGAGTGAGTGAGTATTGTATGTATACAAAAATGGGATAGGTGTGTTATTACGTTGCAAAATTGTGACGGTTATATATGCTGTAATATGGCAGTTAAAGCATTATGATAAGAATTATATTTCGTGAACTTGACTCGGATACAAACTATAATTATGTTCGTTGGCTAATTTTGGATGTGACGAAACAGGATGAAACTGAAATAATTTTCGACGATTTTGTGTGTGAATTCTTTTGTAATGCTTGCTGGAAATGGTTCCAAAGGAAACAGTACAATCGTTTTTTGAGATACAGAGCATATTTGGCGTGGAAAGAAAGTTTTAATCGAATTATGAGCACCTGCGCTCGAATTTGAAATCAGCCTAATTCGGAACAAAGAATGGCGTTTGTGGGGCACCAACATTGTACCTATGAGTTGTCGGTTAAACTTTAAACATTTTCGCGAAAAATTTTACAATTTACGTCGCTCGAACGTTTTGGTGGTCTTCAATTGTTTGTAAAATAATCGAATGCTCCAACCAGTCGTTTATTGAAAAAATTTTGTAGTGAAATAGAACAGGTGGCACTCCACGTTCACTTTATTATCTGTTTCCGGTTTCTTCGATTGTAACGTTCGAATAAAACCTAGTAGCAATACTATACTTTGAAGGCCAGGGTTGTCAATGCTCTGAAACTAAATTTACTTGGAGCATGTCCTTCTACTGACCTTGGGGCACTAGTTCTCAGCGAATGATCGTAAGATGACACTTTTACAGAAAATCAACTGGCCGTTTGATAAAGCACCCAAATGAATCTAACCCTTTAAAAACGGCAAGTGTACCAATTACCATGCCATTTTCCTCACTTACCACCTATTTCATCATCTACATCGATGGATTGGTCTATACTTCCATGAACACCTTCTTCCAAAGACTCGTTTTAAGTCTATTTTCTGCTAGGAGTGAATTGTTGCTAGGAGTGAATTGATGCTAGAATTGAATTGATGCTGGGAGTGCATTGAAAGTAGGTGGATCTACATGCATTGAAAATCTTTTCAACAAACGTTTAACAGCAATAGAACACGTAGCATAATAGTCGGACTCAGCAACGCAAAATAACTCGTGTGTTTTCGACCTTAGTCTATACTCATGGAAATCCGTTAAACCAATGGAAAATTCCAACTCCATCACCATGAGTTTCTCTTCATCCACTGTTCATGCTCGATTCTCTTGCCTCAGACTGAGCAATTATTTTTTTTGTAAATTTGTTGTTTATCCTTCTAAATACTCAACCGACTACGCCTGACTACTTTAGACTAATGCATAACCAAACAATGAAAACAAAAAATCAATTAAAATTCTTGAGCGATTTCCTTTATGAACCAACATTGACGAGAAGCACAAAAAAAAATTACTCGGTAAGTCGATATGTTTGTTAGATAAACTGAGGCGATTTTTTTCTTCTTCGTCGTTCGCTATCTTTTTCACCACATCGAGCCTACAATGTATGTGAGTAGCAGAGCATCGATGATATTTTTCCACATTAATCGATGATATCATTCTTTGGCATTATGAACCATTCAACCAATACATTTTTATAACATTCATTTCTACGAGATATGAATACCATTTAGAACGGCTGGCACTTCCCCTGTATATACTCGGAATTCATTCAATTTGATTTTTCTTATTCAGTCACACTTGGTCAGCTCATACAATGACTTCCATTTCATAAAACTTCTTGAATAACGCTGAAAATTTCATTCAAAGTCCATAGACGAATTGGTTGGTACCAGAAAGTCTAGCTCAACTTTGGGTAGAAATCGGCCTCTAGACAATATCATTTATGAGATTTCTTTTGCACAATACTTGCGTGTCAAATGTTGAAACCAATACCAATGTATGCTGGAATTTTGATAATCAGAAAAACTAGGGCTTCAGGCGGTCAAAATGAAGTACTAGATCTTTTTGTTTTCTTTAAAAAGAGCAGAGCTTTGACTTTTCTATCAGAACTAGTGGAGCTTTGAATCTCGTAAACGATCCTAAATATTAGGTTACGACGACCTACTCTGGCATGGGCTAAGCTTTTACAAGTAGCACAAAGCTTCTATAAGTGATTAAAGCGCGTAGGGCCGATACATAGAGAGTTAGCCTCATTGACTTGAACCTGTTTTGATAAATCTTTAACTGCCGTGGAACGACCTGGGTCAATCTGTCAGGTAGGTTTTTCAAATTTGTAAAAATTTCAGGTCAATCTGAAACCTGATCTGACATGTTTCAAAAATTCAGGTTAAGGTCAGGTCAGACTTTCTCATCGACCTTTTTCGAGTCTTAGCCTTAGGACTTTACAAGTGACACTTACCGATCATTGATCTTCTTATCTATTCCCAACTGGATACGAATGCTCACCCATTTCATTCCGTAAAACAGTTCTATTGATTCGTTCACCATTTATATATTGGATATCCGATCGCTTGTTAATTGAGTCATAAACCAAAGTGAAGATAAATATTTTTGTTGCGGTGCTATATATTTGATTGTTTGCTTGTCTGCCAGTCATTCGTGTAATTGCGTTGAAGTGTCAATTACTTGCGTAAATTAATACGTTCCATTACCACACATCATTGGCAGTTTATTTTGCAATTAGAAAGAAGAAAAAAAAGTTCTAATTTGCACCAGCAAACATTCCTTTTTGCAAACGATAAGTGTTTGTCAAACTAAGCATAAAATTCGTGTTGCCATTCGTTGCTATATCACTTCAATAAGTTATATTTCAATTTCCGGTTCTATTGATAATGTTATCCGCGGAACGAGAAAGCTATTTACGGGAGAAAAGGTTTCACATCAAATTCTTTTGTTGAATTGAAATGAAAGTCATGTTGTTAGTAGTGTGATTCGCGGATGTAATTTCCTTTTGCTCGAAACTTGATGTCAATTCAAAATTTTAAATGAGGAAAATGTTTACTTGCTTACATAGCCCACGAGCCCAGTATGGTTGTTATAGAGAAGGACAGGCTAATTTTATCATGTTGTGCAAACGAGCAATGTATTCGAGTTAGGTAGATGAGCGCAGCGAGTGGTGGTATGCGTAAAATAACGCTTTTTTAGTTCAGCTTTGGGGCCATTCATAAAATTCATAAAATACTCGGGTAAAAGGGCGAATTTTGTAAAAAAAAACCTCGCACGCAAAAATGTGTGGAATTTTTCTGAAAATATATAAAGCAGACGCCGCAATTCATATTACCAACAATCAGCTTCTACCACTGTTTGTTCACAGCTCTGCCCCATCTCTTGTGTCAACAAAATTCAAAGTGAACCGAAGAAGTTATGGGGTCTCATTACCTTGAAAAAGATGAACGATCAGCTCGCTGCTACACATTTCTCTGAAGTTCAGATGCAATTTGAATTTTGAACTATCTTTGATGATGTCTTCTAATTGTCTTGCGTTATACTGTGGTATTCATATTAAAGGGTCTGAAGGGAAACGTTTTTTTTTTTCATTTCCTTTAAACACCAATCACTTAGAATTTGCGTTACGTTCTCACTAAACATTTAAACATTTAACTTACTGATCACCACTATTCCATTCCCTTAATTTACAAAAATTAATTTCTCTTCCCTTTCGCCTTACAGATCAACTCAAAATATAGCGAAGAGCTAGCCGCCGAATCGCTTGAATGGATCAAAGAAATAACGAGCGAACCAATCAACACCTCCGGCGATCCAGACAATTTCTTCGAAGTGCTAAAAGACGGTGTCTTGCTGTGCAAGCTCATCAACTGCATCAAAGCCGGATCGATCAAGAAAGTCAACGAATCGAAAATGGCATTCAAGTGCATGGAAAACATCACAGGTAATTTTGATTTTGAACGACAATGTCATCATGTAATACTTATCGTCACGCCTATTTCGTTCAGCATTCCTCGACCATGCCAAGCAGCTCGGTGTACCGCCGCAAGAAACTTTCCAAAGTGTGGATCTGTGGGAACGACAAAACTTGAATTCCGTTGTCATCTGTCTACAATCACTCGGCCGAAAGGTAGGTCACGAACGCATTTGACGGTTGATTGAAATGAGTTTTGTACATTCCGAACCGTTTCCGCAGGCAAACAATTTCGGTTTCAAGGCAATCGGTCCAAAGGAAGCCGATAAGAACGTTAGAAACTTCAGCGATGAACAGATGCGTGCTGGTCAAAACGTTATCTCTCTGCAGTATGGATCAAACAAAGGTGCCACTCAGAGCGGTATCAATTTTGGCAATACGCGACACATGTGAGCGATTAAATGTGCGGTGCCTTTTAAGGATTTTTTTTTAAATATAAAAATGCTATACCAGAAGAGTGCACATGGTACACCTTCCGTAATTTGCAACATTCCGAATATATAAAATTTGTTTTGCTGAAGTTAAAAAATTTATCGAAAAATTTTTATTAAAAAAAGTTACAAATTCTACAGATGGACTTTGCACTTAAATTAAGGTCAATTGAACTTATACTCCTCCTGAAATTTATTATCAAAACAATTTTTGGCCGTTAAAAATTTGAATTTGTATGAAAATCCAACGATTTTTCCGTTATGTTGGATTTTCATGCCACTCTGAATTATTTTTCTAAAAAAAAATCACCTGTCCTGTGCCTAGACCCCGCTAGACGATTCCTTTTTTCGGGCATAAACCTAAAGTCAACCAAATTCGTCTCTAAATTTCCTTCAGCTGTTCTACCAGCTTATAACGTCTCTTCATGGGTTTAACGATGTTGTGGTAGAACCGTATAATTGTGACTGCATTAGAAAACCATCTGGTAAATCAGCTGAAGCAAACGTAGACCCGAATTTGGTTGTATGTAACTGTATTTTGGATTTTATTGCGTTCCTATCCGCGGATGTCGTCAGACTTGGTGATCAGCGAGGTCTAACTACTCGAAAGCGAAGCTCCCAAATTTCGTAATTTCGAAAGTTTTCATTCAAGAAACATGGAAAACTTCTGACCAAGATCTTATGCACATTACAGGTTTCTGTCACCACGTCCCAATTAAGACTCGGAACAGGTCAACTTGAAACCTGACCTGAAACCTGAGTTGACCTGATTGTGAACTTCTATCTCTGCCTGATTCGACCTGAAACAAAGCAACCGACCCTGACAGATTGTCAGGGTTACCCTATGTTTCAGAAAAATGTTTTAAATTTTACTCAGGTCAGGTCAACTATAAATCATTTCGGGTCATCTGTAAACAATGACCTGACCTGAATTTTTCAGGTCAGATGATTTCAGATCAGGTCAAACCCGATTTGTTCCGAGCTATAATCCCAATCATTCTGCACGAGAAATTCACTCCGTAAGTGTGCCTAAAATTTGAATTTTAAGTGAACGATTCGATGAAAAAGTGAACCGAAAAATACATTTCAACGCTTCATTGTATGAAAATGACGCTACGTTAGAAAGACCTGCGCACTTTCCATTTTGAATTTCGACCGCACTTACGGCGTAAATTGCCCCTCTACAGTGATTGGAGAATGGAAATTGAATACAAAAATGGTTGATTTACCGCATCAGTTGCTGAAAGGTCTGCGATGACAATAATATTGAACCGGACAAACCGTTTAGAACTCTGTTACAGGTTACAAGAGTGTAACTTTGACACACTTTTCAAAAATCACGTGTTGAGTCTTAATGGTCAGATACGCAGTGCAGGATGTAGGATTCGTTCTAATTACCATATGATTCTCTCTGTACCTAAATTACTTCTGTCGTTTTAAGCGTAAACACGAATTGTTTGTGTGCTTTGAAGAACTTTCGAAAGATTTGAGATTCTTTTGGATTGCATTGGAAAAGTGGAACATTTTGGTGGAATACAATTGAAGCTCATAGCTCTCGAAAGCTCTTTATAGCAAAGACACAAATGCGATACGGTGTTTTTGTGAAACACGTCAGACTTGTACCTGAAGAATTACATTTTTAAGAAATTGGCTGTTCATGTCTACCGCCTGATTGTTCCCATTCAATTGTTGGCTAGTTCATTTTAGTGAATGTCAGCAAGGTTCAGAACCCATTCAACCCATTCAATTTCAATTTCATTTATTTCCAAGAAAAAACTTCTAACATTAAACACACAGCGTAGCTCCAGTATGCGTTACAATTCACTGAAACTTCAGACAAGTTCAATCAGGGCTTACTTTAGAGAATTTTAATTCCGAAAATTCTGAAAAAGTTCCGAAAAAGTTCTGAAAAATTCCGAAAAATTATTTCAGATTTTCTCAGACCTTTTTCGGAATTTTTTCAGAATATTCTGAATTTTCGGAATTAAAATTCTCTAAAGTTCTCCTGAGTTCAATCCAATTTTCAACTTGATTTTAAACTAAAGTCTGTACAATTCTTTGTGAGCAATAGTGCTGTGCGTGTGCGTGCATGCGAATTCTAGCGACAAAGTAAAAACCCTTTTTTTGCTTCATTTTTCCAGTCAGACTTTATTCGTTGTTTCAATAAACGAAAATTCTCTCCGAATTTCAATTCTACACTAGCTGTCCTCATCCTCTTCGTCGTCGTCCTCATCGATTGTTTCATACGACGATGCGGACGAGCTTTCCTCACTGTCACTGGTCTCCGAATCCGACGACAGATCCTCGTATATGTGCAACCGCTTCCGATTTTTCAGCGGCTGTTGCATCGAATCCAGAGGGTAAGCATTTAAAACGGCTGACTCGTAGTAAATGCGACGCGTGACCACCAGCGAACCATATTTACAGCGAACTGTTTCCAACGAAGTGCTATTTTCAAACAATTTTATTATGGCAGCCGGTTGAATGTATGCGGAAATGTCAAGCTCTCTCAGTCGGCATCCCACTTTGCCGGTGATGTAATTGAGATGATGTATTTGAGTGCAACGACCACCTCTGAAAGTAACGGTTTGCAAATTGGGAAAACTGTTGAAAATAAGCTTCAACAAGTTGGGAATCTGGGCACCGCGACCGCGAACTGAATAGAATCGAAGTACTTCGAGCATCGGACAACTTTCTCGTAGTTTTTCGATTGCTTTGTTAGTTAAGTGTCCCACTCGGTTGACGATCAACGTTTTCAGTTTTGGCATTGCCGGCCATCGTGCAAACTTGTTTTGAAGCTCGACGCTCTGAAATAGAAGTTGGGATTGTGAAGGGCGTAACACAAAACAATCGTAGTACTTACATCCTGAAACATCAACTGTAGACTCTGAAGATGCTGCAGGTGTTTCGAAATTAAAGTCAACTGCTTCACGTTCATCTCACTATGCCGCATGAACTTAAGCGTTGTAACATTCGCTATGGATTTCAGTACTGCGATGAAACACGGCTCGCAATCTAAACAATATCGTCTCATCGTCACATCAGTTAACTGTTTCAGTTGGACGACTTGATGGCCAAACTCAGGTTTGCCTCTGTATCGGACGGAAAGCTTTTGCAAATTCGGAGTTCCCTTCAGTAAGTCGCCCAATTTCATAACTTCTTCATCTGAATCGTCCGACTTCTTGACGGTCAATTCAAAATCGGTCAACTGCTCGATGGCACTGTACAGGAAAGGTTCTGTATTATGCACGACTTTCAAGTGCACGGTCTCGATTTCGCTGTGTGCATTTAGGAATTCCGTGAACGTAATCATATCAGAGTCATCATCGTCGCACCATTCGTATGAAATGTGCTTGAGCAACATATTTGGCACATGAACCACCTCCGACAAGGTGTACGATTCCAATTTTTCGATCGACTTGATTAGATGAGCAAATCTGTGGAGAATGTCTTCGCCAAGTAGCATCGTGTCATACGTCTTGATATCGATTCGGTTGATGTTCGGGAATACTGTTAGCAGACGTTGAAAATCGTCAAAAATCAATCGCTTGCAATCGATGTGCATGATTTGGACGTGCTCGAGGCTTTTACATTGTTCCACCGTATTAGCACACATTATTTCCAGACAGTGAACGAATGCAGTCAGTGTAAATCGTAGAACGCGTAGCGACTTCATTTCCATGATCGATTCAAATAGCAAGGCGTTCGTACGCGGTTCATCATCTTTGGCATGAACAATCATTTCAGTGATTGTACTCGCCCCATTTTTATCTCTTAGAATTTCGGACAGCTGCAACAGTTTCAACCGGTTCGCCTCCACCACGGCTATGCTATTGCCTGCTTCCAGGAAATCGTCTTTTATGGTGATCCTCTTCACCTTTATCCTGCTGTTCTCGACAATAGCGAACGGTGGCTCGTTCAATGACACAACGGAACCAGAATCAAGAGTCAAACCCATACGAAATCGGTTGATTAGCCGGTGTTCATGTTTGATTATGTGATACCAGTGTGAACAGACGAGACGACACTGCCGCAGATCGTCATTATCTAGGTAGCCAAATATGTACAGCAGATCCTGCGGAATGTTTACATTTAGTGTTGGTTGAATTGAACACGTAGAGCCCACAGATATCACTTACATGGGGTGTTAATGCTGCGAGTGAAGGTCTATTATCTTCGGGTTGCGACATATTACTTGATTTGTCGCAAATAAGGTTTTTTCGTTGGAAAAATCGCTCTAAAAGCTAGCGAAACTTGGACACAATCTAAATCAAAGAAACCAAACAAATTGGAGGTGACTAATACTCAACATTGATATTAACTTATCAAGTGTGTAAACAATAAACAGCTGATGCAGTTGGTAACAGATATCGTACCGTTTAAGTACACTATGCTGTCATCACTGCATCTTAGTCAGAGCGCTCTGTGAATTATATGACAATCGTTTTTCAAGTGAAATTTTCTTGCACATGCAATTAGGTTAGTCTTAAAAAACTGCTTTTTGGATGAAACATAGAATTTAAACATGGAAGCGTAGTTAAGTGTATCAGTTGAACCAGAGCACTGCTTCAAGAACTAACATAGCAAAATATTTGAAAGCTCCTGGTATCGGAATGGGATTTCTTGCGTATACAGACAGGAGTCGCGACCTGTCAGGTTCAACCTGAAGTTACCAGAGTCCAGAGATTTAAGTTTCAACGTAGCTCACTACTTCAACACCGATATGTGTAAATGAAAGCCACCGATGCAGACTGCAAATCCTATACCTAGGAAACGCAGCACTTTTCCTAGCTTGAACACTAAATTGACAAGTGTCAAATTGGGAGGCTTTAGTGATAAGGGCTTAGAATTGCTTGTATTAAATTTTCATGTTAGGAGCAGTGCTGTGGCGGAAACCAATACTTTTTTCCCTCATAAAGACATTTACCTCTAGAAAAAAGGTGAAAATTGCATTTCCTCGGGTGACTTCTGACCCTCACCACACTCTGGCCACAAACATCATCTTCTAAATGTATTTTACATGCTACATGCGTCGAAAACCGTACTTTTCATGTTTTAAGCACTTCTTTCGACGCCCTTAGCATGTAATATATATTACACACTTGTCAAGAAGAAGTCGAGGCTTGCCGAGACTGATAGTGACAAGTGTGTACTCTATTTTATCACATAAGCGAAAACGAGACAACAACATAGAACTGAAGTGTAATTTTTGAATTAAACTTCTAGTTAAGTAATTTTGACATCCGAACACCGCGTGTATGTGATAAAATCCATTAAACAAAATTCACACGAAAACTCTACTTTTCATCTTTTTATCCCTAGTCATGTAAAATACTATTTCAACTTTTCTTCACTAGTTGAACAAATAACTATTTGTTGACGCTTTGTCTGATGACAGTTAGGGGTAGAAAATAACGATTTTCTCCCTTTTTATTGTGACAGGGAAGGAAATAACTATTTCTTCCCTCTTATTTTCACAGAAGAAAATAGACATTTCCTTCCCGAACCGTTACCTTTGTTTTGAAAAACTGATGCTTTCGTTTCGTCTTTCGTGGATAAAAACGGTTAATCACACCATACACATTTGAAAAAATGTTGTTTTACAAATATCTTTTGGTACACGAACACTTTCTGCGGTAAACTTACCTTTGTTTCCTTCAGTTCTGATACACATCTCAAACATCGAAACTAATTTTTTACCTAAATTCGAATAAATATTTTATTTCTCATTATTAACAACGAGGCACAGCCTCTATAATCTAAAAATAAAATCCATATTTTCAAACGTAACCACATTTATAACACCTGTGTGTTTCTACTTCATAGTCAACGTCTACAGTACACTACCGATGCACGATTAACGTGCAATTAACGGAAATATTTTTCATCTTACCACCAACTGAACGCAAACAATCAGATTCTTCAGTCCAAAATGAATTTATTTAACAGTTCGAAATCGTAGATTCGGTTTTCTGTCGCATTGTTAGAATCATTGTTTTGTCATTCAGGTTGTTAGTTGGCAGAATCGGTTTATTTCAAATAGTTCCTGATTTCTACAAAATAATTTCCATTTTCTGAAATATCGGTCTTAAAAATGTCTAAATGTCTTTTCTCGAGATGAAAGTACTTCAATGACTTCATTTAAAGCTGAAACAACCAACTTAAACGTCAAATTAATAGATCAACTTTCACAGTACGACGAATGCTTGCCCCGAAGTAACAGGCACTCATGATCGAATGCTGCCACCAAGCCGATCTGTTCTTCTGCCTATATTTCATTCTCGTTCGTTAATTTACATGTATAGTCGGCAAGAATCTGATGTCGTCGGTACAGGGATACTTTTTCAGTAAATGAACATGAACACTATCTGCATGAGAAATGAGCTTAAAACATTCGGTCATGAGTGCCTGTTACTTCGGTACAAGAATGCAATGTGATAGATAGACTTGAGGTTTTAGTCTGATTCTAAAACTGAGACATATGAACATTGAAATTGACTTGTAATCGAAATGAAATTTATATTACCGTGGTCGGTAGAGTGCTTCATAATCGAGAAGACTCTGGTTCAAATCAGGTTAGCAAATTCGTGAAATTCGTGAAATAAAAAAATTCCTTCTCAAGAGAAAGTAGGACGAAAATCATAAGTATGTACTCGAATAGTGTTTGCAACTAAAGCCAAAACGGATCCACCATGATCGATGTAGGGAAAATTATGAATTGCCTCAATGGTGTGACACTGTTCACGCAATTCACATATATGTTTTGTCTAAGTGACTTGGGGTGGATTGCCTTGACAGGTCAGGTCACGTTAGAAAACAATTCTAACTCGTGCAGTATCCAGACCTCATTCAAACCTGTAAAGTCTCGTTTTTGGTAGCATGGAATTTTCATGCAAAAATTTTCGCTTAGCGTGTCGATTAGATTCAATTGGGTATCAGGTAAATTCCAGATTCACATTCAGGAAGGACTCATCTGTTCTGGGCCTTATTTTCTACCATAAATCAAATATTTCAAACGACAATTCTACCAATTATTTGGTTCATTCAATCAATAAGAGTGTAAGGGTTTTTTGGTAGACAATTTCGAACAACAGTCTCACTCCATGTTAATATGGAGTCCTTGTCTTCTATAGAAGTTCTTATAGATTAAAGAGTGAGGGAAATTATTGGAAAAGTGAGGCTGTGATTCGGCTGTATCTAACAGGAAGAGTGTCCCTTAAATGAATTTTCATGTCTTGAGGCGAGAATAGCTACTTTCGCCCCGCTAATGAATTTCAATCAACTTTTGCAACCACCTTGTGCATGAAAAACACCGAAGGCAAATAACTATCGATCGAATCCGAGGGGAGGATATTTGTAAATTTCGTTGACAAAGGATTTTCGAAAAGACAATCGTCTGAGGATTTTCCTATCGTTTTCCAAGGATCTTTTACTGATTCAATTTTCAAGAATTTATTTTTTTGATTTGACTTTTTTTGAGCTTTTTTTATGATTTTGTGGAATTTGTTGAAGATATGGAGATTCTACGAATTTGAGGATTTCGTGAAAAGGATTCTCTTTGGGCTGACAAAGGATTTTCTATGAAAATTGCCTCTCGCTCGAATTCATCATCCGAAGTACTTTCTGCACCGTTTCCGTTTTAAAATGTTTTTCTCGGTTTTATTCTTACGTTGCTACATTAAAATATTTGACTATCAAAATAAGAATGTGATTGGTATAAGTCTTAATATCTAAAATTAATTTAAAAAAATTGACGAAAATGTCTAAAAATGTGTTTTTTTTTTGTTAGAGTGTAGACATTTCGAAAAGTGTGAGTGTATTCGGTAAATTGCTAGTGATAAGAAAAACAAACTCCCTGACTGTGACGTCATGTCTTAAAGTTTTCATAAAAAATATAAAGTTTCGGATTAAAAAAATAACAGGAAAAAACTCAGTGCTTAAGGCAGTATATCACATTGATCTGAGGCACTCGTCCAAGTTTCAAATCATTTTCATTTTACTTCGTTTCACAATTAGCAATTTTGTTCGTGAAATTCTAGGCTTTGGACCTAAGAGTCATTATTTAAGGAAAACGTTTTCTCATTTTTCTCTTATTTTCCCATATTTTTCCTAAAACCATTTTCGGGAAAATTAGAAGAAAAAAAATTGAGAAAAAGTGGGAAAATGTAGGAAAAATTGAAAAAAAAAATGGAAAAAAATTGCCTCAAAATAATCCTTGACCCCGTAATTTGTCTAAGCTTCGAAGAACATCTTCCCTAATTATCGACATGTTACCTCAGAGAAATATTAATTTTGAAGCTCGCAAGTTGCTTCGAATCTCTTAAGAATACGTAGGGAACGTTCATAAAAGACGTCTGCATTTTTCAGTGTTGTCTGCAAATTTAAATCATCATAACGAGATCAGTAAGCATTTTTACATGACAACCTCCACATTGAGGGGGTTATTGTCAGAAATGCTACATTTGACGTCTAAAAAGAGATTACTTATCGATCCATTGATGATTGAAATCTGACGGCAATACTGAAAAAAGCGGAAGTCATTTATCCGCTTTCTCGATTTAAATGAAATTTCCCGCTTGAAATCATGAACGGCTGGAAAAAGTGTCTGAAATCGAGTCGACCTGACCTACAGTCGACGTCAGTGAAATTTAGACACGAATCTACTTCAGCTAATTTCCACGCGCAAGGTAGAAATTTAACGTACGAGCAGTATGAACAGTTTTGTCAGTATGAGTGGGTCAGCTGAAATACAGCTGAAGCGAATGTATGCCAAGATTAACTGACGTCGACTGTAGACTGGAAAGTACAAAAAATGTGGTTGTTGAAAGGAAAAGGCCTAGTCTGCCAAAATTTTCTTAGGTAAAAGAAATTGTGATTACTCATGCTTGGTCAAATATCAGCTAAAACTGTGACCAAGATCTTGATAGTCACCAAAATCTTGAAAAAAAATTTCTTTTGTGGCAGTAAAAGGCGTTCGGAAGGCGCTTAGGGTGCATGGTATCAACAATCCAAAACTTCATCTCGGTTGAATTCGAGAACTGAAATTAGACCTCAATCGAAGCCTGTACTGTTAAAACAACAATCTTCACAATGGTATCGCTAGACATTAACGTAGACTGCAATCTGGCTCTCAACGATCATTGAAAAGATCTATTTTTTCAGTTGTGGTTCCTTTTGTGCTATAAATCACTGAACGAAATTGCTAATGACTTGAATGGACGAGGTGACCCATTTATGAAAATCTTATTCGTTTCTTAACTTCTTAAAAACAAAACCGACGATGGAATGACATTAGTTAAACTTAAACATTAAAAACCAAGCGGGGTAAATATACCAACAGTCAAATTACAGAAACAAACAGATATCCGTGGAATGCTGCCACGCCTAACATTATGAATTCAGATCATGTACACAACCTACTCCACTAAACGCTTAATTACTATCACTGTCATCGCCACCGCGAACAACGCCTCCCCGATTCACCATTACAATTTCATCTTCACTAGCGTCCTCATCGTCTTCTGTATCGCATATCGGTTCACGTTCGTCATCGTAGTACGGCTGAAGATTACCTTCTGCAAAATGGTTCAGAAATCACCATGTGAAGACAAAACTCAATCTTCAAATTCTTACTCTTGATCGGCGTTCGAAACAGTTCCGTTTCGTCCATTTCGTCCTCATCTTCGAAAAGTTTCTTCATTTCGCCGCCCTTGTGTTGCGGCAGCACCGAAAAACTGTAGTACGATCGATCCAGCTTTCTGCGCTGATAGAATGTGATGCTGAATGCACAGCAGGCAATTATCAGCACGCCAAGACAGCCGACTGTTACGACGAACAAGAGTCTGGGCATGCCCAGCACGTTCTCATCAA
This sequence comes from Bradysia coprophila, assembly GCF_014529535.1. Classification (NCBI taxonomy): domain Eukaryota; kingdom Metazoa; phylum Arthropoda; class Insecta; order Diptera; family Sciaridae; genus Bradysia; species Bradysia coprophila. Next base: position 4,703,310 of record NW_023503972.1, on the reverse strand, counting down.
CGTCCAAATGGAAAAAGACATCCTTGACTGAATCATGATCGTTGGCTATCTGAACCGTTCTGGAAGCAAATGTTTTCTCTCTCGTTAATTTGCAACGGTCTTCGGTTTCGAGTAAAATTTACCTCTGACTTGAAATGTGTCCCGACGATTCAACCTGAAGCGTTATGTTTCCAACGATTTTTCCTATGTTAATGTGGAAGCTGCCCAAGTGATCGGCCAAATCGAATAAATTCGTGGCCGGATGGATGACTGAAACCTTTGCATATTTCAGTGGATGGTTCATGTAATCGAGGACGTAGCCTGAGGAAGTAAGGGAAATTGTATGTCAAGCATAAAGAGGAATAGATTCACCTGCATTGCAGGTCCTGCAATAAAATGAGATTTTTTGTACAAAAGGGGACCTCACCTTTAACAACATGGGTCGCGTTAACATCATCGTTTTTCCAGTCCACAATGTAGTCCTTATCATCGCCCGACTCCAGTGTTATGTTGCCCAAATCCAAAACCCGATCATCCGGCACGACATATCTCAACATTTTTGTCGCAAACTTCCGGCATTGAATTTGAATATTCACCTCGCCTGGTGGCAGCACAATACGGAAATGTGCCAGCTTCTTGGTCACCGAATACTCCAAATCTATTCCTTCATTTTCAATGACAAGTTTTGCGTCGTGTAAGGGTTTTCCAGCCGAATCTTTGACGTAGCCTTGAATGCCGACCTCGGTTAGCTTAAGGAAGTTCAACACCTTGAAAATGTTCCGTCGCCAAATCGTCGATATTTCAGCATCTTTCGGCATCTTGCAACAGTCCAATTGGAGCGTCAACATGGGCACCTTATACAAATTGTAAAATTCGTTGGTGAGACGTTGTAACGCATCGGCATGGTGTTGCCGGGACGGATTCATCGTGCATTCGCGGGTCATTGTTTTAATTTTGTGTTCCTCATCGGCCTTTTCGATTTTCTGGGCGAAATGTGAGAAAATTGACGCTTTTCCCGATGGTATTTGCGGATAGACAACGTCGTGTCCACCAGCTGCGAACGACAGAACTAAATCAAAGTCTCCGTCTTGGATCATCTTGAGGTAAATCATTTTCATTTTGTCATATTCCGGACTCAAAATTCGGTCGGCCAGCTCGTCGTTCGCTGAGATGTCACACGCATCACTGTAAGGGAATTTATTTGTTGTCGTATCACAAAGAGAATTGCATGTTGCAACACTGAAAATCTTACGTCATCGATGAGAAGCGCAGATAGATTTCCTTGAAATTGGGAGTTAGTGGCGCGAAATGCAGCACAACATTGTCCAGTAAGAGTTTGTACGGTGGCTCTTGAATCTTATATGCCGCAATGATGTGCCGCGCCAGGTTCATTGTAATCTCACGACCCAATGGTGCTGTATCAAAGAATGAGCCCAATATCAGCACATGGAGTTTTGTTTCCTCTGATGACTGTAACTGCGGATTCAGAGAACGGAAGAATATTGGTAAGATATTTTGTCTGATAGGCACAAAAACCATCAGAGATGACATTTTCAAACTCCTGTACATCAACTGATGGTCAATTCTGTCAGGCTATATCGACTTGTCGTTAGACCAGACGGAGAATTTTTTTTTTTAATTTCACTTACATCCGAGGTTACTTTTAACGATGGCACTACCATGGACACCTCATTATCATTGGCATCGAATGCCACCAGATTATCCTGTTCCAGTTCAGCCATTTTCGCTTTAATTTCATCGTCCAAGTGATATCTGAAAATCGTTTTTTCACAATATACTCCGGAACAGACGGATATCGGTGTTCTGTCTCACTATACCTTGTTCGTATAACGTTGTCCAACACTCGATAATCGTAGGCAGATGACCAATGCTGTACATCGTCACGCATTAACGTTATATCATGCAGCGTGGAACCAACACCGTCATCCAACACTTCAACTTCGCTTACGTATAAATCGTAGCCGGGTGCGTCCACAGTAATATTGTACTTTCCAGGCAACGTCAGTTTGAAATAGTCTCCGTATTCAGAGCTGTACGTAACGTGTTTGATGTCGTTCAGCGTAATCGCAGCTTTGGCAATTGGCGTTCCAATGGAGCTTTTGACGAAACCGTGGATGCCACGATGCACCTGCTCAATGTATTTGACTAGTGGCTCTCGATTGGCAGTCCACATATCAGGCAGTTCGTCTTGTTTCGGAAACTTTGAGCAGCCCGTTTCTATTGTCAACTCAAAGCAACCAGCTGCCATGTAGTTCCAATCTTGCATTCCACCCGTCACTGCATACCAAGCAGCTCCATTCGTTATACCATCCTTAAACTGTTCCTTCACAAATAGCGGACAATGTTCCCCCTTATTCATTGTAGAATGTGCCTGGAAATGGAAAATTAGATTTTTGTGTGCAAGTTGAACCACATACGATACGAACATCTGAGTAAGTCCTGGCCAAATACTCGAACATTTTGTTGTCTTCAGTTGGATTGAATACGGTAGCAGGATCGTGAGTTACCATGAAGTCCTTGGCAGAGTCATCGAACGGATAGTTTGCAACAAGGGCTCCACCATGCAAATTGGCTGACAAAACAAATGGAGTCGATAAAGTCCAATTCATGACTGCCTGCGTTTCCGGTTCTTGATGCTCGTTGAAACGATTAATGCCGTACTGGTCGGGGAAATTTCGGTTCAGGTCAATATTGTGCGCATTACCCCTTCCAACCGCACTAGTTTCATCGCCTTCCTTTGACATCTCGTAGCCGTCCGGATTCATACTCGGCATGATATGTATTCGCGTCGAATTGATCAATTTGGTTATGCGATCGTTGAGTTTGTAATTTTCGCATAAATATTTGGCCAACAGAAGTAACAATTCCCGGCCAACCACTTCGTTACCATGCATATTTGCAATGTATTTGAATTCTGGAACACCGGGAACATGTTTGCCGGGATTGGTTGAAATTTCCAACACCCACAGATCACGAGACTGAACACTTTTCCCGATCGAATACAATCGAGTAATTCGAGGATAGTTGCCGTTCAAGTCCTTAAGCAGTCTGAATAGAGCCAATTATAGAGTGGACTTTTGATTACAAAATTCTCCTCACGCACTTTCGTGTACGTTACCTTTCCATGCTCTTGTAGTTGTGATGCACAAATTTTGTGGTTGAAGTGAATCCGTTGTTGTCGTGATTAGCTCGAATTGTGATTGGATGTCTGTATGGGCCTATTAGGAGAAAGTTTCCGGGTTTGAGTGGAGTCGCAGTCAAAAATTAAGAGACAATACCGAAGCAAGCAACTAAAAAACAATTCGCAATTGTGCCTTTAATCGACTTCAAGAATGTGTCTCATATACGACGTCCAGAGTATTTAAATTCCTATGTTTGAATCCCTTTCCTTAGTCGCTTTTTGTCCAGAAACATTAAACAAGACGTAATTTCTTTGTAGGAGTAGAAGCCCGTAATTCCTTATGATCTCTATTCTTTCCTTTCTCTAACACAGAAGCCGCGTCGCCTATGAACAGCTCAACCTTTTGGCAAAAAAAAGTCGGATTGGGATGGTCTAAAAAGAAACTGTGATGACTAGGGATACCTAATAACGTGTAGTCTTACGGCTAGTGAACAACAAATAGCTCAGGCTAGCAAATGTAGTAAGTCCAGAGGCATTAAAATGGAGTTGTAAAATGGAGGATGTAATCATCAAGTTACCAAAGTCGTATTTCAAGGAGGTAGTGCCGGACTGGCCCTATGGGCCCCGAAGGGCCTTTTGATTTTTGTATGGATACATGACAACGAAGGGCTTTTTTGAGCCAGTCTGGCACTAGAGGTAATTGAGTAAAACCGTACGGATATAATTGAATTATCCAGTCTATGCGGAAATATCGACAAATAGAATTGTTAAAAACAAGGATCTGTTTCGAAATTTTTAACCGAGGATAAATTGCTTCCAGAACAGGGTTTTTCGGACCGTGTGACATGATTCTCCTTTCAATCTCTTAATGCTGAAATGCCCTCAAAACATTCAAATGGCTTAAATTCGTCCAGACTACCTGAACCCAGTGACTATTTTTGTGAAAACATTTTCCAGAATTTTTCTACATTTTCCTTAATTCAGATTTTTTTTTGCAAAAATAAAGGACAATATGGGGAAATCAGGGAACATAGGAAAACTCAAGAAAAAATTGGAAAATGTTTTCCGAAAAAATCTCCATCCGAACCTAAACTCAATTTTTCAAGTTCAAGCCGGATTCAGGTTTGCTAAAAAGTAACCTGAGCTTTACATAAAAAGGTTTTCCGGTCGCTAATTAGGAAGTCAACTAAATTAATTCAAAAACTTGTCGTTTGTCAGTAAGCAGCTAAAGCCAAGCACAACAACTATCTGACAATAGTCTTTACTTAAAAACCGGCAAGCAATTCCTTGGTTGGTTCATAGGTTGACTAATCTGCGGTTACTGCCTGTTTTATAGAAACATTTCATGAAATTTCCGGAAAAATTCCAGATCTCGAAGAAGTCGATTTCTACAAAACTAGGCTTAACTGCCATCAAACGCTTTGAATTTATGAAATTTTAGTGCTTGGATTTAAAGTTGCTAGTCAAAGTCCCTGTTCCGGAAGAAATTACTGAAAAATTGTCAGAAATAAACCATATTCCAAAATTAAATGTTATTCTAAATGCAATTGTTATACTTAATTGTGATTATACCCAAGCTGCGTACTACGACCCCGTATATGAGCAGTTATTTTAACGGATGAAAAGCCTATAAGTCCCATAAATTGAACATACATTTCCAAATGATCAGACACAAAACCACAAAAGCTTATGCAATGCACAATAAAACACTGAAATTGATTTTTGTTTGTTTTTTTAACCTTTAAAATTTTCTATTTTCATATTTTCTTTCTTTATTTTCATTATTATTCACAAACATTTTTTCGATAGATATAATTGTTCTGATGGTTTCTATTCCGTTTAATATATATTTTACACATACACCCATAGATTGATTACACTAATAATTTTGTTTATTGACTGTGTGCTATATTAGTCGCAATTTTAGTTAATTCCTTTTTAATTTAAGAAAAATATAATTATTCTGTTTGTCATCAATTCATTGCATTATAATGGTTAGTTGGTTTAAAACGTGTAACGATATTTTATACAAGAAAATATATTATTTTATGCAAGTCCTTTGGTCTACCGTGTTACGCCAAAAAAACGTATCGCATTTGTGTCTGTGCTTTCACAGAGCTTTCGAGAGCTTTAAGCTTCTTATATATTCAACTAAAATATTCCACTTTTCCAATGGAATCCAAAAGACGTTCAAAACTTTCGAAAGCTCTCCAAAGCACACATAAATGTGATACGATATTTTGGCTTAACACGGCAGTAATGTTATCGATGGTTGAGAGAGTTGCGGGAAATAATTGAAAACGATTCAGTGTAACTAAAATTGTAGACGGAGAGTTCACCTTTATATCGGTTAAGCCCACGAAGCCTATGCCTTACAGATTCTGATTGATTCAAACGGTGTCCGTATAAAATACTGATATAATACAAGTGGCATCGGCCCGTTCCTATCCATCTCAATCAGTTTAAAGTTAAATGCATAGTAAACCAGATAAGGGAGCACAACATCTGGACTTGAAATTACGAATACGACAAAATATAGTCGAAAACGGAAGACCACAGAGTTGAGTCCGGAGTCTTGTTTCCTCGCTTAGAGGATAAGTCTAGCAGATTTTTATAATGTCGGTTCAGTGTCTACCACTGAAAACCAAGCAGTTACCATTATTTCCCGCAACTCACTCGACCATAGTATGAATCTATTTAAAAAATTTATTTCAGCAGACGGCGCAATATACATTTTACCGTGATCAGACAATGAAATGATTTACCGATAGGAAAATGCCAGTCATCACATGATCAAACCAACGAAAAAACAGTTAGCACAATAGGCCCAAAAGTGGTATCCGTTCGCTTGATTTAAAGCACCGTCAAAGCCAAATGTCTTTGATAGGAGAAGCGCTCTACAGGCACGAAAATTATATTCGTTTGAGATCAATGATGATCAACGATTTGTTAGTATCGCCAAATTTAGATTTTTAAATTATCACTTGCTGATTAGCCTCAATCTAATGAACTTCTTTGGCCATGCCGTATCAACAGGGACTCTTACATCTATGTCCAGTCCATCACATGGACAGCAGATCTCTTTTCTAAAATCTCAATATAGTTATATAACCTGGCGACATACATTAAGTACATCCACAATTCAGTGTTGCCAGTCAGAGTTGTAAATCAAAAGGTATGCACTTCGAGAAGTTACATTTTTTGCTAAAATTTATTGGGTCTATTTGAGGGGGATTTTACATTTCCCACCACAGAAATGCATACTAAAAGAGTTATGTACGACTTTAAACTTGTATGACAACACTGAATCGCGGATGTAATTTATGTATGTCCACTTTATACAATCGGTATACACTCGGTGTTTGTATGACTAGTTACACTATTTTTGCTATCAACATCATCGTGACAGGTAAATTATTTTGTTCATTTCACATAAGCTTTTTGTTTTGTTCAATTCATTTGTTCGTTTCGTTGCCAATGTTTCGTGTCGCTCTACCACTTTACATATACCGCTTTGGCCGGTCATACAAAAAAAAGCCGAACACAATACAAAATGTCTTGTTCAAACAATACAGAGCGTGGGAAGAGAGCCATATGGAGTTATTACAAACATTTTTTCATTCCCCTACCCACCCAAATGGGTAAATGTCAGCTTTTGATGTTTTCCCAATCGTACGACAGACTTCTTCTTGATTGAACTGTCACTAATTGACACTAATTCGAAACTTTGACGAAGAATTAAAGACATTTTGTGCCTGATTTCTAATAAATTTCGCAGTAAATTAGTCCCGACCCAAACTATTTGCCAATTACGATTCTGTCAACCCTGATTTCCTATTTACATTTAATTTAAGCAAAAGAATAAAATTAAGTACAAAGCTCCCTACAACTTGCAAAAAGATGTCTTTCCCATCGTTAGATTTGAAAAATATTGCATGCAGTCCTCTAACTGTGGTCGCACCCGAGTTTCCTGAGCTTTCCATTTTGTCGGGTCATGGGTGGAATAACTCGAGTATTCGTCAATCACGAGGAGTCACAGCTATAACTTTTTTGAAAGCATCAATGAGTTTGGTAACTATCTACGACTTCTTCATCTTGAAGAATTCACAACTGTCGAGGATTGGTAACTCTCAAACACTTATAACATGGGGCGTTGAGCTTTCGATGAAATTATTGTTGAAGAAAACAGTTGCTATGGAAACGGTTGCTACTGATACCCAGGAGGGTGTGCCGTTTAGTAAGCCTATTTAAAGTTGAACTGTTCAACTTGAACGAAAGCTACAATTTGTTATCTGGCTACCTTAAAGGATTATTGCTTCCAATGAGTGATTATTCTCAAGGAGCCGGTACTGCATCAACTGTTTCAGTGGGAACGGTTGCTTGGGAATCATACTTGTTTGTATGTCAGAAAAGTCATCCGTATTCAACGTTATAGTTATAAGCGGCAAGCTGGACAATATTTTCAAAACAAAAAGTCCTTTTCATTTTTTTGTGTTGTGTTCGCCTTCTCTTCTCCCAAGCAAAAGGATAGCAGATGGCGTTGTTTCTGGGACCACCAGAAGTAACGCCATCTGTTATCAGTTCTCTGAATCTTTCACTTCAATTGAACGAAAATGTGGTGAAATGATAAGCTTTAAACGGTCCGAAGACTGTTTTTACTTTAAATCGTCTTCATTCCAAGCATATGGAACAGGACACGAAACAGTGGCATAAGATCTTTGTTAGTACAATTGTTTCTTTAAGATTGCAGGACCCAGTTACGCTTATGTACTAAAGTTTGTGAGATCTACTGTTACAAAATAAGTATCGGGGAAAAAGGTTAAAATTTGTATTAAAACAATAGAACGCGAGCGTCCATTGCGAGAGCGAGAGATTCTTATTAATTTCTGTGTCATGCAAATTGTGATGATTTTATGTTTTAACAAAGAAATATTTTATTTTTTTACTTTGACTTGTGCATGAATGTGAAATAGTTAATTAAAAACCGAACATTTGTGACATTAATAAACCCCGTTCATAATGCCTCATTTGGCCACCAAAAAAATTAGTAAAACTACTTGGCTAGGGTAGTGATCTTAGCGTAATTGAATGGATTGATAAGTCTATCTCTTTGTGTCTTTTATTTACGTTCCACCTTCACCAAAAACTAAAATCCTTTAACTCTAATTTGCCTGATTAAAAGTGCTGTATAGTATAACTAGGTGTAAGTTGATGTGTTGCATTTTAAAAAATACCTTCGACCGAATCGGACGGCTTCAACGTAAAGTCGATTCGAACCGGTTCATCTGTTGTTACTGTAATTGTTTGAATTGGACTCGGTTCGTAGCTGCGAGAACAAAAATCAAATTTCAAAATTAAATCATAAACAACCGGTTCAGCTCAACTTAAGTAAACCCACTCACCCGAAAGCAATGGCCTGGATATTGTACTGTCCCGGCTTCAATAATCTCCAATATTCACCACGATTGGTCGTTCTGACCGTTTTCTGTTCAATGCCTTCGACCAAAATTTCGGCATCACGGATCGGATACCGATTCAAATCGGTCACCAGCCCCTTGACGCCCAAATGCACCTGCTTCATGTACTCCAGCAAACTGCGCTTATTGTTTCGCCATTCTGTGGCTAATTGATCGGCTTTCGGGAATTTGCAGCACGACAACTCCAATGTGATTTCGAAGCAATTCGAGTAGACGTAATTGTAGTCCTGCATTCCACCTGTAATACGAGTTAATGGTTGGTTATAATTACAAGGAAAGTTGATTTTTTTTTGTCTCGATCACAAGTACAGAAACGATTCGCATACCATTCAGCTCGTACCAAAATGCTCCGTTTGTTATTCCACCCGGGAATGTTTCATTGCACTCATGACCATTTCGCATAAGAGGATGATTTTGCGCGTATGTAGTAGCCAAATATTTGAACATTGGATCATCGGGACTGGGACTTTCTTCACAACAATCGTGATGGCGACTGATCAAAAGTAAAAATTTTGATTTTTCCATTGACACCAGTAATTTAGTGGCACTTACATCGAGTTATCATACGGGTAACTGGCAACGACAGCACCGCCATGCAAATTTGCAGACAAAACGAATGGATGTGTGTTTATGAACTGGATCAGAGCCATGGTTTCCGGTTGCTTTCTCGACGATTTGATTCGTTTCATCATTGTGCTTTCGAATCGATCCGGAAAGTCGCGATTCAAATCCACTCCGGCGGCATTGTTTCGGCCATAGTAATTGCGAGGAGACTCACAGCTGCCCTCCTGCAAAGATTAGGCAGATTAGGCAAGCGTTCAATGTTCCTCCTACTTTCACGAATGGGTAACGATAATCAATCAGTCAAACAGAATAAGAGACCATGAGAATAGAGGTGGGTTAGAGGCCTTCTACTTGGACTAAATCGGCAAAATCGTATTCCAAACAGTGAGATCTAGTTGTCAAGAACTGAAAGGTCGACTTCGGGACAACGAATTAACTTAAATGCTAGAGACGGTTAGCTAGATACAACGAGGCAAATGTATAGTTCTTGTTGTCAGGTGTAAACCCTAACCCTACTCGGAAAACCTCTAACAACTTTTCGCAGGACAAGATGCTATGAGTCATACAAAATTGACTTTAACTTTACGACATGCGCACTGGTCCCTGTTGACTTCCCCAGAGTTGGAACTTGTAGACAATGGCCCTTTTACACTCACAGTTCTTAGTATTCACGCATTGTCATTGGAACAGCACTAGGTCACTACTTCATTGGAATAGGGCGAAAAAGCTTTTTATAGCGAAAGGGATTTTGGCACTCGCGTTCGGCTAGCGCCATTATATTTGTTTTTAGTGCGATGAGTTCTACTTAGGGCTTTCAAGGCATAGTTAAGGGTTTCTTATAGACTTAAATTGAACGAATCTGTTGGCTTATCACCATTTTACTGTTGCATGGGCAGTACATGCTCTCATTATACTACATGCAAAATGTCAGGATGAAAATAGAATTGAAAACGATTATTCGAATGTGCAAAATCCAATAATGTGTCACATTTGCATTCCTCTCTCGTTTCTCAATGAACGTGAATATGCTAATCTGCCCTTTCAGCCGATTCCATTTGCTACACGATAAATTTTCACCCACACGCAACAGAGTTCCAATAAATTTCGCAATTTGGTATGCAAATCTATAAAGCTTTAAGCTTCACGAATATTTTGTAATAAAAATTCACTTCGAGTGAAAAAGGTGTTGATGACGGTAATGCCGTTATAGCATGCGATGGAACTCAATAAAGAAAATTTTGTATCGTACGACTCACTGGACAGAAGAAAATGTTGTCGTTTTGCTTTCATTATATTTATGAAGATGAATGAAATGCAAAAGCAGACCTCAAAAGCTTCAACCGAAATTTATACGACAAGGAAATTGATTTCATATCTATACATCTATAGAAGAATGGTGTAAGGTGCAGGTGTATGGTGTAAGTTATTCCATATGGGGTTCCAGCTGAGTGTGAAAGAGTTTTTCTGGAATCCAACTAGATTTCACTTCGGTTTGGTACTGATTAATTGCAGTCGGGACATAGCCCTAGAATTTGAATGAACGAGTGGATTAGAACCGAACAATGCATTTCAACGCTACCCTTTTGATATTGCGAATAAGTACAATACAACCCTGTGCAAATCAGTATACTTTTTAACTCGCTTTTATTCGTAAGAAGGACGGTCGACCAAGGACAACAATAAATCATTTGATGGAAACGTTTCTATGTTTTGACGAAAAGACAGTCTTTTAGTGTTACTAACGCGAGAGGCATGGCTTTTATTGACACCGTACTGGCAGAATCGGCAAATTGAAAGTAATTATCTTGCCTAAACTTCTAAGGTAATTACTCCCAAGATAGTGCGAAAACTAACTCCTAAGCCGCGTTCCAAGATCGGTAATCACTGATCAGCCTATTCTGAAGTTTGATGGTGTCGAGATCAAAGTCTTTCCCTCAGTCAAGCAGTGCCGGACTGGCTGTTGTATGAAGAAATTTTTCATAAGACCCGTCGTTGCCATTTCTTCATACAAAAATTAAAAGGCCCTTCAGGAATCGCCCGAACGCCCATAGGGCCAGTCCGGCACTGCTGTCACGTGTCTCGGCTTGACTCTTGATCAGTTCCTGAGTTTAGAAGAACACATTTCGCATTTATACGAAACTGCTAGGATTTTTACTTTTTATTTTTATCTAACGAATGTATAAGAAACAAATTAACGTAGCTCCTCAGAATTGTTTGCATACTGGAGCTACGCGGATCATTTGTAATCGATATATTTTTACGGAAAATAAATGAAATGAAATGAAGCACTAATTTGCCTTACCAATGTGAACAGTTATGGCCTGAATCGTAAGTAAGCGAAAAAAGCGACCAGCTCAAAAACCATTTCTACCTCTGGAACCATTGAAATGTTTGGACTGACCTTTTAGAATTTCGATCAGGGAATTTTTTTAAAATTGTCGAATCGAGTGACTAGGCAACATTTCAAATGATTTGGTAGGCGAAAACAGACTGTGATTAAAATTTCACACATTTCCATACCATAAGACCAGTAACATACGTACCGGTCTAAAAATAAATTTCCCGGTAGACATTACTGGTCTATAATTTAAAAGAGAAATTCACAACAGCCAGCGAAGTGATTGTCGTTTTTCCATTGTCATTTGTTATTCTACTTGAAGAGAGGAAAAAAAAAACGAAACCAACAGTCTAATTACGACTATCTTCGCAACATGAGACCTTAACCTTCCGGACAAAAAGATTGAACGATAAAACAAAAAGGTTTACGCATCAAGATTGCGAATGCATTTCCGAAGAAATTCTTTCGCAAAATTTATCTTTAAAAAAAAATTGAAAAAATGCAGAACCTGTGTTATCGCCCATTTCCGGTATGATAAACGCAAAAAATATTTTTAAACTCAAAATCGTAATCAATAAATGGCATCACCAATCACCATGGACACTTTGACGTTGTTTCCCTTTTTTATCTATACTCATGATAGCCTGTTGTGACTAATGGAAAGAGCAGTAAATAATTCATCGCACCATCAATGAAAATGATAACTATGCTGATAATGGCACTTTTCATGTTCTACATTATAATGCACACGCACACGTAGACGCGTGTATTTTGCTTAACAGTCTAGATAACATATTGTACCATGTTAGCACCATACGTAACACAATGTAACGATAGTGTGTGTCACTTTATATCGTTCATCAAAAATCGACTAGGTACAGCGAAAAAAACACAGCAACACTCACTCAACCTCTTTTGATGTTAATTAACGATAAACGATGTAAATGTACCTAACATACGCAATCACTCTCTTCGTTCAGCATTGTCACAGCACTGTGTCACCGAATGGAAAATGTTTTTTTTTTCTGTTCGTAATTCTTACCTGCGAATTTTCAAATCCATCTGGATTCATTGACGGCATCAGAAATATGTCTGTGCTGTCCACCAATTTTGTTACTTCAGCTATTTTCCCGTAATTGTTTAACAGGTACTCGGCCAAGTAGACCAGCATTTCTCTACCAACTGTTTCGTCACCTTTAAATTTTTTGATATTAAAGACAACCACGATTTTATGTTCATGTTATTCGCAAGAAGAAAAATTACCATGCATATTGGCTACATATTTGAACATGGGCACCAAAATCGATCGTTTGCGTACATTTTTCGTGATTTCGATTACCGTCAAATCACGGCCCTCGTAGCTCGAACCGATTGAATGGACTCTAGCTAGATCGGGATAGTCTTTGGCTAACTTAGCAAACAGATCCTGTAATTCGCCTGTGTTGTGGTAGTGAGCATTTTGCAGAAAGTCTTCATTTTCCGGAATGGTAAACGCAATGGTTCCGAGCACAAGACATAACAGTAGCACTACACTGAATTTGCCATATTTAAATCCCATTTTGCGGATAATTTCGTGTATTATATTCCGACCGCGCTAATGGTGGCTAAATAAAACGTTTCTCCGCTTGGCGAACTAATTTTGCTAATTTAAATCGATGCAATTTTGGTTGGAAAAAAAAGAAAACACAAAAACACTGATGATGACGACTTTAGTACGACCACCACACAATCAACTCAACGTGAAACTGTATTTATCTCGACTTGACTCTTTCTAATGAAAAAATGGTTTACACAGCAGCGTTGTGTACTGTCAATGTAGAATGTAGTAAAGTGTACGAGCCGTTGCGTAGCAATTGAAATTTGAATAAAAGCGGAATTTTTTTTTTTTTGATACCAACATTGAAAAATGATACTTTCGCCCCGCATATGAGGGGCGAAAGTAAAAAAATGCATCCCACGGGGAGAAAGTACTTAACGAAGAGCGAACGCAACTGAACGAACAGCGAAAGTGACTGACGTCACAGAAAATGAGAGAAATGAGTCGAGTTGTCAACAAAATCCGCTCATATTATGCAGAATACTTTGATCAAAATTGTAAAACACTGTGCGCCAGTGTTCTTATTGAAATTAGCATACAAAGTTGATACTTTTTGTTACTGAATGATTTGTTAGTTATATCTTAATTTTTGTGTGTGTTATTGTTGTGATGGCTAAATTATTAAATTTTTCATATACCAGGGGGCTGCCGCCCCCTGGACCCCCGCATTTTCTGGCTAAATGCCTTTTTATTTCAACATTTTGTTGCGATGTTTGCGATACGTATCAATTTTCAATGTTGGTATCAAAAAAAATAGTATGAACGACTCGGGGCAAAAGTAAAAAAATTCAACCTGTGCGATTAGAGCCCTTGCCTTCGGCGCGGGCTCCAACTCTCGCACACGGTTGAATTTTTTTACTTTCGCCCCTTGTCATTCAATGGTTATTTGGATCACAAGGGACGAAAGTAAAAAAATTCAACCGTGTGCGAAGTTTGCAGCCCGTGGCCGAAGGCCAGGGCGGCAATCGCACAGGTTGAATTTTTTTACGTCGTGCCATGTGATCCATACAACTTTTCATTACAATAACTACGAAAATTTTAATTTGAGCTTCCTAAACACGTTCCAACTGATGAAATTTACCGAAATATGCTGAAATATGCGGGGGTCCAGGGGGCGGCAGCCCCCTGGTATAAGAAAAAATATTAAATTATTGACAACGTTCTTTTCTATCACAACAATCACAGCGATCACAACGACACCAGACTGAACACATGTTGTTGCTGTCATTTACTTTCGCATCTTCGTTTGAGAGCCGAAAGTACTTTCGCTCCTCTGTTGTTGCTGTCATTTACTTTTGCATCCTCGTTTGGGGGGCGAAAGTACTTTCGCACCTCTTGTGATGTCGTGGCTTACTGAGAGTTGAATTTTTAAACTTTCGCATCTCATTTGGGAAGCGAAAATTACAATTTTCGTAGTTAGTGTAATGAAATGTACTATTGTTCTAGTGGTGCTGTTCACGCATCGTAATATTTATCAGTTCCTAATGGTTTACGCAATTTACTCGTTAATGCCCCGTAGATTGAAAGAGAAAATCGAGAAAATCTTTATTTCTCCCGAACTGAGACACATCACACCCAAATATCGAAAAAGTAGATAGACTTTGTCGCTAAAATAGATTAAGATTGGTTCGTTCGGTATGTGTTTTTTATGTAGATGGAAGCACGGTTTCGGTTGGTTTTGAAATTAAGTTTCTCTATGTTGCCTACATTGCAATGTCAGGCATGCGTCCAAGGTCTTTAATTTTTACTATATAGGGAAACAAACTTTTTCACCAAGCGATCAACGTAATTTCCCAATTGGAATATCTTAAAATTGTCAACAATGTGTGGCAACGTACAAAAAACAAAAATCAAAACCCACCAGAAATCCACCTGTCAACGGACAATCCAGAAACAAATTCCTTAATCTATTGAAAGACGAATCTAGAACTCAATAGGTTTGTTCCAAGGCTGTGTGAATTGTCAAATTTCATCCACAGAACCATAACCTCAATAACATTTCTGTATAAATCGCGTAGCCGACGTTGTTTGTATGAAATATCACGTAAGCGACGTTGACAAACCTATAATAACGGAGTGGTCTTGTCGCAAAAGTGTAAAGTTTGTCTGATCTTACCTTAAGGAGCATAGGACTTTTGAAATCGGTCAGCACTCACAGGTCATCCCCCACCATCATGAACATTTTATTTGTATGTTAAGAGAATATTTTTGTTCTATGGGTGGAGCATTGGCAAGACTTACTTTTTCCTGATAGACTTGAATCAATTTTCCGGCGTTGAATTTGAACTCTATACATATCCCCAACCGTGGGTAAGAAAAGAGATCATTTTCTGATTTTATGAACCCACAACCGTTTACAAGTGATGGTTGTTGCAAGGTAAGATGGAATTTATATTTTGGGTTCAGTGGGGTTCAATGCATATTGCAAAGGCGACATCGTTCCTCATTTGCCAACGACAAGTGTTTTCGGAACCGATTTTCTTCGGAGAGGCTCATCAATCATTTTACGAAGACCCAAACTGTTCTATTTCAATGGGGCCATTGCACAGTGTGCTGGATCATTCTACATTTTGATGTCACTAGGTGTCACATAGTGGTCTAGGCCAACCATTTCAGCTCTTATCTCTACCATTCATTCTAGGTCTCCATAGAGATATACCATCACCGCCCCAAAAAATTAAGATTTACAATTACAGTTAATGTCAAAAGGTTATTGGCTAAATTATTTCCACCTCTTCCAACGTCATTATCTTTGAAGAAGTGTATTATCTTTTCGAACGATCTGTCAACTGTCGTTCCCACTCCACTGTCTTCCCTACGACACTCTTGATAAACAAATAATTTTGAACATATTTGCTGTTATAAAACGTAGAACAAGGATTTCGTTTTCAAAGTTTTGAGGACCGCAGCAGGTGACATACAACATTACAATGTTGGCACAATTCTTTCCATAGCACTGCTCCTAGCATTAACATGTATGTATTAATCGTGGTGACAGGTGCCATATAGCGTATACTATTTTGTATGGCAATTTTTTCCACATGTTTTTACAATGCCAAAATCTGTATTCCACACTGTTCAGTTCTATTTAGAGTACCACTCATGCTTGAAGTGCGTTGTCAAACGGTAACAAGTCTCCAAATGCAAGGTAAATATAGTTTAGCATTATTTCATATGACATTACCTCTACACAATATTTACCTTGTCCAAATGTTCATACATGTAGGCTTTGTACACCATTGGACATGTCGAGTTGACACTCTAACTTAATTTTCATACAATCACAAACACCTCGCCTTAATACATTCGTTCATGTGATAATATATTTCTACTCGAAGAATTGGATATGAGTCTATTTCTAATTGAAGAATAGAAATACTTGCGAAAAAAAGGTTCAATAAATGGATGAAAAATTGCGGTCATTAGCAGACAACAATACAGTAAATCTAATATAAATAAAGGTCGAATCGGGCAGTTCTTTGCCTTTCCAAATGTTTTAATTATTTCAATTATTTAATTTAAACATAATATAAAGTTCAATCCACGGTTTGCGCGTCATTATAATTACCTCTGTGGTATTTGCATACAATATGAAATCAAGTGTGGATAACGGATTATCATGAATTATTTTTGATTCGGAAGAGTGTAGAGTGCTTCGAATCAGTATCATAAAGTGCAAAATTTGCAAACTTTAGATGCCTCTGTCCTCTGTTGCATAAATCGTTGTGTGAATATCGGTGCAAAGTAACACAGATAAAAATTTGGGTTTAAAATTGGGGATTACGACCGAATCTTTTTTGGGATTAACAGTAATTTATATGGTAGCTTTGTATGGCACAATTGTTTAACCCCACTTTTAATCACAAAAGGATTCGGACCCAATCCCTAATTTTTATCTGTGATAAAGAGTGATAAAGTATTTTGCACTCGATGTCATAAATAACCTTTTTGAGATGCAATTGCTTCAAAATACAGTCGGCGGCTTTAAAATAAATGACGTATTTTATTTCAGCCGTTTTTGCTTCCGATTACGTCCGCAGTTTCAAATTTTTATTTTGATGAGTGGAAAGGTTTGCACACTCGTCAAAATAAAAATTTGGAACCCCGGACGTACTGTACTTTAAGAGCTTCTGGTCGGTAAATGCGAAAATGAGCACATTTACCGAGAAGAAGCACGTAATAGATGAGCGCTGAAATCGAATTCGTTAAAAAGGCCTTTTAGCATAAGTTAGGAACAACGTTTTTCCTAAACGACGTGGGAAATAAGAGACGAAGTCGTGATATTTCGACACTAGTTACGAAAAGTCTTGTTGCTAACTAGTTAGTAAATTAGGCGTTTTTGCTCACTAGATGTAAGTTTGTCGATACGAGCGAGTTCGGCAACACATCGTGTGCACAAAACCCCACCATTTATAACTGATTAGTTAAATAGCTGCTGTTCGTGTCGTTGTGGATAAGGTCAGTGATTTTCGCACTTTACCGTTTAGGACTCCTTTCACATGACAGTTGGTTTAAAACAATGAAAACTCTGACTCTTTTCAATTGTTTAAAGGAACTGCCATGTGAACGGAGAGCTAAACGGCGTAATTACGTGGATACATTTAAAATTAGAACTGACTTAGTTTCGTATAATATGTTTCCAATTATAAAGAAACCTTGACCTTAGGTCAACGTAGTTTCACCATGAAAATTTAAAATTTGCTTTCAAACACATGAAATTGGCCCGTCAATACAGAGGTGGTTCAAGCAATTCTCCAATTGATGTAAAAATATTATGCAAGTCAGGTTTGTCTATTTATTTCGATGATAGCAAAAATTTGACTTAATTCCTTATTTTGTACACATCGATTCAAAAAATATGACTTTGGCAGAATATCATAAATTAGAGGGATTCTTTTGAAAAACAGCCTGCCGAAATCGGACACATTTTTCAGTGGATTTTTCGTTATGTGCCTGGATCCCTGGAAGCCAAAACCAGTTTCAAAAAAAATCGTCTAAGCTTGTGTGGCTAGGGAGAGGTAGGCCACGAAACGTACAAGGTCGTGTGGGGTGTCATTAGAAAGGTAATTCACGGCGTAAGTGCGGTCGAAATTCAAAATCTTTCTCATGCAAGTCGTTCTAACGCAGCGTCATTTTCATACAAGGGGGTATATTCTGGGTATATTGGGTCATGTTGGGTTTAAAATTAATCCACACTGAGTTGAAAGTATGGGTAAAAAATGGATAATTTTGGAGAACTTCTAACAGCTCCCGTGCATCCGCAAAGCAGACAGACTAAGGTCACGTACGCAATAGATATCACATTCGTACGGGCCTCAGTCGCAGCAAATGCTCCGACTGTTCTGATGGATCGTTCTTAGTACTCTTCTGTGAATGAATAGTAAAGAGTAGGAGGGACAAACTAATGCAGCATTGAATTTTCACAATCAATTCACGCACCCAGATGCGAATTGTAGACACAATAATTCTGCGACTATTTGCATTCTAACTTATTTTTATAACGAAATAAATTTTGCGTGAAAGACTCGATGCGGCACTGGATGCACGTAATTCAACAAAATTATTCTGTGATTTGGGCAAAAATTAAAATAAAAATTTCAAATATAATTCAAGTTGGTTTAAGGAACTCATCAGCAGTGTAATAAAGATTGTCGTGGTGATAACGCGTGCATGAAATCGCTACCGAGCCAAAACGCTACATTATTATTATCTTCAGAAAATAGTTAAATTTGTGTCATATAAAGATGAGTGTAGCGTTACTTCGTGGCTATTATTCCGTGTTGGCTTTGCTGTTCACAATTATAACTGGGTTCACATGGCCAATAATTTTGCTGCTTCAGATGAATTCATTTACTCGCGAA
Source organism: Bradysia coprophila (assembly GCF_014529535.1). Taxonomy (NCBI): domain Eukaryota; kingdom Metazoa; phylum Arthropoda; class Insecta; order Diptera; family Sciaridae; genus Bradysia; species Bradysia coprophila. The sequence continues at coordinate 4,684,352 of NW_023503972.1, read as the reverse complement.
TGGTACTACTCGTACATCTTCGGGCTTATTTGCAGATTGGTTACAAAATCTGCAGTCGCTCCCAAACAGAAAATGTTCAATGCGTTGAACGAATATTGTGAAGAATTGGCACCACCGGAAAGTGATAAAGTGATCAAAGTTTTAGAAATCGGGCCGGGTATCGGCGACAACTTTAAATTCTACAAATCGCCCATCCAACTGACCACAATCGATTTAAATGTCTTCCTCAAAGAGACTGCAGATAAATTGTCGGTAGATTATCCGTTGGTCAACGTTGTCGAAAGTCAGTTGGGAAATGCTGAGAATATGACCTGTTTCGAGGACAATTCCTTCGACATTGTTTGTGGAACGCTGATAATGTGCTGCATCAAAAACAACGATGCCGCTCTCAATGAGATTCATCGTGTTCTGAAGCCAAACGGTCGATACTATTACTTCGAAGGAAATCGTATGCAACCGACCCGATCCAAAGTAATGCGTTCCCTCGAGGTGGTTCTTTCTAAAGTTTGGAAATGTTGTGAGTTTGGCTGTAAGTTTCTGCAAAACAATTTTGATCAGAAATTAAAGTCGTCCAAACTGGTCACACAATGGAATGTAATATATGAGACGCCTGAATGTCCCATTAATCACGAGATACACTACGGTTGTGCGATGAAAATTTAGCTGCAGCTTCACGCAACAGATTTTTTTTACCTGAAAGTGACATAAAATAAAGTTTTTATCAATTAAAACCAAACCATTCGTTAAATATTTTGTTTGTCTTTAAGATACAACATCTCGAACACGGGGTAGACATCCGAAGTCTTATGGACATGCGTTTATTCGTAGCACCCCACAAAAATGATTCCTTAACTGATGCCAGAACCGGAGTGGCTCGAAAATACCCTTTAGACGATGTATGAAGTCAGAACGTCAGATCTTTCGCCGCTAAATGCAAAGACGGTAACACTATCGTTAAATGTATAATTGTTGGACTGCCATCTAAAAAATAATTAAATTTTGACCTGGCGCACGGCAGAGTAAATTAAACCAGGCAGGGGCGCTTCATTCGAGTAGGGACCAAGGTAGGAACCTGAATTATCAAGAAGCCTTAGTTTTTGCGTTGAAATTATTCAATTTATGTCAGTATGTATGAAAATTAAGTCCCTTATTTGACGTTTCGAAAATGAACCGCTCCTGCCTGGTTTATTTTACTCTGCCGTGTTTGGCGGATTTTGACAAAACATAATGCCAGTGTGTTGCGCATGATCTCAGGCCTCCGTTAAAATAATAAGTTTTTCAATTAAACTTATATCTGCGGCGCGCAGAGAGATAAAACTTTAAATTTGTCTTTCTCATTGATTACATTATGATTTAATAGTATTATCGCTCAGCAGATATAAGTCAGATTTAAAAACTTATTACTGGCATTGTTATAAGTCGAAATCCCTCAAATCAATTTTTTTTTAGATGACAGTCCACCATTCAGCGTGATTCAGCGTTTGTGTCAGTGTCTTTGCATTTAGCGGCAAAAAATCGGACGTTCTCTAATAGTTAAATTTTCAAATTTATTGTTGAAAAACTCTGGATAATCTTGCAGTTTTCTGGATTTATCTGGATTCGTTTGAATTTGGTAACAACTACACAACAAATGATAAATGTGCGTCTGGGAAATCCTACTTTAAATATGAAAAAGAAACTTTGGACAAATCGGTGTGCCATTTATTCGTACGTACGTAGTTAAAGACCCTAGTTATCGTTTGTGTCCTAAAACCTCAAGGTCCATACGTAGATTTTGAACTGATGGGCAATATTGATCGAGGCACGCGTAGTCTCTAAGGAAGTCTCGAAACCAGGGCCTATAATACCGAGAAATATTTCTACAAATTTCACGAAAAAACTCATTGTTAACTTTTTTAGTGAAATTTTGAGTAATATTTCTCAATATTAGACCCTGACCTGCAGACAGAACTCATGGTTTACACTTGTGTAAATTCAATGGTGTGACGTTAAAGTCACAAGACAAAACCAATTTTACAAAGAAAATATTTTTTTTAGAAAATAATTTTGAAGATCGGAGAATATAAGTCGTAATATAAGTAATGTATCAAAAATATAAAAACCTGAAATTGGCTCGTTACTGCAGAGGGGGATTAAGCTAATCTTCAATGCAAATCAGATTTGTCTCTTTATTTTGAGCAACAGCAATCGTCGTATTTGATTCCTTATTTTCTACACATCGATTGAAAACTATACTTTTTCATCCCTTGGGTCGAGAGTAGCTGCTTTTGCCCGCTAACGAATAGGAAAAGTTTTTTTTTTGTGAGAATTCATTCAACCATTTGCCAAAACATCGTCATTTGTTTAACAGTTTAAACTCTAAGTGTGACTGTTCGCTTCTAACATGCCACATTCATTCTATTCTCGTAGACAATGTCTAAAAATCGACAGGTTGAGGAACTATTCCAACGAGTTCTTTAAACATGCGAACACTATTATCAATATATTGTGGATTTGAGCACTATTTCACAGGACTCTCAATGAGTTTGATTTTTAAATTTCGTATCTCAAAAGACCGACTCGAAAGCAGTGCCATCGCTGATTTTTGCGGTAGTGACTATAACAATTTCCACAACCAATACTAGTTGCTAGTTTCGGGAAATGTCAAATGTCGGTGTGGTTTTACGCAGACGATGTGTTGACATACTCGTCTGCGGCTCGTATTGTTTATCTCACATCGGATACGTAAAGCAACTTCGATTCGACATTTCTTACCTCGTGCATGCATTGTACGCACACAGCATCGGCACCTCCTCAAGTGCCTACATCTTTTAATTAAATTTTCACATATATGCACACTAGGTAATAGTATCTCGCTCCGCTCGTAAGGAAAAACAACATTTTCGCAAAAAATGAAAAAATTGTATTGTGACACTAGGTTGCAGAAATGGTTTTTTTGGTACTCTGTTATGAATGAATAGTGAGGAGATTCGGCACTGGAGGTGTGTGTGATTCAACAGAAGCATTTAGGCAAAAATTTGAATAAACATTTCAAACATGAACTCCTTAGCAGTGTAATAAAGATTGTCGTGGTGATAACGTGTACTCGTAAACGCAACCGAGGCAAAACGCTACATTATTATTCTTCAGAACGTACTTTCGCGTTGATTACACTTTTATTATATTAAGATGAGGGTAGCTTTAATTCGTACCTGCAATACCCTGTTGGCTACGATATTCACAATTATAACTGGGTTCACATGGCCAATAATTTTGCTGCTTCAGATGAATTCATTTACTCGCGAATGGTACTACTCGTGCTCCGCCGGCCTTACTTGCAGATTAGTTAGAAAAGTTATAGCCGGTCCAAAACAGACAATGTTCCATGCGTTGAATGAATACTGTGAAGAATTGGCACCACCGAAAAGTGATAATGTGATCAAAATTTTGGAAATCGGTCCAGGTATCGGCGACAACTTTAAATTCTACAAATCGCCCATCCAACTCACTACAATCGATTTAAATGGTTTCCTCAAAGAAACGGCAGATAAATTGTCGGTTGAATATCCGTTGGTCAACGTTGTGGAAAGTCAGTTGGGAAATGCTGAGAATATGACCTGTTTTAAGGACAATTCCTTCGACATTGTTTGTGGAACGCTGATAATGTGCTGCATCAAAAACAATGATGCCACTCTCAATGAGATTCATCGTGTTCTGAAGCCAAACGGTCGATACTTCTATTTCGAAGGAAATCGTATGCAACCGACCCGATCCATAATCATGCGTTCCATTCAAGTGGTTTTTGCTTACGTTTGGAAATGTTATGAGCTTGGGTGCAAATTTATGCGAAACAATTTTGATCAGAAATTAAAATCGTCGAAACTGGTCATAAAATGGAATGTAATATATAGGATTCCTGAATGTCCCATTAATCACGAGATACACTACGGTTTTGCGGAGAAAATTTAGCTGCAGCTTCACACAGCAGATTTTTTTAAATAAATATTTTTTTTATCAATTTAAACGAAACAAACGCACCCCAAAACGGGCACAAAACAACAGATTTAAAATAAGTGGCTTCTCGACCAAGGTTCTGAAAGAACAGGTTAAGACAACTCTGAGTTTATCACGAAAGCGGTGACACACAATTGCATCAACGGCTGCAAAGTTTATATGTAAAATTAAACTTAACAAAAAAAAAATCTGAATTTTCGAGAAAAATATTTTCTTTAAATTGATTTCTCACACTATCCGTATATAAAATTTGGTGTCACCCGCCTTCGTGGTTGACTTAACCTGTTCTTCAGTTTTTTATGTTGGTACAACTGAGGAGACCAAAATAAGAGACCTTTTGACCTTTTGAATATCTGTTCTTGTGCCTGTTCTTGGAGTACGTTGACGAAACCATTCGTTGAACATGTTTTTGTTGGCTCACCAGATTCAATGTCTAGGAGGCGCGGGGGTGACACCCGAAGTTAGTGGTGCAATAGTCTTGTGTGCATGCTTTTCCTCGCAGGACTTCAAGGAAATGATTACTTACCTGATGTCAGAACTGAACTGGCTCGTCGTGTATCAGCGATTTGAACGTGTGAATTTCATCATGATTACAAACAAGCTAAATTTGTCGAGGTGCACACATCTGTAAATTTCGTTGGCAAAGGATTTTCAAAAAGACTATCTTGCGAGGATTGCTTTGGCTGCGGATTTTCAAGGATTTTCTTTTTAAGTTTTGAGGATTTTCTGATGAAAGGATTTTCAAAGAATTTTTTGTGGATTTTCTTTCGACTGACAGAGGATTTTCTACGAATAACTGCCCCTAAATTTTCGGTAAACTTTTATAAATTTCAGTAATCTTTGGTAAATTTCAGTAAATTCGGTAAACTACAAATACAATAGACCCTGTGACATTAGTTTTTCTTGTGTAAAAAAGGGATAATAGCTTGATCTCATCCAGGGGCGCCGACTTCTAAGGACAAGCGAGGCTCGGGTACCACTACTCGAATGATGAGCACCACTACATCTTTCCAGTTTTTCTTGAAAGAGCACCACTACTCCCAGATTCGCTTGTTGTATGAGCACCACTACTCCCAAACACAAGTCGGCGTCCCTGATATCATCGTTTATTTTTGTCGTCGTCTTCGATAACAGTATGCACGGTATTCGATGCTTTTGCAAATTCGGTCAAAATATTGAATCTGAAACTCTAGTTCTCTTCTCAGCCAAAATCCATACACCGTCAGAGATAAAATTTGGATGCATTACCGGTTTGAGGCGGTTGAAGGATATTTATTCTGAGTTTTAGAGAAAGTTCTGCGAAAAGAGTCAACGGACTGAGGGATCTATATAATAAATTGGAACATTATGTGAGGTGAGCGTGAGGGTAGGTAAAAAACAAACGAAACACTGCTAAAAGTCAATAACCATTTTAAATTTTATATATTTCATATTTAACATTAACATTATAATAGTTTTTCTTGTTTAATACACCTGTGTTCTGTTTTAAACTGTTTTAATGAATTTTGGTTGTAAAATAATTTGCATTTTCACTTTATGGTATATATAGATATTATATGAGTACATGTAGTTGTGGGATGCCATTATTACTTAAAATGTGAGTGAACCAAATATTTATGGCCATTATTTTATTGTTATATGGTATTTTCATCGATATAAGAATACCAAGATGCAAAGAGAAAAAACTCTTCCACGCAATGGACCATATTCAAGCTAAACGATTGTTCCATTTTCCATTTTCTACCACCACATACTTAATGCCTGTGCATTTTCAGAGTCTTGCTGCTGCTCTTTCTTGTTCAATTTATTGTTTAGAGCTTTAGGTGTAGAACGGTACGGTGAAATAATAGCTACTACAATAGAGTTTTGGATAATTTCTCTGATAGCATCCTTTAGCACCAATTTCTCAAGATTGTTTTAATTTAGCCAAAAATTTCTGAGACCAGTTATCAGCTGGAACAAATGAATCTTGTGTGGCTAGGTGGTTTGAAGCATACTCACTTGAGCCAATTATTTCTGAGAACAGCTATCAGCTGGAACAAATGGATCGTGTCTGGCTCGGTGGTTTTAAGCATACTCACTTGAAGCACCACTTGAGATTCGGAAACAAAATGCTGTCATGAAAGCCACGTACTTTATACAAGTATAGATTAAGGTTAGCTCGTTCGGTATGTGTTTTTTCCACCTAGATAGGAAGCACGGGGGTTCGGTGGTGTTTGAGTTTCCCTATGTTGCACACATTGTAATGTCAAGTATATGTCCAAGATCTTTAATTTGTGATAGGTGAAGTCCTTGTTCACATAGCAATCTGCGCAGCAGTCTTCCTATTACAAAATCTTGAATTTGTCAACAAAGTTTGGCAACGTGTAAAGAACAAAAAAAACACCCGAAACCGGTCGCAATCCACTTGTCAACGGACAATACATGAACAAATTACCCAGTCTTTTGCTTATTAAAGTACGAATATGACTGCGTCAATGACGGCAATTTGTCCCCGAACCAAAAGTGGCTCCGATAAAGCCCAAATTGACCTAATTTTCTCACTAGGCTTCCTAAGCATCCTGAATGCTCAGCCTGAATACAAACTTTCACTTTGACGTTTACACATTAAAACTATGGTTGACTATGCACTACAACAGAAGTGCATGAATTTAAGAACGCTTGTGGTGGACGAAAACTTGACTTCTCCTTTTCATCCCCTCACATTGTCAACTTAACTCTACTAGCACGTTCATCGAAATTTAACTCGTCCTTTAACTTTGCATATCTAGACTCGGTATTCGAATATCGATGGTGTTATGATGCATAGTTTTACTGCGGTTATTATTGATTAGATTTTCTTTTTAAATGTTTTTCAAAGTCCACTTTTATTGGCGCACTGTCCATCAATGACGTATCCATAATTTGAGCTCAATTTTACGATTTCGGATATTTTAGTTTGGATTTTGAAAGTCGTTACAACATATCAACGACGACAAACGTCATTAATGAATAGTCCCGAATAAATAAATTATAGGATACACATGTTCCATTAACAATTCCATATTATATGTGCAAAGTATTGATATGTCGTCTATATATATATATATAATACCTAGTCCAATTACAATTCACTTTCATGTTGCCTTTCGTTTTGTTTACAAATCCAAGGTCTTATATTAGAAGTAAGGTGACGCTATTCACTGGGACAGTTGTCGCAAAAATTTTGGTATGTACGTTATGCAAACAAGATTTTGGTACAACTTCAGTTTTCATATTGAAATGCATCAAGAAGTATCAAATTTTTTGTGACACTTCCCCAGCAAATAAATATCGATTGACGTAACCTCCTAATAAAAGACCTTGGCCATACTATGTGAATTTACTGCGTCGATTTTGAACTACGGTCTAAATTACATTACCCAAAATATATCTTTCGTCATTATGTCTGATTTCAAAGTAATATTTCAAAAATTCGAAGAAAGTCGCGATAAGTCAGCCTCCACCAATGATTTTCAAAATTAGTACTAAAATCTCAAGGCCGCTAGACTTAGGCCACTTAGACTGTGTTACATAGTTTAAAGATATACTAGATTACACAAGGGACTTTGACATGTGTTGTATAGTGTGTACTCTCAATGTTTTTATTCCTTCATGAATTTATGAGAGCTGACCCACAGATCAATTCAATTAACCTGTTTTCTTCTGTCAGTGAACACTATGCAAAAAAGGTGTGATGCCTTCAATTTCGCATCATTTTTGTATGTAACAGCTGACAAAGTTCACCAGGTAATCTAGTATATTTCCTGAACTTTAACAGTACTGTTATGATCAGAGCGAGAATACACAAAGACCGCTTGAATTTATCTTACCTTGAGGTATACTTGTCATTGAATATTTTCATAAACATTTTTGACCCAAAGCAAGTGATCCAAATTATATTTTCTTCTCTCTTTTATCAATACTCAACAATCCTTTTATAGCTTTCCGTTTGTGAAAACTGTAAATACAACAGATGCGTTAGTCCGTACGTAATAGACCCAGTATACAAAATCGAATACGGTCAATTATACAGTGACTGACCGATCTGAACTTTCTATTCTTCAACTAATCCATTCGCACGTCCTCATTACATTCATGGTCAGAGATTCCATAACATTTACAAACTAAAACACACCCTCTTTGATGCACATTTTGGCAACACGATTATACATTTTGTTCAGTATGGTTGCCACAATAATAAACAACGACAAACAAACAGTTAGGTACTGGTACATACTTTCTGCTTCACAATGGTGAATACGCGTCCGAATGCTGAAACAATGAACAGCAATGCAAAAATGTTGCTGGAAGATCGCATTCATTCCAGCGACATTGATCCCTCTGTTATCCTCTGCCGATGCTCTCGTTGTGTCCCAGCGAATAGCTAATGCACAACGACCGACGACTGTTCAACGAAACAGCAATTCGATTGCCATACAGCTAGTTGGTAAAATTGCGTCAGAGCTTTTCCTTTTGGCTCTTCCGTTGTGCCTCCAAGCGCACCTCTAGCATACCGTACGGAATTATGGTTATCACAAGTAAAATGACTAAAACTAAAATTTTGATATTTTCACACAGTAAACCGTGTGCGGCGAATGTTACGCCCAGGCCCAAAAATCGGAGCGCCTGAAGTGGTGACGTGACTTCGATGACATGACCGGTGTGCGTCAGTGTGATCAATGCAAATTGTAACGTTTCCCACATGGCATTGCAGGCACCCCAGCATCCGGCAATGACATAGAAAAGGGCACTGTCGTCCAGAGACGGTTTCCATCGAGAAAGTACCAGTAGCAAGCAGGCGTGGAAAAAGAAACCGGCCGCTGGAAAATTATTTTGATTTTAAATATTTTCTCTTGTTTGGCTTGGTGTCCGAGGACACTATGGCACACTTTAATGGAAAGTGTGGAAATATCTCGGGAAATGTAATCTAAGTAATGGATTAATGCAAATGATGGCTACGGGAGGACAAAATTTATTTTAAAATAAAATTAAACGAAGGTCTTTCCGTTGAGACACATTGCTCATCTTATTTACCGACACACACAAACAAAACAAAAAATCCAGAACCCTTTTCAACAAAGCCATCAATAACAGAATTTTTTTATGTATCCGGGAAAGCTTAAACTGATAAAATGAAAGCCAGTGTGTGTGTCAACTGAACTCTACACGTTTTTCAACAGTAGAACGTATAGCACAGTAAGTACACCAACAATTCTCAGGATATTATTCGCATTAAAACGGATTGTGTAATAAAATGTACGTAATAAGCTATGGATGATATAACCGTTCAGTGGTTCTTTATACAACCGTAAAAAGCGTAGTTTATTATTGTAGGGTGCTCGAAAATTTGAATTTATTTTGATTTTCGCTTTCGAAATATTTGTTAGTATCTCCATGCAATTGCTAAATCTGCTACTTCACCTAGTGTTCACAATCTTGTACTTCATTACATTCAACATAGCAAGAGGTAATCGATCTTTTAATAGTTATCTATATAACAAGTCGGGTTTTCGTGTGATTGTTGATCCGAGCCGAAGCCGATCCCTTCCCACAGCTTTAGCTTACAGTCAATTTACGTTTCATACCCTAGGGTTGTAATGCCTCTGGTAAACAATCGACATCTAGTGCAATAAGACACCTTCATACGATTCTTGTTGCATAAATAACTATTACGACATGGTTAATGATCACACAATGTCCAATAAATTTCGGTCCACCCTAAATTATCACAATTTATTGCTACATATAGACAAGGTCGCCGCGTATGTATACACGAACTTGAACCCATTCAATGTGTCACATGCACGCATCAACTTCATTTGGAAATGTTTTATGATTTAGGAAGGACAACACAAGCACAATTTACCTAAAACGGCATATCGTTTCGTATGTTTCAGGAGCATACTCAATGTACATGACACGATTAATTGCATCAGACCCATTCCAATCAACGATCCGGCCACAATATTCGGTCCCATTGAACAGGAAACGAATGCCTGAAATTTTTGAACGGATGTCAATTTGCACTCGATTTCGAACGACCGTCGCACCGGCTGACAAAAAATCGTAATTCGATGTAATAATGCACTCACCTTGGTAAAGTCACCCAGCATATAGCCTTGTTCCGTACCGATGAAAAAGGACATTGGTCCAGCATATAATAGTGTGTCCGTCATACCTTTTATTGATTCGCATTTGAAACTGTTATCTATTTGCTGCGACAGACACGTTAATGTTAATGCAATTATTGCCAATGTCATGTAGGCTATTATCAATGGCATTGTACTGTTGTACTGTGCACCAACAGTTCCAATCGATTCGGTATAATTAAATTCAATCCACACGGGACATGAATCTGCTCCACAAATCCGTTGACCTTGCTCATTTATCTCATAGAAATTGTCAAACGGTTGATTCAATTGACTAATTGTTGCTTCAGCATTAATATCGTACTCCCTTTCCACCGACTGTGTTACATTCGTGTTCCATTTGTCTGAAGCGGCAACGCTTTCATTGTATATCGGCTTATGCACAGCGTTCGTCATTTCATTTCGCCCATAAAAGCACTGACTGTTTTTCGATGCACAGGTCATCACAAAGGCGGCAATTAATGCTCCAAGAACGATGCCCAGATTTTCGGACGCATGATACCATCTAGCTAGACGGCGGACTCTTTCATCACGATTACAAAATGCTTTATGCTCATCCACACCATCGACCGCAGATGGTGTATTGTTGCATTCGTTTTGGCCGCAACTAATGCGACTTGCAAAAAATACGACCAAATTCCATTTGGCTATCCAGCTCGGTCCGAGCGTAGCACCAAGAATCAAATAGCCCGGTAATAGTACGTAGACCAAGGGATACAGATGAGCTAACAGGAAAATACACAATCCGGCGTAACTGATAACCAGCAACAGTACGTAGCCAATTTTTTTAACGATCCTCGTAGTTAGTAAGCACATTCCTGCATCGATGAAAAGATAGATTTGAATTCATAAGTTTTCGTTTCCCTACCATTTGAATGGCATACCTGAAGTAATTAGGAAACACAGGCTGAGCAATAAAGAACCAACGTTAGGCCCAAATTTTAACCATTTCTCATTGTTCAGCCATATGGAATTAGATCCCTAAATCAGGTGATGGCGGTTGAGGTTTGATTAAAAATCGTAAATCAAACATTTTTGATGGGAGTTGCGGGAAGAACATTTTTTCAGAGATCGGCTGACTAATTGTTTGACCTAATTAAATTCCCGACAATTCCAAAACCTAGGATTCCTTAGGATACCTCATTAGGGTGTACCGGTTTTGACAAAATGTCTTAGTTCATTTAGGGCTCAGCCTGAAATCTACTCAGCTGGTCCATCTGATCATTTTATTTAGCATATTTAACGTTTAATTTACAGTTTTGCACATTTTCATCACATTTTGTTGCGAAATTAAAGTCTCAAAAACACCATCGGGGAACTTTGACAATCAGTCACGAACTCAAAAAATATTTTTTAAACTTGATCTTTTTTGTAAAATAATCTATGAAGTGTGGAGATAAGATAACCATATAGACCCAACATTTTATGTATACTGAACCCACCGTAAAAAATTGATAAATGTGACGAAGACCATAAACGACAAAATTTTCAAAAATCGATCTGGCGGCAGCACAAAATCAAAGTTTGAAAAAAAAAATCTTTCATAAAATGATCAGATGGACCAGCTGAGTAGATTTCAGGCTGAGCCCTAAATGAACTAAGACATTTTGTCAAAACCGCTACACCCTATTCCTCATTCTGGTTTCTCATAATACCATCCGAACGTAATCGATTTAGCTCAAAAATATAAAAAATAACTAAAAAGGCCAGAAGGACCACGGATGCACTTCTATCTATTGTTATTTTGGAGAAACAGATAAAACGCGTAGAAAAAGTTCGGACATTGCCCGAATCATCACTTTGATTGCCGATCAAATCCCGAGAATTTCCTTTTTTTTGGTTTTCTCCGCATACTCCACCATCAAGACGTAAAAAAAATAATTCATTCCATTCTACCTAGAGTGCCAGTGCTGTGGTTAAATCCCTTACTCCAGAGAATATTTCCTCTTTCCCGCAACTCTTTCACTGTTTCATTTTGCAATTATTAAAAGAAAAAGTCTTTTTCACCTGTAATCCAATCAGAGGCACTAATATGGCACATGTGAGCCCATGTGCTATTACTAGAAATCTAAAATTTTTGGCAACTTTCGATCGTATGTGTTCGGGTACTTTATGACGACATCCCCGATTATTTATGGTTAGTAACCGTTTTATTGATGTGGCACCTATGGAACTGTTAACTGATTCTCGGCGTCTAGCAGCTGCGGCCAGTTGTATTTGATATGGTGGTAGCGTTAGATTTGCCCGATGACTGCGAGATGAAATAGGCGAGTATGCTGTCATGTGCTGGAATGAACGGAAACTATTAACTTACATGCGAAGAGGAAACGGGTACGTATCGATTCGGTGTAATATAAATCTCGGTCGTAAAATTTTCGTAAAGTAAAATAGAATTTTACGAGGGTTTTGTCCGCATGAAACTAGCTTCAGTTGTTGAATGTAAAAATGCTAACGACATTCGCTGCACCTTCCATACAATAAACCACGTAATTATGCAAAGTGGCACGTAAGGCATTATTACACAACAATACATCCGTGCAAGCTTACTCAAACATAAAACTTTAATTCCAATGTTTTACATTTCGGGTTAAAAACGACCGAAATACTGCTACCATCAATTCAATTGTACATATCTACCCACTGTGTATAGGATTTCCCCTGGTTTCGAATGGAAAAATGTCAATGTTACACCTAAATTGTCACTGCATACAAAGCATTCAAATCTTTTCATTTTTAATGGAATGAAAGGTGTTGTATGCTATGGAAGGTTCGAATTGCGACCCATTCAAATCGATATTTTCCTTTTTTTTATGATTATGTGTGGCTGTTAAAAGCGTATCTAGACAGGAAGGAGATACAATCCGAAATTTTCGTTATAACATCTCCATACCATACGTTGCGCGCCACCATACATATCAATTTTTCTTACAAAAGAAAAAAGAAAAATTTAACGCTTTACGTGAAGCTGTTGTGAAAGGAGTGTTAATATAGCACAAAACATCATAAACATTTACGGATCGTGTTAATGGGTATTAAGAGCAATACTTTAGTTGCTGGTAGTAAGGGGACTAATTCTAAGTTTTTAGGGCTAAAAGACCGCCCTTATACATAATTAACAATGTGTGAACATTAGGACGGGATAGGACGTATTAGCCTTCTACAAAATGATCGAGTTTCGATTCAAGTGTCAGATAATTCCACATGGAACAGAGAAATGATAATTTGGTACGCCTGTGGCGAGATAGAAAGAACATGTGAATGGCAGTTGGTCCCTATGGGAGAGAATGTGAGAGAATTAGTACGAAATTCACCATGGTAGCCAACTGTCATTCACATGTTCCTTCTATCTGGCCACAGGCGTACCAACTTATCATTTCTCTGACATGGAATTTTTCATATTAGTGACACCCTAAAGCTCACTCAAAAGTTACGGACTGAATGACTCGTATGAAGTTACCCCGATCCCATACACTTGTGTACATGTTTGTCTAGCCTACATTTAGGTGAGATATCAATTAAGCATCTAACTTACCTCAGAGATTATTTGTAGAATTCGAGACGTGACCCGGAAGAAGGACCTATTTTTGCCATGTGAACCTAAAGCACCGTATCGCATTTGTATCTACTTTCAAACAGCTTTCTAGAGCTTTAGCCTTGATTTCCACTTACTCCGTGTGCTCTCCGTTTATTCTTTAAACAATTAAAAAGAGGCGTAGTTTATCTAGACGGTGGCCAAACGATTTGGTTTCCACTTAATCAAGCATTAGACCTCTATTGAATTTAACGAATTCGCTTTTACTAATGGAATCCAGAAGAAGCTCAAAGCTTTCGAAAGCGCTCTAAAACACACAAATAATGCGATACGATGCGGCTTTAATGAACAGTCCCTCGATTATCTGTCATTTTTGTATGAAAACGAAAGTTGCAGATTGTCGCGCGTTTCTTTGCTGTACAATTTTCCGTGTGATTTTTCTACAACTTTATCTCATGCTGTTAACTGTATACACTATTCTACAGAGAAGTCATAAAATGGAAATTGCTTCTCACGTGAATATTGTCCTCGGATCATCAAGTTTCACACACGAAACTCATTTCCTTCATTCTCTGTCATCAATTCGAAATTTTATCGTGAAATGTTTAACTTTTCTGAAAAGTTGCAATGAGATGTAGACATAGCAAAATATATACACAAATTGAATGCTTCAATTGTAATCGGTTTTGCTACGAGCTACGTGACTTACACATACCTTTTGATATCAAAAAAAAAAAAACAGGAGGAATTTCACATTGCAATAATGGGGGTAATGTTCAGAAAATTGAATAGCAAATATGTATGCAGAGCGCATCAATTATGCTACGAAAATATTGCTCTTGACGAGCTGATGGTAATTTCGAGAAAAATAAATCGAAAACTTTCAGGCATTTTGCTATTGTTTAAATAGCCTGAAGCCAACCAACATTAAATGCCAACAGATTAACGTGTCAGTAAAATGCATACTGTGGTGAATTTTCCAAACTTAACACTAACAAAATTTTCCAATGTGCCTGTAGCGTAGCATTCAAAATTAATTACTGGTACACTGCAGAATCAAGACGTTAGTGTTATACAAAGTGAACAGTTTGTAGATTCAATCATTCTGAATCATTGATTCATGCAATACCATGCCATTGTCAGTAAACAAAACATGAACATGAATTTTGAATTTAATTTTGCTCTATTTGAACTGCGGAAATTCGATTCTCACTCTTTGTCGCACATCGATTATATACTCGATGAATTTCTTGATATTGCTCTAATATACTTTGTCCGGGGTCGATAAGTGTTCTCGCAGTGATTCAATCGTCTAACATCTACCAGACTACGATCAGACACATAATAAGGCACCGTGTCCCACATCACGAACTCCCATATATATATAAAATTCGATCACCCCGCAGGAGCACAAATCAAAGCCTAAGCTATAATAAAATCGGGTCATCAATTCTACCTTCCAATAATTTAACAATAATAAAACATCTCACAGAATCATTCATTTCACGTCCATTCTCAAGTGAATAAAAAGTTCATTGATTCGGGTCTGATATTGGGGGAGAGTTAAACGAATCACGCTACGCTATGAAACATAAATCGGAACTTTTTTTTTCTGTGGAGAGTGACTGAAATTTTGCCAAATATTTATTGTAATGCGAGGCAAGGGTAGTAAACTATCAGGGAAAATTTAAGAATTGAACGAATGCTGAATTGTGTTGGAGTTTGCAGTGCGTCGATTAGAGGTTGCCTACCATGTTGTCTTTGGGAAAGGCATATCGATTTTATTATCGGGTTCGTTACTTCTTTCGATTGAAGAACTTTCAACGGATTGAAATCTATTACTTCATTAGTTTTGTCAGGTGTGAGAGTCTCAGCATGAGCCTAAGATAAAGAATGCAATCACACAAGACAACAAACTTCTCAGAGGAGTAGTACTCTAAATAGGCGACGGAGACTGGACAGTGTATACTTTATTTATACGAATTTTGGCATTGTAACGAAAATTTGGAATTTGGAAAAGAATTTTCTATTTTGGCAGAGGGTACATCGCCATTACATGTAGGATTCTCATAACACACTGAGCGAAATTTCCTCCGAAATTCGTGATGAAAGTTTAACTTCCGTCCCACTCGTAAGTTATTTACATTCCACGCAATGAACGTCAACACAAGGTATGGTCGAATACCAAACTTTGTATGGAGCGGTGGTCATAGCGATTTTATATAAACAAACTCACCTCTCATGAGTGGTGAGTTTGTTTATATGAAATCGCTATGACCACCGGTTTGTATGAATAGACCATACCTGGTTTACACTTTCATTGATTCCACGTACATCAACACAATACGTAACACATGAATATTTAAATGTGACAACCGAAATACGTAACTACCGTTGAAATGCCACTCTTTTCAGCACTCATTTGAGTGTTGTAAAGTGACTTATTTCAGCATCCGTTTGATGTGATATTACAACACTCAAAGCACTAAAGCAGTGTTGATATGGAATTTGTATGAGTTGTTACAGCATTTGCTTGAGAAAATGCAAAGAAATGTGATCGATCAAATTTGAAGAGTGATTGTTTACAATGAAAATTATGATTTTTTGTGCTCTGGTCTATTTCAATTCTCGGATGGCACAAAGCATGATGTGTTACACGTATTGTAATGAGATTTTTTCAGCACACGACCCAATTTTCCTTACTCGCTCCGCTCGTAAGGAAAACTTGGGTCTAGTGCTGAAAAAATCAACATTACAATACTTGTAACACAACATACTATTTCAATATGTCTCACGTATAGAAAACAGTGTCCATGTATCATGTACGTCAGTGAAGTATATTACACCTCTCCGAGAAATTTTACACATACCCGGAGTATTGTCTGAATTTTCTTTTTCTGGGTGCAGACCTTTAGTCTGCATAGTCGGTATATTCGACATGGAATTTTTTTAGCGATTATATCGCATTGGTAACGTAGTTCACTCACGCTTCATAATTTGAGTAGCTGGGGGCTGCAACGATTTACAAACCGAATGACTCAGACTAACTTTCCTCAGAGAAAGTTTGCGTACTTCAAGGCGTGGTTTGGAAGTCACGTTAGACCGGTGCGGTGGTCCAGAATGTACTTGTAATTGACCGTGAAAGGCTGTTAGTGAGGCCTCTAAACAAATCAAATCAACTTGATATTCAATCTTACAGCTGTCGTCCACTAAAATTTTCTTTATTTGCAAACAAGATTGGGGAAGTAGCCGAAATTTGATTCTCGTTGTAGCAACAAATTTCCAACCAAGTACACAGTCTGCTATTATAATTTGTATAGATTAGATGTGCTTGCTGACTTATTTTAAAATTCTTTTCACATTATTTGCAGTCTTTCTGGTGCCGATTTGATGCGATGAAGGCCATACGCAGATATGCTTTCGTATAATATATATAGTTCGACCTTCGTCGCTGAATTCGAGGACACAAAAAATTTAACGAACTTTCAATCCATCAGGGCAATAAAAGACAACTATTTATTATGCCCCACCACATGATATATTGTAACATAAAACACGGCGGACCACTTTTTTTGTTCATGCCACGAAAGCTTCAAAGCATCGTCATCAGCTCAAATCTAAGGCAATTAAGTTTGACAAATAAAAATTGCGAAATGGGAGATTTTTTTTTTCGTTTGCAATGTAGAAGGACATCACGACCAGAATATATATATCTATCTATTCTATGGCATTGTTGTTATCTCTGATTTCAATGAATAATAATGTGTTCTTAACTTTGAAAGAATTTTTCTACTTCAATTTTTATACAAAGGTAAGGCACCTCCATATAGAAAACTGTATTATATATTGCTCTATGCTATTTCATTCAATGTCAAGACTCATGTCACGTATATAGCAGAGAAGAACGGATAAAATGCGAAGGAAGTTTGCGTTGTAAAAGCTGCCAGTTTTGCTGTTATGGGTATGGAAATGGTATAGCACGATTCTCACAGGCATTAGGAAGGATCGATTTTGTTTCGTTAAAATTTTTCACCTACAGGAGTATATATATGCCCACACCTTTCTCGTCCATTTTCTAATAATTGCAGATTCTGTGTAGCAGATAATGCTCGTATCTGTCAGAAATCTATTCCTTCATGTGTTCAATCTGTTATTTGGTTTGCGTCTCGGATTTAGTGCCGATAATATTATTACATGTAAAGCTCGTTTGCAAATGTCATTCAGTCAGCTGACCTGTGACGGTGTTGTTTTGTCTTCATTTTAGAAACTTTGAATTTTTAATGTTTGCTTTCGTGGATGATGGTCGTTTGTTTTTGTCCCGTCACAATTCGCTTTTACGATTTTGCACACCTACACACTGGAGCTGTGTGGGAATTTTAAATAGTCCGATTACTCCGAGGCATACCTTATTTTGTCCAACTTTAGTTTTTATAATCTGTGAAAATCTAGCACTGTCTTTAGAGTTTTCTCCTGAGGTTCAAAGTTTCAACCGCAGGCGACGGTTTGTAGCCGGAAACCATGTCGTGGGAAAAGCTTCGTAACAAATTCAGTTCCAGCCAATATTATTAATAAAACCTTCTGTATACAGATCACCGTCCCTCATAAAACGAGTAAACCGTCAGTGTTGTTATCAGATATACATCATCAATAACCCAATGGTGCTATGGAGGCGTCGGTTCGCTGTACATACATTTAACTTCTAAAAACGAATTCGCTTTGAGTTATTAACAATCTGACTGCAAGTGCCATTGATGAACGTTCCCTAACTTAAATCAAATGAACGACAGTTTGAGGATATTGAAGAGATCCAGCTGAAGCCCGAAAACACTTTCTAGAATCTATAGGTTTCAGCAGTGTTATTATCGTTCGATACAAATGGTGTTTTTGCAGAATAAGCGTTTCGGGGCATTTTATCGATAATGTTACTCTACCCAGATGCTCCACCCTACCAAATATGCGATAAATCTATGAAAATGAAATGAAATTGACAGATGGAAAAGTTACTCATAAATATTTTCAATGACTCAAACGAATGCCGACCTTCACTTAGAAGGTAGAAAAATGTTTATTTAATTCTTGCGTGTACATGGGAGGACGAACTTCTCTAAGTAGTAAAAATTTTTCAAGTGAAATAAAAAAACATTTCGATGCATTTTTCATTGGTTTACTTTAATTTTACTGTCACCATCAATGTGGTGCTGATTTGAATTTTATGATCTTTGCTCGTGCGAATGGAATGTTGCAATTTAAATATTTGATAGTAAAAGAGATTCCGAGAAAAGCTTTTGTTGTTTTGTAACAGTAGTTTACATGATTTTACATAGAAAGATAAAAAGTAGAGTTTTCGTATGAATGTAGAATATTGTTGATCAGAGGCGTATCCGATGTCAATAAACACACGAAAACGAGACTTTAAATTTTTATGGATTTTACATGCTGAGGGAGTCGAGAGTAGTAAAAAGAACCGTTTTCGACGCATATAGCACGTAAAATACTATTATGCAACTCAGCATCATAATATGCAAAATATGCCTATGTGGCATAAAACGTTGTATGAATCTCAGTGCAACACACATCTAGAGCCTAATAAAGTACTTTGCACTCGATGTCACAAATAACTATTTTATGCGTTTCAAGACGAATGGAGTAGGAAAAGAAAGCCAAAATCTAATTTACGACTATAACAACAAAATGAAGTGAGTGGAAATTGAATAAACAGAGTCCTCTGCGCCTAATTTGTAAATAGGTCATGTTATGACTATAACGTGAGCTTGAAAATTTCATTTTTTTAAGTTCATTTGCTATACGTGCACTATATTGTGCTTGGTGGTTTTTTGCGACGTTTTTTTGCATAAACCGGCTAAAGTGGTAATCTTAATGGATTTTATGGATTCATGCATTCACCACACTGAATTACTTGAAGCGAAATTTGCTTTTCCAATTTATTTACCTCAATCATTGGATCATCCCAAATGTGTGCACACTGGTGAGTTGCTCCTGAACTTCGCGTACGATGAACTTTACGCGATGATAGCGAGTGTCTGTGATGTTGATGTCTAGGTATATTTGTTGCTTGTGGCTGGAATGACGAACGAAACGGTTATTTAACACGAACGAAGGGGGATGATGAGGATGGGGTTGATGTAATGAAACGATGGTTGAGACAACAATTACACAAAAACGTTACATTGGAATTTTTCTGTGATTCTGGAAGGGAAGATCCTAAAGCTGTAATCAGACCTGCACCATTTAGCAAACCGTTTACATTTTAACCATTGTTCATTCGGAATAGTAAACGGCGTAAGTGTTTGAGCACGTTTAACGCTAATCGACTGAATATATCGAATGTTATTAGTCTTTCGCTAGAAGGTTTGGCGTGCCTCACAAGTTAAAAATTCACTAGAGTGACTTATATCAAGAAGATATATGCAGTGAGGTCTTGGTCTAATCGGTATTAGTTCCATAAAGTTCTGCGAATAGATGAACTTGGCAGAACTGAACTGAACGAGATTTATTGTCAGTTATTTACATTCCGATGGGCGAGCAAGAAGGTCAAAGGAAAATTAAAAAAAAAACCTTTATTAATTTATTATGTTAAATGTAAAGTCGAATCTGCCTCTAAGTAGAGTCATTAGAGGCACATTCGACTTTATATTTTATCAGAAATCAAACAACAAATCCTAATTCTTGATCTCAAGCGAAATAAAGATTTTAAAAATTCAAACTTTTACTGGGGGATTTTGGTTCCGAAAATTCCACAACCCACATTATCCTCAATTTTCCCACTGAGTGGTAGAATTCAAGGAATTTGAAGGATCTGTGACATTTTTTTTGGGTTACATTCTGCAGTTTTGAGATTATTGAGATGGAGTGTTGGTTCACAAAATGCGGCTATGGCACATGATCCGCTGTCTTCCCACTTCTAGAATTCATTGAATTTGACGGAGTTATGTGGTTTTTTCGGGATCGCTTCCTTACTTTTGGGGTGGTGGTATGTTGGCAAAAAGATTTCATCATGTGGCCGTAAGTTGTTTTTGCTAAATTCCTACTTCTCGTTTCTCTCTTAAGGTTTACTATCATTTCGCTTATGATTCAATAAAAATGCACACCCCATGAGTAACTATATTGAAAATGATTCCTAGGACGAAGTGTCCCTATTAAATGTACTATGTATAGACATGGGTTCACACTATAAATTTAAGCACAAAAACAATTGTGTGATAATTTTTAAAATCCTACTCCAACAATGTAAATGAGAAATTTTTTTTTAAATGAAAAAGTTTGCCTTTTAAATCAACAAGACAATTTTGTGCCATTTAAAATTTATGCACGAGAATTCATTAAAATATGTATATATTCCAAGTCTACGGCTACATCATACACATGCATCAACACAATGGTTTACACATACTTGAGGAAAATTCGGCAAACGTTCTAATTTCTCCTTGTCTCCTCTGGAAAAGTCTCTCTCGCGAGCCAGCTCTCTTGCGTTCTCGTTCAATTTCTCGTTGATCCGTCGTTGCGCTCTTTCGCGACATAATTCGTTTAAATTTGGCAAACTTCCCATGACTGAGTGTGATTATATGTATATAGATGTCTCCCTGGGTGGTTTGTATAAATATATATATCTATATGACTTTTGCAGGAGCGGTTTATGTATCGAGTTATAACAACCCTTATATCATAGTACGTTCATATATGTATACACAGTGCGATGACTAAGTATACGTCTTGTTCTTCTTCTCGTCTCTGCTTGTGTTACTTTTGGGTTGTGTATTTTTTTGTTATGTTATTATCCACAAGGGAATGTTTTATTTATAGAAGAAAATAGCAAAAATTTGTTCTAGTCGGGAATCGTGATGTTGTTTATCTGAAAAGAAGATTATGCATTTTTTATGGCATATAATTGAAAAAACAAAAAAAAACGATAACTTGATGGACTGTTGTGTTGGTAACGAGACAAACAGTAGCAGGCGTGAGAGCCGCCGTTCAGATCGCGGCAAAAATAATTTTCTGAATTTGGAAACTTTGCTGAACAAATTCTTTCTTCTGAATTGTAAGAATTTGTTTCAGCTTCAACTAAAATAAAAGTTTCCCAGCCGCCGTCTGAATTATTTTTTAACGGCGCTCACATCTGCAAACATGTTTGAAAATGAAATATAGGTAAGAACATCAAAGTACCAGATTACTTATTGAAATTGCCAAATGTATGTATACAGACGAAAATCGTCTTAATCATATTATACGTTGTTGGCGTATATAGACTCTATCTTGTATTATACAGCTAGAATTTTTCTCATCAGTTTGAAAATGTATACAAATCCTCTTTCGAAAGCGACTTCAATTTTAATTCGTTGAGTTTTGTGTGAAATGTTTGCAGGCTTTCATATTTTATTACTTTTGAAGTGTGTAAATTGTGCTTATACGGCTAATTCTGTGGATCAATCGTGAATTAGGATCCGAATAATAAAAGAAAAATTTATTGTGGAATGGAGAGTGGATCAGGGATCATTCATAAATTACTTACCACTTTTTCACTTCACTGCTGTCATCACAATTGAATCTTTTAATGACTCCAAGAATCGAACTCTACGAAGGTAAAATTCTGACCCCCTAAATGTGGGTAAGATAATCTTCGTGTCGTATCGTAGAGTGTGTATTTATCGAGTTATTAAAGATTCCATTGTAAGGAATGATAGGGAAAAGCATGGTGGAAGGAAGGTACATAGGGCTTGATTGAAGCAATCCTTCTCACATACAAAATCATTCATCAATGTTTATACAAGCAATTAAGGTTACATTTAAAGGTTAAGGTTTGGAAATTGATGGAACTCTTTCTGGGTATACGGTCCCAATCATATCATTCCATTATATCCGGAAGATAAAAATCTTTTCAATCGACCTGTAGAACCTATCGCACTTCCATGAATTCAAATAATAATTTCTCCAGATACGTTCGAATTGCAATGAAACTCAAGTCTCACAAAAGCTGACTCGTCTGTAAGACTTTGAACGGGTCGGGTCCGGTCAGACCGGAACCCGAACTTGATTTAACCCGAACCTGAAAAATTATTTCGGGTTCAACCCGAACTTGACCCGAACTTGAATTTTCGATTTCGGGTTTAACCCGAACCCGACCTGAACCCGAAATTGTTCAACCCGAATTTGACCTGAACCTGAATTTTCAATTTCGAGTTCGACCCGAACCTGAACTGAACCCGAAATTTTAAATTTAATCAGGTCGGGTTCGGGTAACCCGAAATTTTTGACTTTTTTTAGTGTAATAAACGCTCAAAATTTCGGGTTACCCGAACCCGACCTGATTAAATTTAAAATTTCGGGTTCAGTTCAGGTTTGGGTCGAACTCGAAATTGAAAATTCAGGTTCAGGTCAAATTCGGGTTGAACAATTTCGGGTTCAGGTCAGGTTCGGGTTAAACCCGAAATCGAAAATTCAAGTTCGAGTCAAGTTCGGGTTGAACCCGAAATAATTTTTCAGGTTCGGGTCATGAATCCGGTTCAGGTCAACCTGAACTAAAACAGGTCAACCCGAACCCGTTCCGAGCCTTACTCGTCTGACGTAACCCAAATACAATTTTATGTTCATATGTCTAGCCTACATTTAGGAGAGACATCAATTAACTTTCCTCAGAGAGTATTTACACACTTTAAGGGGTTGTTCGGAAGTTACGTTAAGTCGGTGGTCCAGACTGTACTTGCTATTGGCAGTAAAAAGCTGTTAGGAGGTCTCCAAGCAAATCTAATCAAATCAAACCTGAACTTTCCTTGTCGCCTAACGTGTACTGGTAACAGCAGCTGTAACAAGACACGTTTGTTTTGATTATGTGTCTGCATCATTTACTTTTCCTACTATCCCACACAAGTTGCCATTAATTGAAATTAGAAATTGAAATGCGGTTTCCGAGCGGTATGGTAAATTTGAACTTGAATGGCACGTTCAAACACCACTATCAGGATATATAATGCACTGACATTGTCTATTATATTCCCAAGACAATCAGTCGAACCAATCGCCTGACAAATGCGATTATCAACCCTAAAGCGATAGTATTACTTGCAATTTGTAGTCTCAAACCGCCGACCGCATACATAACTGACTGTAATGTAATTTCGTTAGATGAATCGAAGGAAACAATACAAAGCGACAAGGTCAAGAATAATATTGATTCATTGGCTTTACTATGTACTTTTAACAATGAAATTTTCCTGGTTACGTGTATCCGATCAGTGTATGTATATAAATGCCCTTTATACATAAATCCCGCTTCCCTTCACGTGTACCAATGTTAATTAAAAGTTTTAATAATAACCTTTTCCCATCATTATCGCAAAACACCGTTAGGTGATGTGAACTGCATATTGCCTGATAAACTTTCAAGGTAAATTTCGTGCATTTGAATATGGTTCGGAATATTGCATTATGTACAAGTTGATTCTGTGTGCCGTTACTTTCCATCGTAAATTTGAATTTTAAAAATTTCGCTATGTAGGCTGACTTTGTCAAGTTCAATGGTAAAATAGACGGAAGTTGAAGTGGAATATTTCATTATAAAACTGTCGTCACATTTCCATAGAAATTAGGAAATTAGATGGAAATTAAGTGGTGCTGCTGCTGCTGATTGTTGAACGTTATTGTTACTTAAGTAGATGGTTGGGTATTTAATTGTCATTTAATTTAAATGTACGGAATGTAGTGTCATCATCTCATTTGCAAATAATTGTCTTCGTAATTGTCACATAAAATTACATTCAGATTCAGCAGTAAGACTAACTAAATATTTTAAAACTTCCTGTCTAAAATGTTTTTACAATGACTATCAGAACTTGAACGGACTGGTTCTGCTCCCATCACTGACACGCAAAGCTAAATAAATGAAGAGGCACCTGACTATAACACCAAATGAATGATAAATTAGAAAGATCACGGTGCGTTCACTAGTTTTTACGAACCGACTATACCATTTAAGGAACCTCGAACCTTTTGTAAGATATATGATCTGTTTTCGTAGTATGAGATGAAACATACAATACAAACAATCCAAAGCAGTAGCTTTTATCACTAAAGCTTCCAAATTTGACACGTGTCAGTTCAGTGTTCGTTCATGCTGGGAGCTGTGCTGTGGATCACGGCATGGGCTAAGCCACCACACTCACGCTGCGTTTGAAAGCTTCCTTAGGAGCAATGACAGTTTTGAATAGAATGTCAATGGAAAACGTCGAAAGACATATTCAATCTTCTCCCTGATCGGAACAGTGCTCAAAATATTATACTTTTCTTTGTTGCTGTGAGCTTTAACGTAGATTTTTTGAGAGGTAACCGACTCGGGTAATTGACTATACACCTTCAAAGTAATTGCCTGTAAATAATTGGAATTGATGGAAATACGAGCAATTGATGGAATTATAAGGAATTGACCGGAATTGACTGGAAATTGTAAGGAAATGAAAGTAAATGAGAGTAAGTAAATACGAATAAGTATGAATATGATGACAATTATTGTCATTTCACAAATAAAGAGCTCATTCAATTCAATTACGGTTCGCCAGACATGTTCATGTGCAAAATGATATGTATACATTGACACAATTGCACCATTACTAACAGTCACCAGTGACCTGCTGAGAAATGGAATTTTTTACTTGCGCAAAACACCGGAAGACGCATTTAATATTCTCTTAGTTCAAGCAGTGGTCTTATAATATTTAAGGTAACGTTTAAAATTTAGCATTTCAATGTATGACGTCAACTATCCCGCCTGACCGTTCTTTCTCGTTGCAAATTTACAACATTGTAGGAATTTATCGTAGCAAAATGAAATGGTGAATTGAATAAACTATTTTCCACTTAAATCAAAGAACCTTTGATCCAAAAAATTTTGTTCAATCACCTGAAGCATTCATGACAGTACTTTTTAAATTATATATTAGAAAAAGTACCGAAACCATCTCAAAGGACACAGTCCGGAAATTCGTGAACAGATAAAACTTGAATGGAAAGAACGTCCAACATCAATATTATTTTACGTTTTTTATAGTGACAAATCCAAGCACTTACACACGTTGTCGTTCCAGTTGGGTCAACCCAGTAAAGGGTTAACAACCCAAGCACAAAAATGTAAAAAAAAAATGAGAAGAAAATGTTGGAAATGTACCATCCGTCCGTTTCATATATCAAAAGCATTTTCGCATTATTCAGTGTGGATATGGATATACATTTTAGAGACAGAGCTATATATCACTTTTAAACGAGAAATTATATATAAAAAAAATTCTTTTTTATTTTTAATGTGGGCGGTAAGAACTAGATAATAATACTGTGTGGAAATCATGAAATAAACTGAAGGGCGGTGGTTGCTATATATGCGAAAAAGAAAATTCATTGGAATATTACATATAATCAGCATGGCACTTGATTATATAGATAGATGTCTACGTCGAGGGCTACGGGTTTTTAAATTTCATCTTCAGGCATAATGAAAATCTCGACTTTTCAATCGCAATTACAATTTTTGTCGAAAACCTCTGATGCGTCTTAAATCTGTCTGCATAATAAATAGGCAAATATTTAGTTGAAATTATAAATTAATAAAAAAAAGTCTATGTGTAGTGTATATGCCAAACAGGGTGGATCGATTTTTGTCTTTTTTTCCTTTTAAACACATACCGTCAGAGCCTCCTGATCATTTTTTAGCAGAACTTTTTTTTTGCGTTTTAAGGGTAATTTTTGATTAGAGCTGTGTACGCATTTTTTTAAAACTCATATAGTGTGCAAACATTTACCGATGGGTACAATGAGATTATTCAAAAAATGTCGGGGCAGGAACGTTTATTTTACTATTACGTCGAATTCGAAAAAATCAGTTCTGTAAACAGAACCTGACTTGTATCATTTTGTATTTAAATCGATCGGTATTTATGTAGTGGGTAGTAATTAAGCAACCGAAAAATGTGTATCTCGAATGAAATTAATGGTTTCGACTAAATTGAATGAGAGATAGCCAATGCATACCCAATGTATTAGCTTTGAAAGCACTATGGGTGGTGTGGAACACAAAAATCCGTCAAACCACACAGAAAATAAAAAATTATCTTGAGCCACGTTTCCCATGTTTGTTTGAACCAACAATCTCATGAGGAATTCACAACAAAAGAGTTTTTGAAAGTTGGGAGAAAAATGTCAAACAAATTTGCATTTTATTGTTAGTGCAACGCCAATCCGAAAGTCTTTATGAACTTTTAAAAGTTACCTTTCTTACTAAGTGAATGTTTTTGTTGCTGAAAAAGGATGTCCTGAAAGAGTTTGAACTCAGCTTTTCAACGCCATTATTCGTATAAATTTATACGTCAGAGAGAGTTTTTTTCTCCTTTGTTACGATCTGTCAGTTTTTCTATTCTGCGATTTAGTATGGAAATGAAATCTAAAATTGAGATATCTTTGCTGTTTTAAGTGGTTTTTCTTCTTTTTTTTTTACCAAAATGTTTTAAAATGTGTTTGGAATCGATTGGCATTAACAGATTGCGTGAAAATATTTTTTTCTATTTTATTATCTTGTTAATGTCCAAACACACTTTAAAACATTTTGGTCCAAAAAAAATATGAAAAACCACTTAAATCAGCAAAGATATCTCAATTTTAGTTTTCATTTCCATACTAAATCGCAAAATAGAAAAACTGACAGATCAACAAAGCAGAAAAAAGCTCTCTCTGACGTATAAATTTATAATACTAATGGAGTGGATTCACATGCCATTGCAGTGGCACTAATATAGTTATTTTTCTTGAAAAGTGCTGCCCAAACACATTTGCAAGGAAATTTCTAATTCGTTCTGCAATCGAAGATTTTGATGTTCTTGTTGTTTGTACAGTCGGGTACTTGCAAATGAGTGACGCATTTTGTTTCAGCTGTTTTTCAGCTGATCCACTCATTCAAACAAATGTTTGAACGCTCGTTTATACGGGTGAACAATGTGTACCCACATACGAATGGTTAAATGGCAAAACAGTTTAAACACGTAAAACCATTTTTGTTTGTGTGAGTTGATCATCTGAAACGGAATAAGTCACTTATTTCAAAGTTTTATTAGAGTTAATGCGTTTATGCTTTAACACGTAGATGCTATATACTCGAACCGTACCATTAAAACATAAAAAAGTTAAATTAGGGAGCTTTGGCGGACATGGAACACTATGTGCTTTTTGGAAAAAATTAAATTTTTTGAAGCGATCCACCCTAATGCCGAAGCAATAATGTGTAAATTCTATGTGTTATACATTATGCATACAGTATATTCTCCACGGACGATCTTGGAGAGGGCAGGGTAGAGGTACTTGAAGAATATAATGTTTACTTCGTAATAAAATTAATAATCGATTTTATTCAGGGAATGGATACGCATACACACCATTCAGTTGGTGTACGATATACAGCAAATAAATAATAAGCTCTTCGATACTCGATTCAATTTTATGCGATGAATTGTGTATGAATGTCAAACAA
The DNA here is from genome assembly GCF_014529535.1 of Bradysia coprophila. Lineage (NCBI taxonomy): Eukaryota > Metazoa > Arthropoda > Insecta > Diptera > Sciaridae > Bradysia > Bradysia coprophila. The sequence goes on along the minus strand of NW_023503972.1, from coordinate 4,656,139 downwards.
AACCATTTTGACCGGGGAGGATATGTGGTACTAGACCGATAAACCGAATGCTTTGTCGGTATTTACGGCGATAAATGGATGAAGTTTGATACCTTGAGTGTTTTGGCCATTCTGATCACTCAGAATCGACTGTCGACGACGCCTACAGTGACCGGAAAAAATCGTTTTTCGATGACGAGAATTCTTTTGTTCCAATGGGGAAGAAGATGTTGTTTAAAGCTCTGCCGTAGTAGACAGGTCACATTTTTCCAATATTCTCCATTCAACCATTTAAATTACGAGACAAAGATGACACTATGCAGTATTTCGGTGGAATATCTATGGAATCACTCCACAGCGGCATCCTTGTTTTATAGATTTAACGGAGGAAAGAGTGAGAAAGAATATTGGAATCGTAAGACTGTGATTTTAAACAATTTGAGAGAAGATTATATCAGATAGGGAAAACTACGATGTGTATATCTACTTTATTCTACTCGACTCACTGTCCATCATCCATCGAAAGTGGCTCAAATGACAGATAGGTCCTATGAAAGACGAAATATACTAGTTTTTTGGACCCTCCTGAAACTTATGGGCTCTGTGACACCTCAAAAATGCAATTTATGGAGGTGTTGTCAAAGATTGTTATGGCAACACTGAAATGTGGACGTCATTTATCATGGCAGAGTAAAATAAACCAGGCAGGAGTGATTGACTTGACAAGGGACCTGAATTATCTAATAGCCTAATTAATTCAATTGATGCCAGTGTTCATGGTGTTCCTTTGAGTTCATTTTCATACAGTATATTCGGTCCATTATTTAAAAATTAACCTCTCCTGCTTGGTTAATTTTACTATGCCGTGCATTTATCTATATCCTCTAAACAAAAAGCAAACTGAACATAGGAAGGGCGACATCGAATCAATTAATGCTCAAGAACCGAAAGCTGAATAATAGGTGGTAGCTAACAAATGCAGTGCAAAACTGCGACATAATTTAATTTTGCAGACGAAAAATGACGTTCGTATACTTGCGTGTTTTCCTCCCTGAAAGTTTTCTTCCCCATAAAACATTCAATTAAAGATGAGAGCGTTTGTTCACTGAAGTCTTTTATAGCTTTCTACCGAAGATAGTGTTAAGTGGCGAATAAAAATAAAGCTGAATAGACAGTAATTTCAGACGGCTGAGACGGCAAAACTAAGCAACGAGCAAAATTTTATGGTTAATAGATGGTACTTATCAATGTGACAAATGATATAATAAGGAATGTAGTTGATTTTTTGTTTATTATTGACCAGACCAGGGACTATGGGTAAACAATTTCTCATATTTTTTTTGGATATTTCCTGATTTTCCTAGATTTTCGCCAAATTTTCCTTAGTTTTCCCAAACAAATATTTTTGACAAAATTTAGAAAAATTGGAAATTTCTGTAAAATTTAGTTAAACATGGGGAAATGTTTTCCCAAGGATAGTCTCTGTGTTGACTGAATCAATTTTACAAAATTTCGTAACTGAATAAATCTCTAATCTACCTCAACCCAACACAATAACTGGATATAAAGTAAGACTTAAAAATTTTAAGTTAAAATTGAAAAGCATCTTTAACAACGACTCCAACACTTGGACCTTCTTCGTCGGACCAAGCACTTTAGGCAAATCAAAGTCAAACTTCTCTTCAGTCGTATTATAAAAATCGTTTCAATGCTTTGACATAAGGTTCAATAAAACGGAGCAGGTACATATAAAATGCCTCACTGTTCCTGTCGGCATCTTCAGAAAGATTTGTTCACCAAATCGTTCTGATTGAGGTGACAATTTAGCCGTGTATGCCCTGTTTATGTCTAGTTCTAGTGATGCTTTTTGGTATAGTTTACCCATCCTATACGGAGCTGAGATCGAAAAACACTCAAGAAGTTATTTCCGATCTTTTTACAAGTCCCTTTACTAACATCCTTGAGATAAAGTTTCACTGAAAGCTTTTTTTTAATTTTATTGCATTCGCGGTGTGATTCCCCGAAAAATTACTTATCTAGAGCGCTAATTCATACATTAATAGTCCTGCAGTCATATGTTGTTGTCTCATTTTTGCTCATGCAATAAAGCATTGTATTTCATATGGAGTAGGATCCTCGAGCGACAGCGAATAAAGTACTATTAAATACTGCAGTAAAATTGAGTAGCTGCACATTAAAGCACAGTACAAGAGGCCTTTTGTTAATTAATTTTATATGTGTGCCAAGTATCACAAAAATGTTTCCTAAGTAATAAACTAGGCCCCACCTATTGGGTGGGTCAGATCCCTTGATTGTTTGTCTGAGCTTCTCAATAGTATTTTTATTGACAATGATTTATTGATTTATTTCAATGAAATGTAATTTTGTATGTTGATTGCCACAAAAACGCATTTAGAAGAAGAACTACTAGAACGGTCTAATAAATCTCTCATTGAAGATTTAATTCTGTTTAGTTTCACTGAAAATCTTCGAAACTATGTATATAAAATGCCCCGGTAAAAAATGACGTATGTTTTCAATAACATTTAAACTCGTGTCAATTGCGGCCCTCGCTTCGCTCTGGCCGCAAACTTCACACTCGTTAATTTTTGTTCTATTTATTCGGTTTTGTTTACAAGGCAAAGTGACATAACAAGGAAAATACTATTGAAATAGATATACAAAAATTCTGTTAGCAACATCAGCTTGTTCGTTAGACCAACATAATCTATCTTGGAACCTAACCTCAGGAATTTATTCCATTCTCCACCAAACATTTTGTTTTTAAATCGGTTGAGAATTACTCCAGTTGTCGTGTTAACAAAAAGCAGAAAAGGCTTCTTCGAGAACTACTCCCAGATGGTTGAACCGATACCGCCCATTTTCGAATTTGACCTGAGGATTTCAATACTTCGTCGATTCAAAAAAAGTTTTTGAAAATCGGTTGAGATTTACTCAAGTTATCGTGTTAACAAAGAGCAGAAAAGGGTTCTTTCAAGAACTACCATTAGATGGTTGAACCGATACCACCCATGTTCGAACTTGACCTGAGGATTTCACTACTTCGTCGAATAAAAAAAAGTTTTTGAAAATCGGTTGAACTTTGCTCCAGTTATCGTGTCAACAAAGAGCAGAATGGGCTTCTTTCGAGAACTACCACCAGATGGTTGCACCGATACCACCCATTTTCGAACTTGACCTGAGGATTTCAATACTTCGTCGACAGGGACGCCTACTTGTGTTTGGGAGTTGTAGTGCTCATACAACAAGCGAATCTGGGAGTAGTGGTGCTCTTTAAAGTAAAACTGGAAAGATGTAGTGGTGCTCATCATTCAAGTAGTGGTGCCCGAGCCTCGCTTGTCCTTAGAAAACGGCGCCCCTGTTCGTCGATTAAAAAAAAGTTTTTGAGAATCGGTTGAGATTTACTCAAGTTATCGTGTTAACAAAGGGCACACAATTTTAACATTTAACGTTTTTTCATCACATTTCCATACATTTTTAATCATAGTGAACGTGTTACGTACGGTGTATTTTCTTTTGTAAAACCCATGACTTACAGTCAAGGGAATTACGTAGAAGCATCCAATGTATTCTGGTTTACTACCTGCCCCATGGGAAAGTTGATTTCCAACTAGGAAACTACCGAAAATAGTCCGCCTCCACATGTAATGGATGATTTTCGCTGAGGGCAAATTGCTATGCAATGGTCAACTTTCGCACGGAGCAGGTAGTTAAATAATTTTCATACGGTTTGCAGACTGCACTAATCAACTGTTACATCCAACTGTAGAAAACGATTACATCAAATGATTAGAAGTTTGTTAAAAAAAAGTCGCAAATAATTCTGGTTATTGTCGCCTGTAAAAGAAGAGTGCATTCCGCAACGGTACCTTCTTATTTTTAATGACCTTTACCTTCATTGACAAAAAGTTTTAGATGATGCACCAAGTTTAAGTGGCTGCTTGTTGATAAAATCAGTTTGAAAGTTTTCTCAAAACATTTTTTTGCATCGATTTTCAACACATAAAATCCTTCGACAACGTAAATATGTTATTGAATGTTCACATCCGGCTTCTTCACATTTCTAGTGAACTCAATTTCAGTTGTAAAGGAAGCCAATGATAAAGTTATGACTTACCAGTCAAAGTGTAATGAGCAAAAAAACCCTTCCATCTACTCGGGTTATTTACACACAAAAAACTGTATCAAAAGGAAGTTTAAGAAGACGTAAAAATGAATGTTACATTTTCTATAGACTCAATTAAAAAGTTCACTTCGTCGTCGTCGTCGCCTGGATACTGAAATCATTTTTCAAATATTTTTCTTTTCTTCAATAAAAAAATTTCTGTTGCAATCAAGAGTTATTATAACGGCGTAACGAGCTGCATGCAGTGGCAAATTGTATTGAATTTACTTCACAATTCAATTTTGAATTTTTATCCGTAGAAAAGCGGCAATGCGTTTCTTCTATTGTTGGTATATACGAATGAAAAATCGTTTTTCATCAGAATGAAAATATCAGTTCCAACAGACAGAACATTATTTCCATTAGACTTTTCACCTTCCATATTTTGTCGCTCGTTAATTACTTAATCTTATCAAAGTTTTTGTAAATGACAGCAAAAACTGTCTTCCACCCCTTTCTTACATATTCACCTCCAACATCCATCAAAGTCAAAACAGACAATTAATATCAATTTAATTGGTGAAGGATTTTATAAGATAAACATTTACGCGTGATGATACAGGCGGATTTTGTGTCGTTTTATATTTTCATTTTTATATAATACACTCCGTGTGTGACACGTGTGTGTATGAATACACTCCACATTATAAATGTAAACATAAATATACACACGGAAACAAATACATATACACACTCACACACGCGGCACCCAAGCAAAACATTAAATAAAATCATTAATTTCGTGTTTAGCTGTTAGCTCTGACACAAACATTTTCATGGACATGGCAGATTTGCTCTTAATTAAGTGGATTTTATGTTTCAAAATTATTTTTCTGAAAGCTTTTGTATACACTTTTTTCGGTCACAGTTTAATACGACTACATGCGCTCGGGAAATTACATCAAGGATTATGAGACTTTGAGGATGAAAAAAATGAGATTTTGATATAAATGGTGTGCCTCAAAGCACACGTAAAGGCATCCGTGGTAGGCGCATGTTGACGAGCATCTTGATCTCAAAATTTTCTGATAAAGTTTTAGCGTTCCAAACTTAACTACCTACGTGTTGTTCGTATACATGTGACCCAGGGCCTATTTAAAAGAATTTTTTTTCTGAATTCCAGAAGATTTTTGCGCATTTTGATAAATCAAAAAGCCAACCAGTCAAAAGGTATGACCAATAGGCCGTCTTATCTTGAGCAGACTATCCATCATTTATTGCAAAAAATTTACAAATTCGCAGACAAACCCTCGTATTAGTGTTCCGAAGACTCTGAAAGAATCAAGGTTCTGAAAGTCTTTCAGGTTAACACACTTTCGAGTTGATCATGAAAGCGGTGGAAACAAAATATTCCTGTAGCGCCAACTCGGTTTGAGAAACTTTATATGACGATTTCAACTTACCAAAACATTTTTTTTTCTAAGTTGAACTTTCACGCAATATGTAATGAATGCGTTTAACAAATTTGATTTCACCCGCCTTCGTGAGTGTATTAACCTGTGCTTTCAGAACCTTGACGCCTTCTGAGTTGATTACGAAGGCGAAGGATCAGAAAAATGTTGACTTAACAAACAAAAATATTTTCTTCAAATTGACAATTCACACAAACTGCAGTGAGTGTGTTTAATTTCGTGCCTTCCGTCTCCGGTGTCGTTTAGGAAAAACCTTGTTCCTAACTTAGGAAAATGCCTATTTCTTCGTTACGTTGTACGTTACGTTACTCCGGACTGACATGAGACCATACCTGTTTTATATTTTCATTGCAGCCAACACCTACTTGTTTTGATTTTCCTTTTTTGACTATAGATCATTTTCATTATACGGTACTCGTCAACGTAACCCCACTTAATTTTTCGTCAAGTAAACCTCAATCAATTGACGGTAGCTGCGTTCAATTTACTGGCTTTTGCATGAAAATCGTTCGTTCAATTCATTCGATATTTTTCGACATGTCTGACAGTTGGGATCGTGTCTGACGTTTACAAGGTCATGAAAATGATCAGTGGTCGCCTGTACCTGGGTCTTTCACAAAATAGTAGATAGCACACTGGTTAGGAAATTTTTATTTTGGTGGTTTAGCTTGTGCTGTATAACTCAAGACGAAAACATGGGGTACAATGACACAATACTACAACTTCGAGACGAAAACAAGATTTAACATGAATTCCGAACGAACGCAGACAGTGTCACTTAAATTTTCTAGTGGCGCCTCCACAAACTTAAGGCCGATCTGGAAAATATCCACTGAACCGTTTAAATTTTTGGTACCAGCTGCCTCCGTTGGTGACTGTTCTTTCAGAACCCACATTATCACCACGAAAAGCACGCGTTTCGTAAGAATGACATAAAATCGTCGATTCGTTCAGTTACATTATGGCATCCGCAAATAAAATATGATTCGGCTAGAGCATTATTATATATCAAGCCAATAGGCCGATAAGTCTATCCAAACAAATTGCCGTCATTAAGTAATTTTATGAATGAAAACGCAATATCCCTTAAATTTTTTGTTGATCCCAACAAAATGCCATCATTATTGATAATGCTGGCACAACTTTAATTACGTCTCGGATTACATTAACAATATTCAACGTAATATACCGTTATTATGTGCGATCTATCAATCCAACATTTAATGAGACAGTTGGATACGAAGAAGTCATATAAGTGGAGAAGCTGGATTTAATGTCTTTATTCGTTTGTCAATGGATATTATCTGTCCGTTTTTTCAGCTTTAATTTCTTCGTTGTATTAAGGTCGGTGGAAGGTGTACTGTACGTTTTATGTAGCACCTTGGCAACTACTGGACGGATATGAGTTTAATTTTAAAAGGGATTTTGGGATTAATGGGATTATTGTACGGCTAAGGATAGTTTCAAAACCATTCATTAGGTTATACTAAAAAAAGTTTTCATTTTCTCGGAAACAACTTGTTGCTTTCAACAATTTTCCTTGTAGCTAAGACGATTTTAATTAGGTGTAGTTAATAGACCTTGAATTCCACCGTCAGTCAATTACTTAAAAAGCGTGGGTTATTTCTTCCATCTACATCTACAATCTATGTGCACCTAGACCACTTTTAAAATTTTTCAAGTTTAATGTCAAAAAAATAGCAGTCGAGGGTTGTTATAGTGGGCAACGCACACAAAACATACGATTTTTATTGATTCATTATTCATTGTCAATAAATTAAGATTGGCTCACCTAGTTTGTGTATATTACGTAGGTGGAAGCACGGGGTTTCAGGGGGTTTCGAACATTTAGTTTTTTCATGTTGCAGATATTGCAGTGTCAAATTCTGTCCAAGATGTGACATATTTGCAAGGTATTGGCCTTTTTCACAAAGTATAATCAGCGTAACCTTCGTAAAAAGAATCTTGAATCTGACAAGAGCACGTGTGCCAACGTGTAAAAAACAAATGTTCGAAACCCCCTGCTGAACCGTGGCGATCCTCTTGTCAAACGGACAGTACATAAACAAATTCCATAATTTATCTGCTCGCTGTTTGTAAAATAAACGAGTGTAAGATGATTGTCATTACCGTAAATTCCGTGGAAGGTTCGAATCTGTACGATTAATGTGATCTTCGCCAGTTGAAAGATGTGAAAGTCACTTCGACGCTTACAGGAAAGTAAACCTCCTAGGTTTAAAACTCTGTACTAGGGGCTTAGCTCTGCGAATCATCAATGCCTAGGGTTCTAAGATGGAAAGGCGTGCGAATTTGGCTGTAGTGTGTAAAAATGTAGGTATGTTTGCTGTAACTTTCATATTTAACTTCAGTTCAATTATTCAAATTTCGTACCAAATGAATGCAATGCAATGAAAATACCCGAAATTTTTGCACAATGACAGTCTGCGTAAAAATAATGATATCGACAGTATTTCCAGTTCGTGGTCCCTACTTACTCGGTAATTCTATCCTTTTAACCTGAAGCCTTCCATGAACTGATTTTTACTTGATCCTAGAGTTATTATTTTTTTTTTTATTAAATGCAGCTGTTTTACTAAGTAAAACACGCACGAGGGCCACCGTTTGGGCCCATTGTGCTACCACCTAGAGTTATTAAGTGGACCTGTTGACCAGTTTTAAAAATTACTTTTTGCAACGGACTGTACATAAGTCTCAATGCTGTACAAATAAAATGCGTGAAATTTGGCCTAATTCTGAATTTCTGATAAATGCAAAATTATTTTAAAATGTTCATTCAGGCCACTTTCGATGTGAAAACCAGAAAATGCAGTTCAAGTCAGGTCAAAGTTAATTTCCTCTTCGCATTAATGACGAGAATCTGTAGAATCGGTGAATCTATTAATTACTTCGTTTGACCAAAGTATCATTTAGTATAGGTTTCTTCCAAGGTCGTTCAAAATGTCAATCATCGCGTCATCCACAGAGAAGCCAACACAACCTCACTTTGAAGTTTTAACGAAGAAATTTGTTAAAGTTGCGGTTATGTTTGCTTCTGTGGATGACGGTCGGTTGTTTTCGGCCTGCCAAAATTCGTTTTTACCGTACGATGGAAGAAACATATTAATGCAAAATCTTTTACTTCAAATGTTTTGCCATTCATTTTATACAATTTAAGACCACATTAATCTTAGGTCATTGCTTATTTTTGTCATTTCTGTCGATAACAAACGATAAGCCGTTTTCAAGACATCATTTTTGAACATAAATTTCAATTAAATTTTCAGGTTAATAATAGATTTACAGAAAGACCTAAAATCAAATGACATTTTTATCCTCTTTCCATTTTTTTTGCTGCATTCAATAATCCTGTGGCTCAAACGATTAAGCGATTTAATATTCTGAATGGAATGTCGTTGCATTGTAATTATGATAAGCTCATTAAAATCCGAAGCCTTTTCCACACAAAACATTTAACTTTATTTCAATTAATTTATTGAATTGAGGTCGAACCGACAAATTAATGTACCAAAACGTTTCTGTGTGTGTGCATTATTGTATTTAACAATGCACAAAATGTAGTAAATTGAAACGGTCTGTAGCTTTTCGCCCATAAAAATATGTATCAGCCATACGAAATAGTTATTTGTTAACCAAGGTGAGAAAATAGGAAATTCCACCAAGAGCGAAATTTGGAATTTCCTATTTCTGCGCGAGTATGAAAAAGCTTTTGTTGAGCCACCAAAAAATTAAATTCCATTTGTTACACTTCCAATAGTACATTTCGCACCTAGGACTAAAAGTCTTTTTTTAGTGTGTAAGAGGTTTCCAGAAGGCGAAGTCGCACTTTTCGGGTCCTAGGTATGAAATAGTAGATTACGGTACCTGGTTACACATTTGTATTTTGACGTGGTGGCTGCAATCACTAATTAAGCCCTTCCAATTTTGATGTCAGTCATCTTGAGTGCCTTTCAGAACCTTACTTAAAAACGAAGTGAATGATTTTATCTGCTACCAAAGCACGACATCGTAAATACATAGCCAGAAGGGGCTGATTTGACGAGGGACAATTTATTTCAGTAACCAGATCAGCAAGCACCGAGTCTCAAGTCTCAATTGAAGTCCATGAAATCAAACTTGCATCGAATGCACTCTCACTTGAAATTCATTTTATAAAGTCAACTGCTCCTATTTCTAGATCCCTTATTTGACTTTAAAAAAATGTACTGCTCCTGCTAGTGTATTTGCTATGCTGGGATGTAAAGTGCAATTTGCTGCTTTAGTGATAGTATAGTATGGGCTATGCATACAATCGTACTACCACTAAAGCAGTAAATTCCTCCTAACAGATACAGTAATGAGCAGGTAGCCGTTTTTCAATCAAATTTGTATTCAATTGAATTAATGGGAAAGATTACCTATACCATGTTAAAATGAAACAAGAAGTGGAATGCATTGATGTACCATGTTCTCACTAATGATTCGGTAATACACATAATTGTCGTTATGATATTTCCATTAAAGCTTTTCAAAATCATTTAGCTTTTTCTGACATTAAATTCCTGTAAGGTCTTTGTTAGCAACGAAGGTTGGAATTTGAAATATTTGTTTAGTGAAAATGGCCTTTGATTGAAATTATTACGTTTCGGACTCTTAGAGAGTTACGAGTACAACAAACGAGTGTTACTTTTAAGAGAAAAATTGGTTTGTGGATGATAACTTATCGCACTTGGAGAAATCTTTGCAAATGTGTAAATTTATGTGTTTTGCAAGGGTTTCTCCAAGTGGGTTAAGTTATCGACCACAAATCAATTTTTCCTTTAAAAGTAACACTTTTTTGCATGCTTTAATGGTTTTACTTTCTCAAAAAAAGATTTTGGTTCAGAGAAATCATCAAAAAACGAATATTTTTGCGCACAAATGTAGGCTAGAAAATTTCCATGGGGTGAGGGCTCTTAAGTGTTTCAGTTTTATGATATTTTAGCTCACACTTTTGAAAACACCTCAGTGAATTCAATTTTTGCGCCAAAATATGATAAGCTAAGATTCACTTAATTGACTGGTAACATCGATGACTTCCAAAACTCTGATAAATCCAAAATTGTGTTTTCTTAAGGTTTTTTTTGCGCAAACGATGCGAACTCGCTTCGCTTCTATCGACAATCTCACATTTAGTGCGCAAAACCTCATTTACTAACTAGTTATCAAAACAGCTATTTCAGTCTAGTAAAAAAACGCGAATGGTGAAATCAAGCCAATTCGCACCAAGGCTGTATACTGTATACCCAAAGTATACAGCCTTGATTCGCACAAGGTGCCATTAGTCTTTTAGCTAAAAACATTTAAGAAATATGACTTTGTTTGAAATTCAAACTTTGAATAGCCTTTGCGTAAAATTGCTGTATTTATCGTTCGGACAATCCTACACTTTACAGAATTCGGTCACTGGGACGTATACCTAGTCCGTAGCAATTATAAATGTTGATTGATTCGATTGATTTCGATTCATTTCGATCATCAACTCTACTTAGTGGCAGGCGAATAAGCAAATGATTGACAAACTAATTCTCTGATTAAGCCTGCTTCCTGGCAACAAACATCAATTTCAATTAATTAGCGCTGGTTATGTACGTTGCTATTCGTATCACTCATGCTATTTTGTGGTTTGGTTCAATGGAATAATAATTCCTTTTTTTATGTAGGCAGCGATAAACAATTTTGGATGTACGTACATACAATGGCACAACGGGCTAAATTTTATAGCATTGATGTGTCTAGTATGAATATATTTCATATATGTAATGTATGTTGCCATCTATCACACTCCGTTTATTTTTTGCTGTTGTTGTTGATCAAATTTACCTCATGCACACACAATCTAACGAAATATGTAAATATATCGGGGAGTATAATTCGGTTTAAAATTACGTCCATCAGACACTATACTACGTAAGGTATACACAATTCAATTGACTGTGGAACATTTTCAGCCTGTTATCGACAATATATATATTATATCCAACTTACTTCTTTTATGGTTCTGTAAGCCACCACCACACAACGTTGTCTTGTAAGAAAAAAAGGCGTATGTTTATTCTTCAATTCTCCAATATTCATCGGAAAATGTTAGACTAAACACAATTTACAAACCGCTGGGCTATTGTTCGATTTTTCTCGGATGGGGCGAGAATGGATAACACGGTTCCAATTATAACCTGCACCGAATGGTAGTAAAATCGTACGATTGTATATTCTTTAATAGAGCCACTTAATTCACTCTACCTTTTCTTTTTGTGTTAAAACAAAAACAAATTTCATAAAAAACTATGAACCCGAACCGCAGACGAAAGGCGATACAACCTTCCACAGCACTGGTAAATCTAGAACTGTTTCCACACAACGTAGATTACTCACCATTGTACGAGAAAAAAAGCACACGGCCTGAACTTCTCTAATACTCGTGCCACAACTTGGGGTAGTTATGTGCAAAAAAACGAGCGCATGGCAAATTCACACAGAGTTTCGGTCCTGCATTAGAAGAGAGAATCATCGATAATTTTCCTTTCTTTTTCACTTCAATTTTTTTTTGTAAACAAAATTGTAAGAAGAAAATGTTTTACGAGAGTTTCAAAGTTAGGAACGTGCCCGTAATTCGTGAGATGTTGCTGGTGTTATTATTTTTGTTTGGCGTTCAACATTTTATCGGTAGACATAGTCAATATATTTGTGGCTGGAATAACCATACATAATATATAAATACGGTTTGAAGGCTCGGAAGATTTATACACGACGAGTCCATGTGGAGTGGATTGAGTTCAACTCCATTAATTACTACACCGTACGATATCCTATGTTTGTTCATAGTACATAATTCGAGGTGGTTCACATAATGGGTGGTAAATGGGTATATAGATTTAGAGCACATAGTTCATCAAAGAGGTTACAGACCGGAAGCAAGATTAGAATTGATCTGAAAAGTCGTCTGTTATCGGCAAAGTGCCGGCCAATAATCTGTAAGCGATGAATTTCTTTTGTCTTTACATATGATAAAACTATTGAAGTAAAAGATTTAAAGATTAGAAAACAGTTTGATCGATAGAAATAATATAGTTTTCATGTGTTCGGCGCGATAATTCTCAAATGCAGTGGTCTTTTCCTATTATAATGATAATTCAGGGAATTAAATGTTTATTTTCTCACCTGGAGCTCAGCTCTGGAAAATAAACATTTTCTCGTCTAAATTGTCTCTGAAATGACTAAAATCATCAATTTTTCGTTGATTTCTTCACAAGTTTTTTCTTGGACAAAACCGAATTTCTGCTAAACACACATGAAAAACGTGAACGGGCGTGATCACCTCAAATTTTAAAATCCAACTCGGTCGATTTTCGGCAAAATCCGATTGAAAAAACAAATTTCGCTTTTGTTGGAATTTATAGTTCCCTTCTTACGGTAAACAAATAACTATTAAAGACTAGAAACAAATTGTTTAAACAATAGAATTAATAGATTTAAGGATTATACGTGTCATTGCTGTCAAAAGAATATATTTCATGCAACATTACATTATCGACCAGTTTAATTCAGTCCACGGTCAGACTTTTCATTGATTGTAAAACATTCCGAGTAACAATTTCCAATCCTAGTTGAAAATTGATAAAATATCAGGAGCTCGTCTGCTTGAGAAGTCAAGAAAATTATTGCGACGCAACATCCTGACCTGACCCTACTTTGTATCAAAAAACCAGTTTTGTGGTGTCCTGTCAAGGAATGCAGTCCATCGCTAACTTAGGCAAATAAGCAAATCCAATACTATTGGCCCAATACTCATCCAACACTTATTAATTTCAGACACACGATGAATATTTAAAGAAAAACAGCCACTTCATGCGGCCTGTGAGCCGAATTTCATGAATCACGAAAGTTTCGAAAATGAACCGCTCCTGCCTGGTTTATATTACTCTGCCGTGCTTCACACTATAGAATACCTTGGATTTCCCCTTACTCAGTGAGTCGACCTCGACGTGTTACAAAATTGAGGTACATAGTTCCCATACCATACGTCACATACGTAAGACCCAACCAGTGAAATGTCAACTACTAGCGACACCTATCTTCTAATAGACCAAGCATAAAGGTTACAATTCTCTTCAAAAATACGGCAATGCACAACAGACCCATTAGAGGTCCATTTTATCCTACATATCTTATCGTACGGTAGGCGTAAACGTATAAGAACTTAGTACTTCGTATGGGTCTTCTAATCGCCTTCCACAATCGTCTCAATTCAATTTACTGGTTTGTTCGAAATTTGCGTTATCAATAATTGTAAATTGACTATCAAGTGGATAGTATCCTCAAACCGCTAACCGTCATTAGCAACGCAATTCATGTTTGAACAAACAATTAATAGAGAACTTTAGCAAATCACACAATAACGACAAAACCAATAATTCTCAACAATAACGAAAACGATATTGACACGGAAAAATTTTATCATTGTGAATGAGGTGAGATGGGTAAATATGTTCACAAATCATGGTGTGTCATGTGGTGGTAGAATTCAAACTTTCTTGTGAAAGTAGATACTTTTATCAAAAATTAAATTCGAAACAACAAAAATTTCAGGTTTCTATATAAACTGTGGCAATGCTCCGCGCGAGATTAGATAGAGACATTTCGCACTCATATATGCACTTTTCAATGGCTAACTTGATTTAGAAAATTTTTACGAGTACTTGGTGATAGGTTGGCGGTAGATTCAGTTGCGTTTCAGGCACATATATTTTTGAGATGCAGATTTTATTCTAATACCGACGCATATTGTATCAGGGATACCGGTATCCCAACCTAGAAAATGTGGATTTTGTATCACGAATACCGGTATCTCAACTGAGATACACGCATTTTGTATCACGGATGCCGGTAAACCGAGTGTAGATTTTTCTTTTACTTATACCGGGATACTGGTATCCCAACTGATATTCACGCATTTTGTATCACGGATGCCGGAATCCCAACTGATATACACGCATTTTGTATCACGAATGCCGGTATCCCAACTGATATACACGCATTTTGCATCACGGATGCCGGTATCCCAATTGATATTCACGCATTTTGTATCACGGATGCCGGTATACCGAGTGTAGATAATTCTTTTACTTATACCGGGATACTGGTATCCCAACTGATATTCACGCATTTTGTATCACGGATGCCGGAATCCCAACTGAGATACACGCATTTTCTATCACGAATGTCGGTATCTCAACTGAGATACACACATTTTGTATCACGAATGCCGTAATACCGACTTAGAAAGTGTGGATTTTCCTTTTATTTATACCGGGATACCGGTATCCCAATTGAAATACACTCATTTTTGTATCAGGGAAACCGGTATCACTACTTAGAAAGTGTCGATTTCCTTTTAGTTATGGCTGACATAGCTCTCCTTTAGAGCGCCAAATTGGCAAGGAATTTAGAGTAGCGCTAGATTTCTACGTTAATAGTGTAATTTCGCGACTATACGGCAGTATATAGACAATTTCAACCCGAAAAGTTATGTGCTTCTATTTGAATTTCATTTTTGTTTAAGTATCTACTTTCACAAGAAAGTTTGAATTTTACCACCACATAACACACCATGATTTGTGAACATATTTACTTATCTCGCCTCATTCACAATGATAAAATTTTTCCGTGTCAATATCGTTTTCGTTATTGTTGGGAATTATTGGTTCTGTCGTTATTGTATGATTTGCTAAAGTTCTCTAATGATACCGAAGCGAATGGCAGTAGCACAGTCGTATAATGTCTCTTCGTGTTCGTATTGAAAATGAAAGTTTCTAAATTTTTTCATTTAAAATCCACGTGATGTTTTGTTGGCTTTACTCGTAAATAATTCATCAAACTATTCACACCTCCTCAACGTGAAACCAACAATTTATTTTTTATTTTTATTTAATTCAAACATGCGAATTTTAGGTATATACTCACCGCTATGACTATTCACTTGGGGAAATCACATCAAGAAAACAAAACCAGTTCGTTTGGCTTGTATCTATATTATATGATTCCCCAACGACATAGTGCACCGTAAAATGCGTACTGTGTTTGCGGTTAAAACTGATGTGTCGTCACAAGATCGCTATAAGAATAATAAGGCTCATGGTTTGAACATTCTCACTTCAAACTACCGAGCAAAGAAAAAAAAGTTGAAAGAATGCAAGTTGAAGGTGAACTTAACTTGCGGTTACAAGACAATCAAACTATTAAATGACGTAGCCCATTTTTTCTTCGCTGTTTTTTTCGTATTTAATTTTTTTTTTACATTCAGTAGTATAACCGATTCAGGTGCCAAATTAAACTGCTTCCGCTAAATTTATCTCTCGCCAAACTAGACTGCCAAACATCAACAATGACTCATGGAAATTTCGTGCAGCGAACTATCGTAATATTTTGTTGGTCGTTAACGTTATTCCGTTTCGGTAGGTATTCAAGATCAATGAAACTTAATATAAAACCAAAATGATTCACGTGCCCCGGTGCTGGTTTTACGTACGTTATGCACCAAAATACCAAAACTAGTTGATTTTAGGTAAAGGTAAGCAATCGGAACCGGTATATTACATTGGATTGGTTTCGTTTTTATTTGTTTTTAAATTTATAAATTTATTATTCATGGAATTTATTAGAATGAACGGTCGCATGTGTCGCACATTTATGAATAACTCGTAATAACTGGTACACATGGGTAGGGATTTGTCGATCCAAACTCGTCAAAAATGTAATTAATTTACGCAAGCAACATGCAAAGCTTATTCAATTAGTACAGCGAAGTCCCTCACGTTATATCTGCACGTAATGATGTAGTAGATGTAATAGCATTGCTTTATCTATTCGCTAGATAAATGTGAAATCGAAAACGCTGCACCCACAAATTTGAATTTTATATTCTCATTCATGTCATTCATGTCATTTCACAATTCAGGCTTAATTAAACATCAGAATCGAATCAATTACTCAAAAAAAAAAAAAACACCAACGACAGTCTGTACATTTACAAGAGTACTCTTGCAATTGTCACGAAATGCAATATCAAATCATTAACGTGCAATGCAATCTTTTTTTTTCTCTGTCTTGACTCAACATCTACAGGTGCTCGATGATTAAATGTCTCCAATACTGGAATTTTATATAATTAGTCTTGAACTTGGCATCTTGTTCAATAATGTAGTTCAATTACTACTTTCGTTTTTTATACGAATGCTTAGGTCAAACGTCACCGTTAGTGGAGGTCACTATAATAATACGTAATAAGCAAAGTTGTTAAGAGAATTTTTTCTTTACGCACTATACGTAGCGAAATTATTGCATTATTCCCCCTCCCAATTCAGAATTCTACGAATATCGATTGCTGCAACGTTGCGTTTTCCATTTAATCTGTAATCTATGTAATCCAAGAGTTAACGCACTTCGAAATCTATTTGATCCGATAAGATTTTTATATTACTTTGATATGAATAATGAATGCGTGCAAGATAAATCGACCGATTTTGATGAATATGTCATACCTGGTATGTAATTCATTGATTATTATGTCATTCATTCTTCTGTATATGTTTGTTCTCGTTCTTGGATGATAGCGGCAAACCTTAGCTACTGCACTGAGGAGCAAATCCGATATTCTATTTAAGTTCATTAATAGAAAAGCCCTTTTTATTCATTAAATTCTTCATTTATTTTTCTTACATTTTACCATTGAATTATAAGAGAGATGCAAACGTAGCGCTGAATTGGTAAATACTTTTCATTTTTATTTTCAACATTTTATTCTTGGTAAATTGACTCAATTAAGGAAGTCAAGATCCCAAAAGCTTTCAACCGTATACGTTGAAAAGTCATTTCTAGTAAATTTTCTTTCGATAATAGTGAATGCTCTTCCAAGAAGCAATTAGAAATTGAAAAAGAAATTCAGAAAATTTCATGGCCAATCTTTAAGCAGACAATCCGTGAACTTATTTATATAAATCACGAAGTTTTGTTCAATTAGTTGAATGATGGATTGATCGATTGGCATAAGTCGCTTTCAAGATATTTCTGAATCGGAAAGTCAAGGTAGCAGTAAATTTTTCAACTGCTCTCAAGAAGGACTTGAGTCTACATTATAAGCTCAAAATAAAGCCGGAAATTTTCGTTGATTTAAAATCAATTCTCTAATCTTTCTCTATCTAAAAATAATTCATTCCAAACTGACAGCATTTCGTCAGAGGAAACAATTCGGAATTAAAAAAATTTCGATTTGGACACTTGATTATGCAAAATCTTATTTGAATTTCTAATTTTTGTAAATCGAAAATCCTTCAATTCATCGCGAAATTAAAATGTTTGTACAGAGCAAACGGAATCCGAATGTTTTCTCAGGTTTACATTTCGATGTTGTTGGCTTGTCGATTCACACTATACTAATCCAACCGAACGATTGTTATACAGCATGCGAATTTACATCACGATTACAATGCGTTTGGGTTTGAAGCAGCCACAAAGCAGCAGCATATATACCAGTGGTCGGTCGTTATATTTATATATAGGAGAGAATGGAGGGAGTATATCAAACACACAATTTTCCTATATCATTTTAGCAGAATGCTAAAAGTGCTTTACGATTTTTACGTCACCACCAACATATTATAGCTCAAATGCTTTAAACTCAATGTGCGTTGGTATTTCCGTCGACTTGTTGTTTCATAAATATTTTGATTTTTAATGATGTGGTATAAGCCAAGAGCTTTAGCGCTAAGACTTCATAACGTTTATGTTAGATGGTGGAGTAAGATCGTATTTTTATTGGCGACTATATTACACATCTCGTCTGCATAATAAATATTGTGTTTGTACGGAGACGTTTTAGTTTTCATCTTTTTTGTGTGTGTTTTTTTGGTGTTTTGTTTTAAGTTCAGTCGGTGACCACTTAGGGGACATTGAAATTGGTTGGTTAAATAATAATTGTGAATTAGATTGTTCAGAGTTTAATTTTAAAAAAATGTTTTAAAGGTCCGAAGTGAACTTAATATCCAGCCATATAATTATTAAGGATACCCCCTCAAAAAGGTAAGTCAAAAATATGTCATATTTAAAAGGAATGTAACTGAATGCCAGATTTGAGAGGCTAAGACCGTTTTTTCCTATTTTTTTAAAATCTAAACAGCTCTTCATTTTGAGCAAAATATTGTTTTCTAAAACATTGCGTTAACGATAAACTATTTCTCTCCTCAAATTGCTACTCAAAGTCTAGTACTTCAAAATAAAAATCTTCGATTTTTCAATGTTTTCCATTTTCTATCGAAATAAGTATTAGATCTAAGCAAAATAGTATACTACGTAAGTGCTCAAAACGGCACTGTTTTTTTACATCTAACAAAAAAACAAATGCCTACAGGAGGATTAATGGACATTATAAAAAACGGTTCATTCTCGACGCATGTCGTAGAATAATTTTTTGCTCAGATTTACTTTTTACGTCAAATAATAGTTATTTTTTCAACGAGGGAAGAAAAGTTCGAAATTGTTTTGAGGGTGAGAGCGTAGCGAGAGTCACAAGTCACTAGAGATAATGGAATTTGCAAAATTTTTCACAACAAAGGCTCCTGAAGTTTCTGCGGAGGGGAGAAAAATACTAACTAATTTTAACTGTTCGACACAAATCTGTTACTTCATTTGTTTATCATAACATTTTGCTGTTTAAAAGAACTCGTTTCATGGCTCTTTGTTCATCTTGGTCGTCGTTGTCAATAACAGCTGAGTTTCTAAGTGTATTTCACAGTTCCTTTTCTAGAAATAATATAGTTCTTGTATAGTTATTTATGCAACAAGTTGCACAAGGGGGTATGTTGTTGTCACTAGATGTGATATTAAACAAGCAAAGCGAGTAGTGACAAAAGTAACTTATTTTTGTAACTAGTGGCAAACAGTAAAACATCCAGTGAAACAGTGAAAAAAGATTCTTCATACGTCACCCAAATTATGTATGAAAAAGTCACTCTTCGCAGCTCAGTTTCAGAAAGCATTTTTTTGGGTTTATTCTGATTACTAATTGCAGAAAACATTGTCTTTACAAGCAACAACGTCACTCTTGGATTTCTTTTACCAAACGTTCTGTCTCTGATTTGTACGAGCACAGCTAGTACATGGCCTGGAGAAAATTACCATTGTACAACGTGTTGCACAAACTAAATCCATTTTCCCATTCAACAAATCCAGCTGTAAGAGTCAACAGCGTCTTTTCATTTCATAAAATATCTGTCGTTGTCAAAGACATCACATGTTATACGATGGAGAATGATATTGCAACAATAGGATGTTCATTGTATGCATCCAGTAATTCAATTCAACGGTTTTGCCATTCTGTTGAAGTTTGAAGTTCATAGTTAATAATTCAATGGATGTTAGACGTCAAACCGTCACATAATATTGTCAACAAGATAGAAATTTCTACAAATTTAAAATGATTTCGTTCTCTTGCTGGAGGTAAACTGAATATAGTTACTATAATACAAGTAAAGGATCATCACTAACTTCAATATCATTTCATTTTTTTTTTATCAAATTGTCGCTTTTATAATGTGAATCAACGACATAGACTGTATGTAAGTTTGATTTTTTTTTGTGTATGCGTTATACGGGAGCAACCTAGCCTCTTTTCTACAATCTGTTTTTATTTTAGAGGGAGACAAGGGCAACAATGCACAACAATTTTATTCTGAAAGGTAGTGTTGATTGTGGGTTTTAGTTCGAAGATGGACATATTTGGTTATGCCTTTCCTGAGCTAGAACTACCTAGTGTGTGGTTTTATAATTTTATATATTCAGTTGGGACCTTGCCAAAGTTCTCACGTGCAATGTTCTCATGGGAGTGTTCACAGGAGCAAGTTTGTTTACTCAAGTCAAGTCAAGTCAGTCGGGACTATAGCCCGTTGAATTAATGTGCAAGAAAAAAAAACAAAAAAAAGTTGGGTATTCATGATCAAGAAAAATAAAATCCAGAGTGTGTATAGTGAGATAGAGCTGTAGGAGTGAAAGGGTACTAGGCCCCATTTTTTGTATGTAAATCAAGTTAATAGTAATCATAGCTATTTACATGGCAAGGGACAATTGCAAAGTCCCTAGCTTTGTAATGGATCTTACATGTTACGGCGTCGAAAGTAGTGATTAAAACATGAAAAATACTGTTTTCGAAGAAGTGTCAACAAAATTCACACGAAAACTCTATTTTTGATCTTTTTGTCCCTTGTCATGTAATAGTATTTTATCTACCTAGGTGAAATAATAGCAGTGAAAAAGTACTATTATTTCGCCGTTGGTAAATAAAATAGCGTATTCACCTCTGTCCACATGTTTATTTAGACACTTGGGGTTATACCATTCGCCTTCAGCTCATGCAATAACTCCCCAAGTGTCTAAATAAACATGTGGACAGAGGTGAATAATCTACTATTACATGCCACATGCGTCGAAAACAGTACTTTTCATGTTTCAAGCACTTCCTTCGAAGCCCTCAGCATGTAAAATCCATTACATAACTCGGTAATAAAATGAAAATTCTCGTTTTCATGTGTTTATTGACCTCGGCTCCGCCTCGGATCAACAAAAATCACTGGAAAACTCTACTTTTCATATTTTTTATCCCTAGTCATGTAAAATACTATTCCTTTCAATACCTAAGTTTGTTTACGACCGGAAAATTTGGCTAGAATTCTCAGCGGGGAAGTTTTCGTGATAAAAACTCTTGTTATTAAAAGTCTTAGTGCAGTTGTTACAAGATCTAACTCTCGTAAGTCTTCAGATAGTACCTCTGGACGAGACCACCATCAACGATTGTAAGCCTCATTAAGTTCCGGAGGACCTTTCATAATTGAATTCTAACTGCAATCGAAACAGCTGAACACTTTTATGGAAGTAGATATAAAAGACTGCAAAGTTTAAGTGATCAGGGCATAGAGTAAGACATTGGTTATCGCATTATTCGTTCGTGAAGCGAGTCGCCAACGGTCAACAGTGGCGATTGATTTTTTATTTTTTCAAGTTGGCATTCATTCTTATACCCTTTGAAAACCAGTGCTTTCACCTAAGAAACAAGTACCAAGCGAGCCTCAAGCCATAAAAAATTCTACAAAACTCATCATCAAAGTATAGCTATTATAAAGTACTGCGTGCGTGCCATCAACTTACTATCACATTCTGTCCCAAAATGATTAGATAGATGTCTCATCATCTTCACTCAATTTACATGCATTTCAATGCACAACATCGAAATTCCCACAATATTTCTTACATTACAATTGTTTGTTGTCGTTCGAAGAGTCAGCTAATTAACCACAATCAACTAATTATCGTAACCTACTAACTCATTTGCGTAGAAAATATTTCAAGTCTACCGCTACCGAACAGAAATTATATTCCGATTTAAGCAGCAAAAAAAAGAGCTAAACACTCAACCGAACAAAAGATTATTAGATTGTAGATTGTAGGTATAACGATAGACCTATATGCAATCCGCATAAACGAAATGGTAATGTTTCGGTGTCTACGGAATTAATTTCAATTGAAATGAGTGTATCATTCGCCGTATCTCAACAGATTCCAATCAAATTGCTGGTAATTAATCAAACGACACTTATTAGCGCAAAAAAAAAGAGTAAACTCCCGGCTCTCATATTACCATTAGAAGTGATAGTAATATGAACAACTTCAACAACAACAAAAAATGCTGAAACATTGTTCAAGTATGCAATCGAATTAAATACAGAACAGATATGGTACTTAAACGATTGTGTCTGTTGAGTGGAAGAATTTTATGCTTTTTCATTTGCATTTTTAATTAGACGATAATTGAAATGGGCAATTCATCGAATTGTGCGTGTTGTGTTGCGTTACTTCCATAGAAAAAAATATGGATAATTGAACGTCCAATTAGGGTGGTTAGAACATTACACTTTTTGTCATAGTTTCAAGGTTCTATATTATTGCCTCATGGACACTCTATTGACTCGCTCATGTGTGCGACAAACGATCCTTCCACTCAACCTTTAATTTAAAATGAAATGCGAAAAAAATTCAAATTTATCACGAGCATAGAATTCAGAATACGTAGTATCCTTGTGCTGCAAATTCATTGAAAATAGGAACAATCATGCCGTAATTCTAAGCGACCTTTCTGAAAAGAAATATTCATAGGAAACATTCGTTCAGTAGTACCTTGGCCAGTAGAGGCGCAATTTTTTCAGTACTTCATTCTGTGGAGCTCATATTCGGTGGAAACAACTTCACTCCGGTTAATATCTATGAAATGTCATAGCGGTGAAGTTGGTTCACATATAAATAGAGCTGACATTTGTCTATGGCCATGATGAAATGTAATGGAATTATACAAAAATCTATTACATTTGAGTATCAAAACAGCATTTCATTAAGTGACCGAATTAAATTTTAACGATTTTACACTGTACTACGACATTTTACCTTAAGAGTAACTGAAGGCATCAACCACCCCTGTCAACTATTCCCAACTCGTAACTTGAAACGCTAGGGCAATCAATAGTGTCGTTTTTATGTGAGCTCTCGGTGCCGCCTCGTACAACAAGATCTGAGGGTTTCGCCTCTTATTTATTTGGTATATTAAGAAATTCCCTAATCCCACACCCGCTACCACCATTTTCAATATTGATCAGCAAAGTGACAAAGGCTGAGACTTTATGACATTTTCGTGTTGGAATGTTAGCAAAAATTATGGGTTACACTAGCAGTTACATAATATAGTAAAATACGTAGCATGGAATAATGACCAATTTATATCCCTTATTTAAAGTGAATTAAATCATGTCTGACAGTCAGGCAGTGCCTATTTAACGAATCACCGAACTTTCCTAATTCTCTGAGATTTTCTTGAAAATTTATTTGAATATCGATACAGAGTACGTCAGTGAAAGTTATAAACAGGAGTTTGTTTCAGCTGTTTTTCAGCTGCACTCATACAAACAAAATTGCATTTACTTGTTTATTTGGTTAGAGGGTAGAGTAGTTACACACAACAGTGCGTTAAAGAAGCCTTGCAATGACATACAAGCAGATTTATTTATATGCATGGACATGCTAGGAAACAGCTGAAGTAAATTCTGTCCACTGTAAAATTTCGAGAAAATATTTTCTCACACCAGCAATTTTTCTGGTCGGAAAAATGGGGACCACCCTAATAAATCATAGAAAATGAAGTGTTGCTGAACAGTTTGATAGACAGTAAGTAACAAGAACGAAAAAAAAATATTCGTGTGTAGACAACGAGCATAATTATACGTTTTTTTATGTATTATAGGCAGAACAATCAGAGATTCAGCAACTACCTTGAACTCAACATAAAATGCTTGGAATTTAAATTCATATAAAATACCGAGTCTGCAAATAATACAAATTGTTCAATAAACTACACGATTGATGGCGATATGATATTCCGAATCCATCTGAAAGAATAAATTAAGAACATTTAACGATATTATTATAGGCTCTACGTAAAATGTAAGTCATACACAACAGCACACAGTTCAATCAAGTCATCTATCAATGGCTCTCGAAATTTATTAAATAAAATAAGAATGGGAGACGAGATACATCTGTGGTGTATAACGGATAAAAACGCCACGGTTCCGTGCTGTGCCGACCGGCGGCAACAATTGCTTATATATAATTTCTATTTAAAACAATTCAAGACGACACGACACAAATAGTTATACAATCCAATAGTATCAAATGGTGCAATCATATTGATGTTGTTGATTTTCCAATTTAAATTAATTTCATTAAAAGTCATCGGGTACGAATGTATGGTGTCGTGTATTTGTCTTTCAGTGCGGATTGTTTACTGGAAACAAATGAGGCTAAGGTTGGATTAAATTAAAGTTTTTATTTTTCGATCATCACCATCAACAATTTTACTTTTCGTTGAATAGAATTTATTTATTAGATGCACTCGATGCCAAAAAAAAATTTGAAATTCTTTTACGTTCTTTTTACGAAAGAAAATGTGCAGAAGAAATGAGGCTACCAACAGACACTCCTAAATCATTCGTTTTGAGTAGATTTTCACTTCGGTTCTCTCTAGTGTACAAAAATTGTTGATGAAATGCAGTATTTTTGGAACTAAATAAATCACAATAAACGAACGAGACTTTCTTTTTAGTCGGTTTCCCAATCTTTATTGCCTTGAAGACCTACTTTCATTCTATTTTCGGATGGATTAGATTTCCATACCTTTTGCGAGTACTGATAGACACAAAGATTTCAGTCTTTGCTGACATGTTTCACGCATCACGCACATTTTTCAGGAGCAATCGATAAGCATATTTCAAAATCTTCTACTACTTCTTCGCTTCAAGTATTGTATTCAAGCCAGGGGTCGTACTACTCCTTATTTTCCTGATTTTCCTTATTTTTGAAAAAACCACCTTATTCCTCCTTATTTTTGAAAAAGTTCCTTTTTTTTCCTTATTTTTCAATAATTTTGACGAGAAAACTACATTTTTGGATAACAGATAATAAAAAAAAATCGCTGCGCGGCAGAATACTGAGCAATAGGGTCATCGTAAATCTTCACCCGATCTCCTACTGCTAGTAAACAAACCATAGAAATGTAGTTCCTTGTTGTCGATTTTACTGAAGAAAAATATCCACGTGGATTACAGTAATTTTGCTACCTTCCCACTCAATGGGAAGAGCGGTGTTGAAGAAGGGGAGGGAGGGTAGAATTGAAGGTAACGGACGAATGTTTGGAAAGAATTGCCTCTGTCTCACGCTAAAAAGCGCGGTCATACTAAGTCAGCTAAAGCATCGACTTTACAAAAAGTCAGTCTAAGAAACAATCTAACGACAATAGAGCACAGTGGGCGAGGGGGTCCCAAAGTTTCAAAATTTTGGTGGACGCCACTTGTGTTGGAGGCTTGAAAAGGTCAATGGAATCTACCTGTTCCAAGTCATCTATGGGAAGAATCATTATTTTATTATTTCACTGATGTACTAAGAGGGAAACTTTCCCAACAAACTATTTGGTGGTAGATCACATACAAAAAAACAAGACCTACATAAACTTAAATTCATTTGATCAAATTATTGTGTTGTTTACAAATTTGATATAATTCTGACCTCAAATCTCTACTTCACCTAAAAGAAAATTAAGGAATGTAGCATATTGAGAAATGTACAGTTTTATCCTGAGGTTCAAAACACGACCTACAACCAATGGAATGTTGTAAAGAGCCATAGTCTTATTTTGTGGGTTGTGTGGATTATTTGTATTAATATTTACACGTAAATATTCACAGTCCACAAAATAAACAATTGACATGGTATAAGAAAGTAGCGGTAAGCTAAGGTTAATAATTTCAAATTAACTTTTACTATTAAACCATGGTAATTCATAGGCCGCGTTCAGGAACGAAAAATTCTTCACTGAGTGAACATTCGTTTCGTTGAGTTAACGCTGTCAAGTTTAACTTTGAGGTTAGATTTCTCACGATGTACTTTGGTCGTGAAAGTTTACCCAGATGTCATGAACGTTTCGTTTCTGAACGTGGCCCATTGCGTTTAAGTGGATTTAAGTGGATTAAATTAGTGTAAAATCGTTGAATATGGGTATGGGAATTTTTGACAAACTTCGTAATTTTTGATTATGAGCCTAAAAAAGCGTGCAGGGGGTGTGCGTATAAAAAATCATCAAGATTTTTACCCAAAAATTTACTTCCAAGCTCCTTATTTTCTCCTTAATTTCAACCGAAAAATTCCTTATTTTCTCCTTATTTTTTTAAAAAACCTCCTTATTTCCTTAATAAGGCACGCCATTTTTGAGTGCGAGGTCTGATTCAAGCTGATAGGCAATCTTTTACTTCATTAGTTCAGTCATTCGTTTTGCTATACATAAAGAAAATATTGAGCTTTTTGCTTGTTTTTGTCTTCTGCTCTTGCCAATAGCAGATGATAATAACTGTTAGGTAAAATGTTGTTTGGTTTGTAGCTAGCGCGCAATAAGGCTAATACTTTGGTGAAACTTAATGTCTGACCTAAAACGGTCGTCCTTCATCATCGTTTCATTTGAAAGTTCTTGGTATTAGCTTACTATGTACAACGACGATTCGCTTATCAAATTAATGCATAAATGACTATTAGATCCAAGGCGAAGATGAGGTGAATAAACACATGACAACTGGACTTTTCATTTTTATCTCGAGTTATGAATTTACAGTGATCGTCTCAGGATAATAAATCATTATTCATTTCAGTGGGGGGTTTTGAAAAACGTGCAAAGACGTGCAAGGGGGGAGGGGGGACTCAAATATCGCAACTAAACAGCGTGCGCACTATTTGAATGGCCCCTTATGTGGAATATCTACTGAGACAGTGATGCGTTTTCCATACAGACACTTTGGAAAAGAGCTCGTGGGGCCAAAAAAAGACTGGAGCCCTAAATGACACAAAAGAACAAAAAAATTATTTAATTTTTAAGTCATTAGGCGCTCGTGGTAACATTCGACGCTATGATAATAGACTCGTAAGCACACATTATCAATAATTTCATGTTGTAAAAACCAAATTTTTCGAAAACTTAGCTTCTAGTATACGATTGTCTTTATGATAAGGCATTGGTTTCGTATCTGCAATGCATAATGGACCCTTTCACATTTTTCATTTTAATAAATTTGAGATCAATTTCAACTAGAGCCGATTATTAATAGTTTAATGATACAAGCGTTCGTTAGTCATGAACATTAATTTAGATTTGTGCTTTGTAATAAAACGAAAACCGAATGTGGAATTCTTTTCGTCTTATGTATTTTGTATAAATTTTATTACTTTTTTTCCTTCGTTGTTTTCAATTTCCAGTTCACCTTGAGTGTAATGTATAAGTGTATACACCAGCCGTTCAGAATGTTCTTAAGTCTTAAAGTGTGGGCAAATTGGACAAGTAAAGTTTTATTTAAATAAAAGATAAAAACTTCTTTTCGCTTTTATTGTATAATTATTCTACTTTAGTTAAGCTTCATTAAACATAGACGTCTCGCTATGGAATGGCTGCGCTAGTCGGGTTATACATGGTAGTGAATCAAGATTTTTTTTTTTAAATAAAAGTAACAAGCGAACGAAGAGCAAGGGTTTTTAGATCACTTTTTTATGTCTGATAAAAAGAACACCGCAGCAACAGCAAAATATATTCAGAAAGTTGCAATTCATTGCGAGAATAAGAAAAAAATAGTTGAGACGGAATAACATGACTGTCCTGAAACAAAATTTTTTTCATTCTGCCGTAAGCTTGAGGTTATAATATATGGAAAACGAAATATCACATTGCATTATGTAGCGAGAGACTAGGTTGTCATCTCAACACACATATGTCTACGGTACACTTTACGCGATAAAAAATTTCTTGGAAAGCAAAAAGGGATCAACTTTAATCTGTGTGTACACTACTTTTATTGATTTTTGAAAGTCGAGCTAACTGCGAGCTACTCCGATCATCTAGTTTCTTTGTGGCTGTGTAGGCTTCGAGCTATTTTGAGGTTTTAAGTTTCTACTTCCATTGAACTTCTACAATATTCGAGATTGTGTTATCGACAGTGACTAAAAAAGAAACATACGATGTGCTTTTTTCATAATGTGGTTTCATGTTATATAGCAAAATGAAATAGTAAAAACAATGAAGTAGCAGATTTTGTAATCAAAACACTATGAAGAAATGAAGTAAAAGACTTTGATGATGGCGGCAGATTGATCTATTTACATAAAAAAAGTCGGTTTCAGAACTTACAGTGGAAGCTTCTCTATCTGATACTAAACAATACCCTAGAATGTCATAATTGACAAAAGAAAATTGAAGTTTACATGAAAACGAATGGTAACGCATAGAAACGCATCGAAACTAATACGTTGTCGATTGCGCTACTCAGGATCAATTTTTTTGCTATTTAATATGTCCCTCTCGAAAGAAAGAGAAGTGTAGCCTCTCCACCAGCCATTCTCCGTATACCTTTGACTTATTTTTCGTAATAAATAATTTTTTCTATCCAACATCTGTAAGTACGTTTGACAGTTATTTCATACCTTCACACCTACAGTTTACCACACACCCCATATGACGACGGTTTTTTGATTCTTGAATAGATACACCGTGTATCTACATTTGTGACTGATGAAGGTTTGGAAAAACATTCATACGCTCTCAGCTACTTATATTTAAAGCTAACTTTGTTTCGCATGGTGGTCACGAGCTACCAGGGTTAGTGATAAATTGAACTTTTATTTCACTTATAATTCGCTAGAGTTTACGTTTGCAAAATGGCATAAGATGGCAAAATGTTATTAGAGCATTCACGTCATAATCCCGCCAAAAATGTAAATATTTTCAACTGAAACCATTTAACAAATGTCAAAAACTATGCGCTAAAATGTCCCTATATGCGTTATGTTTGAAATTGAGGGAGCACTTATGGCGTGAATTGTATCATCATCACCACTGTTGACATGGCTTGATGAGAAATGATAATTTAGAAGCATCGAAAGAAGTATTTAATCTCTCTCAGATCGAAGCAGTGACCTAACGTTTTGTTAACACAGTCAAACACTACTTCTGGCCACACTTAATTGCATTAAAACCTTATTCGGAAACTACCTGAGCAGGTGAAAAAATCAAACTCTTAATTTCACATGTTCCGCCTGCCTACTCATAAATTGGTATGCAAAGAATTCCGTTTGTCTATTATTAGACCACAGAACGCCATCATCATAAAAAACTGTAGCAAAAACATTTACGTCCAGATGTTAAAACACGTTGTGCTATTCACTGTGACATGTCGATTATTAAGTCAATATTTATTTGTATTTGACTTGCATTTATTTAATTAATAATTCTGATAAACTTCAATTTAATTAGAATATTTTACAATGTTTCTGTTTGCTTCCATTTTTTTTCCCTCCATATTAACATAACTATAGTGTCCACATGTTGATCAAGTTTACCTTGATGGAATTTGCATATTCATTTCAATACTAAGCATTTTATTCGGTCCAATGTTCTATTGGTTTTCTAATCGGAATGATTTTGACTAGCAAAGTCAAAGTTTTGATATGGGTCGATTGATTAGGAAAATTTTTGTGTGACAAGTAGAAGTAATAGTAGTTTGTGTATCAAGAAGTAATAATTCTGATTTTTTGAATTCTCTCTTCTGAAAACAACGGATCACATATGTGACGCTGCTTGTGAAGAGCTTTCGCAAGCTTTCAGCTATTTTTGTATCCCCTTGAAATGTTGCGCTTTTCGAATCGAACACAAAAGAAGCTCAAACCTTTGAAAGCTCTCCAAAGCGCACGTTAAATTCAATACGTTATTTTGGCATAGCACTGCAGCTATTAATAGATGAAAAATACTCTTATTGTTTTCTGCATCTAACAACTTCAACCTGTGATAACCCGTACTGTAAAACAAGGTATATGGGTCGGCTATTTTTTAATAGGGCTGCGGTATATCTTCGCACCTCATTTTAGTTATATTCACATCGATGAACATCGATGAATACTATACAATTTAAATGATCTCACTACAGTTGGTCCACCCTCTGTCGATATCATCCATTACTTTTGGTAACTGCTTTCATTTTCCGCTCGTTTCTATTTGCTGTACCATTAATTAGTACGGTGCGGAAAAACTTACTTTGTCCAATCGGAATTCAATGTGTCGTCGTATGGTAGCATGAACAATGCAGAAAATAATTTGCTTTATCGAAACAAATAGGTACAAAGAGAAGTCATTTGCAGCAAAAAAAATCTAATTTGTGGAGTTTAGTCATTTAGTCAGAAGTCTGCTCATGTTCTTCTACCTTCGAAACTTGATCGAACCTAGAGGATGCAATACTGTTCTGCACACATAGATTTACCCATTTGTTAAAGTTAGTCTCCTATGCTTCTCTAATTGCTCTATTTTACCATGCTGTTTCAAATGGCAAAAGAGAGCAATAGTAGAAGCGAAGAAGTAACGAAAATGGGTAATTTTATGTCTGCAAAACAGTAGCTGAACGAGTTACATTGTAAAATCATCTTTAATTTTTGTAAAATCTGCATTCCACTAGCTCCACGTACATCGACATCCGTCACATGTGACTTATGAATCCGAGAACCTATTAGTAGACTTTTGTCTTAATTTGTATATCATGAAGAAATGAAATTCTAGGATGTCAGGATCATGAGCTATTCCGAATTTAAGTTAAATGAGAATTACACTGTCGCGAGTGAGACGAAACTATGTCTCGCTCGCACCAATGTAATTTGAAGTTGGAGTTAGGAAGAGTGGGATTAAAAGGTTGGATTTCACTGTATTGATGAATATCACCCATCTGAACGGCGGATTTACATCTGACCCATCTAAAACCCCGGTAACTTGTCGAATATATTGATTTGAAGAATACCATGATTTATACCCATACATATTTACACGGCCACATTTCCGCCAGTCTATTAGCATTATGTGTTTCATTTCAACCTTTCAATTGAAGTGCTTGTACAACGGATCTGTAGTGAAGAGTGGAAGAGGTAAAATATCAATTTTCTTTCGTTGAATTAAAGTGATGTTTTCTTAGGCGTTAATACAAGCGCCAAACGAAAAAAAAAGTTCGGTGTCGGTGTCATTTTCAAGGTTGAACGATTTTTTTTACTTGATACAAGTTCGTCTATCTATCACATCGAGAGGCATAATAATTAATGGTTAACATTCTTACACTCGAAAACAAATAGCCGGTCACACAATATTCTGCGTTCAATAGACATTATTTATACATTTCTCGTAATTTGCTGTTGGTATACATAGTATGACGGCATTACCGGTTTTTTTTTACATTAAATCATTGTCGAATAAAGAAAAACAAAATTACAAAGCCCGGAACTTGTATCTGTTTAAAGACACATAAACATTTAATGGACCAACAATTATATTTCGTAGATTATGCAGATTAATTGTTTAGTTGTTTGCAACTAGATTAAATTAGTTTCAATTATGTTAACGACGGATTTTCTCGACTTTAAATTAAAAACGAATAAAATTCCATTACAAGGTGTACTCTAGGTATGCCATTTTAGTTAATATCAATCATAAAATTATTATTACCGTCCTCGTATCACAAAAATTTAGATTTTCTAAACGGCTGGTGGTAATTATATTCTTTGTCAAGTGCTTTTGGCAAATTGAAGATGCACATGATTCAAGTATTAGTTTTACTGCTTGACAAGAATGACAACCATTTTGAGGTTTTAAGTTTCTTCTTCCATTGAACTTCTACAATATTCCGATGCGATGTGCTTTGGCTAATGTGGTTTCATATAGCAAAATGAAATAATACAACCAATGAAGTAGCAGATTTTGTTAGCAATTTGTTGAAAATACTTTGAAGAAATGAAGTAAAAGAATCGTTAATTATACATTGATGATGGCGGCAGGTTTTCCATTGAATAGCCCTAGTATCATTAAAATAAATTGTTTCAGAACAGTTTTGACAGAACTTCATAAACAATACCCCAGAACAGATCATCATAATTGCCAAAAAAATAATTATTTCTGAGTTGAGCAACGCAATTGAAGTTTACATGAAAACGAATGGTAACGCATAAAAACGTAAAAACGCATCGAATCAAGCTTTTTGAAAACAGAGCAATAGTAATGTCAAGGGAACTGAACTGGGATTATTATTTTGCAAGATTGGGCTCAATTGTCAAAAGTGACAGACTATGTGATTACGTAGCTCAGGATGCTTCAATAATTACGGTTGAAAGCTTTGATCTTAATTCAAATTCTATTCAATTTATGCAAGATATGCTTGTTTTATGTGAAGCATGTGAAGTCTATAAAAAACGTCCTTTCTAAATCGAACGCATTTTCCAGTGACTAGAAAGGTGTCGATCCCTAGAAGTCAAAGACATATTTAAAAAAAAAATCCTCGGAGGTGATCGAAAACCGACACGCACCTTTCTTAAGTAAATTCACGCTGTAAGTGCGGTAGAAATTCAAAATGGAAAGTGAGGAGAGGTCTTTCACTTTCACTTTTTCATCGAATCGTTTACTTAAAATTCAAATTTTAGGCACACTCACGGCGTGAATTTCTTCAAGTGAATGAGTCGTATAGGGTAGTGTGGAGTGACATGACATTAGAAAGGTTGCATGTAATTTTTAGGTCAAATGGGGCCATATTGAAAAAATCCGTAAAAATGTGACGATTACGGGAACTTCTAGCAGTTCCTACCCTAACGCAACGAAAAAATCAAAAAAACTATTAAAAGCTACTACTAGTCTCACCTTGGAAACGACTAACGACATCAACCATGCATATTGTCACGATGAATGTGCAGTGCATACCGTTGCAGTGTAAATTTGAGACTCGGCTTCTCTACTCGAATAATTACAGGATCGGAAAGATTTGATCAAAAATTAGTTGTCCTCGAATTTAGCTCTGGAACATAAATTTTCTTACCACTATCAACCTCTCATATCTAGTTTTACCGTAAAGAACACTTTAGGGCGTTTAGGGTTAGTTTTTCGGCTAAATTTGAGCAGAAATCCGTTATTTATTATCTGAATCAGCAACTGTAATTTGAAGCATTTTCTGCTGGACTTGTGGTTTAGAAAATGTATACCGGACTACCGGAGCTATAAAGTTGCATTTGTAAACTATAAATATTCAGCACAACCAAAGCATCTAGCAGTATAATAGAAAAAAATAAAGTAGTACTTTAATCGAAGTATGCGAATATTTCCATACCTTTTTTTCATAATGTCATTGCAAAATTACCATTAAGGCTGCTTATGGTATTATTGGTATCAAAAAACTACTCTATTTGACGTGTAAAAACCTCTATTAGCCTGCTAGGTGCTTTGGCACAACCAACCGATCAATGTCCGTTTATTCGAATTAATTTATTAGTTCAAACCAACCAACGTGCAATTGTCATCCTTGGCATTGGTCACGATTCGATTTTATATAATGTACCATAAATAACATACCATAATGTCTGGAGAATGTTCAATGTAATGTGAAGAATTAATACAAAAGTAAACATTTTTGCTATTCACCTTCTTTAACCAGATCCGCGTAATTAATTCTTCACTCTCGTCATTACGATGTTGACATTAATTTCGTTATAAATACAAAACGAAACCAATTAATTACGAGAATCGGATCTACAATTGCTGAATGGATGTAGAATGTAGAGACCATTTTGTTATTAATTTTAATTTTGTATTTCTATTATTTCCACTATTACTTCCACGCCTCAACAAGGACTTCCGCAATTGAATTACTAGGCAATTTCCATAGTCGTGATTATTATTAGCGTGCTATCTGCTAGATATTGTATTGGTCGTTTCCAACAACGCCGCTGAGATTTAATTACCTTCTCTTGCAGATAATTTTACATTTTCAAAGAGTAAAATGCAATCAACAATATTTACCAACTTGGCTGTAATACGGTTATGCTGTTGAGGCTCACATACAGTAGTAAAAGAGGTTGCAATGGAAATATTGTTGCCAACAAAATGTACAAGTACATCCTATTTTCCCATTTTTCCGATATTTAATTAAAAATTCATTTAACTAGTACTACGTCCCACATTTCACGAAACATGCACTGCACATTTTCGCATCTCTATGTTTCCGTAGAAATATCGGAAGTGTAATTCAGAACAAAGTTGTGGGTAGTTCTAAAAATATATGTTTGTGTTGTGGCAGATAGTTGGGATAAGATGCGACATTTCATCCTATTTTTCAGTAAATAGGAATTTCCTGGAAATTACATTTGCCTTTGACTTTCGATGTAAACTTTAAAATTACTATTTGTAAATATTCTTGAGGTAGCCAGGTGCGGATTGTCTTTCCCATACTAAGTACAATCTAGAAAAAGTCTGTGGAAGAAACTATAAACTAAAAATTCCACGTTCCGAGCCGCATGAGACAATTTTCATTTCCATATAATTCGCTAAACATGATCAGTTGTTCCGATAAACATTAGATATAAATGTCAATGAGCTGATCATATCTAGCGAATTATATAGAAATGAAGATTGTGTTGCTCGGCTAGTGAAAATTCTTCTACAAACTTTTTCTTGATTGTATTGAGTATCCTAACCATAACTAGAATTCATAATTTATCTTCACCTGGATCATAGCGTTGTCAAGCGACAGTGCGTTACCTGGATTGAACTCGAATCTTGGAGGAAGATCAGTACGTTACTAATGAGCCAATCCGTTCCCGTTTGCATGAATAATTTTTTATGACAGGGCTTTTGCAATTTTTCGAGCGTTTTGGTACCCAGTCTGGCACTGCTCCAGCCTTTACCTAAACTTTCATTCGTAAGCTCCCTTTTGCCAGAATATTTTCAACGTCAGACATTTTTTTCCTGTTCTTCCTGTTGAAATGAAATATATTTTTTTTGTTTATCGACAGTTGATGTCACTGAAAAATAGAGTTTAAAAGACGGAAAGAAAATCCGGAAATTTTAAATTTTCTTCAGAAAACTAACAGAAAATAAGAGGAATGGGTGGATATGGCGGAAAACAAATTTTCTTTTTACCATCTCACCTCTTTCAGTTAAATAACTTTTTGCTGTTGACTCCAAATATGTGTAGATAACGGGAAAAGTTTTGCTGGCACAATGTTTCTTAAGTTTAACATGACATTGGCACCATTTTCCTGAGTCGTGGCATTGAAATCGAATTTCATCCAAACAGATGGATCGAAAAGCTATTAGACAAGATTTGTAGCATCTTAATGAAGATAATTTGAGATGCATTCGGTTCACACGATTCAAGTTTATTTCTTTGCGTCAGAACATTGTTTTCAAACGAACAGTCTTGTGATGAGTAGAAAATTTCAGTTTAATTATGATTCACTAGAGTTGCACATGCCCAATAAGGTCTGTGGTATCTTAGCAATTTAGTCTCCTGATGAGTACTGATGAGTATATCCTGATGAGTGACTAACATAATAAGCATTGCTTCTAGCAGTCTTCAAGAGCGTTATCTGCCTTTTGAATAGTTTGATGTCTGTTGTCTATTGTATATGCTAGGGCAGAGTAGAATCTTGTTCGAAGTTACGCCTTCATCTTCTTAAATAATGTTTTCTGTGTCTTTTCCGTACATTTAATAAATCATTTCGTTTCATCTCTTTCCAGAATTTCATGTCAAAATGTTGCCAGTATTCAAGAAATTGGGGTTTCTTTACAATAGCTACGTACTAGCCATCTTAACAATCGGCTACATTCTGGGTGAATTGGGCCACTATCTCATTGGTGTTACATCGAAACAAACAGCCATTGAATTGGACTATGGCGATCATGCCTGTCAGTTGAATAACACAGAACTGACGAGAAATGAACTGCCTATTCAGTGCAAGGCAATAAGCAATGCAACAGAGTAAGTATTGATCTTGGCCCTAACTTGTAGGGCGTCTGACACTTGATTGGCGAGTTTATATTTAACTGGAACTTACAAACAGATGCATCGCTCAAAGTATAAATGGAACGGCCTACTGTGAATGGAACTACAACGGTTTGGGTATCGACTATCAACTGTTAGCTGGTCCCAGTTTCATTTTAGTTTTTACAATTGTGGGAATTGCTATGGGTGTGCTAGCCGATAAGTACAATCGAGTACGAATGTTGGCCGTTTGTACAATAGTTTTTGCCGTTGCCATTATTCTACAAGGATCCGTGACAAAGTATTGGCATTTGGTAGTGCTGCGAATGATCATGGCTGCAGGTGAATCGGGCTGCAATCCGTTAGCCACTGGTATTATGAGCGACATATTTCCGGAGAAGAAACGTGCCTTGGTCATGGCTATTTTCAATTGGGGCATATACGGAGGCTATGGAATCGCCTTTCCTGTCGGTCGATATATAACGAAATTGGATATCGGTGGACTGGTAATATCCAAATGAATTTGCTTCCTTTGATCGATTTTGATTTTTAGCCATCATCACTTGTAGGGTTGGAGAATTTGTTATTATGGAGCCGGTGCTCTGGCTGTAATCGTTGCAGTCCTAACTGGTACAACATTGAAGGAACCGACACGAAAAACTATCGGAGAAGAGAACGCCAATCAAAATAGGAAGAAAATCTCATTGTGGAAAGTGTTGCTGCAACCGAGAGTTCTGATGTTGGCATTCGCCGCTTCGATTAGACATAGCGGTGGCATGACGTTCGCTTACAATGCCGATCTGTACTACAACATTTATTTCCCCGATGTTGATTTGGGATGGTGGTTGTTCATCGTGACAATTGGCATTGGTAGCATTGGTGTGGTTGTGGGTGGGGTGGTATCGGATAAAATTGTAGCGAAAATGGGGATAAAATCACGAGTAGCCGTACTGGCCATCAGTCAGTTGATCGCAACGCCATTCGCTTTCGGATCAGTTTATTTCGAGCCGTTGTGGGCTATGATTACCCTCGGAATAAGCTACTTCTTTGGTGAGTTCAGACCGAAATTTAAAAGTCGAAAAACGAATTGACGAAAAACGTTCCCCATTTTGCAGCTGAAATGTGGTTCGGAATCGTGTTTGCCATTTTGGTTGAAATTGTTCCGCTTCAAATCAGATCGACAACCGTTGGCATTTTCTTGTTCGTGATGAACAACATTGGGGGTAATTTGCCAATTCTCGTTGATCCCGTTGCCAAAGCTCTCGGTTACCGGGAATCGATCTCAATCTTCTACGCCGGATTCTATTTGATAAGTATGGGGAAAGAATTATTTGCAATAGCAAACCGACATTTCTGACTTCATTTTATTGTCCACTCATAGGTTCGGTGCTATTTTTCATCACCATCTTCCTGATGGAAACATCGCCGTCGAATGAAGTTGAAGAAAGTACCGCTGAACAACCGAAACTACCACGTGATTCTGGTCATGACAATCGTATGTTTGCCGATGAGACTGGACTGCCACATTTGGCGAACAAAGCTCATCACATGCAACAGCAGCATCCACACCATGCCAAATACGAGAACAGTAAACTGTGATTTGTTTAGGAATTTTGATTTAAAAGAAATAATTTATTTTTATAAGAAAAAACAACTTGCTCCAATTTAGTCTGTATTGATTGTAATATGCGACACATACTTAGTTGAAGTTGAAGCTGATGAATGTTACTTAAATTTGCCAAAAAAAATCCATTTTTTTCTATGAAAATGTTTTTCAGCGTTCATCTTGAGTTATCTATCTCGAAGAACAAGCAGAGGAAGAGATTTTATAGACTGTTGTGATCAGAGCGGGAGTTCCGAAGACCAGTTAATTATAACTTCCCTGGGGGGATGTATTTGTCACTGCATTTTCACGTACAATTTTTGGACAAATCCCCCAGGGAAAGTTAAAATAAGCGTTCTAAATTATATTTCCTTCTCTCTCCATAATAGTCTATTAGCGTTCTTGGGGAGCGTTGATAAGAGCAAAGAAATTTCACGTTTAAATTGGGACATAGATCAGAGGGCAAAGGTGTCAATACCAATTTTTTTACATCAACCACAAAAATGATCATGGTCATCTGTCATCATACTCCTCGAAGTAGATTGTAGTCTACAAATTGTCGTCATCGTATTCGGTTCGGTGATGGTACGAAAGATGATATGTATCGTACAATCCACTACAAAATATTGAAAAATCACAAAGAATTTCACCAGAAACAGCGGAAGTTCAATGCTTTATGGTAGTTCTCGAACGAAGTCTTTTGTATAGGAATTCTAGAAGCGAGAACTCTGGCATACATACGACCCTTAAAAAGCAATGACCATAGCATGTGCAACCGAGCAGCAGAACGGATTTTCCAAGAGGGGCCTGCGTTGCAACCCTACCATGTTGCCATTATAAAAGATGAGAGATGCCGATTATATTATATTTCGGACACACATGCTCCACTTGTTGGTAGTATTTTGATTTCGATAATTAAATGTTTCATCCTGATTGTTTATTGACAAATTTTCATTAATAGTTATTTACGACGTCTTGTCGACCTCGGCTTCGCCTCGGGTCGACAATCGACATCTAGTGCGAAAAAATACCTTCATACCTACCGTGGTAGATACAACGTCTTTCGCAATTTCGGGCCATAATCACCTTTCCAATGCAAAACATGTCCTACATTTTGTTCCAAAATTCTTGTGTATACAGAAATTCATTTGAACGATCAAGAAGGCTGCATTATAATACACATTGCAATGTGATGTAAAGAGACGCGTTGAATGAAATCGAGTAGTCAATGCTTAGTATATGCGCTTCAACAATACGTTAAATACGCATAATTGTGTGACTCTATAGCCGAATGGCTATAGTCGCTGCTTTGTGTTCAAAAACCATTTGGTGTCGGGGGTTCGATTTCTGGTCAATGCTGCAAGATTTTTATTTATAAAAATTTAGCCTTCGTTGAAGGTAATAGGTTCTTTACCGTGCGTAATATCGCACTGTGTCCAGAAATACAGTGAAATAAATACCTTCAAAACGACATTAAATGTATGCATGGAAAGGTGATGATTATGGACCGGAATTGCGAAAAGAATAATATTTAGCAATTATTTGTGCAAATTTCTGTACATCTGTTTGAAATGACAAATGAAAATCTGTCTACATTTTTAAGTGAATTAAAATTTTTTGCTACATTAGAGGCTCTTATTAAATTTATATTTGTGGCAGTTCAAAAAATGTTGTTTATTTTGTGGCAGATCATATTAGCGAGGCTAAAAAACCGTTAAAAAATTTGTTCTAGTGCTTGGTTCAGTGCTATGCAATAATTTAAAATCAACCCGTCAAAATTATCTGTTATAACCATTTTGTATAAAGACTATAAAGATGTATAAGCACTTTTGTCTGTATGAGTAGACCAGCTGGAAAACAGCTGAAGCAAATTAAAGTCTAAATTTAACTGACATTTTAAAAAAAATTCTTGAAAACAGGGTAATAGTAGATTACGTTGGATGCTGCGAAAGTAATTCATTACACAAGGACACAATTTTGTGGTACGAGCAAACTCACGAGTAAGTTTTTGAGCAACAAGCTTCGGTAACTGTTTTCGAGGCAAGTGTAGAGTTTGCATATCCGAGCCGAAGGCGAGGTATGCAACTACCCTTTTCGAGAAAACAGTTACCGAAGCTTGTTGCTCAAAAACACGAGTCCGATAGCAATGAATTACGTCGCAGCATCCAATGTATTCTGGTTTATTGCCTGCTCATGCGAAAATTGACTATTACACGGCTGTTCTGCAGAAATTCTACATAAATTCAGTATCTCAATAAACCAACACCAACAAAACAAAAATAAATCTGTTCTTACGATAAAACGTTTACAAACAAATCTAGTGTACTGACGAAATCAGCTCACACGCTACACGTCTCCTAAAAAATTGATCCCGAAAACAGCACTAGTGTTACATTAGTATTGTCGCAACAGTAGTTACAATTGTTAGTCCTTTTTAATGTTTTCAAAGAAATGTGCAACAAAGTGTAGTGTTTGTACTATAAGGAAAAGCATTTAGTGTTACAAGTGAAAAATACAACGAAATGTGTGGCCATAAAGTGTTACTTCGGAACATCAAAATTATTGTTACAATAAATATGGCCGACAATTCTGTGTTGCGAATTCTTCTAAAAGTATGTTGTAACCAGATTACTTGCGTAATAAGTTTTTCTGAAATAACTGTTCATCGATCAATATTTCTATCAAAAAAATGTTATTTTAGCGACATTTCTTACATTCTTTTTCGATCGATCGATTCATTCAACAAAAAAGATAAAATGAAAGCAAGGCAAATTTTACTTGAAAGAACTGTCAACTTGAAATAAACCCCAAATATCCCTAGTGTAATGGATCACTTTCGCAGTGGGTAAACAGCCGTGTAATAGTCAATTTTCGCATGGGGCAGGCAATAAAATTTATTTAAAGGCGAAAAACACTGCTGTCCTTTCATAAGGAGCGTTTTTATTAATCGGGTTGATGATAGTTATTTATGTAACAAGAATCCGAGACGAAGCCGAGGTTGGCAAGACGTCGTGTGCGATAGCAAACCAGCATGAGATTCGTGTTGCATACATCGTTTTATGCACTGACGAAAATCGAATAAATATGTTTGCAGATATCCCTTGCGATAAAATACGTTCAAATAACATTGCACATAGGTTCCGTAAGTTGCAAGTATCATCACTGAATTGCATAAATAACTATTATGATTGAAGTAGTTTTTCCTGACTTAAAAGATGACATAATTGGTTTATACACCTGACAACTGACATACATTTTATTGATTAAATAAATATTTTCTACAAACAAAATGTATGTAAGGTGCAGTTAGATATAGAAGACGACTAAGACAAAGATTTTGGACTATGGTCTCAAGTTTTTTTAGTGATAGCAACGCACTTCAAGCAAAAGTGCTATTAATGACAGCTGCCAAATAGAGTACTATTTTGTATGAAATTTTATCCCCACTCACAGTGTAAAGTTTTGTATGTAGCACTGTCAAGTTTGAGTACCCTATTTAGAATACCACTTTTCCTTGAAGTGCGTTGGTGATAGGTACTACTGTAATGTAAAATGGCGTCGAAAACTACACTCACGAAATTTTAATACCCGAAACATTTTGTGTATCTGTGTTTTACTTTAGTTTTTGATTTCTCCAATTAAAATTACATGCAACATTCACAAAAAGTCAGTAAACCACAAAACAGAAAATGTGTCGGTTGTCAAAATTCCGACACTTCTCCGCTTTTTCTTGTAAAAGCTGCTTATTAATAGTACATTTCGTACCTAGGACTAAAAGTCTTTTTTAGCATGTGAGAAGTTTCCAGACAGAGCCGAAGGCGAGGTCTGGAATCGAATACGCTAAAAAAGACAGACTTTTAGTCCGTGGTACGAATAGTATTTTTCATATTGGACTTCGTCGCACTTTTCGGGTCCTAGGTATTAAAAATCCGTTTTTAGTCCAATAGATTGTGGATTTGAGCACTATTTCTCAGCCAATGATTGACGCTGTCGGCAAGTCGGCCCCTTTTTCATCGAACAATATTTTCATGGACGATGTGATCGAAAATTTATTTTCCCTAAATATTGATGAAGTTATATGGATGAAATTTGACAGTATTTTTTTTGGTCTTTAAAAAATGTGCCCTAACTATAAAACCAAGAGATGACGCTGTGAACGGCACATTCTTTAAAAAGTACCATTTTGGACTAATTTCGGAGTTACATACAGTTTTTAACATTCAAAAGTATCGACATATTAGAGGACGCCAACTTTTTTGGACAAAAACGATAATGTCCAACAATAACAATAATTCCCAGCAATAATGCCCCAGCTCAATGTCGTTAGCTTCCTACAAATTAGATCTACGGATTGCAGTAATAAAATGTAGATCCGGACGCGCTTTTAGAATAAAAATCAAAAATAAATAGAAAATTTACTTGTCCATGTGTATTCACAATGGTCGCCATTTTTGACGGGACATTATTGTTGGGAATTATTGTTATTGTTGGACATTATCGTTTTTGTCCAAAAAAGCTGGCGTCCTCAATTATACATTTCTTATTTCTCCAACTTCCCTCATTTCTCCATAACGAGTATATGGAGAAATGAGAGAAGTAAGCAAAATAAGAAATGTATAATATGTCGATACTTTTGAATGTTAAAAACTGTAGCTCAAAAAAATTGAATAAGCAAATAAAAAACCTAGCCAACACCTCCCCGTGGCCCATAGGAGGCTCGATTCGAAATAAGATTCTTGTTGGCAGAATAAGAAGTTAGACTTGTACTCCTGACAATTTTATTCGGAATGAAAATTACAATATATTTTATAAGGTTCATCAGGACTACTAGAATTTAGAACAAGTGAATTTTCTCGTACCCTTTTGCATGTGATGCCCCTGTCCCGGCTAGATGGGATTTTGATTTTGATTCAGGGAATAAGTGAGTCCCTTTGAACTTATGGACATAATTGAAAAACCCAATT
Source organism: Bradysia coprophila (assembly GCF_014529535.1). NCBI lineage: Eukaryota > Metazoa > Arthropoda > Insecta > Diptera > Sciaridae > Bradysia > Bradysia coprophila. Next base: position 4,613,507 of record NW_023503972.1, on the reverse strand, counting down.
TGGTTCCAACTGCACTTTTATTCAAGAATTAGAGACTTTATTTCAACACATTGCTTTATCGTGCCAATATCAACTTTCGTATAAATACTAATTGCCTGTATCGCTCAAAAATTGATAAAGATTCTAGTAGGAACTGGAGAACTGTTCAAAACCCGGCTTAAGACTGTACTGTTTGAAACTTGACGAAAGATTTTGGTAAGATCCAGTCAACTGTTCTCCTCAAAAACCGATGAAAGACTCTTGAATTGTCTCATAAGCAGAAAACCCTACCCTTCAGGAATAATACAATGGTTCAATGATCAGATAGAAAATATCGTACGTACATTCTAATCCTGCAGATGTTTCCACTTCAAAATTGTTTAGTCTGTACTTCTATCTGAATATTTCGACTCATTCCATATCAGCGTATGTATTAGGCCTGTTCATTTTAGAGAAATAGTCTCAAATTCATCTGGCATGGTGTCTATCTGGTCCGGAAGTCCGGAAGATAGCCTAGCCTCAGTAGTACCATGCTACGGAAGAACTTCCTTGGATAAGTTTCACTGCAGAGGGTTGTTTCCCTCGATTAATCGCAAGAAAATGATTTTGGGGCTCTTTTGGCAGACCCTTACTTCATGACCTCGATTGTCGACAACAAAATAAATTTCACCAAACGTAGTACTACGTTTTACTCGCAATAGTTCAACGAATCGAATGAGATATAACTCAATAATATCCGTGGCCCCTTGTCCCAAAGCTGTTCGATGATTTCACGATATCACTCATAAGTGGTTTATAAGTGGATTTTACCATCAACAAAACTTGATTGTATGATCAACAGATCACATTGTATGACACAATCAGTCGTTGTTTTTTCCTTATATGAAACCACGACAGAGTAAAGTTAACCAGGCAGTAGCGCTGATTTGACTAGGGACCTGAATAATCTAGTAGCCCTATATTTCAATTATGTGTATGTCAATTTATGTCAGTGTAAATTTGAGTTCATTTTCATCCAGTGTGTTAGGTCACTTATTTGACGTTTCGAAAATGAACCGCTCCTGCCTGGTTTATTTTACTCTGCCTCATTGTATTACGAGTCCGTTATGGTTACAGTTTGGAATTAGGGATATCACATGCAACAACAGGGGATCAACATGAATAAGTGATATCAACAGGACGTGGGTAGCTGGGTAGCAATAGAGTTAATTGACATCGTTACAAGACGCAGAACTATTAATGATTCCGTCTATGGCAACCGATTTGTCTCTTTTACTGTCGTATTGATTAAAAATGACTACCCTTCAAAATTCGGCTCGCAGCACCAGCAGCAGTTTCCATTCTTACATGTTCATAGTCAGATTTTAAAAACTCTTATTCGATCTTTTCACATATTAAGTTGTATTGTAATAAGATGACAGCATTGTCAGGATGTAATATTTGCAAAAAGAACGGGTGCTTTCTGTCCCAAATCTGTCGTCGGGTATTGACAGAAAGAATTATTATTGCCCCAATCCAACGCACTTCAAGCAAGAAGTGCGTTGCTCAATCGGAAAAACCAGTTGATCTAATTTCATACATAAATGCTTGATTTACCGCAAGTCATGTAAACATTCTCAAGAGTACGTGCGAGACAACCTTGAAAAACAAATTCGTTCCGTGAAGACCCTCATCATTGTTAAGATAAGATAAATTGGCACTATCTTCGCATAAAAGTAGTGAATAAAAACCAAAAAATTGTTAGTTTGTACAGCACTGATCATTCGAAAATTGCACAAAAAAAACTTCGGGAAATGTTCAAAGGGATTTTTTTCGCCGTTCTCATAACCGTTGCATCAGCAAAACACTTAGATGAAGCGAATACTGTCACTCATGTCGTTCAACATTTTACCGGTCCATTTGAGCCGGATGTCAATGCGATTATGATTAATCGCGACGAACGAATCGTAAACGGATCCAACGCATTGGACACTCAATTCCCTCATGTTAATGAAGTACTCTTTTTCGTAAACGCAACAAACTACTACTATTGCACAGGAACATTTATATCAACCACATGGACCATCACCGCTCAACATTGCTTGCCCGAGTAAGTAAATCTAGCAACTTGTTGTAGCATACGCAATGTTTTCATAGATGCTATATTGCCGTCAAGAAATATAGTGGGAGTCTATGTTGAATATGGAACTGCAGCTGTTGATTCACCCAATCGACTCCAAGCCCGTTCAGATCAAAGTGTTTATTGGACAGATCTAGAGGTGTGCACCGCCGATTTTACGCCGGCGCGCCGCCGATTTTTTGCTAAATTTTCGGCGCGCCGCCGCCGAAAAATAATAGCTCACGCCGCCGCCGCCGCCGATTGTATTTTCGTCGCGCCGAAATTTTATACGTTTAGTGCTTTCAGAAATTTTAATGGGCGACAATAAATATAAACTTAAATTGAAAAATCTATACAAAAGTGTGTGCCTGAGTACATGTACAAGGTTTTAGCAAATGTTTATCGCTCTTAATTTATAAGTCAGGTTTCTATATGCTGCTATGTTTCTATATGCGTAGAAAGCATAGCCTGTTTTAGGTAATTTCTTAAAGAATTTTCGGGAATTTTAGAGAATTTCGAGAATTTTCGGGAATTTTAGAGAATTTCGAGAATTTTCGGGAATTTCGAGAATTTTCGGGAATTTCGAGAATTTTCGGGAATTTTAGAGAATTTTCGGGAATTTCGAGAATTTCATTGCAAGTAAAATATACCTTCGCTCAACAATTCGTTGATTTTAATTTCCGATTTAAGTATACTGATAACAATTCTAGAATAAGCAACTAAAAAAGATTAGGAAGTGAAAAAAATTAAAATTGATTTTCGGACTTTGTTTCACAGTTTTCTTTGCCGGTGCTTCTTCGAAGACACCTTTAAACCACTCAGAGGCGTATTACCCTATGGGAAATTCGGTACCGTGCCCATTGCGCTGGAAAATATATGCGCTGAGCTCGGTCACTGAATGGACAATTATTGTCTGAAGAGAAATTTTAATCTATCATAAAAACTATGTAGAGTTTGCGAATTAACTTTACATTGCCTAATCTCGTAAAAAATACGTACCAAATTTTTTAGTTTGATGAGTGCAAGAGTCCATGAGTTAAAAGGGAAAATTTCAATTCGCGCGTCAGGGTATTAAAACCGAATATTTACAAAAAGAAATTGTTTTGATAGGAAACATGAATGGTGAAGTCTAAAATGAAACATTTAGAACTACAGACCTTACTTTGAGGGCTGAGCTGATCTTCATTTGTTTGCGCTATCCTATTACTTTCAATAACGTAAATCATGTAGAAAAAGAAAGCTGATCACTTGAAAATAATGCCACAGCGCAGCAAGAAGTGAAAAATAAAAAGCTCGAATATTGAATTAGAGGGATTCTTTTTAAAAACAGCCTACCGAAATCGGACGCATTTTCCAGTGGACTTTGAAAACGGTTTTGGCTTCTAGGGTCGAATACCTTTCTAGGCACATATAAAAAAGTCGACTGGAAAATGCGTCCGATTTCGGTAGGCTGTTTTTCAAAAGAATCCCTCTTAGCGTAAAAACCAATGCAGGATAAATCACCCAGGTACGGTCTAATGTCACCTCGGAGGAAATAACGATTTTCAAAACGGATTTTAACGCTTATTTTTATCTTGACAAAAATAATGAGTGCGTTCAGTATAAATCGACAGATTTTGAAGAATCTGCCATAACTAGTATGTACATTCATTGGTAAAAACTACGAACTGTGAACTAAAATTTTTACTTTTACCTCATACATGTCAGTTCTATTAAGGTTCTGAAATAACAGGTAAGACACCTCTGAGTTGATCACGAAGGCGGTGACACCAATATCGGAAAATCGAAAAATCTTAAAAATAGCTCTTTGTCCCTTGAAATATGTAAAGCCACACCTTTGAGGTCGACTACCACACTTTGAAGAACAATAAAATCGAAACGCAGCGAGTTTCTAGTGTTTTAATAATTTTTAAGAATTTCGGGAATTTTCAAGAATTTTCGAGAATTTCAGAGAATTTTCGGGAATTTCGAGAATTTTCGAGAATTTCTAGAATTTCAAGAATTTTCGGGAATTTAATTCCTAAAATAGGCTATGGTAGAAAGGAGTTTTTTGTTTAAAAAAATTTGTTGAAACTTTGGGTTTTTCTTCTTACTTGCACTGTACGACGGTGATTTTGTTTCTGATGCTACGATAGGGTTATCTTCGAAGTAGCTTTCTATAACGTATCCTATTTCCATCAGTAGATGGCAAGTGTTTTATGCATATTTTTAAATACTTCTTCTTCTTCTTTTTCAGCCTGTTTCTATCCACTGCTGGATGTAGGCCTCTCCAACTTCTTTCCATTTCGTACGATCCATTGCCATTTGCTGCCAGTTTGTACCTGCAATATTCTTAATTCCGTTTGTCCATCTCTCTGGTGGTCTACCTATAGCTCGTCTTTTATATGGTCGCCATATAAATACTAGTCCAAAGAAAAAGTTGGCTGCTGTCTTGGGAAGGGTATCGATGGATACTACTGAGGATGGTCAGATCACGCTGGCCCGAGACCGCCATCGATACCCGAGGTCGAAACAGCATTTGTCTTTTCTGTATCCTCACTTAACGTGAACTCTTGGGTACGTTACTCTATTTTCTGTGCATATAAGAGGAAGAAGAAGGAGAAAAAAATTCAGTGAATCAGTCAAAACTACTGTAATTGTAAAGGGGCAAACTTAAGACCTTATGTGGAATTTGGGTGGAAAATGGCACAAATCATGTGTTTTAGGAATTTATAAAGTGGAAAATCTTTCCGGTTTCAAGTTTTTTCGGCAAAAAGACGAGACACGGGTATCTTTATTTTCAATTTTTAGCTGCTTTATGTAAAAAATTTGGGAAAAAAAATCATTTTGGCGTAGTCTATGCACTTATTACTTATAAATTTAAGTTTATCTAAATCTCTTATTTGCGAAAACCTTCTACTACGATCTCACTCCTTCATCGAAGATGGACTAAAGGCAACGGGAACGGTTATTGCATAAATCGAAAGATAATAGTAGTGAGTTTGCGTAAATGACATAAATTATAAGTTGGAAATAAGAAGCCTGCAGAACATCTGGTATGAAGATGTGACTTAAAATTTCTAAATTATAATTTGACTTATAGCTTACATGTCATTTACGCAAACTCATTAATCATTCTTGGATTCATTAAATTAGATGTTTTCAAAATAATAGGTGATTGTACATTGTACACAATATAAAAGGTGAGATACGCCTCAGTTGATTCCCCTTGTATAAGTGGTTGATACTTCAGATTGCAAGATAGTAAGATTTCAGTGTTCGGAAAAATGATTGCGCACGCTTTTTCAAATGTTTTTGCATTATTTTCGAAAGTTTAGATTTTTTGTAAATTTATCGGCGCGCCGATCGGCGCACCGCCGCCGACTATAAATTTCTTCCGGCGCGCCGCCGCCGATCCCTTACCAGTCGGCGCACCGCCGCCGACTATTTTAAGATCGGCGCACACCTCTAGACAGATCCTGTGCTCGTGTACGATGTTATGATTGTTCATCTCATGACACCTATAACGCTTTCACCGTTCGTTCAAATTGCACAACTTCCACCATTATCAATGGTGAATTATAATTACGGACTATACATTGCTGTGAATGCCGGATTTGGAGCTCTGCGGCAAACTCTGCAGTGGCATACGTTGCTCATGTTAGGCAACAATTGTGGTAATGATCCAACGGCGGAATTATTCATTTGCGCTGCAACAACAAGTCGTAAGTCTTTTTCAACTAGTCGATAATGCCATTAAAAACCATGACAAATTAAATTCGGTTCTCTGTTCTCATTGGGCAGCTAGCACACAAAATGAAGGAGGAGATTCCGGTGAGACGATTTTCTTTTAAAAATTCTCTCACGTTGAATGACAAATTAATTTTTCTTGATCCAAGGTGGTTCCTATTTCATTTACGAAAACGGTCCTATAAGTGGAACACCAACGATTATCGGAATTCATTATGGACGAGCCGTCTGGACGAATGGTACAATCACAAACTTGGCAACGAGAATTGGACCGTTTATGGGATTGGTCAGTGCACAGGCTGGAATTACGTTGAGGCCATAGACATGGTTTGATTGTAAAAAGAATCTTTCGTTCTGGTTGCCTCTTACATATCGAATAAATGGATGAATGTATGTATGAACAATGAGGCGGTGTCAATCTGATTTCATCATAATATTAAGAGAGGTTCAGGAGAAACTCAACGTATATAGTAGATTGGGTGAGAACCATGGCGGTTGTGTTTTTTTTCCTGTCCACTTTATTTGTTCATTGTTTTCCGATTTTGCTCAATATAACTGTGTCTTTACGGGCGACGTCCCAGCAACACCAAATGCCAAATTTACAATTTGAATATCACTACGATCGAGTAAAGCGATCACTTTACGTAATATCATCCATGATTTCATCAGGACATCATAATTTCAAAATAGCACTGTAATATCGGGTAGGACAAGTAATAATACACGTGTTTACAGTACTGCTGTGTCAGTATAACTGAACTCATTTATTGAGATTACGATCACAGCGTACTACGATACTACAAGCACGGATGTTCACATGAGGTTAAATACTTCACAAATACATATGGATTCTCCGCATAGTACACAGTAATGTTAACTACTTGCACTCCTGTTCTAAACTATATAATGTAAAACCAGCGTTGTACACAAAATGGCTTCCTCATCAAAACCAAGGTTGTATACTTTGGGGAGGTCATGCAGATGCAGATACGCGGGTTACACACCACGTTTCATACAAAAAATTCACCACGCCATACAAATTCAATTTTGGTGAATTTGTTTGTATGGAAAAGGTGTGTAACCCGCGTATCTGCATCTGCATGTAGTAGGCGTAGAGTAGTAGGCGCTGTGAAAATGGCTGGACGTGAAAATTTTTGCTCGTCGAATTTTTCTAAATTTTTTAAGTTATTTCTTGGTTTTTGTGGTTTGTTTTATTTCAAAGTTGTTTACGGTTGTTTACGGTTGTGTCCGATTGTTTTCGCGAGCGATTGCTGTTTCCCGAATGAAATTTACGACGGACGGAGACGTAGGCTCATGGGCGGTGAAACGGGACGGTTACCAGCATTTTCTGCTCAACAAGCTGTTCAATGGAATTCATGAATTTGAGGGAAATGGCAAGAAATAGGGGCCGAATACCAATGCGGAAACTAACACGAGGGATATCGAAATGAACTGTATCCAGGTGAAACAGTAAAACTCAATGATGAACGCAGGCTCTGATTCTGGTATCAATATGTTGCAAATACGGTTTGTACCGCATATATGATACTGAACTGATACGATCGGGACCCAGTGCAGCACGGTTCGGAGAAAACTCTGACTCCAGTTGAAGCAGATACGGTTTGTATATGGTAACGGTTTCGGTACGTATGCGATGTAACTTGATGTGTGAGTTGTTGATGCTTTCCAATTGCCATTCTTTGAATGCATCGTTTCTCACAATTTTTCTTTGTCATTTCTTATAAGCATTTACGCTTTTAGTTTGGATGTGCTGTTTTGCCAGCTTTGTCAATCAGATCCTTCACGGATAATCCGGTACGATTAGGAGCCTTAGTCTTTTTTATGCTGTGCATTCGTGAGCAAGTGCAAACAGTTTGCAATTATTTGTGATTTGTCTAGAGTTTTTTCTTTCCGTAATGTTGCGCGCTTCGAGTTTCAGTCTGTTTTGTTTTAGTTGTTGTCGACGTCTGTCAAGTCAACGAAAGTTGAAAAAACTTGCTAACCGCTGACTCGTTGTGTGACCCTGATCAGTGGAATGTGCAGACTGATGCACTGAAAGTTACGCAAAAGAGTGGAAGTGTTACGTAAAAGGGTGAATCTTCTGTTGAGTCCACGTGTGCCTTGGAAGTGGCAAATAGCGAAGAATTTTGCTTCGAAATTTTTAATGATTGTTTTAGCGGGCCTTAGTCGACCACTTGGTTGAAATCCCTGTGTCGTTTCTTGTGTGAGATTTTTGCTTTGGGTTGCCTTTCCTGAGGTATCTAGTTCGCTAGGACTAAGTAGAAATTCTCTAGGGTCGGGCCTTTGCGTTATGTTTCTTAAAAGAAGGAAATCTCTAGAGCCGATTTCTCTAGGACCGAAAGCGTCTTTGCGTTACCTTTCGTAGAAGGAGAAATTCTCTGGGACCGAAAAGAACGCCGGTTGACAGTAACCGACTTTCGTCCGCTTTTCTATACAGGATTACGTTAGTTGTCTTAGTCTTCGCTTTCATCCTTCAACTCTTGACTCGTCAACCGCTTTCTAAACCTTCGTTCACTCAGTGGAAGATATGAAGGTATATGCATCTAATTTAATATTATCTCCATCGTATGTACCTTGACCTAATGACTTCCTGGTGGACTCTGTTTCGATGGGCGCGAAGAACAAAAGAGTGATTATGAAATGTGGAATTAGGCCACTTAATGAAACAATATTATCTAAAGACTGAACGGAACAAACGGAATGGACAATGGTGAGATTAGTGAGAGTCTCCATAAGACAGGTAATTGTAAAGTTATAACAGGTGAGATTCGAACAACTAATTCGTTATCAGGTAATTGATTTCTCCTTGTGGCATTATATTGTGTCACATTGTATTGTATTATACCTCAATATTTTTCGAGCAATGAAAGAGCTCAGGTAGTCGGTTCATCTCCCCACTGCCGTGTAGTTAGTCCGATCACTTTGTCGAGCGACGGTGATTGTTGTTAGATTAAGTTTCAACATACCTCGAGTAGCGATCCAGCGCTGTTCACGGTAAACGTGATTTGTTTAATATACAATGCACGCTTACTATGAACCGGAGAGTAAAAAGGGGGATCCAAGTGGATAAGTCCCACTATCAGCGGTTCAACGTTCAAACTCTACTGGTTATGTGCACAGGCACCAGCTCTTGATATGTCACGGTCACGGTCACGGTCACGGTTCCCGCGTATCTAATAAAATGGCGATCTGCGTGAACTCCCCAAAGTACACAGCCTTGGTCAAAACGAAATGATGGTCATCCGCCAATGAGCTATGACACATGCTTTACGAAGCTTGATATTAGATTAGATTATATTTATTGCTTCCAGGGCCATACGAATTTTCAAATTACTGTTAAATTTTTGCTAGTACTTCGATATCTACTGTACAACCGAAGGTGACCGAGACCAATGGAACTGATATTTGAACTCAGGAGGTCCGAAAACCTTACCCCACCAACCGCCGACCGGATTAATGTATTTTTATGTTATTTAAATTGAGTGAAACACAGTCGAGCACTTACACATCCAGCTCAAGCTGCGTCGGAAAGTCAGTTATTAGACAAATGTTTTTTTCCGATGATCTTAAAAATGTTTGGACGCCTGTTTCGGAATCTGGGATCCGAGACCAATCCTTGCATAATTTAAACTAAAAAAAACCTACGGATTTCGGCGGGATGTTTCGTTGTTTTTCAATTAATTATTCGAAATTCCCAATTATGAAAATTCTTGTGCAATAGAAATGACACAGATCGAAGTGTGCAAGGTGTGAAAATCAGATTAAACATAAACGTTGAAAGGGCAAGACGCCCGAATTATTGTGTTTTTTCTGGAAAGCAATTGAACCAAGTTAATCCGGAATTTCAACGCCAACAAAATACAGCCCCGTCGAGATGGTTCAATTGCGAGTTAATGGTAAACGAAATTCGGTTTAGTTGAACCGAAAGACGTATGTAACGTTTGTATGCTTGCTAAGAGGACCGAAAGTAAAGCTGTCAATTCGCGGGGCGAAAGCTTTCGCTTTCGCCCCTTGAATTGACATTTCTTTACTTTCGGTCCTCTTAGCAAGCATACAAAACTTAATACGTAACTCTTTCGGCCTCCTCAATCGATACGTAAATAACTATTTCATTACACTAACTACGAAAATTGTAATTTTCATGCTTCGGGGCCGAAAATGAGGGCAATTTTTCGAATTTTCTCGGGTTTCCGGCCCTCTGCATGAAAACTCACATGTGCACCTGTTTGGGACGGTTGATTTAAGGCACTTTCGCTTGTAAGCCTCACTTCGTTCGGCCTACAATCCGCGAAATTGCCTAAAATCAATCGTCCAAAACAGGTACACAATAGTTATTTGTGTATCTGTTTTGGACGATTGTTTTTAGGCAATTTCGCTTGTTGTGGCCCGAACGAAGTGAGGGCTACATGCGAAAGTGCCTAAAATCAATCGTCCAAAACAGATACTCAAAAAATTTTTCATGTAAGGGGTCGAAAACCTGAGAAAAATATCGAAACTCCCTCATTTTCGGCCCCGACACATGAAAATGACTATTTCGCTTCCCGAATGAGATGCGAAAGTTTAAAAATTCAACTCTCAGTAAGCCACGACATCACAAGAGGTGCGAAAGTACTTTCGCCCCCCAAACGAGGATGCGAAAGTAAATGACAGCAATAACAGAGGAGCGAAAGTACTTTCGGCTCTCAAACGAAGATGCGAAAGTAAATGACAGCAACAACATGTGTTCCGTCTGGTGTCGTTGTGATCGTTGTGATAGAAAAGAATGTTGCCAATAATTTATTAATTTTTCTTTCTTCCTTCGGCCACGGGCTGCAAACTTCGCACACGGTTGAATTTTTTTACTTTCGTCCCTTGTGATCCAAATAACCATTGCGTTACTTTATATCTGATGGTGCGAGCCAACCTTCAAATTCGGTGATCGTCGTACCGACCAGGTGAAGTCGGTTACTTGCAGCAAAATTGGCCACTAATTGATCGGGTTGGTTTAATCGAATTTGATGGTCGAAGGACATTAAAGATTGATTGTTGGCATCGGAATATTGAAAGAAGAACGTAATCGGATTCGGTGGTCGTCGTAATTGATCTGGTTGGTCAAACCGAGTTCGATGGGAAACGAAACAAAATCGTCATTGGCAAGATAAAAAAGGTAAACTTGGCCACTGGCGAACGAAAGGCAATAGCGAAACGAAAAAGAAATGGTCACTAGCGAAGTAGACGTGATCAGTGGCAAGCCGTCGGCAAGATAAAAAAAGGTAAACTTGGCCACTGGCGAACGTAAGGCATTGTCGAACGAAAGAATTGGTTGGCAGACCCAAACCACTAGCGAAGAAGACGTTGTTAATGGGAAGTCATTGCAGAACGAATTGGTCACAAGCAAAGAGAAGTGGTCATTCGAAAGTTATTGGCGGAGCGATTGGTCACTAGCAAAGAGAAGTGGTCATTCGAAAGTCATTGGCAACGAACGAATGCGTAACATTGATCGTGGTGTTAACGCATCTGATTGGTCGATTCATTTGGTGATCAAAACATAATGATGGTCGTCGTTAATCCAGAAACGAAACAAAATAACATCGGCCATGGTGGCGCAACATCACAATTGGTTGGTCATTGGACGCAACATATAAGAATTGGTTGGACGAGTCGGTGGCGCAATATAACAATTGGTTGGTCATTGGACGCAACAACGAAGGAAAAGAAAAAAAGATTCCTCATCATTCGGAAACTGGTGGGAGTGTTCGAAATATTATAGCGTCGTAGTATGCAACAGAAATGAAACAGATCGAAGTGTGCAAGACTGTGTGAAAATCAGATTAAACATAAACGTTGAAAGGGCAAGACGCCCGAATTATTGTGTTTTTTCTCGAAAGCAATTGAACCAAGTTAATCCGGAATTTCAACGCCAACAAAATTCCGAACAGAAGTATCGCCAAAGTCAAATCGACAAGTATATCGCCAAGAAAAATAAAAAACTTTACTTTTGTGAAATTTAAAGACGTTTCGTTTCATTTATCGACACAAAACTTAAGAGTCAATTCGCCAAAACTTCAACCAAGTTGTATGAAACATGAAAACAAGCCATCAGCGATTTTCAGCGGGTACACAGTAATCGATTCAGGTGATCCTCCTGAGTCATTTGCAACAAAAAAAAATCCTCGAAATAATTATGTTTTCACGCCAGAAATCATGAAAAAATGTACTGCGCGAGGGTGACCAAAATAGTTTTTGTTGCATATCACCAAGAATACGTAACGCATTTATCTGAAATTATGGTCATTGGTAGAGGTGTTGACGCCGCATAAGCTGGCCTTTAAAACATTTCGAAATTTTTCGTGTATGTGGTGCAGTAGCTATTTTAGGGGGAAAAAATTCCAACTTTTGCAGAGTGTTTTCAAAAAGTTACAACGATAGACTTCGAAGATATGGGTGTCGTTGGGTAGGTAGTGACCTCTACTATCCATGACACCATGAACCTACCGCGGCACGACTTTCGTTGAGCTTCAATTTTCATTGAAGTATACTAACACAAAAATTCTCTATAATTCCACTTTTCTTCGCGTCTATTTCAATTTTTCTAACGTATGTGACAATTTTAAATCAGGGCTGCAGTTACTGGCACCTTACGCTTCGGGAAATTTCGTTTAGGGCCTATAAAATTTGAAACAAAACCAACTGATTCAATTGTGTCATATGTTCCTCGGGTATCTCCAAACTTCCTAGTATGGCCAGTGCGGCACTGTATCAAGTGTTTACTAGCATATTAGAATCATATTTTGTACTTTAGCCATTTACCGGAAGGATTTGGAAAATTTTCACAAATGTACGAATACGAAAAATTCGACATATTTCCAAATCCTTCCGGTAAGTGGCTAAAGTACAAAATATGATTCTAATATGCTAGTAAACACTTGATACAGTGCCGCACTGGCCATACTAGGAAGTCTGGAGATACCCGAGGAACATATGACACAATTGAATCAGTTGGTTTTGTTTCAAATTTTATAGGCCCTAAACGAAATTTCCCGAAGCGTAAGGTGCCAGTAACTGCAGCCCTGATTTAAAATTGTCACATACGTTAGAAAAATTGAAATAGACGCGAAGAAAAGTGGAATTATAGAGAATTTTTGTGTTAGTATACTTCAATCAAAATTGAAGCTCAACGAAAGTCGAGCCGCGGTAGGTTCATGGTGTCATGGATAGTAGAGGTCACTACCTACGCAACGACACCCATATCTTCGAAGTCTATCGTTGTAACTTTTTGAAAACACTCTGCAAAAGTTGGAATTTTTTCCCCCTAAAATAGCTACTGCACCACATACACGAAAAATTTCGAAATGTTTTAAAGGCCAGCTTATGCGGCGTCAACACCTCTACCAATGACCATAATTTCAGATAAATGCGTTACGTATTCTTGGTGATATGCAACAAAAACTATTTTGGTCACCCTCGCGCAGTACATTTTTTCATGATTTCTGGCGTGAAAACATAATTATTTCGAGGATTTTTTTTTGTTGCAAATGACTCAGGAGGATCACCTGAATCGATTACTGTGTACCCGCCGAAAATCGCTGATGGCTTGTTTTTAAGTTGTTCGAAGTTTTGGCGAATTGACTCTTAAGAGGCATAATTGTTCCTCCAAAGACACACTACAACAAGATGCTTCTTAATAATTGATACTTGCTCCATCCAACGATCACAACTCAAAACAACTTAGAAAATTCGGAAAAGCGCAATAATTTAAATTTGAACACACAAAATTTTGACTAAAATATGCAGATTTTCTGCCAATTATTTGTTTAAATCTTCTACGATGTATTCACTGGTAATCAGCGTATAATGAAGGCTGAAATCGTTTAAATTATCAAAAATGCATTTTATTATTTTAATGTGTAGGCATCCTGTACGTTGTATTTACATTGTCTGCGATGAGAATGTAAATGCAATTTACATGTTAGACTTTTCGATGATTTACATGCTATGCGCGATCACTTACATGCACTGGTCGGAAATGTTGCGATGATTTTATTTATGTTTGCACTTCACACAAAACACGATATAAATTAGAATTTACACAGGCACAAATATTTTTTGGTGCACTTGCCACCGATACTATTAAAAAAACACTAAAATCACCACTGAATTTACAATTTTAAACAACAAAATCAAAAATTTTTCACTGAAACTGAGAATGACAACAACGAAGAAGTCAAATAAATATCGCCGAAATGGCGTGCACAACCGATGCCTACTAAATGAAAATTAAATTTTAGTGCAAAATGGTTAGAAGTGGAAAGGTTCCGAAATGCTATTTTTATGCAAAATTGTTTCGTAGTTTTCATCTTAGACAATGTAAATACAACGCACAGGATGCCTACACATTAAAGAACAGTACAGAAGAGCCTATGTGAATGAGTAATACATGTGTGCGAAATTAGGCGGCACGCCTTCGGCTCTCCCGCCGCAAACATCGCACACATGTATTACTCATTTACATAGGCTCTGCTGTAATCTCCTATAAATCACAAATTTGGTTGCCCATATGTCCACTTTACGGAAAGTAGCATTTTAATCGAAATGACATCATTTTTGAAATCATTTTTCGGAAATTATTCGATTTAATGTGCCGCCATTTTATTATATTTTGATAATGTTTAAACCTATTGCAGTTTGTTTTTTAACATTTGTGAAATTAAAATTTTTTTTTTTAATTTGTGACCGCAATTCCAATCGAATCAGTGGCAGCTTTTCATATAGTACGCTCTTGTGTTGTGATATTTTTGGTGTTGTCAGGAAAGTGAGCAGTTTTGTGAAAATTTTAGCTCAAAACAGAGGTACTTTAATTTCATTATTTTATTAAACTTTTATTAATTTCAGGAAAATGTAAGACCGCAATTCCAACGGCGAAAGTCCATATTACCTTTCTGAAGCATATTCGAATCATTTTATATGACTTGCTAAGAGATACATCGACAGTTTTCGGGTCGTTTTTTCGGGTTTTGTGGTAGGCCCCTTGATTAAGTGAATTTAGTTCGATCGTAGAGACGTTTCCTTCTCTAAAATGTAATGTGATTGCTTCTCGTCACACTTTGGAGATTTTTCTTGGCCTTGGCGTATCTTCACACTTTGACTAAACAGCCTCGATGAAGCGGGTAACAGTGGCAGAGACAGAAATATGCGACATGAGAAAATGCGACAAAGTGGTTCTGTCGTAAAGTTTGCATTTTCTTAGCGCAACATTTTTGAATTTGAATATTTAAGAATTCGATTTTAATTGACTGAACACAAGAAATAATCAAAATTTTCCTAATTACTGCTCGCTACAGCTCAAACCTGGCCTGAAACGAGAAAATCTAATTTAAATCAGGTTGGGTTTAGGCTTTGAATTGATTGATCACCGGAACTGAATCAGCGAAAATATCATCACATAAACTGATTCAGAAAAAATCTCAGGTCTAGAATCTAGACCATTTAGATCACAGAAAATGAATCAGATCGTTTGGGTGCTAGCCTTGGTACATATCTCAATATAACAAATTATTTGGATCTATTCACATAAAACCAAATTTAATGTTTATGAAAGCGAGAACATTTGCCACGGATTTTATGTTTTTGAAAACATTGAACAACGATTTTAATATTTATGGGAACACTGTACACGGATGGTACATTGTTAAACAATTATTATAAATAAAATCATAGTTTTGTACACTTTTTCACAAGAAAACCGAAAAATCATCAGAATCAACCACATCAAAACAAGAAATTTAATTTAGAATTTTCTCAACTGTCACTTTTTCCTTGTACCACTTTGTCGCAATATGACGCAACGACAAAACGACTCTGCCACTGTTACCCGCTTCATCGAGGCTGTTTAACTTTGACGATTGTTTCTGTTAACAAAACAAATTAACAAAAATGATGGATCGCCATACACTTCACGGGTATCTTCTGAAAGTAACATATTTTAAATAAAGCTAGAATTTTGCGGAATCTCACTGACCTTACGAGTAGTGGCATACCCCTGTTAGTTTGTCATAAGCATCGTTAAAATTCTTTTCGTAATCAAACTTCCTTGGTAACGTTGATATTGAATAGCAAAATTTCATAAGGGTAAGTTATATACCAGCTCAATTCCATACAGTCATTGAGATTCATAATTTTATATATAAATACCGAGCCGGTGAATGCATCGGATAAATAATTTCCCCTCATAGAATTACCGGTATTGTGCATAAGATGTCAAAACTGTCTGGTATGCTGGTGGGTTAACACTTTGCCATTCCTCTGTCATTTAAGAAATTTAAAAACATTTATTGTGGGATTACACAAATTTGTGAAGCTAAATTTTTGCTGAAAGTGAAGAGCAACCGAAAATTGCTGGTCTTTGATAGGAAATATATTACGCTAATCAGATAAGCAATTAACTATCAAATATGAACCAAACTATGAAGAAGAATATCAAAAAGTAAACGCACCATCACATCGGGAAACAAATGGAACGGATCTCAGCGCTCTGAATTCAATTAGTACGCTGAATTCCATCTTTTATTGCGGCAAAAGCTGTTGAAAATAAGGGGGAGAATTAAATTACTTCGCGTAAAGTATTATTTTTCACCTTGTTAATCAACTAAATTCTGATTTTAATCTTGGACGCTTAAAGAACACAAACTCGATAAGTAACCAGGACTTCTTGCAACCCCTTAAGAGGCATCGGCACTTTTTCCTACCACAAAACCCGAAAAAACGACCCGAAAACTGTCGATGTATCTCTTAGGAAGTCATATAAAATTATTCGAATATGCTTCAGAAAGGTAATATGGACTTTCGCCGTTGGAATTGCGGTCTTACATTTTCCAGAAATTAATAAAATTTTGATAAAATAATGAAATTAAAGTATCTCTGTTTTGAGCTAAAATTTTCACAAAACTGCTCACTTTCCTGACAACACCAAAAATATCACAACACAAGAGCGTATTATATGAAAAGCTGCCACTGATTCGGTTAGAATTGCGGTCACAAATTTTTAAAATAAATCTTTAAATTTCACAAATGTTAAAAAACAAACTGCAATAGGTTTAAGCATTATCAAAATATAATAAAATGGCGTCACACTAAATCGAATCATTTCCGAAAAATGATTTTTAAAATGATGTCATTTCGATTAAAATGCTACTTTCAGTAAAGGGGACATATGGGCAGCCAAATTTTTGATCTAAATAATAAAATAAATTTTTGATAATTTAAACGATGTCAGCCTTTATTATACGCTGATTACCAGTGCTTACATTGTAGAAGTTGATTTCACTAAATAAGTAACAGAAAATCTACATATTTTAGTCAAAATTTTGTGTGTTCAAATTTAAATTATTGCGCTTTTCCGAATTTCCTAGTTGTTTTGAGTTGTGATCGTTGGATGGAGCAAGTATCAATTGTTAAGAAGAATCATGTTGGAGTGTGTCTGAGGAGGAACAATTATGCCTCTTAAATTTATCAAGGCTCTGATATGCAGATTGTCACATCTTTCAATTGATCATACAGGCGGTGTTCGTCCTGGCGTTTCAGAACATTGAAATTGATGATCGTTCTTGGATAATCTAAGCAAGAAATACAGCTTAATTATACACGTCCGATTAACAACCTTACCTACAACGAATATATATAGTTAGCATGTACACAATTCCACAAAACAATGTCATTTCAAAGGTTTCGACTCATAATCGGGAGGTCCCGTGTTCAAATCCGCGGCTGGGCAGGATGATGTTTCCTTCATTCGCTTTCTATGTAACACTTACTTGTAGATGTTCTAATAGTCCGTTGCCAATTGCAGCGTTAAAAATATCGAATGTCCGATTTGTAGTTCCTATTACGAACTGCACCCAATGTTTACAGCCGATATGACTTTATCTTAGTCGTTATGGTAACTTAACCACAGGATGTTTTAGCGTGTTTGGTGATGAAACGATATTAAAGTTTACTTTCATTTATGATTCGCTGAAAGTGTTATATGCAAATCGGTATCTAATGCCCCAGAGGTCAGTCATCTTTTGTACCACTGTCGTCATTGCCTGCTCTCTCAGGTCGAAATGATAGGAAATTTCTGTATCTGCTTAGGCGATTAATTTTGGGTAATTTGGTGAGTTGTAGTACGAACGGAGTGAATACACGCGGAAGTACCTAAGATCAATTGTCCAAGACAGATAGATACGCATACAACTTGTCATGTAAAGGGAAAAAATCCACATTTCGCTCACTTTCGGCCCCGAACCAACAAACACCATTTTTCATGTGTTGGGGCCGAAAATGAGGGAGTTTCGAGATTTTTCTCGGGTTTTCGACCCCTTACATGAAAAAATTTTTGAGTATCTGTTTTGGACGTTTGATTTTAGGCACTTTCGCATGTAGCCCTCACTTCGTTCGGGCTACAACTCGCGAAATTTCCTAAAATCAAACGTCCAAAACAGATACACAAATAACTATTGTCTGCATCTAGTCGTCGTTGGGGCAAACGCTGCAATATCTAGGAATATAATTTTGTATGCAAATTCATTATGGGTATTTTCTAGTTACATTAGAAGTACTTTACGAATGGTTATTTGGATCACAAGGGACGAAAGTGCGGCAATCGCACAGGTTGAATTTTTTTACGTCGTGCCATGTGATCCACACAACTTTTCATTACAACAACTACGAAAATTGTAATTTGAGCTTCCTTATAATGTTCCAACTGATGAAATTTACCGAAATAAGCTGAAATATGCGGGGGTCCCCTGGTAAAAGAAAAATTTATAAATTATTGGCAACGTTCTTTTCTATCACAACAATCACAGTGATCACAACGACACCAGACGGAACACATGTTGTTGCTGTCATTTACTTTCGCATCCTCGTTTGAGGGGCGAAAGTACTTTCGCTCCTCTGTTGGGAGGCGAAAGTATTTTCGCACCTCTTGTGATGTCGTGGCTAACTGAGAGTTGAATTTTTATACTTTCGCATCTCACTCGGGAAGCGAAAATTACAACTTTCGTAGTTGGTGTAATGAAAATCTATTTTTCATGCTTCGGGGCCGAAAATGAGGGCGAAATTATCGAATTTTCTCGGGTTTCCGGCCCTCTGCATGAAAACTCACATGTGCACCTGTTTGGGACGGTTGATTTAAGGCACTTTCGCTTGTAGACCTCACTTCGTTCGGCCTACAATCCGCGAAATTGCCTTAAATCAATCGTCCAAAACAGGTACACAAATGACTATTAGACGCCCACACTGGTCAACATAAAGTCACGCCGGCCTAAAATATTTTTCAAATTTGAAGAATTTTGTCAATTTTCAGAGAATAAATTTCCATAAATTTTAGGCCGGCGTGATTTTACATTGACCAGTATTTATTTTTAGGTTAATAAACCAATACTGTCAAGGAAGCTATGCCTCGATACTGTACAATTTACAAATTGCCACATGTATGTGTATGTTCTATACGTACACACCGTATGCGATGGTGGCGATGATATATATACTAAACTTGCAGCCGAAGTCGCACCACTTATTTAATTGACAGACGTATTTCGACATAGATTTGACTCATGTTGTTTTTGCAAAATATTGAGTTATAATTAATTTAGTGAGTTTGCTGATTGTGTTTATTCCGCTCTTACGATACTGTACATACAAGTACGTATTACTCACAACAGTAATATAACGCAATTCCTAACTTAGTTTTCTTTAGTTTTTTGCAACTTGTAATCACCAGGCTTTTGTTAGATCACAATGGTCTCGTTGGAATGTGACGAGCGATGTGCAAATTATGGCACTAATCTTCACGTTTGTTACGATAATATAATTACGGCCGATTACACTGGCACAACATATAAAGGATTTTACGCGGATAGTGCACCTGTTGCAGTCAAAACAATATTCAAATGCGAAGAAACTGAACAATATTTTCACAAAGAGACATTTCGATATTTGATGACAAACTCCAAATTTAATCGAAATGAAAATTTGGTTCATTATTTCGATATGGACGAAACTGTTAAATTACGCTTCGTTGTGATGGAACGATATGATACTGACTTGAGGGACATGCAAACTGAGAAATTCCGGAAAAGTGACAGATTAAAATTCATAAAGAGTATATGTCAAGCCGTACACATTTTGCATTCCGAAATTAATATTGTTCACGGGAAAATTAATCCGAATAATGTGTTACTGTGGAAAAATCAAGACGGCAGTTATACCGCTAAATTGGCCGACTTTGGCATTAGCAAAACATTTTCAGATGATTGTACAACAATCGATACTAATGGAACACGTAAGTCATTTTCCTTGTTTAAGCGCTAATCATGTTGGAGGTGTAGCAAAAAATGGCGGCACTACAAATACACGTTTACGCAATATATTATTTTACACACACTGCGGTTTAAACGATTTCAATTGAATCTGCATATATATGTTTAGACTCGTACGAATAACACGCGGCTTATACGTTTACTTTAACCTTTGTAACACTGCGAATTCAAGTCTCTGAGTATCGCGTAGGCATAGCTACCAAATATTGATGATTTTTGATAAATATCAGTTAAAGTTATCAAAAATTAATATTTTGATAATTATTGATAGTTTCGTTGGATCGACAATGACAGATTCTCTGGAAACCTACCGAAATCGGACATATTTCGGCTGGGATACATATATATATAGAGTTTGAAAGGTCTTTGCCTGAGGAATTCGAAACAGGCCTCAGGTGGTCTGTAGCCACCCTTGGTTGCTAGTGGCAGGTCTTCAAAGGTCGATAAATGGGTGTTTTTTGGATTCATTTTAAGCCCGCTCAACATGTTAAAAAATGATAAATGACATGGGAAATTTATTACAGCTCTGTGTCGGTTGGGATGCCTCCTAATGTGCAACTAACATAACAATATCCCGTTAAGCTTTCCTTTAATATGCCGTGTTTGTGATCATGATCGAAAATTTTATATGAAGCTTAGATAACGTACGTTACAAAGAGCATGTTAGTTTCATATCCCAACCGCCACAGAGCTGACATAAATTACCCATAGAAATTGTAAAGCCACCCAACTTCCATTTTATCACTTTTTCTAACATATGTTAGTAGATGTTTGCAAAACTAGGCACGCCCAATTGACCTCAGCTTTCCGACGAACCCACTCTCATCCAGGTCGCGCCGTGTTAGCGGCCGTAAAATGGGTCCAAATACATCCATTTTTCAGAGCAAAACCTCCCAAACTTTATATATACCCATCCATCCCAGACGAAATGGATCCAAAGAGGATTAAGGTGAAAACTTGAAACACATCAAAGGGTATCGTTGCTTTGCTGAAACGCCGAGAAGGAAACAACAACATAAAAATCCTTTCCCACCATTCGTATTCGAATGCTATTGCTCATACTCTCCATTCATTCGCTTATACTTTCCTGCATTCGCTCATATTCTCTAAAGTGGCCTTTATTCGACCACATTTTCCCGTCATTCGCTCATAATTTGGGCTCGTTCGTTCCATTCATTCGCTCATATTTCCCTGCATTTGTTCCAATGGCGAATGCAGCCTGTCCCACCATTCACTCTTGTTGTTTCTCCCTCGTGAAAAGCTTACCTTTGGGTGTTGTTTCACCACTGGATTTTAGTTTATTTTTGATGATATTTTTCCACCAGGAACACTTTTTCAAAAATATGGGACCGCAATAACGACCACGAATGTGTTAGCTTTGGAAAAAACAGAAAATAGCTTTGGTTGCAGTCGTTTGACTAGCTCTGAGAAAACTAAGCAGTTTATGAAAATTTCGTTAAACTGCTGATTTTTCTCAGAGCCGGTCAAACGACTCAAACCAAAACTAATTTTTAGTTGAAGCTAACACATTTGTGGTCTTTATTGTGGTCGCACATTTTTGAAAAGGATTCTGATGAAAAGATATTATCGAAAATGAAATACGAGACACGCAAATGTAGGCTACAATTTTAGGTAAGCATAGATGCGTCTTAAGTTACGAGTAATCGCAGTAGAAGAAATTCAATGTACTTCCGATCTGAATGGCCAATAGTTCAATGGAGCCGTTAGGAATTTATGTCTGTTACTTCTTTATCCTAGGCTGTATAGTCGTAGAAGTGGCTTGAATCTTGATTGTGAGAAGATTTTGCGAAATCATGATTCTTAACGTGTTCACTAGTTCGTAGCTTTCGGAAAATGGAAGCTTTCGATGAATGCGTACTACAGTCCTTACTAATAAGAAAACTCCTATAACTCTTACATCAAGAAGAAGATGTAAATCGATACCAAGGTCAAAAGATAAAAGAGCCAATCACCCTTCACTTCACGCACATCTTATGCGCCGCCTCCAATACAGCTCTGGGTGGTAGGCGTGGAAAGAAGTTACGATGAGTATGTGTTACAATGAGATTGTATTTGATCGCATAAAAAATTGCCACCGTATGTGCACCAACATACCTTCATCTACTTTAAAACATCCCACACACATGATACTTAACTTAGTTTATGTTGCGCTATCAATGTGAGTGCAAATCTAAAGTGTCTAAAGTGCTTGAAAATACTATAAATAGGAACGCGACACTACACCATTACATTTTAGTTTTAGTTTCGTGACGAATCACACATGACTACAATTAGGTGGAACTGCTGGAACTCTTATAGGTATATGATAACGTTTGTAACACGTCAAGTTCGACTCCCCGAGTAAGGGGGAACTGTACAGTGAAGATGGTGTTCTTTGCCTATATCTCAAGTAAATGTTGATCGGTTTTCATGATTTTTTTATTTGAACGGCATTGACTGTCAAGAGGTAGTATTTATTTCCGGTCCCATAGCAAAATGATCCACAGCCGCCATATTGTATTTTATGAAAAGTGAAATTTCTTACTGAATGTTTGCATTGCATCGACTAGATCAACGAATCAACGAAAAAAATGAAACGTTTCACAGTTTACATTTACAATGAAAGGTGAAATATCTGGGTGAAAATGGTACTTCGAAAGTTCAACAGAGAAGCAATTACTCATACGTGAGGAGTCTTTCAGGCATCCAATATATGGAAATATGTATAGGGTACATAGGGTAGTAATAAACAGATAGACCGAAAATTCATTTTGATCGACTCGATATAATTTGTGATCGACCACAGCTCCGCTCCTATAACATGAACATAAGAAATATTTGGAGGCTTGAATGAGTGTTGAATCATGTTGTCGTTATAAACCATTTGGCAAACCGAACCAACAGAATAGAAATATTTCGGTGTTTCTATGTTGGAACCAAACACTCACATGACATGTCGACATTGTAGACATTATGCTTCGTTCTTGCTCAACACTCGTACGTGTATTGGTATTATACTAATTATGCTTAAAATTATCCCAAAATAATTAAATAATAATTTTTTGACGAGACATTTTAACTATTTTCACTTGTTTTTAAGTTCACCAGTCATCATAAAGAAGCAATAATTCCTTACCTTATTTTCTTTTAGAAAACGATGAGTGGATGTCGCCAAGATTTTTAAGAGCAAACGACTGTGGAGACATAAAATACAAAGCATCCGCCGCTGACGATATTTTCAGTTTGGGAATGCTGATCTATTACATTTACACAAATGGAAAGCATCCTTTTGGTAATCCTTCATGGCGAATTTATAGCATCAGATACAACCGGATTGATTCCGATGACATTTTAGAAGAGAATTTCGCATTTCAGAACTTAATGCGCGCTATGACTAACAGGAAACCTAAGGAACGACCGACTATACAGCAAGTTATCAATCATCCGTTCTTCTGGTCATACGAGTTCAATTTTCATTTCATTAGAGACGTGTATAGTAGACTTGGTTCGTTCTGCCAATTTCAGGATAATCTTGAATCGCGTTTCGATATTATGAATGATTTCAGTGGTGGGTGGAATAAAGCCTTGGATCCAGAGTGGATTGCCTACTTACAAAAGCAAAGGGCAAAGACCTCAAGACCGTACAAATTCAAAAGTTTCGTTAGTTTGTTAGGTTTTATCTGTGAGAATTTTGAAAATCGCTCCGATTGGGCGAATGAGACTAAATTAGTTCCACTATTAAGAAATGATGAGCCTGCTGATGCAGCGATCGACGAATTATCGTACATGCGATATTTCATGCGAAAATTTCCCAAGCTAATCTTGGTATTAGCCACAACTGACGGTATCGAATCACTCCGGTTGAATCCAGATTTTATATTACCATCACAAACGACATTTGACTTAGGCCCTTCTGACAAAAAACGTGGGTGGATTAGAAAAGTCTTATCTGAAAAATGCACCAAGACGTCGAAAGTAGTTCTCAAAAGAAAAATCCGCAAAGAGAAGAAGCGTCAAATAAAACATTGTGAAAAGAATCCCAGACGTTCGCAAGTCTCTTATTTTGGTCAACAGACTGTTTAAGTTGGGAAAAAATACAAGATTATCCGAAGAGACAATCAAGATTTTATATTAAATGTAGGAGTAAGTTCCGCAGATCGCTGGGACAGCGATCGCAAAAATGTCAGTAAGTACAAGTCTTCTGTTTGTTGAAATTTCATACTGAAATATGCATGGAAAATTACAGACATTTTGGTGATACTGTCCCAGCGAAGAAAATAAAATTGCGGTCCATAAATTTTTTTTAATAACTTTTAATTATGCTGCCGCTAATGTGCATAAATAACTTTTTCGATACAAAATAATTCTTTTCAATAGGGGAATTCCTTTCATTTTATTTATACTGAGTATATCGCGTATATTCTGAGTATATCCAGTATAACGAGTATATCTTCACATATTTCGTATATTAAGTATGTCGCATGTGTTTGACAACTGCCACATTTAGGAAAATGAAATTTTTTACGCGATGGATTTCGATCAAACAACATGCCAGTGTGTGATCTCAGGCGTCTGGCAAGGTAATTAGTTTTTCAATAGGACCAATATCGGCTGAGCGATAAGACTTTGGAAAATGTTTGTTTTTGTATGTGATTGGCACTTGATTTCATAGTGTTGTAGCGAAAACTTACATTAAACAAAAATGTGATAGTTCCTAATTTTTGATAATTGTATTTTTCGAAAAAGTTTTGTATGCAAATTACGCCAGCATGAAGACAATGCATAAGAAAATGAACACTTTCTGTGTGGTTTGTTTTCCTTGGGTAATCTAGGGTTTTTCGCAAATTAAACAGTCTGCACTATTTAGACTATTATAAGAATAAAACTCCCCAACCCTCTTGAATATATAAAATTTTTGAGAATTAGAGTTTTTGACGAATTGCAACAGCAACTTCACAAAAACATTCTCTAAAAAAAATGTCAGTTATTTCGAAAGAATACTTTCTAGCATATTTATCATTTTTTATGTTTTTTATGTCCTCAGTAAAGCCATCTTAATTTTGTCTCTGAAACTGAGGAAATTTTTGGTTCAAAAATAAACTTATTTGTCAAGAAATAATATTACATTATATAGGTACTAGGGCGCAATTTTCATAAAATCCTTCAGAGTGTAAAATACTTAGAAGGCGTGGTTCGGAATTCACGTTAAGCATGTGGTCCCTAGTGTTAGGGCATTAAAATACCATGTGAAAGTACCTTCACTAGCTATAACAGCAAATGGTAGCCGAATCTTTCACTTAAAATGTGCTGAACAATAACCATACGCTATTATTATTATTATTATTATACACTAAATTGCGGTTCTTCCGCCAATTTGCACACCGCACAAAATTTACAGCGAGACACTTACAATCTCCGCGGTACATATTAGCTTCAAAAATGAAAGCTTCATATAAACGACATTGCGGCGATGTTTTTGCGAAGATCGCAAAAACAAAATCTTGAAGTTAAGAGTGAAGTTTTTAGATTTTCAGGTCATTCAGATTTTTAAAAGTTTTTGAGAAAAAAAAATAGTTTTAATGAGGATTTCGTCTTTTAAGTAAGACGACATCCTTTGGAATGATTATAGTTATTTACGTAGCGATTGAGTAGACCCTTTACATAAATAGAACTGCTATAAGGCTCTATGTATATAAGAGTCGTGTACATGAGTAGTCGTATTAGTGATATAAAAAAAAATAAATAAGTGATATAATTTTGCTTGCAAAACCTTTAGCACTCTAGGGTAAATTTGTTTACTCTTATCTACGTTGTGTATATAGCACATAATACACACACATACACACACACACACCGTATGCGACAAAGAATAATGTGCGTATCTGTCTTGGCCGGCGGTTTCTAGACATTATCACACGAGAAAAAGCCTAGAACCAACTGTCCAAGACAGACACGCAATAGTTATTTACGTATCTGTGGTGAACAGTATATTTTAGGCGCGTTTGCGAGTTGTAGCCGGAACGAAGTGAGGGCGACAGCCGAGAGTACCTAAAATAAACCGTCCACAACAGATGCGTATAAACTCTTACACTCCCCAAACCATGAAAACACTAAATATCACGCGTCAAAATTTATCGGAAACCACAATTTTTTAGTTCTCTCTCAGCAGACCTTGCAAACAGGTCTAGGGATCCAGGCGATGTTTATGGTGGAGTTTGTTTATGTTATAATTTGATACGAAGCCGGAGTTTACTCTCCGTATCCACGAGTAGTGTGATGCACATCGAACGATCAACTCGTTCGGCTTTATATCGAGTATTTTCGGTTTCGTTTTTATCCAAATTCTTCTTCTATACATTCAAGGTCAACCTTGAACGGTGTGTATTATATTTGGTTTTGTTGTATGTGTATTTCATGGTGTGACGAGTGTAAAATTGTGTGCATCACAGGATTGAAACCACTCAATCACAGATTATGTGTGAATTCGTATACCACGAGAATAATTTTTGCATACGTATATACATACATCTCTCGGTATACGAATCCACACGTACACTGTAATTTCGTGATTTCAATCCAAGTGATGCAAATAACTATTTCATGCTGACGGCCTAAATTACGAGGAAAATTTCGAAATTTATGCCCAAGGCATGAAAATAACTGCTGCGTACTGAGGACGGAAGTTGAGAAATGTAAGCCCAAGGTGCCCAAGAAAGTGACAGAAATGTAAGCCCACGCGGCGAAAGCTTCGCTTACATTTTTTTTCGTCCCCAGTAGGCAGCATATAACAAAAAAATTCATGCCAGCGATTCGGAAAATCCTTATTTTGTCCACCACGAAGCGTTGTGAAATGGCGTTTTGTTATTATTCTAAAATGCGCCATTTTAGATGTGAAAATAATCATTTTCTCCCCTAAAATGGCGTGTTCAGCCATATTGGGTGAGAAAATGATTATTTTCTCACCTAAAATGGCTGAATACCAAAATACGGTTTTTATTTTATTTTCTTCAAAGTGGACAAAAATACGGATTTTTGCAAAACGCAAGCGTTGTGTTCACCTCGGGGAGAAATAGGAAATTCCATCTTGAGCGATTTGCGGCCCTCACTTTTGGCGAAATTTCCAACTTTCTCCCCTTGGTTAACAATAGTATGTTACGTACCTGCGGGAAAATTTGCTTACTCACAATAGGAGTAAAAGCAAATTTTTCCGCAGGTACGTTTTATATTTTATGGTAATGAGGAATCTCGCGCCGGCGTGATTCACAATGACTCATGAAGTGACATTTTCCTTATACAAAATGTATCATTGTGAATCACTCCGGCGCGAGATTCCTAGCAGCCTATTTTATCTGCCTAGAACAATATTTTCGCACTCATCTATCTAGAGCTTTTTTGTTTATCTCGATATATATGTTCTCGGCAGATAACAAAGTGTAAGCACCTCTTGCCAACAAAATTGTTATCTTGACGTGTGGTCATTGCGTTTCTCGCCTTCGGCTCGAAGAGCAATACCCACACGTCTCGATAACAACTTTGGAAAGAGGTGCATAATCTTATATGCTAGCGTCCGGTAAGTACTTTTTCTCAGTCACAAACAGTGATGTAAAGTGCTCTTTACCGTGCGCTGGCATGTAAGTAACTATTTCCTAACTAGTGTTGAAATATCGCGACCTTGTCGTTTATTTCTACAGTCGTTTAGGAAAACCTTTGTTCCTAACTTATGCTAAAAGGCTTTTTTAGCGAATTCGATTCCATTATAGCCTCCGGCGAGAATTTTAGCATGAATTAGGAAATAGTCATTTATGCAACCGGTTGCATCTCGGTTCCATAAATAACTATTATGCCACTAAGTGTCATAATTTGCAAAATTTGCAAACTTTAGACGTCACTGTGGCATAAAACGTTATATGCAACTCGATGCATCTAAAGTTTGCAAATTTTGCATTTTATGACGCTGAGTGGCATAAATAACTATTACATGTTCATGCACGGTGAAGTGCACTTTACGTCACTGTTTGTGACAGGTAATATGCACTTACCTTGCGTAAGTATATAAAATAACTTACGTAATTGCTTGTATAAGTTATTGTTTTGGCTTGTGTGTACTTCCGCAAAGCTCACACTTGCCAAATCAATGATCTTACAAGCAAGGACGTAATATAATATCACTAATTCTATGTATTTTTAGTTTTAGTTACGATGGCTCACAACCCCTTTAACTTTGTAATGTGAATCATCATATTTCTTTAAAAATATATTCTTTGCATTTTAAAACCAAAATTTCTTTTAAAAAAACTGCAAAATACAAAAAACCACCAAAAATACAAATTTTTTTAAATCATGAAAACAATAGTTAGATTTAGGGAATGTAATACTGGACCGTTTTTTCAATACCGGTATTCGGTATTATGAGTTCCAAAACCGGTATTTTTGGTATTTTCAAGTTATGTTAATGTCATGAATTGTAGAACGAGAAAACGAATTCTATCGGTAAAAATGAATTGGAACAACGCACATCAAGCATGAGTGGTACTCTAAATAGGGTACTGAAACTGGACAGTGTGTCAAACAACTGTAATACACACCACACACACTTCTTCAAAAATATTGGTCCCAAAAACATCAGTTGTGACTACTGTAGCAGTAGTATGTTCTACTGTAACGTCACTGTTGGCTTGGTAACATTTTGAATTGTTTCTGGAAGATGCTACATATGGAAATGCGTTTTTTGTTGTTTCGGGTGGTTTTGCAGTGAAGTGACTTCCTAATAACGTGAGCAATAAAATGTGTACTGTTCGAAATAGTACATTGAATGACAAGGGGCGAAAGTAAAAAAATTCAACCGTGTGCGAGAGTTGATGCCCGCGCCGAAGGCAAGGGCCTCAATCGCACAGGTTGAATTTTTTTACTTTTGCCCCGAGTCGTTCATACTATTTTTTTTGATACCAACATCGAAAGTTGATACGTATCGCAAACAGCAGAACAAAATGTTGAAATATGAAGGCATTTAGCCAGAAAATGCGGGGGTCCAGGGGGCGGCAGCCCCCTGGTATATCAAAAATTTAATTATTTAGCCATCACAACAACAACACACACAAAAATTAACAAATTACTAACAAATCATTCAGCAACAAAAAGTATCAACTTCGTATGTTAATTTCAATAAGAGCACTGGCGCACGCTTTATTTCAATTTTGATCGCAGTACACTTATTGACAAGAGTCGACTATTACATTATGTAGTCGACTTTCGCATTATGTATATTGACTTTCGCTTTATGTATTCTTTCTTTCTCCCCGCTAAAACACATAACTTGCATTTTTTTACTTTCGCCCCGGATTTCGAGGGCGAAAGTATCAACTTTCGATGTTGGTATCAAAAAAAAATAAGTGAATAGCCCTATGCGCAATGAATTGGAACCCCCCGGGATGTGTAGAAACGACGGAAAAAGCCCTGACAACCTCACACTCATTCCATGGTCGCGTGCGGAAGTGTTTGGCCTGGGACGATACGTACTGCGACACTTTAGCCAATTCTTACATCCGAAGCTCCTCGTCAATGGCTGGACCAGCCTCCGAACGCGCAGCTAGAGAAAAACACGAACTCTACACCGAAATGGAGAACCACAATTACATCTTTGTCGCATTTGCCGTCGAAACAATGGGTCCCTGGTACACCGAAGCGCTTTCATTCGCTAACAAAATTGGTTCGAACTTGATAGACTGCAGTGGAGACCGTCGCGCAAGGGATTACAAAGAATCTCAATGGCAATTCAACGAGCAAACGCTGCTAGCATAATGGGATCTATTCTTGCGACATCTAGGCTTGACGAGATCTACTATTTGTGAATTTCCTTTTCTTTCCTTTTTTTATTGTAAAAAAAAGCCACAAGTGTTCGTTGACAACAATGAAATTATTTCTAAAGCAATGGCCGACACATTCATTTCTGTGTTTCTTGAAAGTTACAAAGGCTTTGCTTACGTTATTGTGCATTCAATTCAAGTTATCACTGCAGCAAAATTTATTAGGATCATAACGAAAGTAACAAAAACTCTTTTTGTTTCTTCGTTTGAAAATTATGATGATGATAATCTTGTAGGATGTAGGTAATGAGGTCTAGTGAGGTTATAAACTTTCCCGAACGGACACAAAATGAATCCATAGGTAATAAACCATTTCCGAGGGGGGCATACATACATGTAATGTTAATTTTCCGGATAAGACATGTATTAAATTTTTTTTTTTTCTTATTGATCTAATTCAAGCAATAGGAAAGATTCAGTAATTTAATTGCTTTGTTCGAGGTTTTTTGTCTATTTTTTTCATTTTTTTATTGTTTCTTTTCAATTAAAAGTGGTACCGTACTTAACAGGGACGTAAATAAGGATTTTTTTTCAGTGTAGCCACATCTTGTCAGGGACCCATATTTTTGCTGTGAAGGGGCCAAATCTAATTTGTAAAACAAAACTTGAAATAAGTAATCTTGGGCGAATAAAGAAGTAGTCACAGACTTTATTTTAATCATGTTCCTTAACTGGGACCACTGTTTCTCAGTTTCTGAATTTGAAATCATTCCATAGGCTCAATGCGAAGTCATTTTCTTGAAGGAAAAGAAATCGCGAGCGGAGCGAGAGATATTTTTTTAAGACTGACTTTTGATGATGCAAAAATAGAAAACTGCACAATTCTTAAAGTATGAATGAATCTCTGATTCGAGTAAATAATTATTTAGATATTTAATTAAGTGTAGCGGTATTCGACACATATATCGATTTTTAACGGTCGCCTTCGGCTCTGTCTGGAAACTTCTAACACGCTAAAAAAGATCTTAGTCCCAGGTACGAAACGAAATGTCCTATTTTAGGCTTGATCTTTTTTGTAAAATAATCTGTGAAGTCTGAAGATGAGATTACAATATGGACTCAAATTTTTATGCCCACTGCACTGACCGTTAAAAATCGATAAATGTGGCGAAGTCCGAAAACGACGAAATTCTCAAAAATCGATCTGGCACAAAATCATAGTTAAAAAAAATATATCTTCCATAAAATGATCAGACCAGCTAAGTGGATTTCCGGTACACCCTAGTATTTAAAACATTTAAAGGAAAAATGCGGCACAGGCAAAATTTTTGAGTTTGAAGGTTTATGCAGCTTACAGGGAATCTTCTGACCAAAAGAAGTTCATTGGGTTGAAACTTTCTGGTGAAAAAGTTTCTATCAGCGCAGCGTGAAATATCCGGGAAATATCTAGATAGATAGGTATATTATATCTGCAAACTTGAAGTTAGAGTTTTGACGTGGTAATTTAAACTTTCGAACTCATGACCGCTAATGCGACACTTCTGCGTTTGAACTCAACAAATTTAACCAATGATTCGGTTTTCGTCTTTAAATTTATTTTATTATATCCTAAAATTTTCCTGAAAATGGTGTGGTTTCCTCAACCATTGCCATTTGTGACGCAAATTTTGTTGGTATTTTTTGGTTAAATTTGTTGAGTTCAGTCGAAGCATTAATTGCATGGTGATTGGAGAAATAGGGGGAAGTCAAATGCTGTAAATATGCTCATCACTTAGAAAAACCGTTTCGACAATGATATAGTGAAATTTCTGTGGTGACAAATGTCGATGGCAATGTCGTTGCTTTGAGGGGCACTGTCGTTAATTGTCTACACACTTGTTCCTTACTTTAGTCCCTGGTACTTAATTGTTTCTTTTATTTATGTCGATTTGATAAATATTGATCAGATTTTATTTTCAGCGCAGCAAAATATACAAATGTCGAAAGTAGACTCAAAAGATTAAAATCTAATTCGCTTAGCGTTTACAGTTTTGAGGATAAGTTCAAGTAATTCCTGAGGGACTGAAATTCTAATTTCAAGAAAGAATCTGTCGGCCTCTGATTAGGCAATTTATAGGTCAAATTATGAAAGTCGAAATTTATAGATATATTAAGAATTAAAGAAGGGAATACCGGACCCTTTTGGCTAAACCGGTTTTCGGTAATACCGGACACTGTAACACCGGTAATACCGGTATTATCGGTTTTACTAAAGAAAAACAACTGGAACCATTTCTCGTCTAGAAGGACTCGTAGTGGAGCTCATAAAAAAGTTTCCACCTAAAAATGTGACAACTGTGCACAATTTATCAAGAGTGAATTTGGCATAAACAGCGTTGTATGAAATCGAAAATGAAGACATCTCCGATTTTTATGGACGATGGCTCGATGGAATCCTTGTTCCATGCTTCGTGAAAGAACTTTTTTCTCTAGTCGCTTTTATTTCTGCTGTGGGAATGTATATGCCTTTATAGGAGTAAGCTTTTCAAGAATTTCTATAAGAAGCAATCAAACTATTTGATATGCACTATTATATGGCCTAACATGTTGCACCCACAAAATGAATATTTGAACATTTAATAAACAGTCTAATTGAAATACTGGATACATCTCAGCTATTTAAAGCTTAAATATAAAACAAAAAATTACAACAATACTAAAATAATAAATATCAGAGAATTGGAAGCGATGTCTAAAATCTTCCAATTTCTTCGATTTAGTGGAAAATTTCAAACTGCAACATACTGCAACTGTAAACGAGATGGCCTAGGAAAAATTCCATGAACAGTGGTGACTTTACGTTTTACTACAGTGGCAAAAGCGAAGACAGCCCGAGGACAGGTTTTTTAGTTCTTGGCAGAGCTAGAAACGCGGTGATCGACTTCAACCCAGTGGATGAGAGGTTATGCACTCTACTTATAAGAGGAAAATTCTTCAATTACACTCTTATAAACGTTTACGCGGAATAAAAGGAGAGTGAGGAAAAGGAATTGTTCTATGAAAAACTGATGGGAATTTATGACAAAGCACCAAAGCGAGACATTAAAATTATTCTTTGGGATTTTAATGCCAAGTTAGGCCACGAATTCTACCATCGCACCACAATCGGTAAACATAGCCTTCATGAAACCTCGAATGACGCGTTCGAAGGATTTTGCTACATCAAGGAACATGGTTGTAAGCAGTACCAAATTTGAGCACACAGACATCCACAAAGCAACCTGGGCTTCACCGGATGGACGCACCAAAAACCAGATTGACCATGTCTTGATTGATGGAGTCACTGTTCGATGAGGAATGTCAGGAAGCACTAAACGACAAAAATGCAGCTCGACTTTAAAATCTGGCTAGATTTACTCGAGCAGGCGAAACAGAGTACCATTTAAAGAGAAATTTCGAGCGAAAACTGTTCTGAAGGAAAAAGCGACAGCAAGAAAGGAAAGTTCTCATCGAAATTGAAAGGTTTGGCAATCAGAAGGAGACTCGAAACTTTTATAGGAAGCTGAACGAAGCTAAGAAAGGTTATGGTCAACAACCCCTATTGTACAAAGATAAGAGTGGGTCGGTTTTAGCTGATGAGGAAAGGTGCATCAAAAGATGGGCTGAATATTTCAAAGAACTGCTAAATCCGGACTACCCACCTGGTCAGACCGAAGATAACGATCCACCATTTCAAACCTTACAGCCGCACATTGCCAAACCAACGCTTCAGGAAGTTGAAAGGGAGATATCAGGACTTAAGAACTTCAAAGCCGCGGGTATAGACAATCTACCTGGCGAACTTTTTAAAAACGGATGTAATGCGTTGTGTGTGGACCTTCACGACCTCGTGGTGCGTATCTGGAATGAAGAGGAACTGCCCGATGAATGGAAGACCAGCATACTCTGTCCGATATACAAGAAGGTTGATAAGTTGGATTGCAGTAATTTTCGAGGAATAGCCTTACTGAACATTGCCTACAAGATATTCGCGTTAATTCTATACCGGCGAATGCTCCCGTCCACGGAATGTTCAGTTGGTGAGTATCAAGGTGGATTCCGAGAAGGTCGTTCAACAACAGATCAGATGTTTGTAATCAGGCAAATATTGGAGAAGTGCAAGGAATACAACGTCGAACTGCACCAACTTTTCGCTGATTTCAAAGCAGCATACGACAATGGGATCAGAAAGAAACTGTGGAGAGTGATGGCCGAGTTTGGCATCCCCGAAAAACTGATTGCCCTGACGAAAACGACGTTATAGGAAGCTAACAGCCGTGTAAAGATTCGAAACAAACTGTCAGAATCGTTTGACATTGAGGAAGGACTACGCCAAGGAGATCCTCTCGCAACACTGCTTTTCAATCTGATTCTTGAAGCAGCACTGAGGGCCACCCAGACAGACACGTGCAGCACCATTTTCACCAAATCCAGTCAAATACTTGGTTTCGCAGACGACCTGGATATAATCGGCAGAAATTTGGAAGTTGTTAAAGAAAACTTTGTGACCTTGGCGAGGAAAGGTTCCGACTAAGGGTTAAAGGTGAATAACACAAAAATGGAATACATGATCATCACTCATTCGAACCGACCGCGCGAGCAGAATGTACAAATCAACGCACCCACTTTCAAGGAGGTGAACGAATTTGTGTACCTGGGATCTCAGCTAAATACCGACAACAGCATCATGAACGAAATCAAACGGCGGATAACTTTAGGAAACAGAAGTCATTATAGTCTGTTGAACATCCTCAGGTTCAAGTCGGTAGCAGAGTTTCAAAGTGCACAGTGTACAGATCGGTAATAAGACTGGTTGTAACATACGGCTCGGAGTCGTGGTGCATTACACAAAGAGAAGAACAGACGTTACTAACTTATTCTGGATCCGAATCAAAACAGATGGCGCAGACGATACAACTTTGAGCTAAAACAGCTTTATGGAGAGCCAGACATAGTCAGGATCATCAAACTGAATAGACTTCGGTGGCTCGGTCATGTGTCCCGAAGAAAATATTGAAAACCAAACCTGAAGGGAAGAGGAGTGCAGGTCGACCAAAAGCCAGATGGTGCGATGCAGTCTTATCAAATCTTCAAACAATCGGTGTCACACGTTGGGAATCGTTAGCCGCGGATAGGTTCGGTTGGAGAAGCATGTTGGAGAAGGCCAAGACCCTTAATGGGTTGTAGTGCCGGTAAAGTAAGTAAGTAACACATGGCATGGTCTAGCGGTTGGACAGGAAAGCTAAAAAACTAATGAAGAACAAAAGATTGGAATTTTTACATTCTCTGAAAAATAAAATCAATTCAGCTATATGTTCTTTTCGCATACGTTTGAACTATTTTTTTAAAAGTCGCATTTCATGGTGTGAACGATAACTTATTTAGCGAAATTTCTGTGTTTAGCTCTTTACTGAATGCGTTAAATGAAAACAGATGCGTTTACATTTTTTCGTAGCTATTTCACCAACTGATACGTAATTACTATGACGATTGTGAACGATTCCCGCATCGATTCCTCTGGTCTAAACATTGTTTTAAGATACTTTAATAAACGCCAGATGCAATAAACGTCAGATTTGTAAATATTTTTTAAAACCGCTATTGGCGTCAGTATTCGATACACCGGTATTACCGAAACCGTTTATACCGAATTCCCTTCCCTAAGTAAGATAGTGGATCATATAGAGCAATGAAAATTTAGGAACCAGCTTACAGAGACTTTAATAATCCCAAAAATATAGAGGTCAATCCATAATTTCATGAAAAAATCATCAAAATCTTGACGTTCGTAAGCTGAGAAGAGATAGTAATAGTCAACGAAGAAAAATAATTTGCTCCTTGTAATTCTTCTGACTTTAGGAATAAACTTGGCGACCAAACTTCCGAAGCTTTCATAGCTCTTCATCCTGAAGAGCTGCAACTGACGACAAAGTCAGGACCGTCATTTTCTAAATTCTATGGTATGTAAAATTTGTTTGTCTTCTGTCGCTCCTAACTCTTCTCAGTCAAAGAACTGCAAGATTTTGGTGGATTTTACATGATTTTGTGGGTTGTCGTTGTCTTCTAAATTTTTGGAATTATTGATATAACTGTAGGTTGGTTCCTAGAGTTTAATTGCTCTGCTCTATCTGATCCACTATCTTGTATAGAGTGCTTTTCTAAAGTTTCGTATTGGCCATTGTCCTGAAAATTCGACAACATGAGTGACGACGACTTCCTGAAGGAACGGCAAGAAACGTCTTTTACAAAATGTAAGGGAACAGAGGGAGATGTCCTGTTGTAATGGAAACATAAAAAATCTCCAACTGTCAAATGTACATACATTAAATTAAATGAAACAAGCTGATTTATCCAAACGAATTAAATTAAAAATTTGTGGGCATTGATGATGATCCAGCTGTTGGTTCTACCTGCGAAAATAGTGATTGTGTAAAATATCATTCAATATTATTGAAAAATTAGGTGTTCCCAAAATCATCTTACCAAGAGAAATTTTCGTGTCATTTTGGTTGAAATATTGACAACCC
Source organism: Bradysia coprophila (assembly GCF_014529535.1). Taxonomy (NCBI): domain Eukaryota; kingdom Metazoa; phylum Arthropoda; class Insecta; order Diptera; family Sciaridae; genus Bradysia; species Bradysia coprophila. Next base: position 4,576,993 of record NW_023503972.1, on the reverse strand, counting down.
ATAGAATGGTTTGAATTGAACGTTTATTAGGAAATTCTACTGTTTTTCACTTGGAGTAGCTATCTCATATTGACATTCCTTTGTATTCGAATTGTACCATGATTTATCAGATTTTTTTTGGAAATTGATTACAAATAAATCATTGAAGTTGGCTTTGTAAACAAACTAAGTTTTTTGGTTATGGACAGTGGTTTATTGCTTATGTGAAGGTGCAATGTTTTGACGTTTCTTCTTAAAAATGTCAGTGTGTTTGGCCTACGCATAATTTTTATTGCCTATGTGTAGGTGCGCTGACGACGCAAATTTTACGAGTGTATGTCGAGGTGTATGTGGTGTATGTTATCAGATGTGACAACTAAACAGCAAATAAATATTGCTCAATATTTTGTTTTTGTTTTGAAATTTTTCAGTTGATGCGTTCTTTTTAGCGCCAAAATTTCAAATTGACTAAATTTCGTCTGGTAAGATCATAGAGTGTAACTATATGAGTAAGATGATAGTAAAACTGAACTCAACTTGGTTCAAAACAAAATTTACGACTCCAGAATACGCAACCGTTCCATGAAAACGAATATTTTTATTTGGTGTTGCTACACTTAGCTATGTCTCTCAACTACCTAAAATTTCCAACCAAGAGTTGTGTTTCTGTTCAGATATTCAAGCAGCCATAAAGGCTATTCAATCGGTTGAAATTAAATCAGCACTAACACAGGAATGCTGTGACACTCGGATATAAAAGGTAATGATGAACAGATGAACTAGCGAAATCAGGGGCACAAAGCTCGTTCATAGGACTGGAACCAGTAATGGGTACTCCAACTCCATCTGGATTTATCAGACGACGGATAACTATGTTGAGAACGAAGAATTTTAGTGCCTTCTGGAACAAAAATCCGGACTGCAGACAGACAAAAATTGTATAATTATTAATTCAAAGAACTCTAAGTTTCTTTTAAACATTGGTAGAACAAGACTTAAAAAGTAAACTGGAATAATGACAGGACATTTTGGCTTTAACAAACATTTAACAACGATACGAAAACGAACTAACCCAGACTGCGAACTATGTGGAGAACACATGGAAACAGCTGTGCTACTGCCGTGCTTTCATAAACACAAGAAGAACGCATGTGGGCGGATACACAATTAAGTACTCCATAATCAAATCATTAAAACCCAATGACATCCTAAACTATATAGATAGTATATAGAGTTCGGAACGTTTTGATTTGAGTCACATTTTTGATTCAATCCATTTCAATGAACCGAAAAAAAAATTCGTTTCAACAAATCGTTTTGCTACTTATGTGATCGTTTCGTTTCGGTCCATAAACGAAACGAAATAAAAGTTATGTCAAAATGTCGAGCGTAAAATAAAGACATGTGTTTTGCCGAAATCGTATGAGAACGGATTTTCGTCAATTAAATTTTTTTTATTTCGGTTCGTGTAAGGGCACGTTCTGCTGACAATAACAAATGTACAGGTAAGTGAATTACAAATCGTGAACTCCAAGTTTATACGCGACGGCCTGCAGTATATCGTCATTAAATGCGTTTTTACTCTTCAGCCAGGCTTTTAGGCAGATACGCATTTGAATGGTTTCGGCGTTCATCCGCTGCTGCTTGTTGGATATGACGTCCGGTCCAGATGAGAACAGTCGCTCTACCGGAACTCCGGTGCCGGCAGCAGCCAAATAATCTCTCGCCATTTTCGCCAAATTTGGAAACTCCTTCTGGTGTATCTAGTCGGTTTACAAATAAAATTGTGAAGGAAATTTTGATTTGAGTTAACTTATTGGCCCATACCTTCCACCAACCGAGGACACCATCGATTCCCGTTTTCTCTTTAATCAGCAATTCGGGATCCACAACACTTTCGGCCAGATACGCTTTGAGTTCGTCGTCAGTACCAGTCTTTTGGTAATTCTTCATTTGCTTCGAGAAAAAATCTTTAAACAAAAGTTTCTGTGGCTGAGTGGTTGATGGCGGTATCTCGTCGGTTTTGTCGTCGATTCCAGTTTTCGGTTTGTATGTCGTCTTGTACAATTCGGTTATGGCCTTTCGGCTGTAATCGATCCATTCTTTCGGCCATCCCGTCGCCTTATACCACACAAGTTTACACCGAGGATCCAAAACTAAAATCAACTTCGACGTTAACAAATATGATAAAACTGGTGCTGCATCGTGTACGAACTTACCAGTGTTCACAATGTAAACGAGACCATCAGTCGACGGGTAATACTTTTCGAGTTTCTCTAGACCTCGTTCAGCAGCTTCTGTCAACCAGGTTGGCTTAATGGGTGTGTTTGAGGTTGTTCTTTTCGGTCGTTTCGACGACGGCTCTGACTGTTCACAGTCAACCGCTTTAAACTGTTGAAGATGATCGAATAACGCTTGATAGACGGTTGCCACTCTCGACACAGTTGGTGATTGTTCTGTGGATAACATTTCGGTAGCTTCTTTAAATGGCGCTAACAGCTCCAACAGTTCACGGATTTTCTCCCATTCGCCTTCATCCAACACATATTTACGTAGCTTCGGAATGGATCTTAGTGTTAGATCGAAAGGTTCTTTCAAATCATGTGCGCGTTTCATCATGGTATGAGTTGCATTCCACCGAGTTCTAACGTCTCTCAGCACAACTCTTGGCTCCATCTCTGCGGCAATGCACTGTCTAGCTAGAGCTTCACGTCTCTGAGGAGAATTTCGGATGGCTACCACTCCTTTACGCATTTTGGCGACAACAGGCAAAACTTTTGTTTTTGAACACTCATCTTCGGTGTCACTTTCCTCATCGCTCGGATACTGTGTTTTATCTCCATCACCGACGGACTGTATCATATCTTGGCAGCTCAAGTTCATTATATGTGCGAAACATCTTAAGCGTTGGTTTTCAGACTCAAATACAATTCCGACTTCGTTAAACAGTTTTTCGAGCTCATCGAACATTGTGTCCATGTTGAACGCGTTGTCTGTAGTCACGCCTAAGACCTTAGCAATCAACTTGTAATCTTTTAACACATCCCAAAAAGCGGCAGCAATCTTCTTTCCCTCGTGACTTCCCTTGAGTATGGTCAGATCAAGTACAGTTGAGCAAAGCTCCCATTCACTGTTGATCCATCGCGCGATGACACCTTGAAACGGATGCTGATTGGACGACGTCCAGCAATCAATGACGAAGCTGATTTTGCTATCGTTTTTTTGTAGCGTAGCTTTCATGTCGGATTTGTATTGATTGTACAGATCGGTAATACGTTCTTTGGTGGTCTTTGCGCAAAAGAGTTTACACTCATCATTCGATCCAGAAACGTACTTGATTAAGTCTCGAAAATATTCGTTTTCGGGCAATGTAAACGGTTCGTCACAGCAGACGATGAACTTAATCAGTTTGTGGCAAAAAACTTCTCTCGTAATTTTCTCAACAGTAAATGCCTGCTGAACATTTCCATTGCTTCCATTTACTGATGAAGTGGCTGCTGCATTTCCGGTCGTAGATTGCTTCGCGTTGTCATACACAGATTGATGATCTCGAATCATGTGATTGTTTAACGATCCAGTGCCGCCAGACTTAGGAATTGAATATTTTTTTCTGAAATTTATTAAAAACATGCCATAAAGCTCCATAGATTTAGCACTACATCGCACAAATACCCGCAAATTTTACATTCATAACGATTGTCTTCGCCAGACCATTCGAAAAACTGGTAAACCAGTGCTCGCGGTTTCTTTGGTCGCTGCTTTAATATTTCCACGTTCACGTTGCCATCAATTTTATCATCCAACAGTCCATCAAAAATGTAAACCAACGATTCTTCCCCATCTTGCAAACTTAAATAGGCTTCCGTGCTCATGATTACACAAGAAATGTACGAAATGATATACAAAAGCTATCACCGCGTCCGACAATAAACATTCGAATTTTGAATTTTCGTAAGTTTTACAGTCCAACGCCTACTTTAAGTTTTAGATTTAAATGCATTTCGCGGGTTTAATTCAAAAATATTGATAAACGGTTTCATTCTTTGTTTTTCAAAATGAATTGTTTTGCGTTTGAAGTTCTGAATCATATCGAAACGAATTGAACTTTGCTGAAACGAATCGAGATAATCGACATTTTCTGATTTTGAAACGGAACATTCCGAACTCTAATAGTATATACAGGAAGGTTCGATGAAATTACAATCTAAAATTATAATAGTATGCACAATGGGCCCGAAGGAGGCCTCTGTACATGTTCTGCTAACTAGAGATAACGACTATTTTAATTAAAAAATAAAATTTAAAAATAAGAATAATTTAAGAATAGTCTCCACCTGTAGGATCGGCTCTACAACGTGTAGCATGATTCTTCAGTATTAAATGGATCTTGCTTTTCAAGAAAACGTTGTGTGAAGATGAGCTCAGGGTCGAAATTATTATTATGTATTCACACTGTATTTTTGAGTTTGTAAATGAGAATTTTGATCAGCTGAATGATTAATACAATTTTTTAGTGTCATTGTTTAGAGGGAATAACTGTTCTTGCCCATTTTTAATCTTCATTTTTGATATGTTTACTTTTTCAGCATTCTTTCAAAATAGTCTCAATTTAGACTGATGTATGACAGTTGCTTTCAATACAACTTATATTCAATTTCCAGGCGCACTAAAAAAAGGTAGAGCGGAGTCGTCAATGTTTCTCTTTATTTCACGGAAAATTTCACAATATATATCTCGAAAATTTAATGTCCTATCATAATTTGTAGCACGGTCCGCGAAATCTGTTGTTCAAAACGAATAATGTGAGAAAAACCTCATTTCTCCATACAAAGTCAGCAGTTTGTCATCATTGGACAATTTGAAACGTTGATCAAAAATAGCACAGTTAACTTTCACTTGTGAACAAGACACTATCTGTAATATGCTGGCTAACATGTTAAAATCAATCCTCTCTCCTTCGCGATTAAATTTATTGAGATGAATAATTAAAATAAAATCGAAGTAAAAATTCGACCCACCCATTGCTTTGGGGAGGCAATAGTAGCGTTGTTTTTTGAAATAAAAAAATTAAAGAAACCGGTATTTTACGTCAGGAGGGTCGAAATTTTAAAAAATATATTGCATCAAAGAGTGGCTTTGTTAGTGCTGTGTCAGCTTGAATTCGTAACTTATTTAGACATCATGACAAACGCGAAGTTTAGATTATCCCATTACATGTAGCCTGAGGATTCGTAAAACTCTAGGTCCTATTAGCTATCGAATCTTATGCATAAGTATCATATTTCTGATTGGCCGATGCTGTAGGCCTTCGCACCGAAACTTATTGGGATCAGCTATGGCAATGGTCATTTAAACTCTCATAAAACTAGTGTAAATACCTATTCACACACCGTTTTGCTGAAAGCCCTTTTACGCGCTGTGAAATCATGTTTCACGAATTTGTATCGCGTCCAAATAGTCTACACTTGTAGGTTTGGCTATTCGCACGCGCGTCCCAATAGTCCACACCTGTAACAATGGCTATTCGCACGCGCGTCCCAATAGTCCACACCTGTAACAATGGCTATTCGCACGCGCGTCCCAATAGTCAACAAACATAAGAGTGACTATTCGCATGCGGCGTGCGAATAGCCTACGGCCGAAGGAAAGACTATTCGCACGCGCAATTTAAAAAAACTGCTTAAAATAGTCAATTCATTTGTAAATGTATATTTCCCATGTTCTTACCCTTCTCTAAATTGTTAGTTCATAGTCTTTAGTCTTACTTGTAAATAAAATAGTATCTGTAAAGATTTTTCGAATAGCTTTCTTTTGCTAATGTCATTGATACATGGATAATTCCTTTGAATGAGAGTCAGGGTCTTATGACAGAAAATAACCTTAAATGACCGTAACGCTAAGTTCACTATGCTATTTTAAAAATGTTCTATATTGGCAAAAAACGTTAAATACAGAAAACGTCCATACACTTGTTACTACGATAACTCGAGTAAATTTTCATTTTTTTTTGTTTTGTTTTAATCGACGAAGATTGAAATTCTTGAGGTTGAGTTCGTAGATTTACGAATTTCTCCCTTCTCGTTGTTCGAACATTATCTATCGATGGATAATGTTGGACCAACGAGAAGGGAGAAATTCGACAGAGTCATGTTTCCTTGTTATCGCTATAACTTCAGTAATTTTTACCCGATTTTCAAAATTTTTGTTTTAATTGCCGGAGAATGGTATCTATGAGGTTAAGTTCGTAGATATGCAATATTGAAGTATTGAGATGGGAGTAATTGTAAAAACAACATTTTTTCCTTGTTACCTAGAAATTTTTGCGTTGGTTGGTAGTAAACACGTTAACTTGCGAGGACTTGAGTAATTCACAACGGGTTTCCAGAAAAATTTCTATCTGACTAGTAATGAAATTCTGGATTCCTGGTGTAACAATCTAGAAGTACTTTTCAATAGAGTCTTTGTTTGATTTCTTGGTACACACAGGGAATTTTGAAAACCGACACATTTTCTGTTTCTGTGTTTCACTTGAGTTTCTGATTTCGACACTTAGACGTATTATTATATAGTTTGTCTAAGTTTCGACATATCAAATTGCATGCAAAGTTCACAAAAAACAAGTTGACCACGAAACAGAAAATGAGTTTTCAAAATTCCGCGAGTGTAATATGATAACTCAAGTAATTTTCAGAAAATATTCTGTTATAATTTCATAGTTAGTTTAGAAAAGTGAGTTTTGATGCTACTTTTAAGAATTGATTTAGGTAAGGGATTAAGTGTTCTAGGACATTTCTTGCGTGAAATTGTATTCCTAAAAAAATTTTTCCTTGCAAAGGCCCATGAAAGAAAATATTTGAACGAGCGTGAACTTTGCGGCCAGAGCAAAGCGAGTGCCGTAAATCACACGAGTTGCATGTATTCAAGAGGTAGGAAAGAAACACGCCACCTCTTCAGCGCTTTTTATTAGACGGTATAAGAGACTTGTAATAGGAGTAAAACATCGCTCGCTGAACCTTCAGCTCATAGTTTCTTCAGAAAATTAAATTTAATTCGAGTAAAATAAAGCACAAGATGGCTGCTGTTATATAAACGGGTAGTTTGCCAGTGAAAATAAAAGAGATGCATAATTAATAATGAACGCTTATTAATATGACTATAGTTTGTCGATCATAAAAGCACCACCTCATTCAAAAATGGTAAAAAAATTAAAACTGGAATTATTCATAAATTTAGTCAGTCAAGGGACCTGACCCACCCAAGAGGTTATAAATTATGAAGGAAATTTTTCTTTCTGGCAGGGCGGGACTAACGTGAGGGTTCTGCTGTGCCGTGGGAGTATGGAAATTCGACCAAAGGACAAAAATGACTTGTTTAGAGGCACAAAAAAAGCAATTTTCAGAAGTTGCTAATATTCTACAAGTGAAATGCCAGGTTTTGATTGTTTGTACTATTATATAGTTTAGATCGATTCGACATCTGCAGGACGAAATTTGCCTCTTTCCGTTTGCTCTTGCAGCAGTGAAATTTTCTCATCTAGTCTCATCTCATTTGCTCATCTAGTCATTTCCCCAACTTAAACAGCCGGTAGCGAACACTTCATGGTTTTCATGAAATGTCATATGCGCAATATATTTGACAGTATAGAATTTTTTTCCGCGCTAGTCAGATTCATTGTCACACCAAAATTTGGAACACAGAACATTTCCATATTTTAATGTGTTCTGTTCTTAGGCCAACTATAGTGATATTGATAGTTATCAGTGCCTTATCGTGAGTCGATAATCATAGCTAATTATTTGTAAAGAATCGGCTTTAAACGCAAAAATGAACGCAGAGTGTTCAAGATATTTGTAGTTGATCGACGATAACCATTATTTACGAATTTTCCTTATTTCACACATTTAAAAGTTGCCTAGACCTATCGTGCCGAAAACAAATCAGAGAGTAAGTCACATTAAGAAATTTTATCTATTGAATAATCTAATAATTGAGGTGAATAATCTACTATAAACGCGAAAAGTGTGTCTGCTCACCTAATGCCTAGTATCAATTGACTCAATTGAATTGAGTTTCTATAAAACAAAAAACGATAAACAAGAAGAAGTGGTTGTGGAGTCGCATAATTGTGTAATGCATGTATTAATACAATTCTAAGTCTGCGACAATGGTTACTTGTGACATGGAGTGCAAAGTGTTTTATGAGACACTATGTGTGTAACTAAGACACGACCCCGTATGTCATAATACACATCTTGAGTCCAATAATAGTTATTTATGCAACTTTAGATCATAATGTTCGAAAACTGCGAACTTTAGATCCCTCTGTTGCATAAAACGTTGAATGAATGTCGGTGCGAAGTACTTGATTAGGCTCACGATGTTTATTATGACGCTCGGCCTGCGGCCTTGTCTTGATCTAGATCCTAAGAAAGTACTTCGCACTCGATGTCAGAGAGGTTTCAACAATGAAAAGTAGCCGAAGCTTCGATTGGTTGATTGTAAACGGAGAGATATACGACACAAGTGCATTGAGACCTTTAAAGATTTCGTGCATGCCATATGTTTCAATCTGATATTTGATCGTCAGTAACGATTAACAAGAGAATGTCGTGGACTTAGCGGTCCTTTTCTCAAGGTATTGGCTTCCACTCTTCTAAAATCAAGCCCGCCTTTCTCGTCATTTAATCTCGCTATTTCATGTGGAGGATAAGTAGAGTAAATCTACATGAAATTTGGCTTGAGTAAGTTTGTTCAAAATGCAGATTTTTTATTTGGGACTTGAAATGTGTGATAACAATTAAATTGTTAATGAGCTGAACTAATTAATATCAGGATTGTCGGAGTACTTCAAATGAAGACAAAATTGTTTTTCTTTTTGCCAATATATTTCGTTTTCAGTTCCAAAAACTTAACCAGGGCTGTAACAAAAATAATTCATTACGTTAATACAAACAACTTACAAACATACACATCATCAAAATCTATAAATCTTAATTGTAAAAAAAAAATATTAAAATTTCTCCAAAAACAATACTGGTCTCTAGACTCAACAATTCAAATGATGTTATTGTATGCTGTCGATAGAAAAACTGATTCTTCTGTTTGTTGATGCAACCTGGGTTCTTCCTAATGTGGATCATTTCTGGAAGTTGATTTGATGACAATGATAACAATGTGACATTTAGATTTTACACTCGCGATACGAAGTAATACCAAGACTCCGAGTATTTTCATTTTTTTCATTTTTAATATGCGATAGAAAATGCTACTAGGAGGCCATTGTCTACTAGTATCAGCACCTAATAAAGCGAGTGAATTAAAACAACTAATCTTTATTCCATCAGATAAAAATGGTTCACTCAGCCGACTGTAATGAACGATGTGCAGATTATGGCCCTAACCTTCACGTTTGTTACGATAATATAATCACGCCCAATTACGTTGGCAACACATATCAAGGATTTTCCGTGGATGGTACACCTGTTGCAGTCAAAACAATATTCAAATGCGAAGAGACTGAACAATATTTTCACAAAGAGACATTTCGATATTTGATGACAAACTCCAAATTTAATCGAAATGAAAATTTGGTTCATTATTTCGATATGGACGAAACTGTTAAATCACGCTTCGTTGTGATGGAACGATACGATACTGACTTGAGGGACATGCAAACTGAGAAATTCGGCAAAAGTGACAGATTAGATTTTATAAAGAATGTCTGTCAAGCCATACACATTTTTCATTCCGAATTTAATATTGTTCACGGGAAAATCAATCCGAATAATGTGGTTCTGTGCAACAATCGAAACGGCAGTTATACCGCCAAGTTGGCCGACTTTGGCATTAGTACAGCATTTTCGGATAATTGTACAATAATTACTAATGGAACACGTAAGTCATTTTCCTTGTTTAAGCGCTAATCATGTTGAAAAAGACTCGAATAGTAGCGGTACTAGATATATACAAATGTCGTTAATATTATTAACTTAATGCACTATCAAGCTAAGCATTTTTTTTGTCGGTACTCCTGTTCTGAAATGCGACTACTTTCTATAAATTGTAATATTACTCAAAACTTCATCTGCAATATATCTCGGAAAAAATAGTTCTTTGCTAGAAATCTTATTATTACTGAAATAGTTATCTGTTGCGGATGATATATTTTCGGTGATTTCGCGAGTTTTAGGATCAACAATGCAAATTTTTGCAGGACAGCGTGACAGCGTCATTCTGAAATTCATAAGGATCTGGATCAGGTCGGCATGATTTTCTCCATATATTTATCAGAACCTTATATCGACCTGAATCTGATCATGCAAGTAGAGTCAGTTGTTAAGATATAACCAAACCGATAAGTCGTACTTGCTGATTTGTATTTTCTCTAAATTTATATCGTTTTTACTAAAATATAATATGGCGGCCGGTGGTCATTTTGTTAGGAGACATTAAACAGTTCTGCCGCTTCACAGTCGTCAGTAACTTTCGAACAAAACATTCCTAAAAATCGGATGAAACTATCGGGTAAGACAAAAAAAACACTATCTTCACTGCGCAACCGAGCAGCCAAACTCCAGGTCAGTCCTGGTAACTTCCTGATAGGTGTTGTCAGTAGCTTTCATAATCTATGATTGACACTGCTCTTGGTTTCAAATCTCTGTAGGTATGTGCTAAAATCCGTTCAAAGGCTCCCAAAGTAGCACTTAATCGGCTTATCCCTATACTTCAACGCATAAGATCGCAGTACTTCGTACGGGTCTAAAAATGTCGAATTCAGTTTGAACCTGAACTTGATTTGAGTTAGGTTTTGTCGTTTCAGTTCAGTTCAAACCTGACCTCTTCCCAGCTTTGGAGTGTATCTCTTAAAAACACGTTTTCAAGCTCACAATGACAGATTGATAATTCCTTAACTATCTTTTTTTTTTAGAAAACGATGAGTGGATGTCGCCAAGATTTTTAAGAGCGATCGACTGTGGAGACACGAAATACAAAACAACTACCGCTGACGATATTTTCAGTTTGGGAATGCTGATCTATTACATTTACACAAACGGAAAGCGTCCGTTTCGCAGTCCTTCACGTCGAATCCATGGCATCATACACAACCAGATAAAATTTGATGACTGTATGGAAGAGAATTTCGCATTTGAGAACTTAATGCGCGCTATGACTCACAACAACCCTATGGAACGACCGAATATCCAGCAAGTTATTAATCATCCGTTCTTCTGGTCATACGAGTTCAATTTTCATTTCATTAGAGACGTGTATAGTAGACTAGGTGCTGTCGGTAATTTTCGGAACAATCTTGAATCGCGTTTCGATATTATGAATGATTTCAGTGGCGGTTGGAATATAGCCTTGGATCCAGAGTGGATTACCTACTTACAGACGCAAAGTTCAGCCGATATGACCTTAAGACCGTACACACCTACAAGTTTCGTTAGTTTGTTAGGTTTTATCTGTGAGAATTTTGAATATCGCTCCGATTTGGCGATTGAGGCTAATTTAGTTCCGCTACTGAGAAATGATGAGAGTGCTGATGCAGCGATCGACGAATTATCGTACATGCGATATTTCATGCGAAAGTTTCCCAAGCTAATCTTGGTATTAGCCACAACTGACGGAATCGAGTCACTTCCGTTGAATCCGGATTTTATATTTCCATCACGTACGATATTTGACTTAGGCCCTTCTGATCAAAACCGTGGGTGGATTAGAAAAGTCTTGACCGATTAGGGATTTGTAGTTGATTGTTCGATAAACAACGTAAATTTATTATTTCTTTTCGTTTTTTATATACAATTTTTTATTAGAATAAGTGTCGGAAATTATTATTTTTGTTGAACTGTAATGTTTCAGGAAAATTTCCACTTAAATATATTGGAACTTGGAATCATTGAAACGTTTACATAGAATTTAGAGTCTGAAGTCAACACTGAGTTGAAGACGCATTTTTCAAAATTTAATTTCTTAATAATATTATATCTAAATAAGATTAAATTTTTGTGGCAAACTGGAAAATATGTTCAAAGAACAAAAATAGTTTATGGAATGAATGAAAATGTATACAAATGAAGATGTGATTAAAAAGAAAACCCCATTATATGCTTTTTATTTGATATTTTTATTACGATAGAGGGATTCTTCTGAAAAACAGAAGACCGAAATCGGGCGCATTTTCTATTGGAATTTTTTATATGTGCTCAGTAAGGTACTCGACCTTAGAAGCCAAAACCACTTTCAAAAAAATTCTCCGAAGCTTGTGTGGCTAGTGTGAGATGATCAAAAACCGAAAACTTGCACTTTTCTTACAAAAATTTCTCCAGTTACACGAGCCGTACAGGGTCGTGTGGGGTGTCATTAGAAAATAGGGTCTTATTGGGTTTAAAATTCATCCACACTGAGATATGTACAGTTGAAGTTTTCAACCGAAAAAAGACTGAAAACTTAAACTTTTCTTACATAAATTTCTCGATGTACACGAAACGTTCATGGTCGTGTGGGGTGTCATTAGAAAGGTAATTGCACGTACTTTCAGGACAAACAGGGTCTTATAGGGGTACGCGTCGCAACCGAACAGTATCATGCTTGGTATCGTTACAAAGCTTAAGCTTAGGGCTAAGCAACCATACATATTTTGATTAAAAAAAAGTACGTTGGAAGCGTTCCAGCAGTGCCCAAAGTTCGCCGATGGTAGCAAAAAAATACGGTCAAAAATTGGCCATTAGAGACAACATCTAAAAAACCAGATACTAGTGGTGGATTTGGCTTGTAACCCTCTATCCATATCAAAAATCCGAAACTTCCTTTCAAAGATATTTCGATTGAAAATCGTGATCATTCGACTACTTGGGGCTACAGCTGCCCAACCAGATGTTCCAAGGTGATTTTTTTTTTAAATAAAAAGTCTTAGGATTAGTTCCGCTACCGATCCCAATATAAGTCAGAACTAACCGCTACTCCACCGGCCATGGACGACACAGCTGCTGGTTCTCAGAAACGGCCCAGCCGATCGGTTTGATTTTTTCCTGTGTGATGTTCTTGTCCATCACTGATTAATAATATGAAAAAAAAAATTATTGGTGGTCGGCGTTCCCTATTTAATCTCGTTTCAAATCAACCGTGTATGTTGCTAGAGAGCTGACTTGAAAATAGAGTACTTTCTGCAGCTGATCACTATAATCAATTTTGCTTGAAGTGCTTTGTCGATATCCGCATTCCATCAGTTTTCAAATACTTAAGTTCTTTGAATGCGATCGTTGTGGGCTGTAAAAAAATTTATCAGACCTCTTGTTGACAATAAATGTTTTTAGTCGTTCTTGTACATAAAAAAGAAAATAATTCGATTTTTTTGTTAGGTCGATTTTTCGGTTCTTTTGGGACCAGCAAGGAGCTTCGGAAACTGTTTGGACTCTGCTTATCTCGATATGAAGATTCTAAGGCAGTTATTGTACATGTACTAGTACTATGTTTAATTTATTCAGCCCTCTTTGGTCCCACGCTCCGTACACTGTATATCCACATTTAATCTTTCCCATTTTCTCTTTCTCCGACACGAAGAGTGTTTCAGAGTGCAAGCTCCTTTTATTACCAGCGACCATCTATAGTAAGATCAGTGTTTTATCTGCTTGCAGTACTATATATCCAATATGTTTCTGTAAATTAAAATTTTCGTCAACGACGATGCCCGAATTTTTTAAAATTCTTACTCAATCTCGACTTACATTCCGTTGACCTCCACTGCAGGTCGTAATATTTTCCATTGAGAGTGAAACCAGGTATTGGAGAGCACTGACTCCCTGTTATCAGCAGGATAACTGCTGTCGTCGTCTTCTGCAACATTACAGCAGCTTTCCTTTATCTATTCACCTCAAGCGATGATAGTCGTCGGCAAACGCGAGTTCTGTTTGCTTCTCTTCTCTCGTATTTTGAATATGAACGTCCTGTATAATAGGAAAGGCATTGAGTTCAGAAGATCCTCTACATCTACGAATGGATGTATAAATACTTGTTGTTTATTATGACAGCAACAACTGTCATAGACTGTTTTGACAGGGAAGTGTTTTGAAAGAGAAATAGATCATTGTCAATGTCGTTTGAGATGTCAAATGAGCTGTCATTTTCACAACGCTAACCAAAATTTTACAAAAATTTATATGGAGCTGTCATTGTTTGAGGTTAGCTTTGTGAAATTGACAACTCATTTGACACTATTTTGAGAGAAGAACAGTTATTTGACACTGATCTATTGTATTTGAGACTGCGTAAGGTGGGGAAAAGACAAGGTAACATTGGAAAAAGACTAGATAAACCGGGTTAACATTGTGCATACTATTTTTTTTTCTAAGGCAATGTACAAAAATTGCAAAAGTGAACGGATTTTGTAATGCAAAAAAATGAAAACATTAAATAATATTTCTTTCTGTTCTCGGAAAAATATTTCATGGAATAATGTTTTTTGTAGAGTGGAAATGGGGGTTGTGGTTAGAGTTCTAGTAGAAAGTGTGCCGGAAAATTCTCAGTTACAATCCGATTTTTTTAAACGAGTTGTCATTAGGAAGTCGCGCTTAAGTACTGCTGAATTCAGCCGGCCGGTAGCTAAAATAAAGCCTGGGAAGTTCCCAATATGTAGTATACTTAGCTCAGGAATGACAGACTCAAACATACCCATCTTTGAAGTAGATGTCACAATAATGATTAGTAATCATTGATTACCTTTCGGGAGAAAAAAAAAGTCGGTTGAGATTCAGTTCATACCTGCACAGTTAAATGTGGTAGACAGATGAACTAGCTTTTACGAACCACCATGAATGTAATCCTTAATCTGAACCTTAAGATTTGGCGGACTTATCAGATCCTTTTCAGTAATCCTTGCATTCGAAATGATGAAATTCTTCAGAGATAGAGATTCCCTAAAATTCTGGTCAAAAATAAGATTGAAACGATATGATCACTAGCCACAAGCATTATTCACTTAGAATTTAAAGTCTTTGTGCTATATATATAAGAACCGATAAGAACCGAGATTTTCCATGCCAAGATAAACTGGAGAAAAACCGCTCCCAATAGGACAAAACTTAAGAATTTCTATATACAAATTGTTATGCGTTTCTGATGACCCAAAATTTATAAATTTTCTAACATTCCCGTAGCATGCTACGAATGAGTGTAATGTTTTCCGAAATTGATTATACACAAAATTTAGAGTAAATAAAGGCAAAATTGCACAAAAAACTCGATTGAAACTTGCAAAAAGCTAAATAAATAGGTTTGTTCCAAGGCTATATGAATTGTCAAATTTTATCCACAGAACCATAACCTCAATAATATTTCTGTGTAAATCGCGTAGACAGGCCCGGACTGGCTCAAAAAAGCCTTTCGGGGAAAAAGTCAAAAGGCCGGAAGGGCGACTTTTTCCAATTAGACCCTCGATTCTTATGACTGAAAATTTAGTGTAATTTCCACACTGTAAGTGAATCACACAGTTCCGCCACATCACACGAACAATTGGGACATTTGCCTAGGGTGCAGCGAAGTTTAAAAAAAAAATTTCGAGGGGAATTGAAAAATGTACAACCAACCAAAAATTTATTCAATTTCCAATCGAAATTTTTCTACTGAAGCCTTTCTGTTGATTTTTCTTCGAATTCCAAACAAAATTTTCCTACTGAGGCCTTTCTCTCAATTTTTTCTTTGATTTCCACTGACGCCTTTATCTCAATTTTTTCTTCGAATTCCAAACAAAATTTTCCTACTGAGGCCTTTCTCTCAATTTTTTTTTTCAAGAAAAAATTGAGGGACATTATTCAGTAGGAAAATTTTGATTGGAAATCGAAGAAAGAATTAACGGAAAGGCCTCAGTAGAAAAATTTCGATAGGAAATTAAAGATTGTGTCTATTTTCGCTAAAATGGACTTCATTTGTTTGAACAAAGCACCTAGCAGGGTAGTAGAAAAAAATAGAGTAGTACTTTAATCGAAGTATGCGAATATTTCCATACCTTTTTTTCATAATGTCATCGAAAAATTACCATTAAGGTATTATTGGTATCGAAATACTACTCTATTTGACGTGGTAAAATCTCTACTACCCTGCTAGGTGCTTTGGTTTGAACAATAAATGGTTGAAATTCAAAAAAAGCCTCGTCGGGACTTCGCCCGACTAAGGCAAAAGGCCCTTCGGGAATCGCCCGAACGCCCAGTATGGCCAGTCCGGGCCTGCGCGTAGGCGACGTTGCTCGATTTGTATGAAATATCACGTGAGCGACGTTGCTGTGGATGAAATTGTCGTTGTTCGGGTTGTCAAAGTTCGTGTTTACAGTTACTTGGAACAAATCTATACAAAAAATGTCACTTTAGAATCTGTTGACGAATGCACAAATGAAATTATTATGATAAGAAAGAATTTGACATATGTCATGTACCAAGGCGGATGCGGATCTCAAAAATAGGTCGAGGTACAGCCGATCGTCATTTTGGTAGTTGTGTGTTGGTTACACAGCCTTTTATGATTAGTATTTTGTCTAATTTAAACTCAACAATGTCCACGCTTGACCTGCAAATTTTAGTTGACGAATAAGGTCTGAAAGAACAGGTTAAGACACTCATAAAAGCAGCTAGCATTAAAATATGATGAGTGCAGTCAGTGCTTCTATAGCTTCAATACAAACATTTTAGTAAACAAAAAATCTCTTCTAAATTCTAAATTCTAAAACAATCAATTCACGTTTGCCATGAACTACGGGGAAAAAAGGGAGACCCAAGTAGATCACTTCCACTGTCAGTGATCTCACGTTCACGCTCTTCTGGGATAGTGCATCGGCGCCAGCTCTGTTATGTCACGGTCATGGAAGCTGCGCTACTCTGTCGCTTGCCAGGTCAATGTCGTCAGCGAATTATATGCTTAGCAAGAGCTCCTGCATTACTTTGGATGTGGTGGGATTAGTACGCTGCCTTGGTGTGCTCAAAGTAGCACAAAGAAAGGCTGCGAAGTTCCATGTGTATCTGCTCTCTCTCTCTCTCTAAGTTAGGCATGTTCACTGAAAAATATCACCAGTCAATGATAAAACTTCCAAATAATCGATACTATATCAATCGAATGTTTTATCGATAATCGATAGATATCGATTGATATTCGAATTATCAGTCACTATTTATCGATTTATAAGTCGATATTTACCATTATCAATCGATGTTTTCGGTTATCGATAAAACATTCGATTGATATTGATTTTTTGAAAATATCGATAATCGATTCTATTTTATCAATCGAATGAATTATCGAACATGCCTACTCTTATTGGTGACCTTCTTTCCATACAAAATAATTACCGTAAAACTAGCGCAACCCAACCCTGCTCTAAAGATTAGAAATTCTCATTAATTCAAATTCGATAAGAAGCTGTACCGATTTTAATGGTGCTATATATTTGAGAAATGTAAACTAATGCTTCTAGTACAGATTCGAATAAGAATGTTTTACACAGCATCTGATTCAGTTTGAAGTTTGATTTTTTTTTTCTTTGATTTTGTACCATCACCATCACCATATCGATTTCTGTCAAAGCCGGTTTCCCACATTATTTTTTCACTTTCATTTTTCAAGATCAAATAGAATTTAAAATTTGTGGAATGTCCGAAGAAAATTTATTGATGTTCTTGTAAGCAGATTGTTATTTTCCAAAACACAGATGTAAAAAACTGTGGCACTCACGTACAAGTGCAATTTCGTCTCAGTCGGTCAGAACGTTCGAACTTTGGTAAATGTTTCGAGTTCCTAATGGTGTGACTTTTGTTTGAGTTTGACTTCGTAACAGGAGCGATCTCAATTTTGTGTTTGTGCCGCTTGTTCAAATACTTCGATTAGCGATAGGCAAGAAGAGCATTGTGAAGTGAGAATAATTTGTGAATTTAGAACAATTTAGTATTATGACTATACGTATTTGGTTATAAAAATGGCGGTGATCGAATGAATATTCAATTCAACATGATAAATGTGTGAAAACAGTTTTCAATTATATTATTGATGTGATTTTAAAGAAAAACACTGACAGAACACCAGATAAAATCCACGCCGCAAATTGGAATATAAATTACTGAGAAAACAAAAGAATACGAGCAGGTAAGTCCATTTTCAGTTGTGTCGGCATTCATCTGTTGCGTCATTTCTTATAGTTACTGGAAGGAATTTAATTGGTTTAAATTAAAGAAAAATTGTTGTAAATCCCATTATATACTCTCAGTGAAAGTACTCGGTCTGGGTGGACAGACACGACAATTTAGGAAGTTACTAGAAAAAAAAATCTGGTGAACCACCCTGCCACTTGTCTAGTGTAACTCGATGGTCCAATCTGTACGATGTTGCATTACTCCGGTTTTTTAATAACTAAATAACCAATTGTTACTGTATGTTATCAATGTAAATTTGCGCCGCTGGATTCCATATCATGGTGTCACATTAGTAAGAGGCAAGAAGCTAAGGAACTAAGGACTTTGTCGCGTTTGATTTGGAGGGAGATCATTGACTGATGTATACGATCGTTGTGACTCCGCATATTCAGACGTTATGTAACGTATATTTTCTCAACCAGTGAATAATTTGTTTACTTCACTCTCGATGGATTCCGTTGGATCTCTCGGTAATATTTCATACGTGGTTTTCTCATTCAAATAAGACATCATTTTCACAGTTGTATTACCTTTAGCAGCGTTTACAACAAGAATTTCGAGAAAGATTTTCGCGGCTTGTACTTGTTTCTTCAAAAACTGTTCCTTTTTGGTATTTTTGGTATGGGGTTCCGTATACCTTTGGGAAAAAGTATTGTGGCAAAACAACTCAATAGGTTGGGAAGTGAATGGACCAACATGACTACCACATCACCACAACTGTCGAAACACAGCGGATTGAGAGAACATGTGATTCTATTCAAACAGGATACCAACCTAGGTGGAGCCAAGTCAAAAACTACGTCGAACTTGAATCAACAGCAAAGCAGCCAACACCTTCCAACTGTATGTACCTTTGTATGTACCTCCGCAATGCAACCAGCTGTGAAAAGATGTCAATGACTTTGAAAAATTGAGGGTCAACAAATAGTAATGGAAACTGTAATTTGCATTTACACGAAATTCTAATCAGAATTCAGTAGAGGATATAAAATAGAAAGTTTTTTTCCTTCTGGTTTTTGAAATTGTCCTGAAATCTGCCTCCTACAAACAGTATGTGGTTGGGTTTCTACTTTTCTACTTCAAATTTCAAACTACTTACTTTTTTGACAACGTCTAATATTTGAGAAGTGATCCCCAAGATATTCTGTAAGATTCTGTGTTTTTGGGTTTCTTTGGGAATTCCTTCTCAAATATTAGTCCCTAAATAAACCACTTTACATGGTCTCTGATCAAATCTACCATTACAACACATTATTTGCATAGAACGACCTAGTGCCTAGGTTTCTTACTCGATGTAACAATTCTTTGTTTAAAAAATATAGTTTGAATCAAGCGTTAGAAGTTTCGACACCCTATTGGAATCATAAAATTCTACTTGATTTAGTCTTATTTACTGCCGATTTGAATCTAAATCTATTGTCTGTTTGATGCAATACAAAGTTGATACGTTAGTTAAACTTCGCATTGGTGAAATTTTTTTGAATCGGACACACCATTTTTGTTTCCCGACGTTTATGGTGCTATCGATAGGGAATTTCAAGGTGATCATTTCGTAGAAGAAGTTTTTTTTTAGAACGACCTCTCCGCCCCGGGGCGACTCTAAGAAAATTTGAAAATTTCTAAATCATGACCTTTTCAAGAAACTGTACCCCAGAATTGAACGACTAACTGTACCCCAGAATTGAACGACTCGGTCGGTTTTGATTTACTGGTAGTTTGTAGAGAATTGACGGACGATTCTAATAAAAGTATCGTCGGGTCGAAAGTGGGTAGCTGTGAGTCAGGGTGTGGCATCAAAGTCCAAATTTAATGTTTTGTCAATGAGCACCCTAACCGATTTTTCATTTTATTGGCTTAAAATGGAGGCTAGCACATCCCATTTAACATATCAGAAAATTGGGAGGGGGTATTTCAATTTTTTCAACAAATCTTAAAAAACTTTCTTTTGTGGGCCCATGTTCTTGAGATTTTTTAAAGAAAATGTATGGAAAGTTCGACTAAAAATCAAATTAATTGCTATGTATTGGTCGACGCTAGTCTGCCGAACAATCATATGCCCTAACAAGAAATTTAACATTTTTACTTTGTGAATGTGGACAACTTTCACTGATTTTTTCACCATCGGGGAGCTTTCTGGTCATGTCTAGCTTATCCACTGCTGGGTATAAATTCAGTTGCTACTATATCTCATAGCCTGAGACCTCACCTTTCCAAAAATACCATACTTGCCCTATTCGCTATGTGGCTTGTATTCTTTAAGATGTCAAATATGTGGGAAAGTCGACCTACTCGAAAGAATTTTGAGACAGTTTTTATTTCCAATTTTAACCGAAATAAAGTTACAAATTATGTCAAATAAGGTGGTTATGGACTCTTTTAATGAAGTTTACACACAAGGTGGAAATAAAAAACTGCCTCAAAAGTCTTTCGAGTAGATTGAGTTACCCACATATTTGACATCTTAAAGAATACAAGCCAGATAGCGAATAGGGCAAGTATGGTATTTTTGGAAAGGTGAGGTCTCAGGCTATGAGATATAGTAGCAACTGAATTTATACCCAGCAGTGGATGAGCTTGACATGACCAGAAAGCTTCCCGATGGTGAAAAAATCAGTGAAAGTTATCCACATTCACAAAGTAAAAATGTTAAATTTCTTGTTAGAGCATATAATTGTTCGGTAGACCAGAGACAACCAATACATAGCAATTAATTTGATTTTTAGTCGAACTTTCCATACATTTTCTTTAAAAAATCTCAAGAACATGGGCCCACAAAAGAAAGTTTTTTAAGATTTGTTGAAAAAATTGAAATACCCCCTCCCAATTTTCTGATATGTTAAATGGGATGTGCTAGCCTCCATTTTAAGCCAATAAAATGAAAAATCGGTTAGGGTGCTCATTGACAAAACATTAAATTTGGACTTTGATGCCTCACCCTGACTCACAGCTACCCACTTTCGACCCGACGATACTTTTATTAGAATCGTCTGTCAATTCTCTACAAACTAACATTAGATGAAAACTGACCGGTTCGCTTCATTTCGGGGTAAAATTTTCTGAAAAAGTCATGATTTTGAAATATTCAAATTTTCTTAAAGTCGCCCCGAGCCTGAGAGGTCGTTTTAAAAAAAACTTCTTCTACAAAATGGTCACCTTGAAATTCCCTATCGATAGCACCATAAACGTCCGGAAACAAAAATGGTGTGTCCGATTCAAAAAAAATCACCCAATGAAGCAAAATTGATGAAATAGTTGTCGTTTCCTCAAATATCTTATAGCCATATCTTATAAATCTTGGTCCGAACTCTCTGTTAGATAAGAACGTTTGGTTTTAACAATGTAAATTTAAACCTTTTCTCGAAACAGGTAGATCTTGAACCGACCCGATTAAAACTTTCGAACCCTCTCGACATACTATGTCTTCTACTTTAATTTACTATTGATCTCTTCCTTTTTTCATGTCCGATCTGCTGCAATTACTAATTGATATCTATTGTTTATTTCAGATTAAAATGCACAGCAAGTACATTAAAGAACAATGCAAAACAGTTGGCAAACTTATTATATTTTTCGATCAACCACTTGGTCGGGGCCCTAATGGCATTGTGCATGATGGCCGTAACGAAAATGTTATTCCCGTTGCAGTCAAATCAGTGAAAAAGACCAAAGATAATGGACCCTTTATTAAACAGCTACGATCATTATATCGAGTTCTAAAAAAAGTTGGTGGATCGGATGAAACAGTGTCATATGTCACAATGGAAGAAGACGTTCGGACTATCTATATCGCCACGCAACGTTGTGGTATTGACTCGTCGAAAGTGCTGAAAAATGGTGGATTCAAGAACAAACGCAAAATCATCAAGGCCCTTTGCAAAGCCATTAAGTTTTTGCATTTACGTGGTATTGTACATGGAAAACTACATCCCGGAAACGTACGGTTCGATGAGAAAATAGCAAAATTAGTCGATTTTGGAGTTAATAATTTGTTACCAGGAACACATGGTAAGTTTTTTTTTTGTTTATTATAATTATTTTGGAAATCATGGCCCTACGTTAGTGAATGGCCGCGACGCAAGTACGTTCACACTAAAAAAAATGTTTCCGTAGGAACATATATACACAACTTTTTTGACTTTTCCCCTCCGCTCCTACTACCCTCAAAGTATTTTATTCGCAATCTGAGCGTCCACACGAGTTCAACAAGCTATCACACGCCTCATATGGTTCAGATTTGGCCGAGATATTAAAGTTAAAAACTTAGAAATTTGCATGAAGAAATAGATTTTCATACGTTTTGAAATTGATGAATTTCACCAACCTTTGTTACTTTGTCCTTTTGTTACAACGAAACTTTTAAATTTACCGGTGGATTTGGCGGAAATTTTCAGTGTATGTCAAGGACTTAATTCTAAGAAACTAATTTGAAGGAATTTTCATAAAAGATTATAATTTCGGAGCTATGAGCGTTTTAAGCTATGTTACCTATAACTAAGAAAATATGACAGATGGAAAGTTCGTTTAAAAGACAAATTTATAGAGTTTCAAATTCTAGTCGACACGTGTTTCATGGTTTTCCACAAAAATCGCCCATTTGGGAGCTATGAGCGTTTTAAGTGCGAGCTATTTCAGCCATAACTCGGAAAATACGGCAGATAGAAACCTCGTTTAAAAGACAAATTTATAGACTTTTAGATTCTAGTCGATGCGTGTTTCATGGTTTCCATAAATTTATTTGGGAGCTATGAGCGTTTTAAGTACTGTGGTGCGTCACATCATAGTTTGCCAATTAATTGTATTCAATCGTAGTTAGCCAGATATTCGCTTTATATACAGATGTTTAATGTGAAATAAAATCATTCAATCATCAGCTTCGGCTGGGAACACATCTTCTGTGTTTCATTTGTAGGAGTTCACACTTCCCACAAAATGGTGACCCCGACTAGCAACATGCTACTACACAATACAAAATACATTTTCACTGGTCAATTACCAGAAAATGTTATTTCAATCTAGTCACTCATTTTTCACCTATTAATACGAGCGACTCTTCACAAAATTAGTCATTCACTCTCGGACAGCCGTTCAAACAACAGCTCCGAAACATATATATATATACAAAATGTTCCGACATGGATTTAAAACCCCGACCAAAGAATACAAATTATTCTTTTTCTCAACATTTGTTACCAAGTTAACGAGTCTAACTAGATGTGCTGTGCTCTTAACGCACCACATCGTCTCACCTCTGATTGCAAATCTGAGTAATCGACTTAACATCCTCTTGATAGTCGCATTGCCATTAAGAACAAAAATTTGTTACACTATGAAAATTTAACAGACCGACAACATTTCGAATTGTACAAATTGTATTTTTACAATTTCCAAATTCTAGCAAAACAACCTTCCTTTAAGCTAAAATTCAAATAATTTTTACGCCAAAAAAGTAACAATCTTAATCTTAAGTTCTAACAAGCAAACAAATTCAGAAACACAAATGTTGTCGTCAATCTAGTAACATTCACCAGTTCCTACAAACAAACCAAATTCCTATCAGATATAAAAATTGGTTTCACAATCAAATTCTTCAAAAATATCTTACCCTAACAAACATTTTTAACAAAACTACATCTTGAACCCTATCTTCAAAATGGCTAGAAATTTCTTCAAATGCAGATCGTCAACTTAGTCTAACTTACTTGACTAGATTGTGCCTGTTCCAGGTAATGCTGTGTAGGAACGCGACATCTTCACGATTTCGTATTAGCTGAGGTTTTGCACTATTTTTTTGGATATTGAAGTGTAGTTTCCTTTCAAAATTGGAAGTGACTAATCGCACCCGGGTGCGATTAGCCAGACAACACAGCTGACGCTATTCGCACCCGGGTGCGATTAGCCAGACAACACAGCCAATACTATTCACACCCGGGTGCGATTAGCCGAATAACACAACAGATGCTATTCGAACCCGACGTAGTACATTTTCACTGAAAATACGATTTTCTAATGTTATATTTGTATGATACGTACTGAATTTGTAAGACATATTTGTCAAAAATTGAATATCTAAATATCAGGTGAAATCTGTTTTTTTAAATTTGATTATCATATTTTATAACTTCTATGAAATTAAATACAATTTCCCGAAACTTTTGTTCAAATCTGGGAGGGAGCGCAAATAGGGAATTCCAATATCAATCTTTTCTCAATAACTGTTTGATAGTCATTCGTTCTTTTATTCATTTATTCTTGTAAAGTCAACGTAATACAAGCGGACTTAATTTTGCTAACATGAGCTAAAATGGATATTTTGCGCAATAGATGTGAATATTGTCAACCAGAGGCCGAAGCAGAGGTTGACAACACATCGTATGCGCAAAATTCCAGTTTAGGCACAAGTTAGCAACAAGATTTTATGTTCTGTAGCAGTTTTACACTTTCATTGAATGTATATTTACGCACTCGAAATTAATATATGCGCACTACAGTATGTACATAAAAACAATTAAATTAGAGTAGGATGTAATGACTTCTTGGTTCGTTATAAAATTTGAAAATGAAAAGTTTCACCTTTTACGTAATCCTAAATAATGAAATTAGCCCTGTCTTTCCACAAAAAGTACATATTATGAAACTGGCGACGAAATATCGCAGAATCATTAGAATGGTAAATTCTGCAATAAAATCACAAGTTCTGTGGCATAGTTGTAACTCTATTATTTGAATGAGAGTGGGCATTGCAGGCAAGCAACTTTTTTAGTATCGGCTAATGTTAAGCTTTGAAACAACTTGACATTCTCTATTGAAGAGACAAGGTATTAATGAACCAAGAACTAAGTTTTGTCCAAATTGATTCTATCGAAAACGCGAAATAAAAAACCTTAAACGTTAGAACACATTGTAAATAATTGCGGCTCGTCAACTTTCGGCATCCTGGGATCTACTTAAATAGTAATGAAATACCTCCAAAAAAATTTCTAAAAATCAAAAATTGAATGCTAGATTTTTAGAAATTTATTTGGAGGTATTTCATTACTATTTAAGTAGATCCCAGGGTGCCGAAAGTTGACGAGTCGCAATTATATTCAATGTGTTAAATGAACAGTTTGTTGAAACCGAGAGGAAGCCATGGACCTGAAAATCCTTTTTATCTCTTTTTAACTCTCATAACTCTTAGATTTTGTTTGGAGATAGGAGTTTTAGAGAGTTCTACAACTCGTTTTAACTCTTATAAGTCACTTAATTGAAAGACGAAAAATTTCATAAAGTCTTATCGCTCATTTGGTTTTACATTGGCCACTAACGGATTTCCCAATAAGTGTATGAAGTTCATAGTATGAACACCTCGTCGCAAGAAAATTAGTAAAGTCAAGTATCCAAAAACAAAGAATAGTTACTTATCGAATCAAACTTACTACATTTTACTGTCACTAGAAGATTTCTCTGACAACTTAAATGATTTACTAATATAATTACATATATACTTGGACTTAAAACTCACTCAGGATTATTTCGATTCACAGTTTTTGAAAAACAATTTCTCACCACAATTGAGTTTTAGATAGATTTCATGTCACTCCACACATGTAGGCTACTACACGACTATTTTGATCGTAGTAAGATACAAATCGTGATAAAGCGATGAAATTCTGTAATCAAATTTTCACAAGAATTTCCATTTAAGAACTATTGTCGAATTTACAGTGATTGGATGGATTCGTATGAACTATATAAGTTTAGTAACATTAGTTCCGTCAAGAAGGCGACTGTTGTATTGAAAATATAACCACGAATCCAATTATTTGAAATAGAGATTAGTCACGCAACACAGCAGATGCTATTCGCACCCGAATCAGGGCAACCGAACTTTTTTTGGCGCGCGCCAAATCCTAAAAGAATTGCGTTGAACACAACAATTTTCGATACGAAGCCGATATTCTCACTCTGACTCTGCTGATTATTATGAGCTAGGTTTTGTGCTTTCGAATGATGCTACCCAAAAGTTTTGTGCTGCTCAGGCACCCGAGCACAAAACTACTTTCTATTCAAAACATGTCACTTTGTATGGTAGACCCCTAATATATCAACTGCACCCAAAATACAATTCTAGGACTAAAATGTACACATTATGTGCTGACAATATCACCCCACCAATAGTTTAGTGCTGCCACCTGTGTCCAGCACAAAACTACTTTCTGCTCAAAACATGTCACTTTGTATGGGAGACCCCTAATATATCAACTTTATTCAAAATACAATTGCAAGACTGAAATCTATACATTATGTGCTGACGATATCACCCCACCAATGGTTTAGTGCTGCCACCTGTGCCCAGCACAAAACTACTTTCTGCTCAAAACATGTCACTTTGTATGGGAGACCCCTAATATATCAACTTTATTCAAAATACAATTACAGAACTGAAATCTATACATTATGTGCTGACGATATCACTCCACCAATAGTTTAGTGCTGCCACCTGTGCCCAGCACAAAACTACTTTCTGGTCAAAACATGTCACTTTGCATGCATGGTAAATAGCTTATAGCAAATATGTTAGTTTGATTGTAGGTCAAGGTCGCAGATATTTAATAATAAGTTTTTATTTACGGTCATTCAAAGGTTTGTGATTCTGCATTGTTCAGAGTTCATCAGTTCATTATGCATACAACAGAATGCATAAACAATGACTAATGTGAAATCCTCTTGTTACATGCACAATGAACTCTGACTATTGTGCAAGCCTACTGTTGCATGCACAATGAGCTCTGACTATTGTGCAAGCATTTTGTCACATGCACAATGGATTCTGACTATTGTGCAAGCATCGAGATGCATGCACAATGAACTCCGACTATTGTGCAAGCATTCTGTGGGATACACAATGAAGTTTGACTATTGTGCAAGCCTATTTTTGCATGCACAATGAACTCTGACTATTGTGCAAGGATTCTGTTGGATACACAATGAACTATGACTATTGTGCAAGTATCGAGATGCATGCACAATAAACTCTGACTATTGTGCAAGCATCGAGATGCATGCACGATGAACTCTGACTATTGTGCAAGCATTCTGTTGGATACACAATGAACTCTGACTATTGTGCAAGCATTTTGTCACATGCACAATGAACTCTGACTATTGTGCAAGCATTCTGTTGGATACACAATGAACTCTGACTATTGTGCAAGCATCGAGATGCATGCACAATGAACTCTGACTATTGTGCAAGCATTTTGTCACATGCACAATGAACTGTGACTATTGTGCAAGCATTTCGTCACATGCACAATGGATTCTGACTATTGTGCAAGCATCGAGATGCATGCACAATGAACTCTGACAATTGTGCAAGCATTCTGTTGGATACACAATGAACTATGACTATTGTGCAAGCATCGAGATGCATGCACAATAAACTCTGACTATTGTGCAAGCATCGAGATGCATGCACGATGAACTCTGACTATTGTGCAAGCATTCTGTTGGATAAACAATGAACTCTGACTATTGTGCAAGCATCGAGATGCATGCACAATGAACTCTGACTATTGTGCAAGCATTTTGTCACATGCACAATGAACTCTGACTATTGTGCAAGCATTTTGTCACATGCACAATGAACTATGACTATTGTAAAAGCATCGAGATGCATGCACAATGAACTCTGACTATTGTGCAAGCATTCTGTTGGATACACAATGAACTCTGACTATTGTGCAAGCATTTTGTCACATGCACAATGAACTCTGACTATTGTGCAAGCATTCTGTTGGATACACAATGAACTCTGACTATTGTGCAAGCATCGAGATGCATGCACGATGAACTCTGACTATTGTGCAAGCATTCTGTTGGATAAACAATGAACTCTGACTATTGTGCAAGCATCGAGATGCATGCACAATGAACTCTGACTATTGTGCAAGCATTTTGTCACATGCACAATGAACTGTGACTATTGTGCAAGCATTTCGTCACATGCACAATGGATTCTGACTATTGTACAAGCATCAAGATGCATGCACAATGAGCTCTGACTATTGTGCAAGCATTTTGTCACATGCACAATGGATTCTGACTATTGTGCAAGCATCGAGATGCATGCACAATGAACTCTGACTATTGTGCAAGCATTCTGTTGAATACACAATGAACTTTGACTATTGTGCAAGCCTATTTTTGCATGCACAATGAACTCTGACTATTGTGCAAGCATTCTGTTGGATACACAATGAACTATGACTATTGTGCAAGCATCGAGATGCATGCACAATAAACTCTGACTATTGTGCAAGCATCGAGATGCATGCACGATGAACTCTGACTATTGTGCAAGCATTCTGTTGGATAAACAATGAACTCTGACTATTTTGCAAGCATCGAGATGCATGCACAATGAACTCTGACTATTGTGCAAGCATTTTGTCACATGCACAATGAACTCTGACTATTGTGCAAGCATTTTGTCACATGCACAATGAACTATGACTATTGTAAAAGCATCGAGATGCATGCACAATGAACTCTGACTATTGTGCAAGCATTCTGTTGGATACACAATGAACTCTGACTATTGTGCAAGCATCGAGATGCATGCACAATGAACTCTGACTATTGTGCAAGCATCGAGATGCATGCACGATGAACTCTGACTATTGTGCAAGCAATTTTGTCACATGCACAATGAACTGCGACTATTGTACAAGCATTTTGTCACATGCACAATGAATTCTGACTATTGTGCAAGCATCAAGATGCATGCACAATGAACTCTGACTATTGTGCTAGCATTCTGTTGGACACACAATGAACTCTGACTATTGTGCAAGCATCGAGATGCATGAACATTGAACTCTGACTATTGTGCAAGCATTTTGTCACATGCACAATGAACTGTAAATATTGTACAAGCATTTTGCCACATGCACAATGGATTCTGACTATTGTGCAAGCATCAAGATGCATGCACAATGAACTCTGACTATTGTGCAAGCATTTTGTCACATGCACAATGGATTCTGACTATTGTGCAAGCATCAAGATGCATGCACAATGAACTCTGACTATTGTGCAAGCATCGTGATGCATGCACAATGAACTGTGACTATTGTGCAAGCCTCTTGGTACATGCACAATGGACTCAGGCTATTGTGCAAGCATCAAGATGCATGCACAATGAACTCTGACTATTGTGCAAGCATCGTGATGCATGCACAATGAACTGTGACTATTGTGCAAGCCTCTTGGTACATGCACAATGGACTCAGGCTATTGTGCAAGAATTCTGTTGCATGCAAGACAAACTCTGAGAATTGTGAGGGGTCTACCATGCATGCAAAGTGACATGTTTTGACCAGAAAGTAGTTTTGTGCTGGGCACAGGTGGCAGCACTAAACTATTGGTGGAGTGATATCGTCAGCACATAATGTATAGATTTCAGTTCTGTAATTGTATTTTGAATAAAGTTGATATATTAGGGGTCTCCCATACAAAGTGACATGTTTTGAGCAGAAAGTAGTTTTGTGCTGGGCACAGGTGGCAGCACTAAACCATTGGTGGGGTGATATCGTCAGCACATAATGTATAGATTTCAGTCTTGCAATTGTATTTTGAATAAAGTTGATATATTAGAGGTCTCCCATACAAAGTGACATGTTTTGAGCAGAAAGTAGTTTTGTGCTGGACACAGGTGGCAGCACTAAACTATTGGTGGGGTGATATTGTCAGCACACAATGTGTTCATTTTAGTCCTAGAATTGTATTTTGGGTGTAGTTGATATATTAGGGGTCTACCATTCAAAGTGACATGTTTTGAATAGAAAGTAATTTTGTGCTCGGGTGCCTGAGCAGCACAAAACTTTTAGGTAGCATCATTCGAAAGCACAAAACCTAGCTCATAATAATCAGCAACGAAAACCCCAGCCCAAAAAGGTGGGGGCGCTGACGACATATACCTGAAAACTCGTTTTATTTTGCTTTTGAATCATTCTGAGCAAGCCCAACCAATATCAGGTTCAAATTGGGAAAAATAATTTTGGTGAAAAAATTTGCCATGCAAAGAGGTCTAAATTTTCGATGAAAAGTGATCACAGTTGCCACAGTTCCGTCACAAATAAAAACCTTAAGTTAGTAAAAAGTTGTAAACTGGGCAAGGAACGATAATAGCGACAAAAAAAATATGTTTGGAATAAATTTAAAAAAATATTTACAGCAAATTTAAAGCTTCATTTTGAAGGGAAATCGGAAAAATCACGTGGAAAATGGAAAATTCGGGAAATATTTTTCCACCAAAAAAAAAACTTTGAACCTTCAGCTTTCATTTGAGCCTAATATCAACGAGAGAAGAAAACTTTATTACAAATCATTCTACATAACCAATCAACCATGCATAAGAAACGATAAAAAAAAGGAAAAGCAACAACTATTGAAGTGAATGAACTTCGTCCAGCTTGGTACTCTTAGGGATGCTAGAAATGACACACATAGCATTGCCGCGCTGAATGGACAAAGAAAACCTCTGAAAAAGATAATGCCTAGCCTTAGGTTCTCCCGTCTTTCGGATCAAGTTCGCAGCAATTTTGTTCAGAAGATTCACAGCTTCTTCGGACCACGGGCCCAATGACTCTCCTGCCACCGCGACGAAGTGATATTTGGTCTTTATTTTCGAGTATTTTGAATGTTTTCGAGCCGAAGCTTTTACCGACGCCATGCCCGGACGTTTTGTCCCTATCATGTTGGAAGGTGCCAGAGAATCTGCACAGGTCACATCCCAAACAAGCGCTCTTCCTCTCTCCCACGCTGTATAGGTTATACCATCCGGCCGTTTATTTCCGTCATCGCGGAACAGCCCCGCGATATAAACTATGTAGCTTCAATGGCTGCTTCAAAAAAATTCGCCAAAGTTTCCTATACACTGAAAGTTTCGAAGGGGGAAATGGGAAGAAGGAGTGGGGTATTTTTTGAGCATCATATCCTAAAACACTCAGAATTTGAATATTTATCGATGGTAAACATTTCACGCTTTTATCATTCCATTTATGATGGTTGTAGGCAAATTAAAAGTTGGAAATGGGTGCGAACTCGATTTAGAGCATTTTCAAAGGAACTGAAAGTTGGAAATTTGTGCGAACTCGATTTAGAGCATTTTGAAAGGAACTGAAAGTTGGAAATGGGTGCGAACTCGATTTAGAGCATTTTCAAAGGAAAATTGTCTCAGTCTTTGTTAACACTTCGTAAAAGGAAAATTGCCTCAGTCTTTGTCAACATTTCGTAAAGCTAAAATTGCCTCAGTCTTTGTTAACATTTCGTAAAGGGGAAATTCCCTCAGTATTTGACAACATTTCGTAAAAGGAAAATTGCCTGAGTATTTGTCAACATTTCGTAAAAGGAAAATTGCCTCAATCTTTGTTAATATTTTGTAAAGGGAAAATTGCCTCAGTCTCTAAATCGAGTTTGCACCCATTTCCAACTTTCAGCTCCTCTGAAAATGCTCTAAATCGAGTCCGCACCCATTTCCAATTTTCAGTTTTCCCAAAACTGCTCTAAATCGAGTTCGCACCCATTTCCAACTTTCAGTTTTCCCAAAAGTGCTCTAAATCGAGTTCGCACCCATTTCCAACTTCCAGCTCCTCTGAAAATGCTCTAAATCTAGTTCGCACCCATTTCCAACTTTCAGTTTTTTCAAAAGTGCTCTAAATCGAGTTCGCACCCATTTCCAACTTTTAGTTTGCTTAAAACCATCATAAAAGGAATTTGCGCCGAATTCCATAATTATATAGTTCGCGCTGACTTCCAATAACACATTTTCAAAAGTACTGCAGTTCAAAAAAATGTATGGGCGCGAAAATACAACTCTAGAATTAAATGCACGATTTTTTTGCTTTTATATGAACATGGACCTCCACTATCAGTGAATTCGTTATCAAAAATTTATTTTTGAAAAAGTACAATTCGAGACTACTTCCAAAACGTTACTCCCCAACATTTAGTGGATGCTTATGTTACAAGCGGCAGAACTCACTGTTTTTTTATACCTCTGGTCCCATGCCTGGGTGAAAGATTACATTGTGTTTCGCGCAGAAATTCATCGGAATGACCAATAAAAAGAATTAAAAAAAAGAGTGAGAAAAGCCGTTGTCGCACAGTTCTACTCATTCTGATGTTATCCCCATACCTGTACCGCTCCACTAAAGCTATTTCTGTGTCAAATAAACGAAGAATGACTGATCATGTACAGTATAAGTACACTAACCTGTGATACTGTGATAATAGAACTATTGATAATGTCGACGTCGAAACGTCTATTTAACTCGCAAACTTGATTGTATGGATTGATGGATACAATATGGATCAAGGATTAATTCACGTTTTTGGTATGTTTCAGTTAAATGGATGTCGCCAGAACAACGGAAGGCAGACAAATCATCATACGAAGCGA
Source organism: Bradysia coprophila (assembly GCF_014529535.1). Taxonomy (NCBI): domain Eukaryota; kingdom Metazoa; phylum Arthropoda; class Insecta; order Diptera; family Sciaridae; genus Bradysia; species Bradysia coprophila. The sequence continues at coordinate 4,544,401 of NW_023503972.1, read as the reverse complement.
CTGCAGCTGACGATATTTTCAGTTTGGCGATACTGATCTATTACATTTACACAAATGGAAAGCATCTGTTTGGCGATCCGTCAACACAAGAAGAGAACATAAGAAAGAACAATCCCAAATTCACCGGCTGCAATGATTGGGAATTAAAACACCTCATCCTCGCTATGATTACGAAGAACCCTAAAAAACGACCAAATATCAATCAAGTTCTCAAACATCCATTTTTTTGGTCAAATGAGTTTCGTTTACATTTTGTAAAAGACGTGGTCAAACATATTAAGAAACAAAAGTTCAAAAAAACTAAGAAAGACATAGATAGCCGCTTAAATTTAGTAAGCAATGGTAGGTGGCACAAAGAGTTGGGTCCTGAGTGGAATGTTTTTTTGAAAAAAGAAAATAAACGTCACAAGTGCGAGAGTACTTTCAGCGGCTTATTATACTTTATCCGCAATAAATCTGAGCATGACGAATGGGAACGCGAGATTGAACTGTTTACATTACTAAGCAATGATAAACATCCTCAACAAACGGTTGATGCAAACTCATACATGCGATTTTTTATGCAAAAATTTCCCACGCTGATCTTGGTATTGGCCACAACTAAATGTGTCGAGCGTCTCCCACTAAATAAGAAATTTGTATTACCTTCACTTTACTCATTCGGAGACGCTTCTAAATTAATACATTAAATGAAGTGAGATTTCGTTATTCAGTTTTCGTTGTTCCAAAGCCTAAGTTTCCTAAATTTTTATCGAAAATTTATTTTTTATCGCATTGTCGCAGATGTCACAAAGAATCCGAAACAAGTTGAAAAAAGAATAAAATATTTTTTTTACTCGCTGAGAATGTCAAGAGAAGGCAGATTCGAAGAAAATTCCATGCAAAATGGATGTTTGATAACTTTGTTTGACAATTTTGTTATAAATGAAATTGGTAGTAAATAATATGTTATTGGCTTTAATCAGTTTAAAACTATCCAGTGAATATTTTTCATATCATAGAAAGTTCCGGTTCGAATTCGAACACAAACCTTAATAAATAAAAAAACAATTTCCACTACGTTTGTTTTGTATTTTGACAGCACACCGACAAGGTTTGTGTGTGTTCGAATTTGAACTGGGAATGATCTATATAAAATTTTTGGTGTACAAAAACTTCTTATCTAGAATAACAAAGCCATAAGCAAACAATCAAATAATACAGGGATAAGTAAAACTAAATATTTAATGTGAAATTCAAAGAATAAAAATAAATCGAATACAGCAAAAAATATTAAAATTTATACCAAATAATCTTGAAAGGAAGCATAAGTAATGTTAGTTTCACCTATGTTTCCTTATCAAAATTACGCCTTTATGAGAGCACAAAATTTTTTCTACAGAACAAAACAATTTTGACAAGATAATCCGAAAACGAAGTGGAAAAAATAAAACGAATATGCTATTGGCACCGGGTCTCTTTATTATACTGTGGCTAATGGCACCAGGTGCCAATGGTCTCTTTATTATACTAATGCTAATCGCACCCGGTGCCATTAGCCACCTTAGGGAATTCGTTCGTTTACGAAATTTAACGTAAAGGCGGATCGTTCGATCCTGAGGGATTCATCCTTTTACGAAATGTAACGTAAAGGTAGTTTGTTCGATCTTAGGGAATTCATCGTATTGAGATATGTAATGTAAAGGCGGATTTTTCGATACCTTTACGTTACATTTCGTAAAAGGATGAATTCCTCAGGATCAAACAATCCGCCTTTACGTTAAATTTCGTAAAAGGACGAATTCCCTAAGATCGAACAAACTACCTTTACGTTAAATTTTGTAAAACGATGAGTTCCTCAGGATCGAACAATCAGCCTTTACCTTACATTTTGTAAAAATATGAATTTCCTAGAATTGTGTACAAAACAAGTTTAATTTTCAAAATGTCCGGATTTTTTTTTCAAATTTTAATTTTTGCGGGTGCCAATAGTCTTTTTATAATACTGTGGCTAATGGCACCGGGTGCGATTAGCATTAGTATAATAAAGAGACTATTAGCCAGAGTATTATAAAAAGACTATTGGCACCCGGTGCCATTAGCCACAGTATTATAAAAAGACTATTGGCACCCGGTGCCAATAGTCTCTTCCAAAATAAAATTAAAATAGGAACACATTTATCTCTTGCACATTCCCATTTCATAACATTCGAAAACACTCTTTTTGATATCAATTTGAAAACGAACGTTGCCTAAAACGTTGCTAATTTCTATTTTTTCTAACTTTATTTACCAAAAATTACCAATACACTCGCAGAAAGGTATTTTTATTGTCGGAGAAAGCGTCCTCCCCCGCACTAAAACTCCGATAAAAAATATGTTTAAATATTACAATTAAGTTTCATCACAAATCATTTCATTAAAATAAGTAAAATAAACCAACAAAAGAAGAAAAATATTAGCAGAGAAGTGAATCTTTACAGTATCTTTACCTTACTCGATGACTAATAGACAGAACGCCTGTCTAAGAGCTCGTACAAGAGGACGTACAAGAATTGTATTTCTTTCACTGGCGTTAACTTTTGTCGCTCAGTTAAATCTGTCAAAGTTAACTGTGAGGTTAGGTTCTTCACAGACTATTTTGTTCGTGAAGAATTAACTTGTCAGTGAAACTTGACATTTTTGATGTAAAAAGGTGTTCGGTTTTCGTACTGATGCAAAATAATTATTTTTGAGTGGTGACATTGTGTTTAATTAATTAAAATCAATGAAATAATTTGTGTTTATGTGGCCGCTGTTCTTGTTATTTTGCTTCTTTAACTGAGCGCATTAACCGATCGACGAAAAAATAGATTTTCTGTACGGCCTCCAACAAATCTGTTTGATTCACTGACTTTAACTTTTGTCGCTCAGTTAATTCTATCAAAGTTAACTTTGTGTGGTTAAGGGTGTGTTCCATCGTACGGTAAAAACGATTTTCGACAAACCAAAAACGAACGGGTGCACCTACAGAGCCATAACTTCAAAACGCTTTTGCAAACAATTTATCAACAATAATTTTTTGGTTATGATTCTGTGGATCACGCGGTGACAGCTCAAATAACCTTGGAACAGACCTATATTCTTCACGGCCGATTTTGGAGCCCATACAGAAATTCTATTTTCTGAGTAAATGAAACGAAATTTTGACAACTCTCACTTCAGTGCAAACAAAATTTATTTAATTGATTTTCACTATTTACATACGATTTGTCGATTGAAAACTAATTATTTTTGATAATACTGAAATCCAAAAGTAATTGATATCCTTATTAACACTTGTCGGCCGTGAAGAATATAACCACAAAGTTAACTTTGACAGGATTAAATGAGCAACAGTTCACTGTCAGTGAATGAAATAGAATTTTTGTATACAAGCTAAACGCCAGCGTATTTTTTTTTTTACTGCTCCCCTTCTGTTTGGGAGTTGTTGTGGTCTGTACTTATGATCCACCTTAGCAGCAAATCTACGTAGATTTTTAGAATGACGGAATTCACTTATCTTCGATTGCAATTGTGTTTGAATATACTTTCTTTTATGATTTCTTAAAAGGCCGATGCACTGTGTTGTTTGGCTATTCGACACCGGTGTCAAATAGCATGCACTGTGTTGTTTGGCTATTCGACACCCGTGTCAAATAGCATGCACTGTGTTGTTTGGCTATTCGACGCCGGTGTCGAATAGTCATTCCGTTCTTAAAAACTTCTCAAATGCCAACTGAAATATAAAAAAAAGTCTGACACCACCACATGATCTGACTGATAATTTAGTTTCAAAAGCGTAGTTTAAGCTAATAACTTGCCTGTGATTTTTTCATAAAAGCACGACAGAGTAAAGTTAGCCAGGCAGGAGCGCTGATTTGACTAGGGACCTGAATAATCTAGTAGTCCTATAATTTTTGCGAATAAATTTTTTTCAATTTATGTCAGTGTTCATTTGAGTTCATTTTCATACAGTGTATTAGGTCCCTTATTTGACGTTTCGAAAATGAACCGCCTGGTTTATTTTACTCTGCCGTGATAAAAGTAAAATGTAGTCATTTCGAATACGTCGAAAATAACAATAATTCTAAATATTTTAATATAATTGAAAAAATAAGTTAAGTTTGCTTCCTTGAGAGAATTTACAAAGAAATAAAGAAGAAAGAAAAGTTTTAACATTTTTATCACAACAATGAACTAGTTATCCACGAGAATAAAAACAAAACAAAAAATTATAAAACATTTTTTATTGTAAATTTTGGATAAATAAAACTGTTTGAGAACGGCAAAGCAAATGCTATTCACTGTGAGTAAAATTAAATAAATTCGTTGTAACAAAGCAGCTCTCTTGCAACCGCATACAAATTTTTACAAAATTAGAAGGCCTAAAATCCAAGGTTCTGAAAAAACAGGCTTAAACACTTCTAAATTAATCACGAACACTCAGTTACTGAACACACTCATTACAGATTGTTTGAAATTTGAACTTGATTAAAACTATTTTTTTTCTTCAAGTTAACATTTCAAACAATCTGTAATGAGTCTGTTCATCAAAATGTATCTGTTTGTCAAAATTTGTGTGAATGGCTTAACCTGTGTTTTCATAACCTTGCTAAAATCGAACAGTGTCCGCTTGCCAATTACGTATGTTAGGAGTGTATGAATAAAGTATAATGAAATTTGCAAGCAAAACTGTCCGATTTTAGGCCTCCTAATTTTGTGAACAGCATGGAATAGTTAGAGAGCTTCTTTGGTTGCAGCATTTAACTTGCAAGGCTGTGTAAACGTTGAAGCGGTCACATCGATCGCCGTTTTATTAGGTACACGGAAACATATCTTTTCCATACGAACGCACCGAAATCGAATTTTTACAGCCTTGGAATAATCTCTCGTCCGAAGCAGAGTAAAATGAATAATAAAATAATAAAATCAGATCTCTGGCAAATCAAAAATGTTCATATTCGTATTACTTTTCGTTGATAATGCGACGTAGATTGGACCCCGAGTGACGCAAACAAATCATCCACGTAAAGCTTATGGGTGGTACCCATAAGTGGACTTAGCACGGTCTTTATTTTGAATAAGGCTGTATGCCCCATATTGGAAAAACTGGAATGAATAAGGCTGTGTGACGGATATAATGAGTAGGGTGTGTCGATTTCAATTTTTTTTTTAGTGATTCCGGATTCCGCACTAGCGCGATGCACCCTCGCACTAGCAATAATAATCAGCAAAACGTTTTTTTTTATAAGTCAATATAAGCTTGCACCGTCACTTTTTCAAAAAATTTCGAGCTACATGAGATAGCTGGATTATGGGTCTGCACTAAAAAAAATCTACAGATGCTTTTGCAGAGTTTTCACTCTGTACGGCATCTAGAGGGTCTACTAGAACATACAAAAATTAAAAAAAGTCAAAAAAATGTTTTACCGTCATTTTGGTATAGCACCAAGTTTCACCGAGGTGGAATTTTCAAGAATTTTGTATGTGAAAAAATCATCTCTTCTGGGTAAATTTTATTCAAACTAATGTTGTGATAGCTCATTTTAAAGGTAAAAGAGCGGAGAATCTAGAGGAAAAAAAATCTTGGATGCAGGCTCCCCTGACCGAGAAATATTGCTCGAATAGACAAATACGATTTTTAGCTTATGTTTGACAAAACCTTTTTTATCGCACAGACACACAATTAAATGCAGAAAATGTTTCTTTATTGTGTAGATTACTGGTTTACAAATTGTTTTTTTGTATCGAATGAGGACATAAGTTGACGTGAATGAAATATAGATCTGATTTGACCGTCTCTTCGTGTATATCCTGCAACTTTAAGGCTGGTTTCAGTCACTACTTTCACACAGCGTTCCACCGCTTGGGTGTGATTCGGCAGGCGAAATCCAGCGTAATTCCACAAATCGGAATTGCTACCGTTTTTTGCTAGGTCCTTAAGTTGGGACTCAGAGAACTTGCTCGTTAAAGGTGGTTCTGTTATTTTGTTTGAGTTCCACTTGATAAGGTTGGAGTAGGTTTTGGCTTGAAAGTTAATTTGAGGAACTTTAAATTGTCGGGAAGAGACGGTCAAATCAGATCTATATTTCATTCACGTCAACTTATGTTCTCATTCGATACAAAAAACAATTTGTAAACCAGTAATCCACACAATAAAGAAACATTTTCTGCATTTAATTGTGTGTCTGTGCGATAAAAAAGGTTTTGTCAAACATAAGCTAAAAATCGTATTTGTCTATTCGAGCAATATTTCTCGGTCAGGGGAGCCTGCATCCAAGATTTTTTTTTCCTCTAGATTCTCCGCTCTTTTACCTTTAAAATGAGCTATCACAACATTAGTTTGAATAAAATTTACCCAGAAGAGATGATTTTTTCACATACAAAATTCTTGAAAATTCCACCTCGGTGAAACTTGGTGCTATACCAAAATGACGTTAAAACATTTTTTTGACTTTTTTTAATTTTTGTATGTTCTAGTAGACCCTCTAGATGCCGTACAGAGTGAAAACTCTGCAAAAGCATCTGTAGATTTTTTTTGGTGCAGACCCATAATCCAGCTATCTCATGTAGCTCGAAAATTTTTGAAAAAGTGACGGTGCAAGCTTATATTGACTTATAAAAAAAAAACGTTTTGCTGATTATTATTGCTAGTGCGAGGGTGCATCGCGCTAGTGCGGAATCCGGAATCACTAAAAAAAAATTGAAATCGACACACCCTAATAATGAGTGTATTACTTAGATTATGGGATTACTTCCCATATGAAGTACACCTCATAATATGGTATTTGGACCTATAATATAGATTTGTGCTTTATAATATGGGTAATAACTTCATATTATGACGTTTAAATAATTTTTTTTTAAATTATTTTGCATATTTTTTGCGGACACCCACCTAAGTACTAACCGTGCCGATTGATGCTTAACCCGAGAAACTAACTGAAACCTATGCTACTGATGTGCTAACTTTACTTGTGCAATGACATGTTTTTATTTTGAAGCGTTGTTTTTACAATATGGACTGTGCAGCTATATTATTCGATCACAATGAAGTTTTGAACAAAACTTATGAAATATTTTACATTTGCTCACACTAATCAGCATTTTTAGTCATTTTATGGAACAATTTTGGTTGTCATAATTGTTTCGAAATCGTGAAAAACAACCAAATGGTTGGTAACTTAATTGTTTTGAAAGAAAGAAAAACCAACAAAATTTGTTCAAGTCTTTTTTGGACAACTCAAAACCGAAAAATTAAAAATTGAAAGAAAAACGACCGAAAATTTGACATCATTTTTCTGGGCTTCCAAATCGAAATCTTGAACACCGAGTGTTTTCAGTTTTTTGCAAAGAAAGCTAGCACATTTCTATTTAAAAAAATTGGGTTTAAGGAAATGTTGATACGCAAGTATAAAAAAATCACAATCACGATGAAGCGGTAAACAAGTCGTGAGAAAAAAGTTTGAAAAGAAATATCAAAAGAATTTCCAACGAAGCCAAAGATTATGATTTTCAAAAGCCGCGTTCTCAGAAAAAGCTAGGAACCGACTATAGGAACTGTCATCTTATGTATTCTTAGTGCCCGACGGTTTTCACGAATTCACTTTCACTTTTACTTCTACTTCACTAACTGTTCTTCATTTTTAACGAATACTATTTACTTCGACTCGCAAAACTCTGAGACTTTACAGAAAAAGCCAAAGTTTCTGCCACAGGTCGAGAGATATACGCAAAATACCTATCGATCTACGGCCGAGGAGCACATTTTTAGCTCACTACGAGGAAGAGGTGTATTTGCCAGTATATCGATCAAATCAACAAAAAGAACTACCAAAACACCTCGTTGGCTGGAGCTAGCCTCCATTTCCTTCACAAAGTCAAGAAAAGATATGTACGAGACTTAGTCGCACTTACTTTAAGATTTGTTTCTTTCACATGAATATGAGTCCCATGCAATTGCTCAATATGGGGCACACAGCTATATTTTTTACTTCTAAAATATGGGGACTGTACCCTCATAATAAAGCATACAGCTATATTATGCGTAATGTACCGATAATATGTGTTTCTAGTCCATATTATGGGTATACAGCTTATATTATAGGCACATTAACCATTTCAAGCAAATATGGGCTCAGTTGCCATAATATTATGGATCTCTTACCTATATTATAAGTCATACAGTCAAAATATCCGGCACACAGCAATTGTCGAAAATACTTTTTTTTTCAGTGTATGTAAAAACTGTCTGGTATGTATATGCACCGCATCTGATGTGCTGGTGGGTTAACACTTGGACATTTTTTCTTCATTTTGGATATCTAAAACACTTGGACGCAAGGTAAATGCAGCGTTATACATGTGTAACATACGATATTCTCTTCTACTGATTCACCCAAAAATTAAATTCCCGCTGATAACTATAGCAGTGAAGTTACTTTTAGTCATCGTGAAACGAGATAGGTTTCTTCCAAGGCCGTTCAAAATGTCAATCGTCATCCACAGAGAAGCCAACACAACCTCACTTTGAAGTTGCAACGAACAAATTTGTTTAAGTTGCGGTTATGTAATCAATTTCTAATTCCTTTCAATTCCGTTTAATTACCTCAATTACCGGAGCAACTCGTCTAATTGCCGGATACGCTCTATTTCCCTTCAATTCCTTTCAATTCCTTTCAATTACCTTTCAATTTTTAAATGTACTTCCTGGTGAATATTTTTTTGAATTGGACACATCTTTTGTTTCCGGACGTTTATGGTGCTATCGATAGGGACGAGGGGTAACCGACTCGGGTAATTGACTACACACCCTCAAAGGAATTGCCGGAGTATCCGGTAAATAATTCGAATTGACTGGAATTGATCGGAATTGGCAGTAATTGATCGGAATTGATAGGAATTGACTGGAAATATGTGGAATTGTAAGGAATTGAAAGTAAATGAGAGTAAATGCTGATAAGTGTGATTATCGGAAAGAAGGACCAGCGAATGCAAAACCACATTATTTCCTTTTTGTTTTAATTTTAAAAGCTCCCGCACAATAAATAACAGTGTACAGTGTTGATCAGTTCCATTTAAGAACAGGTCCAACGTCCTTTTATGTTCAAAATATGCACACTGAAGGATTCTTCTTCAGAGGATTCTTGTGAGTCAGATACGGAAGAGTTTGAGACGCAACTTTTCAACTTTTCAAAAGCCTAAAATCTTACGATGTCGATCACTTGAACGAAACAAAAAATTGAGTGCTTTGGCTTTTGCTGACGTGTGCATAAATCGTAAAGAAATGAAGTTTTTTTCATGCCTTGGGCATAAATTACGGAATTTTTCTCGTAACTTAGGCCCTCAGCATGAAAAGTTGTATACGCATCTGTTGTGGACGGTTTATTTTAGGCACTTTTGCTTGTCGCCCTCACTTCGTTCGCGCTACAATCCGCGAAATTGCCTAAAATATACCGTCCACAACAGATACGTAAATAACTATTCCTGCACTATATATAGTTCGGGAAAAACTGACATTTCCTAACGAAAAATCATGGCAAAATATGTCGTATTTCAGTTGTCGGCACAAAAGTTTTTCGTCATTTCCTACTTGGTACGAAAAATACTTTTTATCTAAAATAAACAATGATGTGCGATGTGAAATCATTTTAAACAAAACTGCAGTCAATTGGACGGTTTAATCTAAATTGAAATTGAAAAATCTCTTCTAAAAGTATGAGTAAAAATTAAAGATTCTAACAAAATGAGTCACAAATGTAGGACAACATAGTTGTTCCAAATTTTATCTTGATATAGTCTGACGATTCTTTTTCCAAAATGCTCAAGGGTTTAAATTTGACTTTAAATTTATATCTACAGCCTGGGACAGTCAGAAAAGTGCATTTTTATTCTATACGTGTTTCATCGATTTCAGCTGTTTTGCCATTGTAATTTGTATTGTTAAAACAGCTGAAATCGATAAACACGAAAATAATAAAAATGCACTTTTTTGACTGTCCTTGGCTGTATTTGAAAATATCGAGCAATTATTTCGAAAATTCAAATTCGTGGAATTGAAGGAATTGATTGGAATTATAGGAATTGAAGTGCGAATCCGGCAAGTAGTGCTGTTAATCCGTTAATTAAAGAAATAAAAGGAATTAAAAGGAATTGACAGGAAGTACCTTTAGAAATTGAAAAGGTATTGAAAGGGATTTGAAAGGAAATTGAAAGGAATTGAACGGAATTGAAAGGAATTGAAAGGAAATAGAGCGAATCCGGCAATTAGACGAGTTGGTCCGGTAATTGAGGTAATTAAACGGAATTGAAAGGAATTAGAAATTGATTTGCCACCATTTTGGCCAGTCGGTTACCCCTCGGATAGGGAATTTCAAGGTGATCATTTCGTAGAAGTTTTTTTTTTAAACGACCTCTCCGGCTCGAGGCGACTCTAAGAAAATTTCAAAATTTCAAAATCATGACTTTTTCAGAAAAATTTTCCCCGGAATGAAACGACCCGGCCGGTTTTGATCTAATGGTGGTTTGTAGAGAATTGACAGACGATTCTAATAAAAGAATCGTCGGGTCGAAAGGTTGTAGCTGTGAGTCAGGGTGAGGTATCAAAGTCCAATTTTATGGTTTTGTCAATGAGCACCCCAACCGATTTTTCATTTTATTGGCTTACAATGAAGGCTGGCACATCCCATTTAACATATAAAAAAATTGGGAGGGATTTTTCAATTTTTTCAAAAAATCTTAAAAAACTTTCTTATGGGTGCCCAGATTCCTATGAGAATTTTTAATGGAAATGTATGGAAAGTTCGACATCCATTGCCATTTGCTGCCAGTTTGTACCTGCAATATTCTTAATTCCGTTTGTCCATCTCTCTGGTGGTCTACCTATAGCTCGTCTTTTATATGGTCGCCAGTTCATGATCTTTTTGGTCCAACTTTCGTCTGTCCTTCTTGCAATATGTCCCGCCCAGCTCCATTTCAGAGATGCTATTCTTTCCATGACATCAACGACCCTGGTTTGTTGTCGAATCCATTGATTCGTCATTCTGTCTCTGAGTGTTATTCCAAGCATACTCCGTTCCATGGCTCTTTGTGTCACTCTCAATTTATCTTCGGATGCTTTCGTTAAAGTTAACTTTTCCGCTCCATAAGTGAGCACTGGAAGGACACAAGTGTCGAAAACTTTGCGTTTCAGACTATTATTCATTTTGCTTTTGAAAATTAGTCTGAGTTTTCCGAACGCTGCCCATGCCAGACCAATACTACGTCTTATTTCTGCAGTTTGGTTGTCCAGACCTAACTTCAGTTTATGTCCTAGATATACATAGCTGTCGACTCGTTCAATGACAGTGTCACCAATTTTGATTTCTCTATCGTCCCCGATGTTGGTCATGACTTTTGTTTTCGATAAGTTCATCTTGAGGCCAACTTTGCTCGCCTCTTCACTTAACTGTTGTAGCATAAGCTGAGCCTGACCTAGATTCGCTGCTATCGGTACAATGTCATCAGCGAAGCGGAGATTGCTCAGGTACTCTCCATTTATCTTTATTCCCATTTTACTCCAGTTTAACTTCCTAAAAATACTCTGCAGAATCGCCGTGAATAATTTCGGTGAGATGGTGTCACCCTGCCTTACACCTCGGCCAATTCTGAATTTCTCCGTGCTCTTATGAAGTTTTATACATGAAGTAGCATTTTTGTACACATATCGAATTGTGTTGGAGTACCTTGAGTCTACTCTACATTCGTCTAATGCGTCCAATATCGACCATGTTTCCACTGAATCGAAAGCTTTTTCGAAGTCTATGAATAGCAAGACTATGTCGATGTTGTATTCACGACACTTCTCAATAAGCGTTCTCATCACCTGCAAATGGTCGTTTGTGCTGAAACCAGATCTGAAAGCAGCTTGTTCAACAGGTTGGTAGAAGTCGAACTTGTTAGTGTTCCTCTTCGTAATGATTTTCATAAACAACTTGTAGAGTGTTGACAATAGGCTTATGGGTCGGTAATTTTCCAGCTTTGTTATGTCTCCTTTTTTATGCAGCAATGTAATTACCGCATTTTCCCAGGCTTCTGGTACTTCTTCCCATTGGAGACATTGATTAAACAAAGCCGTGATTGCCTTTAATAATGAGTCTCCACCTAGTTTAATGGCTTCCACTGGAACACCATCTTCTCCGGGAGACTTTTTGTTTTTCATCTCGGCTACTGCAGCTTTGACTTCATCAACAGTTATGTCGGGCATATCCTCCGATCCCACGTTTCTTATTATTGGTCTATCTTCGGTTTCTTCCGGTGGGCTCTGTCTTGCTGAAGAAAACAAATTCTCATAAAATTCTGTTGCAATGTTTAATATCGCATTTCGATCCGTTTGGATCGTTCCTGTTTTGTCTCGTAATTTGAAGATTTCTTTTTTGGCGTTTGTCATTTTTCTCCGTAGGACTTTCATATTGCAGTTAGCTTCAATTATGTTTTGAGCCAATTGGACATTATATTTTCTTTCATCTGATCTCCTTGCTTTGTTGATACTTTTAGACAGGTTCCGGTATTCCACCGAATCTCGTCCTCCGTTTTTTACCAACTCTGCTCTGCTTGCGATCAGGTCTAATGTTTCTCTGCTGAGTTTTGATTCTTTCCCTTGGACGGATTTGCATTTGGATTTCATGAAACCCATTATTGTATCGACGATTTTGGTATTCAATTCGTCCAATGTTTCACATTGATTGTTGACGTTATCTAATTCGGCAGTCATTTTCGTCTCTGGTCTACCGAACAATTATATGCACTAACAAGAAATTTAACTTTTTTACTCTGTGAATTAACAACTTTCACTGATTTTTTCACCATCAGGAAGCTTTCTGGTCATGTCAGTTTTTTTTTCGCTGGTACTTCTTTTCGATAATCACACTTATCAGCATTTACTCTAATTTACTTTCAATTCCTTACAATTCCACATATTTCCAGTCAATTCCATCAATTACAAGTATTTACCGGATACTCCGGTAATTCCTGAGTCAGTTACCCCTCTGGTAAAGGGCTTTCACCCGTTTGGGATAAGCCTAATTTTTTCATTAGTAAAGTAAACATAATTAATTATGAAAACATGAATCTCAAGTCAATATTGGTTCGCTTTCAACGATTTCTAGTCCTGCCTTTTCGAGCTATTGAAATTATCGTAAGGTAAGCGAGGTAGTAGCTGACCGGCTAAGCAATTTTTCAACTTTGGTCATCAGTATCTCAGGATGATCTCGATGAAGCTAAGTTTTTCCTTCGTCAGAATTTAATTTGATCTGTTCCCATTCCGTAGAATATCAGAAATATTGACAATTAATTAATTTTTATTGTAAAAAACTGATTTTACTGAAGCACTGTTTTTGATGCAGTAGCTGACCACTAAAAAACGGATGTTTTTATACCTGACCAGTCTTGTTGCAGTAGTAGACCGCTACAAAATTAAGACATTTTTCACATTTTTCGCAATAATTTCGCATTATTCGACACATTTTCACTCTTAATTCACTGATATTAACCAATTTCAATGATAAAAACTCATAAAAACACAAAATATCAACGAATTTTAATCACATATTTTTGATGCAATGTTTTGACCACCATGTAATTAATCAAATATTAACTTTTAGACGCTATTTATGTTAATAATATTAATTGTCGAACTATTTACTGCCTAAAAACACCAAAACTTTGTCCATTAATAATTCTTTTGTCAATAAAAACATTAAATTAGACCACACCGATCTTACGATTTTCTTAAGAAATGTGCAACTTTGTACTGAGATGGTGCACTGGTTTCATTTTATGGTTTTATCAAATAAGTAAACATAATAATCGCTTTATTTTCATGAAAAAATTAATCTTTAGGCTCTAAAGATTAATTATAACGTTAATTTGCGTATTTTCATTTGTAATTATTTTCCAAAACTGATAAATAATGTAGCTGGTCAGGTACACCTGCACGGTCAGCTATACCCTCGCTTACCTTACTAAATTGAATTTCAACTTTGCATTATTTATGTCTCAATCTTTGTTCATTCGAATTACACACGATTTGGGCGCTTTATGTACGCCGGTAGGAGGATTACCATCAATTCATTCAGAAATATTTTCTATTGATGTCAAAATCATCGTGTGCGAGAAAATGCCAGCATACCTACACCTACCATGGTAGAAACAACGTCTTTTATAATCTGGAACATTACCACGCCTTTCCAGTGCAAAACTTTAATTATTCTTTGCAAATTTATATGTAAACAAATAGTACATTACGTTACAAGGGAGAAGTCAGAAAGTTACTTTCCGAGTGACGTATATAGTTTTTTTTGATACCAACATTGAAAAATGATACTTTCGCCCCGCATATGAGGGGCGAAAGTAAAAAAATGCATCCCACGGGGAGAAAGTACTTAACGAAGAGCGAACGCAACTGAACGAACAGCGAAAGTGACTGACGTCACAGAAAATGAGAGAAATGAGTCGAGTTGTCAACAAAATCCGCTCATATTATGCAGAATACTTTGATCAAAATTGTAAAACACTGTGCGCCAGTGTTCTTATTGAAATTAGCATACAAAGTTGATACTTTTTGTTACTGAATGATTTGTTAGTTATATCTTAATTTTTGTGTGTGTTATTGTTGTGATGGCTAAATTATTAAATTTTTCATATACCAGGGGGCTGCCGCCCCCTGGACCCCCGCATTTTCTGGCTAACTGCCTTTTTTTCAACATTTTGTTGCGATGTTTGCGACACGTACCAATTTTCAATGTTGGTATCAAAAAAAATAGTATGAACGACTCGGGGCAAAAGTAAAAAAATTCAACCTGTGCGATTAGAGCCCTTGCCTTCGGCGCGGGCTCCAACTCTCGCACACGGTTGAATTTTTTTACTTTCGCCCCTTGTCATTCAATGTACTATTACATGCTTGCTAAGCGGGGCGAAAGTAAGAAATGTCAAATTCCGTGGGTTTACATTTCTTTTTCGCCCCGCTTAGCAAGCATGTAAAATTCATTTCATTGATCGAGAAGTCTGCATTATATATATAACATGGGGAAACAAGTAAAAGACGAAATATTCAAAATATATATTTACATACATACAACATGAGTAGAACTGCGGTCACATGATCAAGTATTTTATACTACACATTCTCGTGTACGCTTCACCAATCCGTTTGACTTTGGTGTAAGGCTCTATAGCCGAATGGTTATAGTCACTGCTCCATATACAAAATGGTTTTACACTCGCCAAACCATGAAAACACTGAATATCACGCGTCAAAAGTTATCGGAAACCACACTTTTTTAGTTCTCTCTCAGCAGACCTTGCAAACAGGTCTAGGGATTCGGTTTCGTCTTTATTCTTATACTTCTTCTATACATTTAAGTTTAACCTTGAACGATGTGTAACAATGTGATAAAAATGCTTTGTATTTGGTATTGTTGTTTGTGTATTTCATGGTGTGACGAGTGTAAAATTTTGTGCATCACAGGATTGAAACCACTCTATCACAGTATGTGTGTGAATTCGTATCCCACGCGAATTATTTTTGCATACGTATGTATGTTGCGTCTCGACTTCGTCTCGACGACACATACACACTCATGCAAAAATTATTCTCTCGGTATACGAATTCACACGTATACTGTAATTTCGTGGTTTCAATCCAAGTGATGCAAATAACTGTTGGTGCTGAGAGTTCGAATTCTCGTCTCTGCAAGATTTTTATTTATAAAGAAAAATTGAGATAATGGTTCGACAGGTTTGTTCCAAGTAGCTGTATACACGAACTTTGATAACCCGAACAACGACAATTTCATCCATAGCAACGTCGCTCACGTGATATTTCGTACAAATCGAGCAACGTCGTCTACGCGATTTACACCGAGATATTATTGAGGTTATGGTTCTGTGGATGAAATTTGACAATTCATATGGCCTAGGAACAAACCTATAGCGTGCGAGAAACGTTTTTCTCGCACTACAAATCTTCATTGATTTGACATCAAATTCATGCATGGGAAGGCAAGGATTCCAAAGTAAGAGGTATTTAAGTCGCAAGATGTGAACACACAAAATTGCTGTATAAGTGTGAATTCCTTTACCGATAGAATTATTGTCTCATGAGAATGGATGTGTGTGTTCGAGCCGAAGACGAGGCAGCATATACATCTGTAACAATAATTCTGGAGGTGTATACGAATTCACACATATACTGCGATCGAGTTGTTCGCTTATGTGATGTTCAAAATTTTACCTGTGCTACGAAAGACGCAAAAAGAAAAACAGCAAGGAGAGAGAGAGAGAGAGAAACTTAGCACCGCATTCATATGCATCAATTCAAAACAAGATCATGCTTTGGAATAACTTAAAAATACAAGTCAAGTGGTGTGGGGAAACGAATTGTTTAGCGGCCGAATTGCGATAAGTTCAGGGGCGCCGACTTCTAAGGACAAGCGAGGCTCGGGCACCACTACTCGAATGATGAGCACCACTACATCTTTCCAGTTTTACTTGAAAGAGCACCATTACTCCCAGATTCGCTTGTTGTATGAGCACCACTACTCCCAAACACAAGTCGGCGTCCCTGGATAAGTTACCTTATTACCTTAATAATCGGAAATGAATGAAAAATATAAAATGATCGAATCCTTTTATTTCACTTTTACCAAGGTGAATATAGGCGGAGGTAATGCCATTCAGACGCGCGGTCTAGCACAATAGTTCGATGCCAACGACACTTTATTTTTTAATGGTTGACTATGATTTACTTTTGTTTCACAAAATGTTGTGCCTATCTCAAAACAGATTGTCCAGGTTTCTAAGCAATTTTGTTATTTGAATGAAAGGGAAAGATGGCGTTTATAGCGAACTTTCGTGCCACTGCACATTTGATTCGGTTATATATGGCATTACCTCCGTCCATACATCTACCTTGGCTTTTACCATAAATGGTCATGAAATTGATAAAAGTTAACGCACCACCACATCAGGTAACACAGAGAATCCGATTGTAGAGTGCGGCAGAGGCTGAAAATCGGGGGAAAATTAAACATTTTTTTATGCTTTAATTTGAGGACCTTTTCTTTGTGTACTTTATATTCGAGGACGGTCTTCATATGAAACCTGGTGATTACCTGGCAGTGTTCGATATGACTGTGCAGTTCGATATGACTGCCTGACAGTCCGATATGACTGCCTGGCGGTTGATTTCAACTGCCTGGCGGTTCATTACAACTGCCTGGCGGTTCATTACAACTGCCTGGCGGTTCATTACAACTGCCTGGCGGTTCATTACAACTGCCTGGCGGTTCATTACAACTGCCTGGCGGTTCATTACAACTGCCTGGCGGTTCATTACAACTGCCTGGCGGTTCATTACAACTGCCTGGCGGTTAATTACAACTGCCTGGCGGTTCATTGCAACTGCCTGGCGGTTCATTACAACTGCCTAGTGGTTCATTATAACTGCCTGGCGGTTCATTATAACTGCCTGGCGGTTCATTATAACTGCCTGGCGGTTCATTACAACTGCCTGACGGTTCGGAAGAACTGGCTGGCGGTTGAAAATAACTGCTGGCTGTTCAGCATAACTGTCTGACTGTTCAGTATAACTGCCTGGCGGTTCATTACAACTGCCTGGCGGTTCATTACAACTGCCTGGCGGTTCATTACAACTGCCTGGCGGTTCATTACAACTGCCTGGCGGTTCATTACAACTGCCTGGCGGTTCATTACAACTGCCTGGCGGTTCATTACAACTGCCTGGCGGTTCATTACAACTGCCTGGCGGTTCATTACAACTGCCTGGCGGTTCATTACAACTGCCAGGCGGTTCGGAAGAACTGGCTGGCGGTTGAAAATAACTGCTGGCTGTTCAGTATAACTGTCTGACTGTTCAGTATAACTGTCTGACTGTTCAGTATAACTGCCTGGCGGTTCATTACA
Source organism: Bradysia coprophila (assembly GCF_014529535.1). Taxonomy (NCBI): domain Eukaryota; kingdom Metazoa; phylum Arthropoda; class Insecta; order Diptera; family Sciaridae; genus Bradysia; species Bradysia coprophila. Next base: position 4,526,440 of record NW_023503972.1, on the reverse strand, counting down.
ACTGCCTGGCGGTTCATTACAACTGCCTGGCGGTTCATTACAACTGCCTGGCGGTTCATTACAACTGCCTGGCGGTTCGGAAGAACTGGCTGGCGGTTGAAAATAACTGTCTGGCTGTTCAGTATAACTGTCTGGCTGTTCAGTATAACTGCCTGGCGGTTCATTACAACTGCCTGGCGGTTCATTACAACTGCCTGGCGGTTCATCACAACTGCCTGGCGGTTCATTACAACTGCCTGGCGGTTCATTACAACTGCCTGGCGGTTCATTACAACTGCCTGGCGGTTCATTACAACTGCCTGGCGGTTCATTACAACTGCCTGGCGGTTCATTACAACTGCCTGGCGGTTCATTACAACTGCCTGGCGGTTCATTACAACTGCCTGGCGGTTCATTACAACTGCCTGGCGGTTCATTACAACTGCCTGGCGGTTCATTACAACTGCCTGGCGGTTCATTACAACTGCCTGGCGGTTCATTACAACTGCCTGGCGGTTCATTACAACTGCCTGGCGGTTCATTACAACTGCCTGGCGGTTCATTACAACTGCCTGGCGGTTCATTATAAGCTGCCTGGCAGTTCATTACAACTACCTGGCAGTTCATTACAACTGCCTGACGGTTCGGAAGAACTGGCTGGCGGTTGAAAATAACTGCTGGCTGTTCAGTATAACTGTCTGGCTGTTCTTTATAACTGCCTGGCGGTTCATTACAACTGCCTGGCTGTTCAGTATAACTGCCTGGCGGTTCATTACAACTGCCTGGCGGTTCATTACAACTGCCTGGCGGTTCATTACAACTGCCTGGCGGTTCATTACAACTACCTGGCAGTTCATTACAACTGCCTGACGGTTTGGAAGAACTGGCTGGCGGTTGAAAATAACTGCTGGCTGTTCAGTATAACTGCCTGGCGGTTCATTACAACTACCTGGCGGTTCATTACAACTGCCTGACGGTTCGGAAGAACTGGCCGGCGGTTGAAAATAACTGCTGGCTGTTCAGTATAACTGTCTGGCTGTTCAGTATAACTGCCTGGCGGTTCATTACAACTGCCTGGCGGTTCACTATAACTGCCTGGCGGTTCACTATAACTGCCTGGCGGTTCACTATAACTGCCTGGCGGTTCACTATAACTGCCTGGCGGTTCACTATAACTGCCTGGCGGTTCACTATAACTGCCTGGCGGTTCCCTATAACTGCCTGGCGGTTCACTATAACTGCCTGGCGGTTCACTATAACTGCCTGGCGGTTCACTATAACTGCCTGGCGGTTCACTATAACTGTCTGGCGGTTCACTATAACTGCCTGGCGGTTCACTATAACTGCCTGGCGGTTCAATTATAATTATAATTATAACAGCCAGGCAGTTATAGTGAACCGCCAGGCAGTTCGACTGAACCGCCAGGCAGTTATAGTGAACCGCCAGGCAGTTATAGTTTTAACTGTAACTAACCGGCGGTTTACTATAACTAACTGGCGTTTCAGTACAACTACCTGGCGGTTCAGTACAACTGCCTGGCGGTTCACTATAACTACCTGACGTTTCAGTATAACTGCCTGGGATTTCAGTATAACTGCCTGGCCGCTGTAACTTCAGTATGACTACTTGGCCCTAAGTCTATACTGACAGATATAACTGCCACTGACACTAAAAGAAACGGCACCAATAAATATTTTGATTTCAGTTGAGACAATATTTCATGTAATTCAATATTTCATTTGGTATATGCATGCAATGAATATTCACTTGGTATTTTATGAAAATGTTCCCAACATGTAATGAACGCATTTCGAGTCTGAGAAATTTTCCAGTAACAAAATTAGTCCGGATCGATAGACAATAATAGTACATTTCGTACCTAGGACCCGAAAAGTGAGAAAAGTGCGTCGTAATATGAAAAATACTATTCCTACCACGGACTAATAGTAGATTATTCACCTCTGTCCACATGTTTATTTAGACACTTGGGGAGTTATTGCATGAGCCTAAGGCGAGATAAAATAACATATGTACCTCTCAAGGCTGTATACTTTGGGGAGGTCACGCAGATGCAGATACGCGGGTTACACACCACGTTTCATACAAAAAATTCACCACACCATACAAATTCAATTTTGGTGAATTTGTTTGTATGGAAAAGGTGTGTTCCCGCGTATCTAATAAAATGGCGATCTGCGTGACCTCCCCAAAGTATACAGCCTTGGTACTCTGTCCAAGATGTTTATTTTGACGATTTGGATTATATACCACGTCTTCGGCTCGGTACGTGGCGATTGTATACAACCTTCCGTAAGCCCTAGTTCGTGCTGCAAAGTTTCAGGAAAATCTAAATAACGTTTGAGCCGCGATCACTTTTCCATAGGAATCAAGGAAACTATGTCATCAAAAAAGTAATTTGTCTTTTTTTCCTCTACTTGGAAATTCCATGTACATGAGAAACTTGTGTTGATCAGAAAATATGTTGATGATAGTGGCTGTGGTTTAGACTCTTCTCTTTGGCACATAGTTCCCCATCTATTTAATCTATAAAGAAATTAAATGACCAGTTTTCAGCACACAGTTTTTTAATATCCATTAAAAGCAACCATACATTAAAATAAGGCACGAACGTGCGTTAAACATAAAATCATTAACCGCGAGATTGGTTTAAAAATCAAACAAAAATTAATTGTAAAACAATCTTAAGCGCGATATTAACCATCAATTAGAGTGGCTAATAAATCGAAAAGAAATACTGACATGAATTCATAAAACATAGCGACTGACTGACTGGACGTGTTCATTGTGATGAATTAAAAATATTACAACGAGTCGCTTAAAATTCCAGCCACCGAGTAATTCAGTTTTTCTGAAGCTTTGCTTTTTTGGCGACGTTTAGAGTTGCAGTTTCCTGTCGTTTGCTTGCAGTTTTCCTTAGAGCGGCAGTTTTCGACATAACTGCAGCATTCGTTGAAACTACAGTTTTCATTGGAGCTGCAGTTTTCGTTGTAGCAACAGTGTTCATTGGAGCTGCAGTTTTCTTCAAAGCTGCAGATTTCGTTGGAGCTGCAGTTTTGTTTGGAGCAGCAGCTTTCGTTGGAGTTGCACATACGTCGGAGCTGCAGTCTTCGTCGGTGCTGCAGTTCTCGTCGGAGCTGGAGTCTTCGTCTGAGCTGGAGTCTTCGTCTGAGCTGGAGTCTTCGTCTGAGCTAGAGTTCTTTGCGGAGCTGCAGTCTTCGTGGGAGCTCAGTTTTGGCGGAGCTGCAGATTTTTTCGAAACACCACTTTTTTTCAGAACTGCCTGCTTCTTCAGTCGGTTTGGATTGTTCGCAGTCTTTCTGGTTTTACGAGGAGCTTGTATCTTTTGTTTCAATCTTGAAATTTTCAGGGATGTACCGTTCCGCTTCGAGCCTGGCAGACAAGTGTCATTTCCAATTGCGTTGTTCAAGAGTGGTGCGATTTGTGTCACTTGTGAAACTAATGGATTGGTCCGGTATATGTTCAGATGAACCATGTCATGATGTCCAAGGAACTCAGCCAAATTTGTAATATCTCTGTCTTTTAGGTCTTTCGTTGCACAAAGGCTCGCCAAATGTTTTCTGAGATTTGTTCCCTTTAAAAGAGACAAATAATTTAGGATAAGTACAGTACCACTTATGAACTATAAAGTACAGGTCAAATACCTTCAAACTTGATGGGTTATCGGCACCACATGCCTTTGCGTATGAGTTGATTGCAGCCCAGACATTGATTGTTTTCACCTGCATCGATTGCGTTGGTACAGCGAACAAGAAGTCGTTTGTTTCTGTAAGACCAGCATTTTCTCGATTACGAATCAATGCATCTATACAATCTTCCCAGCTTTGTTTTAACAACACTGGCACAGTTCGATCGAGTTTGCCGCGGATTTGCATCCGACTTTTGATTTCCATCAGGGATTCCTGTGATATTGCTTCCAAAATAACATCGCATTGATCAGCAATAATCTCTCGCTCATTGTAGTCAGACAACTCAATGTTCCTCATTTCCCCCGCTCTTCGTCTGTTGAAGACCATGATTGACACAAGTGTGAGTTGGGCCAATTTTAACCACGTTTGGAACGAGAAACCTTGAGTCAGTTGATGTAAGCATTCATTTCGTTCAATGTTCAGAAATGTGACGAGTTTATTTATGTCAGCGGTTGTCGGAAGATTCGGCTTTTTAGAACGTCGGTTCTTTTTGATTGTTTTAGCTACCAACTTGCTGACTTTCGTGCGGACGTCTCGCTTAAACACCCTCAAAAATCTCTCAGCATTTCTTTCCATTTCCTCGTCGTCCAACTTCATGCTCTCAGTAATTAATAATTCTCCGATGGTGTTGATTAGTGTCACAGTGGTCAATGACGTACCAGGGCTTCCGAATAATTTTGACCGACGATCAAATTTTCCCATTTTAAGAATTGCATTTATTACCGTGTTGCAATGTTTGACGTGGAAAAGCGAAGCAAGGTCACCAATCTGTGGAGACATTTCTTTTGAGAAATGCAACAATTTTGATGCCGCATTAATCTTCGATCGAATATAGCCTTCTTGGTAGAAGGGCGAATAATTCAAACATAATTCGTTGCCATAACAGATTACCAGCCAGTCAAACTGTATCGATCGAATTTGTTCGGTGTCTCTGAATTTGGCAAAAACGTTTATTAACTCGTCAGTAGCATCAGGATGAACTCTAGCCTCCAACGAGCGTCCTAATTGCTTTACGATTCGTTCGCCCATAATAGAATTTCCCTTGCATTTACGCCAATGCTGACGAAGTGATTTTGAAGAATACGTTCCCATGCAATTAGCACAGGCGATAAGTTGCCACGAATAACGAACAAATTGTCCACGTCGACTGGTTTGTATTTCTCCTTTGTTCAGATTAAAGTCAGAGTTCCATATGAATTCTCCCTTCTTCCGAATTTGGGCTATAGCGTACCATCGGCTTTTTGAACCTGCGGAGAGAATTTTTTTTCGATGACTTTCAAAACTTATGTTGTAGAGGAAGTCGTAAGGTTCATTTTAATGAATAAAAATTAGATTGTGGGGTAGGGGTGGATCAAAAAATTAGCTTTCAATATGTTGTAGAGGAAGCTGTGGGAATGATAGTGAGGGAAGTTGTGAAAACGAATGTTAGGGTCGGAGGTGATTTTTTTTATTTCACTCAAATGTTCGAGGAAAATTTTACCAAAAAAAATTTTGTGTGACAAAGTGGCATATGTTTAAACATAATTTTTTGGAGAGTTCTTTTCACGACATCACATTTGTATCACTCTTGTTGATGCAAGAACTAAGAGCTTAAATTAGATTTTTAAGGCCAAATTTCCGAATCGATTTTGGGTACTTTCGTTCGGGCCCGCGAAATTGCGAAAATCTAACGTCCACAACATAAATAACTAAGGCATTTGCCATTTTTCAATAAAACATTCTATTGAACATCCTCGCGTAATGTTAATATTGATTAATAGTTATTAATCTTAAAGTCAACAAATCAATAAGATAAAAAGACTTACGAAGGGGTAGCGCCACAAATTTTTTGACTGCAACTTCATCTTTATGGACCGTTCGTAGGTGTCGTTCCAATTTTGGGTAACGTTTCAGGCAAAACGCGCAACACAATCTTTTGGCTTTCCCATCTGATGTCGGAACATACAGTTTTCGGATGTCGCATCCGTGGTGATGTTTGATGTCTGTGTTAAATATTTTCAGATTTTGAGAATATCAACATCGATGCTCTGTGTATAAAATAAAGGTATAAGTTACCATTTTCTTCGCTGTCGTCTTCGTCTACATCAGTTTGTGAACAGGCAAAATGTGAAATCGTTGATTGTTCCACTCCATCATCAACAATGATCTCGACATCTTCATCGCTATTCATTACTTCGTTTGTCATGACTCCAACCTTAAAATTTGTAAAAACGTTAATTGCATCTCAGTACTATTAAGAAGAAGTTATGGTCTAGCTTAGAGCGGATTCGGACCGGACGGGTCTGAAAAACCGTCGGGCTGATTCGGATCGGACTTTCAAACGAAATTTCGGGCCAGGCCTTAGGCCGGACGGACTTCGACAAAAATGTTTCGGGCAGCCCGACAAAAAATTAGTTTACAAAAAAAAATGATTTCCAATTTTGAAATAAACATACGGAGCATCAGAGCCATACTAGTGAATTCAGTGGGATTGTCTTGACACAACTAATAATAATTATACATTATATCTGTATAGATTAACAGGGCAGCGCAAAGGATCCAAACTTTCTATGTGCATCGAAATAGTCGGCACTAACTGCGATGAAATCTATCTGTATGTACACGGCAGAGTAAAATAAACCAGGCAGTAGCGGTTCATTTTCGAAACGTCAAATAAGGGACCTGATACATTATTTGAAAATGAACTCAAATGAACAGTGACATAAATTGAAAAATTTTATTCGCAAAAAATATAGGGTTACTAGATTATTCAGGCCCAGTCAAATCAGCGCTACTACCTGGTTAACTTTACTCTGTCGTGGTATATGGAATTTGTTCATGTATTTTCTCATTCACTCAAAATTACGTGCTTCCACCTACATTTAGAACACAAACTAATGGTGCAACTCAGCAGCTTATATGTCTCAAAATCATTGATTCATCTAAAAAAAACAATTTAATAAGCTTCATTAAAATACATTCGATGTCACTGACAATCACATTTTCAGCTATTCATTTAGCTACCAACAGTTGAAATTTTGTTAACAAAGTGTTGGTCTTCTAATTGGTGTAAGCTTAAGTTTGTGTAAGTTAATAAGATGTCATTTTCGGAATTTCACCAACATTTCCGCTAAAACTTTTCAATTTTTCTTCAATTGTAAGTAGTTAGATGTTTTAATATATTTCTACATTGTCGGTGGAAGCTAAAACGTTAAGCATAAAAAAGTAACGGATTTGTTTCTGTCCTTCACAAGGTGAAATATTATCATTCGATATGTGCTGATATGTTGATAAAGCAAGTGTTAATATTTAAGGTAACTGACTGAAAGATGACCTAGTGGAAAAGTGATCTTAAGTTGTCCGTGTAAATTTGTATGAAGAAAAAATTATAGGTCAACTCAACATTCAATAAATTGTAATATGTCCTATCACTTTTGTATAGATAGGACAACTCACGATTCAATGTGTTTAAATGGGAAATAGGACAACTCACGATTCATATAGGTCAACTCTGCATTTTTATTAATTCATTAATTTTGTTAGACGAAATCGGCAATAATTAATAAAATTAAGTAAACAAAAGAAAAATCTTTAAAATAAAAGTGGTTCCATGTAACATAGTTCCAAAATCGCTGAGAAATTCAAGTTCAAAGTTGAGATTTGTCAAATTAGGTCAACTTTAAGTCAGTTACCTTAATTCAAAAGAATGTATGCTCAAAATGTGAATTAATTGAATTCAATTGCTTTTAAGCGTCCAGAAATCAACGAGAATAATTCTTAATGCTCAAAACAAACCAGGCATTGAAAACGTGTTTTGGTCCTAGTTTTCATTGACAGATGCAGCAATCGCGGTTTTGAATAGAAAAAGTTCTAACTTCATTTGACAGTTTCGAAAATTTCGTAATGAAAAATAGGACCAAAACACGTTTTCAATGCCTCGTTTGTTTTGAGCATAATTACTTTGGTAAATGCATTCGCACTCACATGCGGATTGCGCATATTATTAGAATATCAGTTCATGTATGCCAATTACCAACAAAAATAAAATAAAAAATTTGATGGTTTAAATGATATTCCAACTTATTGGCACTTTAAATTGGATTTATAGTTCTTACAAAGTCACACAGTGTTTTCAAGGTTACACGAAATGATTGTGAGTGTGTCTATGAGCTTTATAATGTGTTCCATTGAATATGGAAACGAATGTTTTGTGATAGTAGCCATGATCGTTAGGCGCAATCGTTAGTTGTTTATGACATCGAGTGCAAAGTTCTGTAGTAGGAGACCGCAGGTTGACACAATGCACGTCATAAACCTAATAAAGAACTTTGCACCGGGACATTATGGTTCTAAGTTACAAACACACTTTTTCCAGAGACTAGGGCTTAACAGTTCTTAACGATTCGAACGGTTCAATTAAAATAAAATCGAATTCGATAATTCTGAATCTGAGTGTAAAAGTTACGGTTAATATTCTCATAAAAATTTGCTTACATTCAAACAGGTTGAGAATGAATATCCATGCAATGTTGGTTTGTACGGTATTGTTTGGCTGTATTTGGATTCGTTTTGTGTCACTTTATCAGGTGCATCCTAAAATGTACGGTCGAAGGTAAATTCTCTTAACATTAGGGCCTGATTTTCACTCGAAAAAAGTTCGCGTTTCCACCGTTCTCTTCGCTCTCAATTTGATTTGAAAGCGGAGTACATTTTTCGAGTGGAAATGAGGGTTTAGCGAAACTTAACGAAATGTGAAGCGTACAGCATGGCAAAAACACAAATGAACTTAGAGATGTTGTGTCTCGACTTACATGTAATAAGAATCCCCTGTTGCCACTCATTTCAGAATCAATAACAGATGTTGGACCTGGAGATGATTTTAACTCTTTTAATGACCCAAAAGATTCATTCAATACAAAAGATATGTTTCCGCTTTTTGCGGGCTCCGAGTTGGTTTTTGCATTGGACCAGTTTTGTGCGTTCTAAAGAAGATATGAAAGGTAAATAGTAACTTCACGATGTATGCCAATTACCAACAAAAATAAAATAAAAAATTTGATTGTTTAAATGATGTTCCAACTTATTGGAATGTTTTGTGATAGTAGCCATGATCGTTAGGCGCAATCGTTAGTTGTTTATGACATCGAGTGCAAAGTTTAGTAGGAGACCGCAGGTCGACACAATACACGTCATAAACCTAATAAAGAACTTTGCACCGGGATTCATACAACGTTTCATGCAACATAGGTATCCAAAGTTCGCAGTTTTCGAACATTATGGTTCTAAGTTACAAACACACTTTTTCCAGAGACTATGGCTTAACAGTTCTTAACGATTCGAACGGTTCAATTAAAATAAAATCGAATTCGATAATTCTGAATCTGAGTGTAAAAGTGACGGTCAATATTCTCATAAAAATTTGCTTACATTCAAACAGGTTGAGAATGAATATCCATGCAATGTTGGTATGTACGGTATTGTTTGGCCGTATTTGGATTCGTTTTGTGTCACTTTATCAGGTGCATCCTAAAATGTACGGTCGAAGGTAAATTTTCTTAACAAAACATTAGGGCCTGATTTTCACTCGAAAAAAGTTCGCGTTCCCACCGTTATCTTCGCTCTCAATTTGATTTGAAAGCGGAGTACATTTTTCGAGTGGAAATCAGGGTTTAGCGAAACTTAACGAAATGTGAAGCATACAGCATGGCTTCAATTGCGAAAAATCTTAAGATTACTGAGCAATGCTTATAATATCACTGGCACAAACACAAATGAACTTAGAGATGTTGTGTCTCGACTTACATGTAATAAGAATCCCCTGTTGCCACTCATTTCAGAATCAATATCAGATGTTGGACCTGGAGATGATTTTAACTCTTTTAATGGCCCAAACGATCCATTCAATACAAACGATATGTTTCCGCTTTTTGCGGGCTCCGAGTCGGTTTTTGCATTGGACCAGTTTTGTGCACTGTGCTCATTTGGTGCGTTCTGAAGAAGAAATGAAAGGTAAATGGTAACTTCACGATCACTACTCAGATTCATATCGACCGAATAAATTCCAAATTTTTGCCAGTCGCGACTTTTCGAATCTTTAACAAGATGTGTAAATGTACTTACGTTTATGCCATCAGCAATATCAGCCAGTTGCGAAAGTAGATTTTTTGCTCGTTCCAATTTTGCTTGAAATATACGTTGTGCGTCCATTTTTGTTTCAAATTAAACGTTAAATGACACTAAGCGATGATAATAGGCTGCTACGATCACTTCGATTGATTCACAAAACGTTGTTAGAACGAATTTTCGTTCTAGTACCTTTTTAATAACAAAACTAACGAAACGAACAGAAAGGAACTGTATGTAACACAATTGCGCGCAGAAAAATTTAAATATATCAAATTCCCAATTGAATTAAAATTGATAAATTAATCAACGTAAAGTGTGTTTGTGAACTTAAAATCCATTGGTTCTCGTAACTAACTATTTTGGTTATGTACTTAACGAAAAATTGAACAGTTGAAAAGCCACCTTACAAATTTTGTAAATGCGCTAACTTGACAAAAAGTTCGCATCATTTCGTCGTACACCACTCAGTGGCAGGTATGGACAATTCATACAAGTCAGAGGAGATTTCTAAGGTTTAGTCCTGTTTTTGCGTCGAACGTGCTTTTTGGTTGTCAAAGACATTAGGAAATTAGTCCAGCCAGAACAAATTTTGACATTAATTTGGCCATATCATTGAGAACACTTTAAACAGAGAATTAAATTGATGCTAGAGAATTTATGAGTTTTTTATGATTTTGAATTGAATGTATCATTACTATGAGGCTATATGGTCCCGAATTGTAACGATTGCATACGATTCAAACGTATGCTAGAACCCATCATTCAATTCATTAATATTTTATTGCGTTTTGGCAGCTATATAAAAAGCCAATTCACGCCGTAATTGCGCCTCAGAATTTGAATTTTATGTGAATGAATAAAATATGAACCGAAAAATAAATGTCAACGCTTCCTCATAATGAGAATGGGCAATTTAACGCGGCGTAAGATAGACGGTTGAAAACTCCATTTTGAATTTGTAGCGCACTTACGGCGTAAATTGTAGCAATCAGTTCCGCTGAAAATAGCAAAATTCCGTTCCGTTTACAGTTGAGTCCCTAGATTGACACAGTATTTTGGTAGATGTGACTATAATCAGAGCTATTTTATAGTAGAGTCGAAATATAAAAACCCAAAAATTTGTTTCTTGGCGCTTTTGTGTTATCTACGTGTATCTCGTTATTACTGGGTGCAATACTGATAAGCTGCGAGGAAACGACGGTCGACTCAGCTGAATTAGAATGATTCTCGACCGTTGTCATTGATTGAGTGACCGTTCGAAATATCAGAAACTAAAGCTAAATTGGCCTATTATATTGCGCCAGCAATAAACTGTCGCATAATACAAGGACCATTATTATTGTCTCGGTACATGAATAGTCCTCAGGCTGAATCTCTTATATCATTTACTACAATTTGATGCGAAGCTTGAGTGATCAGTCCTTGGATCATTCATTCCACTTCGACTATAATCACACGATTTTAGTCCTTGTGTAACATCATTCAGATCAACATTTCATGGTTTATCTTAAAATAAGATCGACTTTTCTAAGTTCTTCTCTTTCGGCTAAAAATCGAAAACTACAGAACTTGGTTTTGGTATTTATCAACGCACTTCAAGCATGAATGGTACTCTAAATAGGGTACTGAAATGTGACAGTGTGTCACACAACTGTAAAACAATGTAAAAACATTTTCATATAAAATTAGAGTACTTTCTGTAGCTGACCCCTATGATCACTTTTTCTTGAAGTGCGTTGTATTATGCAATACCGGTAATCCAGTTTTCGGAATACCGGTTTCTATTCGCTATAGTGAACAGTCTTTTGTTATTCTAATACCGATTCACATTCGCTATTGTGAACAGCCTTTTGTTATGCTGTCGCCGTAAATCCAGATATCTAGCAGCCCGTGTGTTTCAGATAACGCCATTTTTCATTATTTAATTTTGATTGAAAACTACTCCGCGAGTGAAAATGGTCGAAAAAGATTCAGCATTTCATATTATATTGCCTTTCTGTGTCGAAACAGAATATGATCCGTTTTTAGCGGTACTAAAATGTGCCGTTGCACGGGAAGTCTTAAAAAATAATGATTTATTTTGTGCATTTAAATCCGCGATGGAAGGAGAAGATTTTTTTCTTAAAAATAAGGATCTTACCCATTGTTGGAAGACTCTTGAAACCGAAACGCAAAAGAAGCGACAGATGAAACTACTAGGTTTCTGGGCTATAGCCAATTTTCCTACATTGGGAGATAGATTGTTTGGCGAGGCGTTTCAGTCGTCTCGCAGAGAAAAAATTTTCGTTGCTGGAGGCACGTACGTCCAGGCTGAGGAGATTGATCAGCTCGTGTTTTCCAAAATAAAACTAAACGTGATCAGATTAACAGTCCATGGAAGCACTCGCAACAAATTAAAACATTTTGTAGAAGTGCCGGATTCTGTTGGTGCTGGTCGACTCAATGAATTAAAAATTTCGAGAAAAATGGATTCGTTTGACGTGCACAATAATTATCTACAAAGTTGCTGGGACGCACTGAAATGTGGAAAATATGTGATGGATTCTGATAACGAGGTGAGCTTAATTAATTCTTCACATTTCTATCTTAGGGACCATACATAAATTCCATCCTATTTCTCCCCTTCACTAAGAACGTCCGCTTTTGAAAATTAAAATGATTCCATCACAATTTAGAAAAACACGCAAATCTTACCTAATAGTTGCATATATTTTTGTTCAAATTTCTATGATAATTCCCGTCTAGGATATACTCCATTGTCACCGTTAGTCCCACTTTCGACCCTTGAGAAAGGACGGGATTTATAGACTTTCTCTTGGACTGACTAGCCACACAATGACCGTTTTCTCTGCGTGCAATAAAAGTATCGGGAAGTAGGAAAACTGTGGCATTATCAGAATCTCTTCTGCCCTGCTGTGGAGTATGCATAATTTGTGAATGGTCCCTTGTGTTTAAATTAAATTTACATGATAAAATGAAGTTGAGGTCCTCGTCGTGCATGTTCCACTTAGGTTAAATATATCATTCTTCACAGCAGGAAAATGAAACGGTAATATATCCGTGCGTGACAACAACAATGGATGAAAGCGAGACTGGTCCAATCGAAAATGAGCGAGAAATGCCGCTACCTAAACGGCAATGCCGTCTTCATCGCAGTGAACAGTTTGGAATAGATTTTGTGGATAATACGGGCGGTGGATCAACCATTGGTGAGTATTGCTACTGAAACGAGTGATCTAAACGATTAAGCTTCTAAGAAAACTTGCTGTTCTCCTTGCTATGACGGTTTGATTGAAAATTGTCGGTCTCAGTTTACGGCATGGCATTAAAATGTCGTCGAACAGAATATGAGCGAAACTAGAAACGCACTGAACTAATGTACCAGAAAGTGTTTTTTCACTTACCTGATAAGACCGAAACGAGTACTTGGTGACAAGCATTCAACCGTCTTGGAACATGTGATTTTAGATTACGCAAACAAACGCGAAAAACATAGCTAACGCCGACCCGTACGAAACACCTATTCGTATCAAAAGCCTTTAATGTGAAACTCTTCATTTCTCTTACTTCATTTTCTTCTCTGCTGAAAAACTATTCTTCCTTTTAAATCACTTACATTATCCACTCTTTGCCTTGTTATCATATACAATTAAATTGCCGGAGGCAATATAGACAGCCCCGTACGAAGTCAAATTTCATAAATTCCTATATTTACCTATATTTCACTGTAAATAAACATTTCACAGAGGAATATGCTATTATATAGCTCTATATGCCTGTATATAGCTCAATATAGCTGTATATAGGTATATATAGATGTCCATATATGGAATCTCTGAAACCCCTCACACTTAACACATTATTTCCATGTTAACAGAAACTCTCTAAGCATCATTTTTCCCACTTTATATCACTTTTAATAAAATCCAATATGGCCGCCGGAAGCCATTTTGTTAGGAAACCGAAAATAGTACCGACGCTTTACATTCGTTAATACCTTTCAAACAAAAAAAAATCATGAAATTCGGTCAAAATTTACTCGAGATATTGACAAAATACTCCACGTTCACTGTACGGCCGAGTAGCCAGATAAGAGCTCACTCCAAGAGACCTAGCTCACGCTCCGGAGAACATAATTTCATAAACTTTTTTTTCCCTGATTGGTACGGTCAATACCTATCTAATTAAGCTAAAACGAACGAAATATGTTCAAATTTGGCCGACCTACAAGCAAAAACTGCTTGCCGCCCTGTGCCTGTTTCACACCAAGGGGTCTAACTCACGAGTCGGTCATCCGATTTCCATAAACTTTTTTTTGTCGATCGGTATTGTATCTTTCATTCGATGTATCATTTACGAGTATAGCGTTTAAATGTCCGGAGATATCTTCGAAAAACCGTAAAGCACTTATTGGGCCCCAGCTCAGGAGGGGTCGATCCAAAATCACTCATCTTCGAACTTAGCCTGTCTTTAGACATTACCAAACGGGGAAAAAAAGAATTTTCAAAATCGGATGCGTTTTACTCAAGTTATCGTGCAGACAGACAGACGGACGGACGGACAGACGGACATTTTTTTTCTTGCTGATTTGGCATCTCTGGACAACCACAATAGGTTTCCCCTTACTCAGGGAGTCCAATTCGACGTGTTACAAACGTATGCGTAAACCTATAAGACCCCAGTACTTCGTACGGGTCTAATAATATCCCTGGATGTAACTTGAATATGTCAGAGACAGAGTAAATAGCAGGTCTACGAGGATAATCGTACGTTGGAGCTTGATTTGATTCGGTAAATCATTTTAATTTTGTCTTTGACTGACTGCTGCGCAATTAGAAAAGTCAATCTTGCTTCTACCAAAAAAGGGACAGTGATTAGTATTTTCGATACTTAGAGCTTATTTTCGGATAGTGAAGACTAAGAAATCGGCGTCACAGCTAGACGAGGCAATAGGGAAACTCTACGATTACTCATTTTGACGAGTCAAAGTCTTCAGTGGCCTAGCCTGAAAGGCGTGAGTTACCCAAGCCTCTAATCAAGACTGCAAACAGCAATTCTGATAGAGCAAGCCAATTTGAGTTGATTTGTTTTACCCATATGTTATACACTTTCGTACGAGGCCCCTTTTAAAATTGACGTTTCCACTGACTGCCAAATACCGGAATTACTTACTTAATACATATGAATCGATTAAGAAGAAATAACTAAATCGATTTTCTACAGATTCTCGAAATGTGTCGACACTTGATGTGCAACTTTATCAAGGATTCGGCAGTCATGTGCAAATGGATGTTGAACAAGGAGATGGAGATACAAACGGAGGTGAGTAAAATTACTTGCAATGTTTTATTTCGCTTCGTAAAAAGGCTGAAATCTAAAGTGAGATCTGACGAACGTGACGAACGCGTTGCCAGTTTCATTTGCGAAGCTTTCTAACGACGTGTTATAAACATTAAGTCCATAAATGAAGTCATGATTGTTCTTCTTACTTCGTCTAATATCCCAGCTCCTTTTTTATAGTCTGTTTCTCACCCTTCCCCAAAGTAATATTTCATCTTCGAAACTTTTTTCACTAAAATACACAGCAATTATTTCCGAGTACTCACCTAGTTCAAATCGATGTTAAGATGATAGATAAATAGATAAATATGACGTCTGTTATTTCGATCTATTTTAATTGTTAATCGAGCCTTCAATTAATTTGTAATTTTTTTTCGTCTGTATTTAGTATCAGCTAGGCCCAAAAATTTGCGAAGAAATTCACAAACTTTTGTGAGTTGTTCCGATTTAGAAAAAATTGCAAATCTTAGGCTATGAGAACAAGACATCTATTACCTAATGAACTAACTCAACTCGTTTATTTTTATAGACTCGCTTCGAGCAATTGTCTTGAAAATTCGAGACGACGTTGAAAATTTGGCAAAATCCATTCAAGCTCAGGAATCTGAGCGAGCTCACGTCATGGTAATTAATCAAAAAGATACTGAACTTGCTCGTATCAATGAATCACACAACGAATTGGAAGAAACGAACAAAAAATTACTCACCAATCTCGTTAACCTGGAAAAGGAAATCGATAGCTACAAGGAAATAATCGCGTCATTGAAATTCGAAAACGACACCAAAACTCAGCTCAATGACAAAATCAAGCTTGAACTGGCTGCTAATACTGAATTGAATGGACGATTAAAGACCGATGTTGAGCTTTTGCTCAAATCTTTAACCGAAGCAAAAATAGAGGCCGAGTCACACAGAAAGGCTACCGACGAGCTCGCATTGCTGAAAGCTAAAAATGACCAAACTGCTGCAGAGCTGCTTTCCGAAAAGGCAGCAAGTTTCAAGTTGAATGCAAACATGAAAGTTGAAGCGGAATGGCTGCGAAAAAAGCTGTACGAAGCAGAAAAGGTGATCCAGTCGAACGAAGCATTCAAAGCGAAAAGTGCTGCCATCGTTGCTGAACTCAATTCTGAAATTGAATATATGGCGAAAGTTAACTCCGAATCGGCGGTGAAAAATGTACAGTTGGCTCGCGAGATAAATTTCTTAAAACAGCACGACAAGCAAACTAACGTGGATGCCTTTAGTCGGGATGAAGAGGTTTGTTTATTTTCAGCATTTTACAAATAATTAAATCAACCTGTCTGAGGGTAAAGCGAAAATCAAAAAATAAATCCGTTCGTTCGTCCGCTCCATTGTCCTACATTTTTTGACCGTGGATTTATTTCTAAGATTTATTTTAATTCAAAATAATATTTGGTCTATTATTTCCCGATTTGAATGCCTCCCCTCCCATAATGGACCAGATTTCTGAATGGCCCTATTATAAGTAAAAATTCCGAGACAAATTTGGGACATAAAATATTTTGAGTTAGTTGAAATTAATATTAAATCTGTTCTGAGTGTAGCAGATGTCGATCCTATCACGAACGAATCCGCAGTGTGGTCTTGTAATGTATAAAACGTGAACCGAAAAATATGTTTTGCTCGCAGCACCTCGCGGGAACTCTGCATTATTATGCTAACGTTAATTTTGAAACTCGTTTCCACAGGCAGGGTCTACCTAGTAAAATAAACTAGGTTTGGAGAACGTTATTTTGACTTGTTTGGTTGCATCCCTTGCCTTCGGTCTGAACTACAAACACCACATTATGGCTTGACTTACTTCACTTACTTGGTACACTTTCTAAAGGAAATTTTGATGTGTCACACGAATATTAAGTTACGCAATGATAACATGTGTTTTCTCTCCGTGTTTTAGTACTTTCGTAAACCAAGGACCGAAACCACGACTGAAATGGAATCGAATCGTGACGACCCGACTAAGTTTGATCCAACTAAATCTGAGTTCATTGGCAGTGACAGAAAAGACGACGAAGAAGTAAGTTGACGTAACCACTATTTTATGGGAAACTAATCGCCATGGGATATTTTTCACACGAATTGAAAATCCTACGAGGCATAAGCTACGACTGGATCGCATAGGAGCTACAATGTCTAGTACAAATTTCTGCTTAATACAGGCATTAAACATCTTTTTACGGGACATGTTTTATTATATAAAGGATTAGTGGGAATACCACCATTGGAGTTTTTTTGATGCTCCCGATCAGTTACTCAATTGTATAAAAATGTCGTTCGTGTTCGTATATAAAGTATGATGAAAGGCATTCCCAGACACAAGATTCGGGAAAGACTCGTAATAATCAAACTGGGAGCCTCAAAACTTCAGTTGATATTATTCTTGCATCTATCCACCATAAAACAAAACAAATCCCATAGAAATTGTTGCCTACACCTAAAATGCCATGAATGATTTTCCTGACATGTGAGAGGTGAGACCATTACTATTGACTGCTTAATATTCTTAATATGTTTTAATATGTTATATTAATCGAGGTCCTCACTAGTCAACCGTACCTCGTTCAAATTTTCTGAACATGTTTCATGCAGGAAAAAAAACTTAATCTGGGGATAAAAACCACAAATCATAACATAGTGAGACAGACCATCTTAGACCAAATTTCCATTTCTTTTCATATAAATCTGAGATTTTGAAGTAAAGGAGACTGCGATGCATAACACTAAAACGAGAGTGCGGTCAAATTGATCGTAATTTCCAGAAATTTCGTTACAGGAAAGATAAGATCTCGTTTTTCGGGTGGGAATCACTACGTTTGAAAATCAAAATCAAATTGAAAATACGACTCACATTAGTTTAAGATAGAAAATTTTGGTGAAAAAATAGAATCATCTTTTTTTTAATACGTGTGAAATACTATAGTTGCATATTACTTTGTCATTTCTCATAAAATGGCCTCGACGAAATAGTTCTTAAATAGTACTTAAATACCCGGTTCAAAGTCTTTCAGAATCCCTTCCTATAGCTCAGCCTTACTCAAAAATTATTTGAACCAGCGTGTTTGTCCCTTGACTGTATGAAAAATAAAAATTTATTTTAGAACCCAGGAGAGAGATTACGGCGTCACTTTTCTTTTCTCTATTCAATCAAAACTCTACCGAAAGAGAACAATTCACTACCTCATTGAAAGGTGTCGCTGCAACAAAACCAATGCCATCAGCAAAATAATTAATTTTTTGCTCGACGTATTTTAGTCAAATAAAATGCCATCGTGTATCACATGATCTCAGGACTCCGGAACAGTCATCAGTTTTTCAATCTTCCCTATATCGGCTTGGGTTTAAGGATTTGAAAAAACGTTTGCTGCTGTTTCTTCACATCCTTTTTTAAGACTTATCGCCAATATAGGACCGATTTAAAAAAAAATTCTTTTCCAGAGTCCTGAGGTCATGTGCTACACGATGGCATTTTCTAAAATCCGTCGAGTAAAAAATAATTATTTTTCTGATGACATTGGTTTTGTTGCAGCGACATCTTTCAATGAGATAGTTCTCTATCGGTAGAGTTTTGAATGAATATAGAAAAGAGGAGTGACGCCGTAATCCCTCTCCAGGGGATTCTAAAAAAAACTTCTTCACAAACTTTCCATGGTGATATAGTTCTTACGCAACGTGGTAAAAGTTATATCTACAGATTTATTGATATTTTTTTTTAGGAATTTGAAACGGATGATGCATTTGTGAAGGAGTGTCGTCCGAAGCTGCTAAAATTGAAATTTGGGTGGATGAAGTTCTCGAACAAGAAGAATGCCAAATTCTACGCTGGCTTCGTCTACCCTCCAGACGAAAATGGAAATAACCGCGCTCTCAAGATCATCAGTTCTGGGTACCCTGACCTAAAGCCAAGCGAATATTTTAACTTCAACGAAAATCTATCTGAATTTGAAAAAAGACCTGCGGAAAAAACGGCACTGAAAAAATTTAATTTGAAATTTAAATTTAATTTAAATTAAATGGATTGCTGAAGGAGATTAATTTTCTAAACCAACCAAAGGATAGTTCAAACCTGCATCTGATCCTGAACCTGTTTATTCAGTCCGAATCGAACTCTTGCGAGTCTACCTTACCTAGAATTACTTATTAAGTGTTGGTCTTGCGGGAAGCGAAGTTGGAGGCGAAGTTTCACTCAAACATTTCAAATCATACAATGGTGTGCTTTGCAGCACTGATCAGCATCGAGACTAATGCTTAATTACCGATTACTAGCTCTCGCGAAAAATCTACACCCCCTCCTCCATCTACAGTCTCAAATTTTTTTCATGCAATTTGATGACTTACTTTGAAGGTATTTTTGATGGCAGGAGCTCAGAAGGACTCAAATGATAGAGAAATATCACTTCACTCCGTCATTTGAGATTGAGCTATGTGCCATTTGGAGTGTACAAATACCTAATGGTCATCTCGAAGGCGAAGTAAGTGAAGTTTGTTAACAAGCACTTATATGTTCCGCAGCGTTGAAAATTGGTATCGTTTCATATGTGACGGAGTAATCCGACATCGACACATAAACTCGTTTAAAAATCGCATGAGTTGATTAGCAAATATGGCTTGAATAAAACATCGACCGATAACGCGCATTTGCTGGTGGTCGATTTTTATTACATTTTTGTACCTAGAGTTGCCTACCACCAATTCAAAAAATCTGAAAAAATTGTCTACTGTACATATTTAAAGAAATAAATCATAGACGAAATATGTTTTACATGCTACATGCGTCGAAAACCGTACTTTTCATGTTTTAAGCACTTCTTTCGACGCCCTCAGCATGTAATATATATTACACACTTGTCACGAAGAAGTCGTGGCTTGCCGAGACTGATAGTGACAAGTGTGTACTCTATTTTATCACATAAGCGAAAACGAGACAACAATATAGACCTGAAGTCATCCGAACACCGCGCGTATGTGATAATAGTACATTACTATGCAAGGGAAGTAAAGTGATATCTCGTATCCAGATGAGAAAAAGTATCCGAGGGCGGCAGCCCGAGGTACTTTTACTCATCGTGATACGAGATATCACTTTATTTCCCGTGTGTAGTACGACGTTTTACTATGCGAGTGATGTAAAGGTTATTGCCTATACATGTAATAGCCTTATTACAAGCACCAGAATAGTAAAATCCATTACATAACTCGGGATAAAAATGAAAAGTCTTGCTTTCGTGTGTTTATTGACCTCAGCTTCGCCTCGACAAAATTCACACAAAAGCTCTACTTTTCAACTTTCTATCCCTAGTTATGTTATAGTACATTACTGTACCAGTGAAGTAATTTCATATCTCGAGATATCAAATTATTTCACGTGTAAAGTATGGCGTTTTACTTTACGAGCGAGGGAAAGGGTCTTCACTAGTGAGGGAAAGGGTCTTCACTAGTGAGGGAAAGGGTCTTCACTAGTGAGGGAAAGGGTCTTCACTAGTGAGGGAAAGGCCACATTACCTCACTAGTAAAGTAAAAAACTATTTTCATACCTAGGACCCGAATCGGACTCTGTATCGGATATGAAAAATATTATTCGTACCACGGACTAAAAGTCTTTTTAGGTTTCAAAACGCAAGTTGTACTGAACCGCCACACAGATGTAGTGAACCACCGGTTAGTTATAGTGAACCGCCAGGTAGTTGTACTAAACCGCCAGGTAGTTGTATCGAACCGCCAGGCAGTTGTAATGAACCTCCAGGCAGTTGTAATGAACCGCCAGGCAGTTGTTATGAACCGCCAGGCAGTTGTAATGAACCGCAAGGCAGTTGTAATGAACCGCCGGCAGTTATACTGAACCGCCAGGCAGTTGTAATGAACCGCCAGGCAGTTGTAATGAACCGCCAGGTAGTTGTTATGAACCGCCAGGTAGTTGTAATGAACCGCCAGGCAGTTGTAATGAACCGCCAGGCAGTTATTATGAACCGCCAGACAATTATTATGAACCGCCAGGCAGTTATTATGAACCGCCAGGCAATTATAACGAACCGCCAGTGGTTATACTGATCCGCCAGCAGTTATAATGAATAGTCAGGTAGTTGTACTGAACCGCCAGGCAATTATAACGAACCGCCAGTGGTTATACTGATCCGCCAGCAGTTATAATGAATAGTCAGGTAGTTGTACTGAACCGCCAGGTAGTTGCATCGAACCGCCAGGTAGTTGTAATGAACCGCCAGGCAGTTATAATGAACCGCCAGGCAGTTATAATGAACCGCCAGGCAGTTATTATGAACCGCCAGGCAGTTATTATGAACCGCCAGGCAATTATAATGAACCGCCAGGCAGTTGTAATGAACCGCCAGGCAGTTGTAATGAACCGCCAGGCAGTTGTAATGAACCGCCAGGCAGTTGTAATGAACCGCCAGGCAGTTGTAATGAACCGCCAGGCAGTTGTAATGAACAGCCATGCAGTTGTAATGAACAGCCATGCAGTTGTAATGAACCGTCAGGCAGTTGTAATGAACCGCCAGGCAGTTATTATGAACCGCCAGGCAGTTATTATGAACCGCCAGGCAGTTATTCCGCCAGGCAGTTATTATGAACCGCCAGGCAGTTATTATGAACCGCCAGGCAGTTATTCCGCCAGGCAGTTATTATGAACCGCCAGGCAGTTATTATGAACCGCCAGGCAGTTGTAATGAACCGCCAGGCAGTTATTATGAACCGCCAGGCAGTTATTATGAACCGCCAGGCAGTTATTCCGCCAGGCAGTTATTATGAACCGCCAGGCAGTTATTATGAACCGCCAGGCAGTTAATATGAACCGCCAGGCAGTTAATATGAACCGCCAGGCAGTTAATATGAACCGCCAGGCAGTTAATATGAACCGCCAGGCAGTTAATATGAACCGCCAGGCAGTTAATATGAACCGCCAGGCAGTTAATATGAACCGCCAGGCAGTTAATATGAACCGCCAGGCAGTTAATATGAACCGCCAGGCAGTTAATATGAACCGCCAGGCAGTTAATATGAACCGCCAGGCAGTTAATATGAACTGCCAGACAGTTGTAATGAACCGCCAGGCAGTTGTAATGAACCGCCAGGCAGTTGTAATGAACCGCCAGGCAGTTGTAATGAACCGCCAGGCAGTTGTAATGAACAGCCAGGCAGTTGTAATGAACAGCCAGGCAGTTGTAATGAACAGCCAGGCAGTTGTAATGAACAGCCAGGCAGTTGTAATGAACAGCCAGGCAGTTGTAATGAACAGCCAGGCAGTTGTAATGAACCGCCAGGCAGTTGTAATGAACCGCCAGGCAGTTGTAATGAACCGCCAGGCAGTCGTAATGAACCGCCAGGTAGTTGTAATGAACCGCCAGGTAGTTGTAATGAACCGCCAGGTAGTTGTAATGAACCGCCAGGCAGTTATTATGAACCGCCAGGCAGTTATTATGAACCGCCAGGCAGTTGTAATGAACCGCCAGGCAGTTGTAATGAACCGCCAGGCAGTTGTAATGAACCGCCAGGCAGTTGTAATGAACCGTCAGACAGTTGTAATGAACCGCCAGGCTGTTGTAATGAACCGCCAAGCAGTTGTAATGAACCGCCAAGCAGTTGTAATGAACCGCCAGGGAGTTGTAATGAACCGCCAGGGAGTTGTAATGAACCGCCAGGCAGTTGTAATGAACCGCCAGGGAGTTATTATGAACCGCCAAGCAGTTACAATGAACCGCCAGGGAGTTGTAATGAACCGCCATGCAGTTTTAATGAACCGCCAGGGAGTTATTATGAACCGCCTGTTAGTTATAGTGAACCGCCAGGCAGTTATAGTGAACCGCCAGGATGTTGTACTGAACCGCCAGGCAGTTATTATGAACCGCCAGACAGTTATTATGAACCGCCAGGCAGTTATTATGAACCGCCAGGCAGTTATTATGAACCGCCAGGCAGTTATTATGAACCGCCAGGCAGTTATTATGAACCGCCAGGCAGTTATTATGAACCGCCAGGCAGTTATTATGAACCGCCAGGCAGTTATTATGAACCGCCAGGCAGTTATAGTGAACCGCCAGGATGTTGTACTGAACCGCCAGGCAGTTATTATGAACCGCCAGACAGTTATTATGAACCGCCAGACAGTTATTATGAACCGCCAGACAGTTATTATGAACCGCCAGGCAGTTAATATGAAACGCCAGGCAGTTAATATGAAACGCCAGGCAGTTAATATGAAACGCCAGGCAGTTATTATGAACCGCCAGGCAGTTGTAATGAACCGCCAGGCAGTTGTAATGAACCGCCAGGCAGTTGTAATGAACCGCCAGGCAGTTGTAATGAACAGCCAGGCAGTTATAGTGAACCGCCAGGATGTTGTACTGAACCGCCAGGCAGTTATTATGAACCGCCAGGCAGTTATTATGAACCGCCAGGCAGTTATTATGAACCGCCAGGCAGTTATTATGAACCGCCAGGCAGTTATTATGAACCGCCAGGCAGTTATTATGAACCGCCAGGCAGTTATTATGAACCGCCAGGCAGTTATTATGAACCGCCAGGCAGTTATAGTGAACCGCCAGGATGTTGTACTGAACCGCCAGGCAGTTATTATGAACCGCCAGACAGTTATTATGAACCGCCAGACAGTTATTATGAACCGCCAGACAGTTATTATGAACCGCCAGGCAGTTAATATGAAACGCCAGGCAGTTAATATGAAACGCCAGGCAGTTAATATGAAACGCCAGGCAGTTATTATGAACCGCCAGGCAGTTGTAATGAACCGCCAGGCAGTTGTAATGAACCGCCAGGCAGTTGTAATGAACCGCCAGGCAGTTGTAATGAACAGCCAGGCAGTTATAGTGAACCGCCAGGATGTTGTACTGAACCGCCAGGCAGTTATTATGAACCGCCAGGCAGTTATTATGAACCGCCATGCAGTTTTAATGAACCGCCAGGGAGTTATTATGAACCGCCTGTTAGTTATAGTGAACCGCCAGGCAGTTATAGTGAACCGCCAGGATGTTGTACTGAACCGCCAGGCAGTTATTATGAACCGCCAGACAGTTATTATGAACCGCCAGACAGTTATTATGAACCGCCAGACAGTTATTATGAACCGCCAGGCAGTTAATATGAAACGCCAGGCAGTTAATATGAAACGCCAGGCAGTTAATATGAAACGCCAGGCAGTTATTATGAACCGCCAGGCAGTTGTAATGAACCGCCAGGCAGTTGTAATGAACCGCCAGGCAGTTGTAATGAACAGCCAGGCAGTTGTAATGAACAGCCAGGCAGTTGTAATGAACCGCCAGGCAGTTGTAATGAACCGCCAGGCAGTTGTAATGAACCGCCAGGCAGTTGTAATGAACAGCCAGGCAGTTGTAATGAACCGCCAGGCAGTTGTAATGAACCGCCAGGCAGTTATTATGAACCGCCAGGCAGTTATTATGAACCGCCAGGCAGTTATTATGAACCGCCAGGCAGTTATTATGAACCGCCAGGCAGTTATTATGAACCGCCAGGCAGTTATTATGAACCGCCAGGCAGTTATTATGAACCGCCAGGCAGTTATTATGAACCGCCAGGCAGTTATTATGAACCGCCAGGCAGTTATTATGAACCGCCAGGCAGTTATTATGAACCGCCAGACAGTTATTATGAACCGCCAGACAGTTATTATGAACCGCCAGACAGTTATTATGAACCGCCAGGCAGTTAATATGAAACGCCAGGCAGTTAATATGAAACGCCAGGCAGTTAATATGAAACGCCAGGCAGTTATTATGAACCGCCAGGCAGTTGTAATGAACCGCCAGGCAGTTGTAATGAACCGCCAGGCAGTTGTAATGAACCGCCAGGCAGTTGTAATGAACAGCCAGGCAGTTATAGTGAACCGCCAGGATGTTGTACTGAACCGCCAGGCAGTTATTATGAACCGCCAGGCAGTTATTATGAACCGCCATGCAGTTTTAATGAACCGCCAGGGAGTTATTATGAACCGCCTGTTAGTTATAGTGAACCGCCAGGCAGTTATAGTGAACCGCCAGGATGTTGTACTGAACCGCCAGGCAGTTATTATGAACCGCCAGACAGTTATTATGAACCGCCAGACAGTTATTATGAACCGCCAGACAGTTATTATGAACCGCCAGACAGTTATTATGAACCGCCAGGCAGTTAATATGAAACGCCAGGCAGTTAATATGAAACGCCAGGCAGTTATTATGAACCGCCAGGCAGTTGTAATGAACCGCCAGGCAGTTGTAATGAACCGCCAGGCAGTTGTAATGAACAGCCAGGCAGTTGTAATGAACAGCCAGGCAGTTGTAATGAACCGCCAGGCAGTTGTAATGAACCGCCAGGCAGTTGTAATGAACCGCCAGGCAGTTGTAATGAACAGCCAGGCAGTTGTAATGAACCGCCAGGCAGTTGTAATGAACCGCCAGGCAGTTATTATGAACCGCCAGGCAGTTATTATGAACCGCCAGGCAGTTATTATGAACCGCCAGGCAGTTATTATGAACCGCCAGGCAGTTATTATGAACCGCCAGGCAGTTATTATGAACCGCCAGGCAGTTATTATGAACCGCCAGGCAGTTATTATGAACCGCCAGGCAGTTATTATGAACCGCCAGGCAGTTATTATGAACCGCCAGGCAGTTATTATGAACCGCCAGGCAGTTGTAATGAACCGCCAGGCAGTTGTAATGAACCGCCAGGCTGTTGTAATGAACCGCCAAGCAGTTGTAATGAACCGCCAGGGAGTTGTAATGAACCGCCAGGGAGTTATTATGAACCGCCAGGGAGTTGTAATGAACCGCCAGGGAGTTGTAATGAACCGCCATGCAGTTTTAATGAACCGCCAGGGAGTTATTATGAACCGCCTGTTAGTTATAGTGAACCGCCAGGCAGTTATAGTGAACCGCCAGGATGTTGTACTGAACCGCCAGGGTGTTGTACTGAAACGCCAGGGTGTTGTACTGAACCGCCAGGCAGTTATACTGAAACGCCAGTCAGTCATGTCGAATAACATATCGATTGGAGGTCAACATTTCAAAAATAAAACTAAACAAAAGACTTCTAAACAAAAGACCAAACAAAAGACTAAACAAAAGTTAGGCAGGTCCTCATTTACTCTCTTATAGCTATAATGAAATCTTTGCTCAAAATATTATTTTCCAGACGTTTTTCACGAATGTTTTGATTCCAATGTTTGCATTGCAAAGTTATGTTAATTTTGATTCTTTATCCAATTTTATTATTTTATAATTATCTAATTTACACTGAAGAAAACGAGCTCTCTATCAATAAAAACCACCAGAGAAACGATGATGAAACGATATTCGCTAAAAAAAAGTACCTGCAAATCAGGATGACAAACTTCCTAAAGGCCGGTCATTTCTTTGTTTCTGTCGTCACGGATCGATGGCATTTTTTGAACAGAATTGCAAAGCATTTAAAGATGCATATATTATAGTCCTCTCACAGATGGAACTGATTAGCTTTGTGTCTCCTTGGATCGTATACGTTTGGTAGTTGAAGATTTCGCAAAAATATTCTGTTGTATTGATTCACTATACTAAACAGCCTCCATACACTTCGGCCAACACTCAACACTTCATAATTTTAAGATGAACCCTTAATCATGTCATTTTCTTCATTTTTTTCTTTAATACCTATGCGTCTCACTACTATTCGGAGAAAAGTTGTTTAAGGTACGAAGGAAAAACCCGTTTGCAGATTTTATTATAAGGGTTATACCTTGTGAGCCGATGACGTCACACAAATATGTCAATGACAGTTCTTATTATTTCGCACTGTGTGAAACAACTCATTTTATTTGTCGAAAAGTGATACTCATTGTAAAGGTGTTGTTAGTTCCTTGCTTACCCTACAAGTACGTTACTCGAAATAGTCAATTATTAACACAGATGTATTTTTTCTGAAAAACAGCCTACCTAAAGCAAACAAATATTCTTTTCTTAATCTTACTTGTTATGGTAATTATATATATAACATGGGGAAACAAGTAAAAGACGAAATATTCAAAATATATATTTACATACATACAACATGAGTAGAACTGCGGTCACATGATCAAGTATTTTATACTACACATTCTCGTGTACGCTTCACCAATCCGTTTGACTTTGGTGTAAGGCTCTATAGCCGAATGGTTATAGTCACTGCTCCATATACAAAATGGTTTTACACTCGCCAAACCATGAAAACACTGAATATCACGCGTCAAAAGTTATCGGAAACCACACTTTTTTAGTTCTCTCTCAGCAGACCTTGCAAACAGGTCTAGGGATTCGGTTTCGTCTTTATTCTTATACTTCTTCTATACATTTAAGTTTAACCTTGAACGATGTGTAACAATGTGATAAAAATGCTTTGTATTTGGTATTGTTGTTTGTGTATTTCATGGTGTGACGAGTGTAAAATTTTGTGCATCACAGGATTGAAACCACTCTATCACAGTATGTGTGTGAATTCGTATCCCACGCGAATTATTTTTGCATACGTATGTATGTTGCGTCTCGACTTCGTCTCGACGACACATACACACTCATGCAAAAATTATTCTCTCGGTATACGAATTCACACGTATACTGTAATTTCGTGGTTTCAATCCAAGTGATGCAAATAACTGTTGGTGCTGAGAGTTCGAATTCTCGTCTCTGCAAGATTTTTATTTATAAAGAAAAATTGAGATAATGGTTCGACAGGTTTGTTCCAAGTAGCTGTATACACGAACTTTGATAACCCGAACAACGACAATTTCATCCATAGCAACGTCGCTCACGTGATATTTCGTACAAATCGAGCAACGTCGTCTACGCGATTTACACCGAGATATTATTGAGGTTATGGTTCTGTGGATGAAATTTGACAATTCATATGGCCTAGGAACAAACCTATAGCGTGCGAGAAACGTTTTTCTCGCACTACAAATCTTCATTGATTTGACATCAAATTCATGCATGGGAAGGCAAGGATTCCAAAGTAAGAGGTATTTAAGTCGCAAGATGTGAACACACAAAATTGCTGTATAAGTGTGAATTCCTTTACCGATAGAATTATTGTCTCATGAGAATGGATGTGTGTGTTCGAGCCGAAGACGAGGCAGCATATACATCTGTAACAATAATTCTGGAGGTGTATACGAATTCACACATATACTGCGATCGAGTTGTTCGCTTATGTGATGTTCAAAATTTTACCTGTGCTACGAAAGACGCAAAAAGAAAAACAGCAAGGAGAGAGAGAGAGAGAGAAACTTAGCACCGCATTCATATGCATCAATTCAAAACAAGATCATGCTTTGGAATAACTTAAAAATACAAGTCAAGTGGTGTGGGGAAACGAATTGTTTAGCGGCCGAATTGCGATAAGTTCAGGGGCGCCGACTTCTAAGGACAAGCGAGGCTCGGGCACCACTACTCGAATGATGAGCACCACTACATCTTTCCAGTTTTACTTGAAAGAGCACCATTACTCCCAGATTCGCTTGTTGTATGAGCACCACTACTCCCAAACACAAGTCGGCGTCCCTGGATAAGTTACCTTATTACCTTAATAATCGGAAATGAATGAAAAATATAAAATGATCGAATCCTTTTATTTCACTTTTACCAAGGTGAATATAGGCGGAGGTAATGCCATTCAGACGCGCGGTCTAGCACAATAGTTCGATGCCAACGACACTTTATTTTTTAATGGTTGACTATGATTTACTTTTGTTTCACAAAATGTTGTGCCTATCTCAAAACAGATTGTCCAGGTTTCTAAGCAATTTTGTTATTTGAATGAAAGGGAAAGATGGCGTTTATAGCGAACTTTCGTGCCACTGCACATTTGATTCGGTTATATATGGCATTACCTCCGTCCATACATCTACCTTGGCTTTTACCATAAATGGTCATGAAATTGATAAAAGTTAACGCACCACCACATCAGGTAACACAGAGAATCCGATTGTAGAGTGCGGCAGAGGCTGAAAATCGGGGGAAAATTAAATCTTTGCTCAAAATATTATTTTCCAGACGTTTTTCACGAATGTTTTGATTCCAATGTTTGCATTGCAAAGTTATGTTAATTTTGATTCTTTATCCAATTTTATTATTTTATAATTATCTAATTTACACTGAAGAAAACGAGCTCTCTATCAATAAAAACCACCAGAGAAACGATGATGAAACGATATTCGCTAAAAAAAAGTACCTGCAAATCAGGATGACAAACTTCCTAAAGGCCGGTCATTTCTTTGTTTCTGTCGTCACGGATCGATGGCATTTTTTGAACAGAATTGCAAAGCATTTAAAGATGCATATATTATAGTCCTCTCACAGATGGAACTGATTAGCTTTGTGTCTCCTTGGATCGTATACGTTTGGTAGTTGAAGATTTCGCAAAAATATTCTGTTGTATTGATTCACTATACTAAACAGCCTCCATACACTTCGGCCAACACTCAACACTTCATAATTTTAAGATGAACCCTTAATCATGTCATTTTCTTCATTTTTTTCTTTAATACCTATGCGTCTCACTACTATTCGGAGAAAAGTTGTTTAAGGTACGAAGGAAAAACCCGTTTGCAGATTTTATTATAAGGGTTATACCTTGTGAGCCGATGACGTCACACAAATATGTCAATGACAGTTCTTATTATTTCGCACTGTGTGAAACAACTCATTTTATTTGTCGAAAAGTGATACTCATTGTAAAGGTGTTGTTAGTTCCTTGCTTACCCTACAAGTACGTTACTCGAAATAGTCAATTATTAACACAGATGTATTTTTTCTGAAAAACAGCCTACCTAAAGCAAACAAATATTCTTTTCTTAATCTTACTTGTTATGGTCTGGATGCCCAGATTTCACACGCAGCGTCAAAAAAACGTTGGTAAAGTGTTAGATGACAAGGGATTGAGACCTCTTAAAGTCAAAAGAGAACAAACAAAACAAAACAAATGTTTTACAAAAATTTCTACCACAGCAGTTAATGATGACGCGTGATCATAAGACTTATTTTTTGGACAGCTGAGGTCATTGTAGTTACGGGGCAACATGGATGGTCTGCGACGGCTTCCATACAAAAAAAAATCTTTGTTAGCACAAAGGAGTAATACTGTCCAAAGTTCACCAACATATGATAGAAAATCTCACTTTTCAGAACATTTTTTTTTGTACATACCACCAGAACAACCGATGTTGTCTCGTAACTATACATGAATTCGGTTTTCAAAAAACAGATCTTATGATCATACATCATCCTTCTGCAGTGATAGAAATTTTTGTAAAACATTTGTTCTCTTTCGCCTTTAAGAAGTAGTCTCCACCTAAAAACTTAAAAAGAAAAAATTGAAGCTGGTTATGAAATCGAGGCCTACAAAAAGTACTCACAAGTTTCGATTTTGGTAGGCTATTTTTCATAAGAATCCATCACAACAACTTAGATAGTTCCTAACCCAGTTCTCTTGACTACTGTAAAGTACACTTTACAGTGGAGCAAGCGAACTTTCATTCGATCGATGTATAAAACCATTTACGCTACACGAACTGCAAAACGATCTCTCGATCCGAGATACCGTTTTATAGTTCTAGAAGTTCTATTATTGCAATTGTAATTACAAGATTTTCGTTTGATCAGAATGGTCTCGCCGGACTGTAATGGACGATGTGCAGATTATGGCCCTAACCTTCACGTTTGTTACGATAATATAATTACGGCCGATTACACTGGCACAACATATAAAGGATTTTACGCGGATGGTACACCTGTTGCAGTCAAAACTATATGCAAATGCGAAGAGACTGAACAATATTTTCACAAAGAGACATTTCGATATTTGATGACAAACTCCAAATTTAATCGAAATGAAAATTTGGTTCATTATTTCGATATGGACGAAACTGTTAAATTACGCTTCGTTGTGATGGAACGATACGATACTGACTTGAGGGACATGCAAACTGAGAAATTCGGCAAAAGTGACAGATTAGAATTTATAAAGAATGTCTGTCAAGCCATACACATTTTGCATTCCGAATTTAATATTGTTCACGGGAAAATCAATCCGAATAATGTGGCTCTGTGCAACAATCGAAACGGCAGTTATACCGCTAAATTGGCCGACTTTGGCATTAGCAAAACATTTTCAGATGATTGTACAACAATCGATACTAATGGAACACGTAAGTCATTTTACTTGTTTAAGCGCTAATCATATTGAAGATGACTCGAATAGTGGCGGCACTAGGTGTCGTTAATATTACTTATTAACTTAAAACACTCTCAAGCTACGAAAAGCATTATTTTTTGTCGGTGCTCCTGTTCTGGAATGCGACTACTTTCTGTAAATTGTAATATTACTCCAAACTTCATCTGCAAAGTCTCGGAAAAAATAGTTATTTGTTAGAAATCTAATTATCACTGAAAAACGGATTCATACAGCCTGTAAATATTTTTCATATGCAGAATGAGCACCAGCTGAATATCACCAGCTGGATCTGCTAACACACACTTATTGTATGATAAACAATCAAAATACATTCTTAACAATGTGTTTACTTCATTCATACGTGTTATGTGCGCGTAGATGACGTTAACGTAGAAATGCACTGTGTGTAGGTTGTCTTTGAATTGTATACAATACAAAGTGTTGTTGTTTGTACACCAGCTGACGACTGACGGATTGTTAGATATATTCGTGATTTTTGTGGGTAGCTGTCAGGCACGACTTCCTATCTACTTTTCACAGTGATGACGGTAACGTTTTAATATCGTTGACAATCTGAGGCTCAATTGGGAACGCAAAGACATGAGAGCTGAGAGTCTCTTTTGTTTTGGGCTAGTTCTTAAAAAACAGCTCAACGAAACTGTAAATGGTTGATTGTATGCCGTGGTGTTGCGTCTCTGTTTATACCTTGTTTTCAAGTTCACCATTCACTTTAGTAGAGCAATAATTTTTCTTATTTTTTTTTCTTTTAGAAAACGATGAGTGGATGTCGCCAAGATTTTTAAGAGCAATCGACTGTGGAGACATAAAGTACAGAGCATCCGCCGCTGACGATATTTTCAGTTTAGGAATGCTGATCTATTACATTTACACAAATGGAAAGCATCCTTTTGGTAATCCTTCATGGCGAATTTATAGCATCAGACACAACCGGATTGATTCCGATGACATTTTAGAAGAGAATTTCGCATTTCAGAACTTAATGCGCGCTATGACTAACAGCAACCCTAAGAAACGACCGAATATACAGCAAGTTATCAATCATCCGTTCTTTTGGTCATACGAGTTCAATTTTCATTTCATTAGAGACGTGTATAGTAGACTTGGTTCGTTCTGCCAATTTCAGGATAATCTTGAATCGCGTTTCGATATTATGAATGATTTCAGTGGTGGGTGGAATAAAGCCTTGGATCCGGAGTGGATTACCTGCTTACAAAAGCAAACGGCAAAGACCTCAAGACCGTACAAATTCAAAAGTTTCGTTAGTTTGTTAGGTTTTATCTGTGAGAATTTCGAAAATCGCTCCGATTGGGCGACTGAGACTAAATTAGTTCCGCTACTGAGAAATGATGAGCGTGCTGATGCAGCGATCGACGAATTATCGTACATGCGATATTTCATGCGAATTTTTCCCAAGCTAATCTTGGTATTAGCCACAACTGACGGTATCGAATCACTTTCGTTGAATCCAGATTTTATATTACCATCACGTACGATATTTGACTTAGGCCCTTCTGACGAAGAACGTGGGTCAATGAGAAAAGTCTTAACTGAATGAATGCTCTAACGCTTGGAATTCAGTTGTAAGAAAAGGAAATTAATAGAGAGAGAACTCTCAAGAATTCCCAAGATGTGTTTTCTCGTCAAAAAAATGTTTAGGTTGGGGAAAAGACTAGGATAATCGATGGGACAACGCATACAAAAAACAAGAAAGTGTGATGTATTTTATGCGTTTTTTTTCGTATGCGTTCTAGCGGAAGTGGCGGGATTAGATAAGGACGCCGATATTAAATTTCCAATGGCATGGCATCAAAATAACAATTTTATGTACTGTACTGTACACGTACAAGTTTTTGAATAACAAAAGCACAAACGCGCCTGCCGTTAAAAAATTAACATTCCGTGAGTAAATTCTAAAAATTTTTTTTTTTGAAGTAGGATTAGATACGAAATTATTTACTGTGATCGATGGGATCTCTACACGTTGGTCTATTACAAAACGGAAATATGACAGATAGCTGTACCAGGGACTGAAAAAATTTACAAATTTTTAAATTTAAGTAAGATTAAAATTAAGAAAAACCTTGTCTCGCAGAATTCGACAGTTCTCGCTATA
Organism: Bradysia coprophila; assembly: GCF_014529535.1. Lineage (NCBI taxonomy): Eukaryota > Metazoa > Arthropoda > Insecta > Diptera > Sciaridae > Bradysia > Bradysia coprophila. The sequence continues at coordinate 4,492,926 of NW_023503972.1, read as the reverse complement.
TGATCTATTATTTGTTATAAATTTTATGCAATTCTATCAGGTAATTGAACTGTTTCTTCCCTCTTCGTAATGAAGTATCTATAGCAGTTATGTCTCATATGCTGTGTATTTCATATGAAATACGCTGTGTCTGAGTTTAGTCGAAATACCTACGAGAAACCTCTTTCACAGAGGCACACACCCTGAAAGACAAAAGAGCAATGCAAACGTTTAAAACACCAATACTCGTCAACATGTGTTACGTCTTAACAGCCAGTGGTAAAAATAATCTTAATATAAGGAGACTAGTCATAGATGCACGTACGTGAATGATAAGCGAATTATGAAAAAAATGTAACACATTTTTACATAGAAGACTATATTACATACAAATTAAATTTTTCTCATGATTCGCTTAACATGCCCATGCATAAAGCTAAGACTAGACTAGCCACCTATTATTGTGAATATTTGTGAAAGTGTCTGTTGAGGTGTGGTAAATGTTAACAACGTTTGCTGTCGCTAACATTCACATTGCACAATAGTGTCTCAAGATTGCAACAGTGGCCAAGTCGATATTGTTTGTGGCGTATGGTTTTGGCATAGAAACATTTCATTCCGTCACAGAACTGCATAAAACTTTGTGTGCAACAGCAACACTATGCTGGTATATTATATCCCACATTGTCGAGATCTAAATGGCCAGCCCGAAGAAAAGCAGAGTATCGTACGATTCTTGTTGCGTAAATAACTATTGAATGTCTAAGATTTTTATTCCTTGTTTTATTGAAACATATCTAATGTAAGTCGTAGCTTTTAAGACTGTAAATATTTAATTTTTTATTTTATTGAAAAACAGGTCTATGGAGTTTATTAAGAGTGAATCTAAGTTTAGGTCAAAAAAAAACTTTGCTTAAAAATACGAAAAAAAAAATTGTATTCCATGCTGAAAACGTCATGATTGAAAAAATATACGAAACTTATATGCAAAAAACAAAAAACTTTTTCCAATGAAACGTGATCGCAATTCTGTGGTCAATTTTGACACATTAAACCTATTTGCAGCAAGTAAAGCTGTCCTCCCAAGCATAAGTGTTGATCTAAGTTCAGTCCCTCTTCTTCCACTGTTTTAACAGAATTGCCAAGTACTCCAGTTAGACTCACATCCGTCCGTCGTTTTGTTTGTTTGTTTAGAAACCTTACTAACACCCTTCTTATGACCAGTAACAAGCTCAGTCTGGATGTCTGACCTAACGTGACTTCCGAACCACGTTTAGAAGTATGCAAATACTTTCTAAAGAAAGTTAGGCGCATGATTAGCTAAATGTAAGCTAGATATTAGCACACATATTCATAGTATTATGAAGCTTGAGTGAACGTTGCGGAGTTACCAGTAGGATGTAATCGCTAGAATAATGTTTTCTACTGTTTCTAGTCTTCTACGCCAAACACAGATTGGTGGACAAAATGACGTTTCATTATTACCCCGAGTTATGTCATTTGGATTTTACATGCAGAAATCGTTCAAAGAAGTGAATAATGAAAAGTCCGGTTTTGGACGCATGTGAACATATATAATTCACAAAAAAAAACATTGCCATCCCCGTACGTCTGATGTTTGCCGTTTTCACAGATATATTTTTACGGTAACAAAACATTCCGCTAGTTTTCCGACCTGCAAAATTTAGACTATGCTAATCATCTTTAAATTTGATGAGTCGAAATAAGGTCCTTAAAGGTTAACATTATTTTATTTTACCGGAAACGTCCACACGTTCAAATAAAAGCTTTTCCACCAAAAAATCGTTTTTTAAATTAACGGCCAAAATAATTTCAGATTTTATAGGTCACGACCATCTTCATAACAAACATGTTAAGAATTTTTTACCTGAATGGCAACATATTTTTTGGATGTTGTCTTCAAAATTCACCGAAACAATTCACGAAACGTATTGTGGGGAATTTCTAGGCACAAACATTCATGAAAATAGAATTTGTCGTAACTTCTGTTCAAGGCACTAGAAAAGAAGTGTACATACAGAACTATTTTGTGGTCAAAACCGAAACTGAATCACTTCGTTTTACGCGAAATACCTCAAATATTCGACAAAAACTTGTTCAAGATTACAGATTTACTGTGCTGATTTGACATTATATCAAAACGAAAACAGTTTAGTTATTTGTTAACCAAGGGAAGAAAATAGGAAATTCCACCAAGAGCGAATGTTTTGTTTAAGCAAGGGCTGTAATTCGTTCAAGGTGGAATTTCCTATTTCTCTTGAGGTGAACACAACGTTTTTGATGCTTGCGTTTCGCGAAAGTCCGTATTTTTGTCCACTTTAAACAAAATAAAATAAATAGCGTGTTTTGGTATTCACCCATCTTAGATAAGAAAATTGTAATTTTCATACCTAGGACCCGTCTAATATGAAAAATACTATTCGTACCACGGACTAAAAGTCTTTTTTAGCGTGTGAGAAGTTCCCAGACAGAGCCGAAGGCGAAAAAAGACTTTTAGTCCTAGGCACGAAATGTACTATTCTCACCCAATATGGCTTAACCCGCCATTTTTGGGGAGAAAATGATTATTTTCACATCTATAATGGCTCTTCGAAGAATTACAAAAAAAAACGTCTTATTTTCACAACGCTTTATATAAGGATTTTGGTATCGCTAGCATGAAACATTCATTCAAAGAAGTAAATACTGGTTGAACCGGGTAATGTTGCAAACTTAATAGTCTTCGCACACTTACGCCGTTAAGCTCTCCGTTTATGATCAAACAATGGAAGCTCCTCCCACTTTCCATTGTTTAGACCCGTACGAAGTACTGGGGTCTTATAGGTTTACGCATACGTTTGTAACACGTCGAATTGGACTCCCTGAGTAAGGGGAAACCTATTGTGGTTGTCTAGAGATGCCAAATCCGCGAAAAAAAATGTCCGTCTGTCTGTCCGTCTGTCTGTCTGCACGATAACTTGAGTAAAACGCATCCGATTTTGAAAATTCTTTTTTTTCCCGTTTGGTAATGTCAAAAGACAGGCTAAGTTCGAAGATGAGTGATTTTGGATCGACCCCTCCCGAGCTGTGGCCCAATAAGTGCTTTACGGTTTTTCAAAGATATCTCCGGACATTTAAACGTTAATCTTGTAAGTGATACGTCAAATAAAAGGTATTTACAATACTGATCGACAAAAAAAAAGTTTATGGAAATCGGATGACCGACTCGTGAGTTAGACCCCTTGGTGTGGAACAGGCACAGGGCGGCAAGCTGTTTTTGCTTGTAGGTCGGCCACATTTGAACATATTTCGTCTGTTTTAGCTTTATTAGATAGGTATTGACCGTACCAATCAGTTTTTATGAAATTATGTTCTCCGGAGCGTGAGCTAGGTCTCTTGGAGTGAGCTCTTATCTGGCTACTCAGAAGTACAGTGAACGTGGTGTATTTTGACAATATCTCGAGTAAATTTTGACCGAATTTCATGAATTTTTTTTTGTTTGAAAGGTATTAACGAATGTAAAGCGTCGGCACTATTTCCGGTCTCCTAACAAAATGGCTGCCAGCGGCCATATTGGATTTTATTAAAAGTGATATAAAGTGGGAAAAATGATGCTTAGAAAGTTTCTGTTAACATGGAAATAATGTGTTAAGTGTGAGGGGTTTCAGGTATTCCATATATGGACATCTATATATACCTATATACAGCTATATTGAGCTATATACAGGCATATAGAGCTATATAATAGCATATTCCTCTGTGAAATGTTTATTTACAGTGAAATATAGGTAAATATAGCGGTATATAGCTGTTTAAATAGGAATTTATGAAATTTGACTTCGTACGGGGCTGTCTATATTGCCTCCGGCAATTTAATTGTATATGATAACAAGGCAAAGAGTGGATAATGTAAGTGATTTAAAAGGAAGAATAGTTTTTCAGCAGAGAAGAAAATGAAGTAAGAGAAATGAAGAGTTTCACATTAAAGGCTTTTGATACGAATAGGTGTTTCGCACGGGTCGGCGTTAGCTATGTTCTTATGTGGAATTTGGGTGGAAAATGTCGCAAATCACATATTTCTGGAATTTATATAAAAGGACAAATCTTTTCAGGACAGGGAAAAAGTCATTTTGGCATTATAGTCTATACCAGATGCTTCAGTATTTAACAAGTTCAATGAAAAAAAATTTCCATGGCTTCGATCCATTGATCAATTGCGAAAACTTTTCGAATACTTTGAACGAGCTTTACACAAATACCAGAACAAAATCCACATAAAGCGCTTGTTGATTGGTTTTAAATGAACAAACCTGAATTCTTCTACTATTTCTTCGTCACATATAAACAACACACGTCCATTTCAAGTTAACAAAAAAATGAAAACGCACAAATTATTGGGTAGACAAAAAAAGATGCTTGAGAGATGCTCAAGTATTCTTCTTCTTTTTTTCTTTTTTTTTCCGTATAAAATTCAACAAGTTGTTTGAGAATGAATCTATAAAACCGTGATTTTAAATTGATTTTGCTTTAGTCTATCTGTGTCTTTGTGTGCCTTGAAATCGAATGATAACAAGATTTCATTTTTATAATTATATCAGCAGTTGAGTAGAAAATTAGTGAATTCGATCGTGCTAATTGTTTAAGATTCAATTCATTGTGGATTTATCCGAAGTGCATGAGCGAAAACAAAACTCTTTTTCTGAGCAATAATGATGAACAGTGAAGTTCATGGCTTAAGGTAAGAACAAAAGAAAAGAAAAAACGTCTACGAAACAACTACTCTATTACATCAGATGGATAAGTGATCATTTCAAGGTCTTCCTTTTTTATTGGTTTTTTCATTGCATATTAACGATGGCAGTAAAAATTGAGTCCACAACAATCAGAAAATGTTAATCAGTCTACGGCCTGCATAATGATAAAAGAAAATTAAAATTCTAAATCGCGCCCACACTCACAAAATCATTCAAGTTCTACTGCGAACATTGGCAATAGAATATCGATCGAAGATCAGTTCCACTTCAATTCTCGTATTAAGCTCCGTCCGGTTTTTTCGTTGAACTTGAACTGATCGGTAGATCACTATACCTACTACACCTACCCATACACACACAATCGTTCGGCGATAAATAACATGAGATGTTTGTTAACAATTTCACTTTTTTATACGTGAAATATGAATCTGCGATATTGTCTGCTAATTAGTTGGATATTATGTCGATGTCGATGTTGTGTGATGATAAAAAAAAGCTTCTTTGAAATTCTATGATTCATGGGAGTGACCACCACAGGGGTGTAACTTAGAACAATTTTCATTGTCGCTCTTGAACATTTATGATTTTAGTACCAACCAGCCCTGTTAAATATCGTTCAAAAACATCGACTCGTTTTTTCGGCAACAACGATTTTCTGTTATAGTAACTTTTAATTGTCTTCGGCAATTGCCTAAAATCGATGGTATTTTACGACAATTTTAATGGTAAAGTGGTACACTCCTGTATAACTTTTAATGAAGGAAATAAAAGAAACCGTTAAATCGAATGGATGAAGGAAGCTACTTACCAACGATGGACATATAATTCTTCCGTTTCTCAATTTTTGTATTTTGTTTTTGTGCCGATAAGAATTTATTAAGACCGCTGATGTCCTTTAGTTTAGACACAAACTTTCCTTCGGTGAGTTTTACGTAGTGATGGTGCGAGAAGTTGAGCGACCGCATACTGTGTAACTTTATTAGCAGTTAGCTAAGCGCAAGACTATGTTAATCTTACATGAACTTCAACTTAACTTTAAAACATTTCTGATTAGGGTGGAATGAGTATTGTATCACCGCTCGTTCATGCAATGCATGACATGCATGATAAAACATTCAGATTTAGTAGTAACAAGCAGCTTCACTTAAGATTGTAACAACATTTACAATGTAAATTTCAATAAATCAACAATCTGATAACTCAAGCAACAAGTTCTTATTGGGTTTGTCCGACTGCAGTTCTTAATCAATTTTTGTTATGCTGCGCCCACACCGGTAAGAGTGATCCTTTTGCAGTACTGTTTTCCCCCAATTCACGATTTGAGTGAATCTAGTCCCTTAATTTATAGTCCACTTTTGGATCTTTTAGAGACCTAATTTAGCCAATTTGAGAGAAAATATCTAAGACACTGTCGGGCAAAAAAGTGACCTTATGTCCGTGCTCAATCTGACGAATAATTTTTTAAATAAAAATGAACTGAGCCACTCCGACCAGCATTCAAATTACTTTCGAATCAATTTCCAGGAAGCCAAGCTGGTGGAAGCAGCGAACCACTCTGGAAAAAATACTGATCACCATCACTATTTTGGCACTGATCGCTATGGCTGCACTAGCTCTAACTCTGATGACATTCATTTTAAGAGATAAGCTAAAGGCAGATACTCGTATGACTTCCATAGGAATTGTTACTGAACCATTGTCATGTTATCCTATAAACCTATTTCAGAAGAGAAACTACCCAAAATTAAAGCAGAAGCTCTAGAGGGATCACCTGGTGCTCATATACATGATGATGCACCGTCCAAAACGTGTACAACAGCAGGTTGTGCTCGTGCGGCTGTCTATGCTATGGATTCGATGGATTCGTCCATTAAACCTTGTGACGATTTCTTCCAATTTGCTTGTGGAAATTTCATCAAAAACACCGAACTACCGGAAGATAAATATGCGATCTATCCATTGTCGCTGATAACTGATAAATTGCAGGAACAAATCACCAAATTGATAAAGGAAGAACCGGAACCGAATGAAGCGAAACCATTCCGATTGGCTAAGGACTTGTACAAGGCCTGCAACAATTTGAGTTTGATCGAAGAGTTGGGAACGAAACCGTATCTGCAAATTGTCGAACGGTTAGGCGGTTGGCCGGTTGTTGTCGGTGCCGATTGGGACAAAGACTCGACATGGTCGTGGGTGGAGACCATAAAAAACTTTTCGGATATTGGCTACGAAACCAATCAAATTATCGATTTGGTCATTTCGATTGACTTGAAAAATTCAACCAGACGAATTGTCGATGTAAGACAAAAATTTGTTGTATAGTTCCCTCTATGAAGCTAAACTTAAACCTTTCTCCCTATTCAGATCGATCAATCGTCATTCGGCTTAAATCGTGAGTTTTTGATTAAAGGCGTGGAAGACAAAATCGTTAAGGCATACTACGATTATATGATCGATACAGCTGTTATTTACGGTGCCGATCGGAAAGTAGCTGAAGAAGAACTCCTCGAAGCTTTGGAATTTGAAATTGCACTTGCTAACGTAAGAATTTTATAACTTTTCACATATGAATAGAGTATCTACCCACAGTCTTACTGTCGGATCTGTAAATTCGTTTGATCTAAGTATCTTTAAGAGATTCACTTCCAATCTTTTACTTCATCTCACTTGGCTTTATAAGACCGCATTAGTCAGAGCTTGCAGTTTTTTCCTGTATCGATAACATATGACACCAGACTGTGTCAAGGTGCAAGTGAAGACTTGCCGCTTTTAATAATATTGCGAACTTTTCTGATTTCATTAAAATTTCAAAAAAAAACTCGTCCGCTTCGCTCACTCATTCAATGTTGGTTTATCTTGATGTTTCACGGTTTTTCGAGTTTTCCGATAGGCGACAAATCAAAACAACTTACAGCAAAAGCTCTGAACTATCAAATTACTTCATTTCACCATGCAAAATTAAAGATCTAAGCTTTTGACACAGCTTGTTTTCATTAACTGCAGAGCATAGGGGAAAATTCATCTTTCGTCACACAGGACGTTTGGTTTATTTTAGGAAATTTTATATCGGTACCGAACGGTCAACCTCAACCTAAATTTCCTAAATTCCCTGTTCCAATATCTCTGAAAATCCCGACTTTAGAAGCATTTCGTCTTCGTTGTTTGAGGGTCATCCTACTGAATTTCCAATTTCATTTACTTACCAGATATCTTTGCCGCAAGAGGAGCGCCGTAACGCAACTTTATTGTACAATCCCACGAAACTCAGCGACGTTCAAAAAGACTACCCCTACATCAATTGGGTCGACTATTGCAATGCATTACTACCGGAAGGAATAAGCGTGGATGACAATGAAATCATAACCGTAACAGTTCCTTCATTTTTCGCAAAGCTTGCAACATTATTGGAGGAAACACCGAAACGTACTATCGCCAATTTTCTGATATGGAGAGTCACCGTGTACTCGACGTTTTTCATGAGCTCTGAGCTGCGTAAGCGAAATTTAGCATATTTCACGGCAATTAGTGGTAAAACGGAAGACGAGGCGCGTTGGAAAGAGTGCGTGGACTTAGCGAATTCCGGTTTGGGAATATCCATCGGTGCTTTGTATGTGAAGAAACATTTCGAGGAGTCGTCGAAAGCAGGTATTGTAGTGGAATCTCGCATTCTAAATAGCAGGCGACGATATCTATTCCTCTAATTTTACAGCCGCTCTGGAGATTGTTGACAACATTCGCGATGAATTTGAGAAAATTTTGCAAACTGTCGATTGGATGGACCTTGAGACAAGAAAGGCAGCAATGGAGAAATTGGAAAAAATGGCCACCTACATTGGCTATCCGGACGAAATCAAAAATGTCACATTGCTGGAGGAGTACTACGACGGACTGGAAATCGATCCGGAGAACTATCTTGAATCGTACTTGAAATTGAACGTTTTCGCGACCAAGAAAAGCTTCGAGAAACTACGGAAACCGGTCAACAAAACCGAATGGGAACGACATGCGCAACCGGCTCAGGCAAATGCCTTTTATTCTTCTATCGAAAACAGTATTCGTAAGTTGAGAAGCGATCGAAAAAATTGACGTCGCATCATTAACACCATTCGTTCCGCAGAATTTCCAGCTGGCATCTTGCAGGGACAATTCTTTTCGGCAGATCGTCCCAAATATATGAATTATGCAGCAATTGGATTTGTGATCGGTCATGAAATCACCCACGGTTTTGATGACAGAGTAAGCAAATGTTATTAACCCAGTGAGACGTGTTAACTAACTTTCACTTTCTAAAGGGTCGCCAATTCGATGCAGATGGTAACTTGGTGGAATGGTGGAACGAGGAGACCATTGCAAAGTTTGAACAGAAAGCCAAATGTATGATCGAACAGTACGGAAATTACACAGACGAACAGACGATGCTGAGCGTAAGAGTTTTACATTTCAATCATCCAAAGACAATTCAACTGATCCGGTCACTTGTTTCAGCTTAAAGGTGTCAATAGTCAAGGCGAAAACATTGCCGACAATGGCGGTATAATCCAAGCATATCTCGCCTACCACAAATGGGTGTCAGAGAACGGAGAAGAGCCAATCCTTCCAGGACTGGACTACAATCCCAACCAATTGTTTTGGCTGTCGGCAGTGCAATCTTGGTGTTCCGTTTATCGACCGGGTAATTTTGAATTTTGAATTTTGAATTCCGTCGATTCTGGTTCATGCACGGCCTGATTCTCGTTCTATTCTTCTAGAAATTTTGAAGATTCTCATTACCACAAACGATCATCCACCGTCCCAGTTCCGAATGCGTGGAATTTTGAGTAATATGCCTGAATTTTCAAAGGACTTTAACTGTCCGGAAGGTTCACCAATGAATCCGACCAACAAGTGTAAGGTTTGGTAGACGAAATGTTTGAATAAAGACGACGGTCTGCTGGTTGAAGCAGCATAAAATGGGATGCGTTTGATTCGTTTAAGATTCGGATGAGTCTTCTAGAATCTGGTTGACCAGCACAATGACTCCAGAAACTAACTGGAATTCAGCCAAGGCTTGACGTATGTAATAACAACACTTTACACAACACTGCCATTTATTAACTGTCTACATGTCACACACATCGCAACTTTAAACAATTTACTGACAATCGTACGTAACGGACATCAACGAATCCCAATTGATTTGCGTGTTGTAAACCTCTTGCTGCAGCCACGTTTCGTACTCCTGTTTGAATTCATCGCTCAATTCGACATTCTCGTCCCATCCACCGTAGCCCGGAGCGTACGTGAACGGTTCCTCTTGCAAACCGTCGCTCATGTAGCAATTTATCAAATTCGGATCGTACTCGTTCGGATCACCGTTACCGGCACTATTATTGTTGCCGGCATTCGGTGCCTGATTATTGGATGTGTTCGGTCCGATCGTATTTGTGAAGTAGCGCCGATTGTTAAAGCGATCCACACAGGCTCGCAGCGAACATTCTTCGGTTTGAAAGTCCCAGGGACGTGCGTCGAGATCTGTTCATTGAACAAAAGACAAATATTAGAACTTCAGGTCCTAGCACCGAGTGCCATTTCACTTACCATTTCCAAATGCCCAGTCATCGTTCAAACGATGACGCACTTTAGAGTAAATTGCACTAATTGTCTTCATATTCGACTTCCTCCACTGTCTGCCCAAATATCTGGTCTGCATTTTCAGCAATTTGAGCACATACAGCTGCATCATTGCGTGCCGTACTTTCAATGTTTGCTTCAAAATCGGAGCCGATTTGAACACCACCAACATCATGATGCGCGAATGTTTCCACTTTGTCAATTTGTTCAACACACGCAACAAATTGATGCAAGAGAATATGTTGCGCCACGAGTACGAGGCCGTTGCACCAATGACAAAACTGTCAGCGGTTAATTCTGGTGGTTCACCCAGAATGCAAGCGGGAAAATCACTGATGGGAATGCTGTGGAAGGAGCAAGATTAGAATGGATCACGTGCACAGGAATAGGTATATCACTTACGAGTTCTTTGACCCGATATAGGTCATGATGTGCTGGTTGAAAAATTTCAGAACCAACGGAATACAATTGGCAAACACCAGGTGCTGAGACATGAATTCGAATTGATAGACGTGATTGATTTTGAAATGTTTAAGATATAACAGCAAAATAGCCGACACTGCCTTCACAATGATCTCTTTGTGCCGATTCACATCAATGCCCAGTTTGGTCGATTGTGTTACAGTCATCCTGTTAGCGAAAGAGAACTCCTAAATTCATCGACCATTCGTCAATTATGCATCGCAAACTTACGGCATTTCTTCCGGCAGAACGTCTGCCATTATGTTGATACTTTCGGTTTTCGCTTTCGATGTCGGAGCAGCTGCTAGTAGAATCTTCAGCAGAGCTATCATGTACTGCGGCAGATTCGGAAGAATCGCTTGGTACAATATCTCCACCGAATTGATGGGAATGTCGCCCTCGATTTTTAATAGCGGATAACGTGAGATTTCCTCTTCTCGTTTGATTCGAACATCGGCCAGGCTGACATAAATGTGCTAATGGGACACAGATAAATTTAACATTCGCCAAATCGTTCGGACCCCCAGCAGCCGTCACTTACTTGTGTCAATGTTTTGAAGCCTTCATGTATCGGTTGCGGTAAACCAGCCAACGATTGATTATCTTCGGGAAGGGTAAATCCGATAAATTTGTTACGCGTAACGTCCAAAAACTGATCGATATCCTTTTGGCGTACTTTCGGTGTCCACGGCAGACGTTCAATGTTTCTGATCGGCATTACAGGACTGTACTGTGCTTCCTTTTGACCTGGATGAGAATTGAATTGAATTGAATTTAGTTTTTAAAAGCAGATTGAGAAATCCATCAGGGTAGCGGAATGACGGGTCCGACAAATTCAATTTCTCCCAATAATTGAGATTGGCCACGAACATCAGCCCATCGGCTTATAAATAAAAACACTTCTCACCTCCGTCCATCGTTGGATCATTGTACGAACTGAAAAAGTCCGACGCATCCTCTTCATTCTCCGACTGCTGTGCCTCCATTTCCATACTGATCTGTTCTTGTTCGTTCAGCGAACCTTGTTTTATTAAATTTTGCTAAAAAGTAAAACGGAAGTGACGACACAACGTCATTGTTAAATAAATATTAAAAATCGAATGCCGACGTTAGTTCGGTATAGATAACTGGTTAGACATGTAATGCTAAATAGTGATATGGTTTATGTGTGCAAGTGATAGTTGATATATTGCCACATGGTTCAGGGATTAATCAACAACAACAAAAAGGAACAAACATCAACAGATTCTGAAGCATGTCCTCCCAAAATTAGTTGACATAAAAATGGATTTTTAAAAGAGTTGAAGTATTTGAGGGGTTTATCGCGTTTGAAAAGAAAAATTTACACCGAAAGATGATCGTATACGAGTGTTCGATCACGGTGGGGTTGAATGGACTTTAATCAGACCTTTGGATGACATTTTTGGATATTATTGCAGTCCTGAACAAGGTTCCGAAATTTATTATTTTCAACGGCAATTCAATGAACCGAAAGATACAGTGAGAGGAGTGAGAGTGATAAAGAACTGATTTGTGTTTCAATCGGTAGTGGTTGCAACTCTGATAGCAATGCCACTAAAAATTGGTCCCGTGGATGCAAGGGAAGCTGGTGAGCACTTCTGTAAATTAGTATTATTTATCACTCACATGTTCAATCATTTTAAAATGTGGGACCCAAGTGAATGTTAACTACTAAGGACAACGAAACACATCAGGAATCTGCTGATCATTTTGAAATGGAGTGTCATGTCGATAATCCCTAGAACTCGGACATGATGTAAGATTAGTGTACAGCGATAGTATTTATAGCTTTCGGTTAGAATTAAGCGAAGCTACCAGTTTGATGAGAAAGTGGCAAGAAGAGACAAACTAACATTTTATTGTAGATTTACGTCATGACAATGACATTCTGTTCCTTCTATGTATTTTTTAAGAATATTACAGTCCTATCTTCCTTCAGAGCCGAACTGACTACCAAAGGCACGCTAGGAGATCTATACAAAAAAGTTTAACAAATTTCAAAAGACCAGTGAAAATTGCAACTTTTCCAGAAGTCCAGTATGGCCTGTCTGCCTTGATATCAATATTTAAGAAGTGTTAAGCGATCAATAGGTCTGTCAATATTCGTCTCCCTTTGCATGTGATTAGAATCATGGTAGAGTTGAAAACCAAGAAATCTTTTCAGTTGAAGATATCCTACCGAAGTCTTGGACTTTGGCTAAATATAGTTCTTATATCCACTCGCGTACGGTATTAAAGATATCTCTGAAAGTCAAAGTTATAAAAATGAAATTTCAATTTTCACTTACATGTCATGAACCGACAGTCGACCTAATAATCGTCGAATTTGGATTGAAAAAATAACAGAGGTCTCTCTCCCCTAAGTATGGATGCCGTTTATGAACAGGCTCTCAAAGAATGGTTTACTAAATCATGGCATAATTGTGTACCCATATGTGAAAATATAAAATTGAAGCGTGCACGATCTGGATTTTACTCAGGCCCCAGGAAGTGCAGTGAATAAAGAAAACTAATTCAGAGGAGCCATTCAGGTTCCTAGAAATTCGATTTCTGTCAAGTTCGAGTGGAATGGAATTTCTTTTGCGACATTTTAGAACCTTCTTATTTACCTGGACTTCAGGAGACAGGAGTATCTATCAAAATGTTTACTGAATTTTGTGGTAGTCAAAGTGTCTGTTTTGCAACTGAAAGTGTAGGCTACAAATGTCTAGTGTACAAAAATGAAGGCAGTTTTCTTGTCGGCTGTAATGTTTCTCTTTGAGACAATGATTAAAATGCAAATAGTTATACTCTAGCGTCTAATAAACTGTGATATAATTACACATCGAAAGTAAATGTAACACAAAAAATAGGTCAAACGGAAAAAGTATACAAAAACAACTAAAGTCATAGAAAATTAGCATTCCACATGAGGAATAATAATATTGCAGTCAGATTGAAGGGCTAAATTTATGTTAGATGAGTATACCAATTGAAAATGCATTGCTTTTAAAACGCATCTAAGACTTATAAAAACGACATCATGATGGATTAAGAGTTAGGATACAAATTTTAACATGCCGAACAGCATATCCAAAATGATATAAATGAACCAGCTAGATGTAATGCTAAGAAGTTGTATGGGGACGTTGAGAATCTGTTTGGGTCGAATTTTTCTTCGTTCAGTTCACAAAGAGTAGCAGGGAAAACAAGATTTGTAGAAGTCGGTTTACAAATGCTTAAAAATGTAAGTTGGAAATTCAAATTTATTTTGATCTCAATTTGTGGAATGTAACCGAATTTGTGGATTTCAAATTTTGGAACTTGTGGAATCAAATGGTAATTTGAATCAAATAGTAGAAATTTGCGGGAAATGAAATTGGAATTTTTTGGAATGAATCCTGTGTCTGGTCGGTAAAAAAATCGAATATTTGGAGCTGAAATGGCAGAATGTGAATTTTCTGGCCCTAATTGGGTTTTTATAAACGAGCTTGTCTTCAAGGTAGAATAAAATGTGGTTGGAGCTTCAAGTTTGCAATTTACAGCCATAAAGCAAATTTCTAGATTTTAGAACACCACCGACTGTGCTACAGATTTTCGGCTTGTTTCCGGGTAACTGAGTCAAAATTTCCCGAGAACCATAAACGTAAAATTGGCTTTTCGGTCCATGGCGAAGGCTCGATTTCCGGTGGCCAGTTTTTTTGAGAGAAAAAATTCCCGGTAAACAAGGATAAGTTATTTATTACTCATTTGTGGCTTTCACATCGATCTAGTGTCACTTTGATATTGTACCGTTCGAACAACGAGAAATTCGATCGAAACAGGTTCTCAATGCTACCGTCGTTTCCAGCGGAACTACTTTCAATATAGGCAAAATCAATCTCCCCGTCCACTTAATATGACGTCATTTTCATTGCAGATCGTTATATTATTAGATGCGCGGACAATGGTGAGTCGTAGCGTATATAACGTAACAAAAAATTGCCATTTTTGCAGGGACCAGGGAGATTTTCTCGTCATATTGAACATAGGGCCGCGGCACTAAATTTCGTGAATAATTTTTAAAAAATGATAACAAATTTCTAAGTCTCTAGACAAACAAAACGAAATTCATTTATTGTAAGGCATATTAGGCATATGAATGAGGGTTATTTTTGTGCGATATGAATGCAACTCTAATAGCAATGATCGAATGATTTTTGATTTTCTTTTTTCAAATTTCATTAGTTTCTGAGAGGTGTAAGAGTCATACACTACGTTCCAATCAACACAAAAGTATATAAAGGAAATGAAAGCGGTCACACAATATCCAAAAATCAACGGTCAGTGGATGAGTGCTATAAATGATTCTACAAAACTTTCCGTTTTTTGTTGTTAACGTACCAACGGTTGATATAGTCGGAGAGTTTTAATTTTCGGTTATCGCAAGCATTTCTTACACTTTTTTTTATAAAAAAAAAAATTGTTCAACTTCAAACAACTCGTTAGTTGAAGCGGTATTGGCGAATGAGAAAGGCTGTTCGGTGAAAATAGAACTGGCTTTCGATCAAGAGTTAGTTGAACAGTGTAACGACTCTCAGAGAAAACTGAATTGAGTGAATGGATGAACAATAATAAACCATAGGAATGGCATGAGGTAGTAACGTGTTCTTCACGAAATTAGTTTCTCGTTTTTATTGCGATCTAAGTGTCACGGTAAACTTGAAGAGTCGGAATTACCGAGGATTCGTTTCAGGTATAGAGTCTTGTGTGCACATCTGTTACTCATCAGGTCAAAGGTTGGAAACCGATGTCAAAACAAGTCGGAAATTGTTTGGCACGATATATCTTTCAGTAAAGATTTTTTCTTCAAATTATATCTTCATTTTGCATAAATTTGGGTGTTGTACAATGTGTAAACGTTTTCGTATTGTGTCCCAAGCCGGGTGAGCAATAAAACACAACGATTGAGGAGAAAAACTGCTCATTTCGGCAAATTGATGATTCTCTTTTACTCGGGAAGGCGAAGTCGTGGTTGACAACACATTGTATGGTCAAAATTCCAATCACAAGCACAAATTAGGAACAAAATTTGATTTTGTACGAAAGCAGGATCCTCATTTTCATAGTGACGTAATCTATGGAAATCCATTCACGCACTGCTTCGATCGCACTACTGATAAATTGGTTTCATATAGACTTCAAACCGTAGTAAGGACCGATATGCACACACATGGTCTCGGTCATTCCTCTGAGTGAATCATTTATCTGGTGAGACTCACAGTACCGACAGATCTTGTGAGCAGAATTGCTTTACTTGTAGGCCTCGACGAATTGTATTTTATCAAGGATTCATTCTTTTTTGAGCAACTTGTAACCCTCGCAGCAATTGTTGTCGTGGCAACGGTTGCTACCGAGTCATTATTTTTACATTTTGACTGAAATTACAAGCGTCACAGGCCTCAGAGACTTGAGTAAGAAAATGTACAAGAACGAAATGCTTTCGTCGGATGTGTCTAATTATGACAAGCCAGTTTAAGAATTTAAATAAAAATTGTTCGAAAGCAACGTTGTCTCCGTCTTATAAACAAGTGGTCCTAAGAGAACACTTAGTGACCTAATTGATCCAATCAAATGGTCGGTTGCGCACAGCAGTATCGTTTATTAAAAAAAAAGAGGAAAAATCCCCGCCCCCCATGATTATTTGTAATCATTTCGTCAAACGTAAAAATCATCAAAAATAAAAATTTCCAAAAAATTCTTTTTAAAGAAAACCCATGAAAGGTTACGGTTAATCGAAAAAAAAAACGTGAATCAACAATGGAAAAAGACTAATGAAAGCACCTCTACCTCTTGCAATATATCGTTCGTACGTACTCGTCTGAAGGGATGGTTCCGTTTGCGATTGTCCAGAATGTCCGATGTTGTGGCTGGCGGTGAACTGGATCGCATACGTTTGGTTATTTCCAGTGTGTCTTCGGTGACCGGTGCTAGGTTCAATTCTTGACGATATTGATCTGTATGGCGAAGAACGTTTTCGTTATGTGGAGTGGTACGGAAAATTTCGACAGAGTTTTTCTGTGACAATATTCCGATGGAAGCGATGGAACTACCCCACCGTTATCCATTTGATAACTGACCGAAATTTACCTTTCAATTTTTTCAACGTTTCAATGCCACCAAGTCCAACCAACGAAATCTTCCACAGAAGCAACAGGACTTTTTTCATCGGAAAATGTGGAGCTGTGCCACTGCAGAATCGCGTTATCATTCCGAACAGTTTTACTGTCAATAATTCGCCGGCTATGGGCAGATCTGAAAAATCAAATTTTTTATGTGACGGCTGGTCGCGAATTCCACTGGATGCTTACTCAGTTCGCTGCTGAAACTTTCAACGTGATCCTTGTATTCACTGTTCGGATTCTGCTTCTCAGCCCAGATCACCTCGGTTATGATGTACAAAATGGATAAAATGATTCGCAAATCGGTTGAGTCGGCCAGTGACACGGTCATTTTGCGAGTAGCAACGGAAGCAGTTACAGCGTTTCTGTTCAAGCAGAGGAAATCCCATAAAATTTGAACGAAAATTTGGAATGGAAATTTCACTCACTCCATTTCCAGGCTCAATAGTTCAACGATTGCCGAAAATACGCCCAATTGATACATCATCATGACATTAGAACGCGTCCAAACTTGCTGTTCATGATCGGATTGAACTTCCAAAAAGCAACCCTGAAATTATTTGCGAGTGATTACAGTACGTTCCTGACACCACTCCTGCAGTCTTCCATTGTTACCTGTGCCAAGTACAAAATACATCTTGCGGATTTGATCCGCGCTGGCTGATCAGACAGTTCCAGCTGATCGAGAAGTTTTAAGACGACACTTTTCCTCGTAGCATCTTTGAGTTTCTGCCAGCTGGGCTGAATCTTAAACGATTCCATCAACTCATCGAACGCCTTAGAGTTGAGCTGAAACTCCGACTGTTCGGTGTAACTGTACAGTTCGGCAATCTCATTCGGATGTGTGTCCGTGTCACTGTACAGAAAATCTATGTCGGCATTTTCGGACGCATTGGTGTTCTGGAAAGGATGGAAATGGTCAGAACATTCCGTTCTATCAATTCGGATCTGTTGAAACTTGTAAAATCGAAAAATTGATCTGTTCGAGTTCGAGATTCTGTTCCGAGTAGTTTTAGTCGGAGGAACGAAGTTGACATTTCACAGACAGTGTTTGGGGATCAGCTTTGTCAGCGGAAAGCCGGATAGTTTTCGGAAGCGTTGGAGTTTAGTGTACGTTGAAAAATATAGCCGGGAATAGTCGGTCTGTGCCAGCACTATTAGGACATGCATGTTTAATTGAATTACTCATTTCTCGCTCTATGTGGTGTCTATGTATTCACAGGTCAGCTTAAAGTACTTAAGGCCTGACGTGCATTCGTTAGAGTTCTTTTTGTGACCGTATTTTATGTGTGACGGTTCACGCAGTTTCTATACTAAAAATCGATAATCTGAAGAGATTGCAAGTTTCCATATTGTGTGTATTTAAAAAACGAAGAGAAGAGAGGTATTTATGTCACAAAAACGAACAGTCGCTGTCGGTCCAGTTACTACTTGATTATTACTCGTTGAATTCACATACGGAGAACAGAATTCGTCAAAATTCGATTTCTTATCAACACAAAGACTATAAATAAACCCAGTCGAACACAATAATAACACTTACGTCCCCATACATATCGTTCTCATAATTTATGCCGAATTCCACTTCGCCACGGTTACACTTCTGATCCATGTTCATTGTGCATTCATTTTGAATTCATTTAGTCACAAAATAATTGCTCGATTCAGGTCTTAACACGGCGAAAACTTTAGTGAAAAATTGCCACCCCTTTTGTTTTCATTTGTCGAAACGCAATTTTCTCGTTTTATGGCAGATGAAATCGGCACACGGATCCGACGAATCTGAACAATCCGAACGATGACAACTTTACATTGCGTCCCAGCAAGAAAATATGAGAAACTAAAATGTTCTGGGTTCTGCGCATAGGCTGTTATGACCAAAGTATAAAAGCCATATAAGCACTAAACGTACCGCAGATCAGCAAAAACACACGGATCCCTACTTTCGGGTGAATATAATTTTCATAACGTCGTACACAAGTAAAATCGAGTAAATTAACTTTGTTAGGTTGCATCTCAATACTCAACACAGAAAATTTTATACTGAGCAACGCAGTTCTGACAACATTGTTACGCCAAACATCACAGATGCAACATTATAAATCTTATATCACCCGAAAGTCGGGATCCGTATTTCTTGCTATTCCCTGAGGGCGTCTGCGGTACCTTCAGTGTTTATACATACACTTTGATTTCACCAGGTTTTTCCGATTGCATAACTAAAATATTTCAACTGGGAATTTATCGTGTCAAACTATTCTGTCAGTGTTGCTGTCATCCGCAGCGCCATATTAGACGTAATTTTTTCAGCAAAGAGCCCACTTTGCTAGAGAAAAACTATAATCATGGCTTTCGGCGACTATCCAGCTGAATATAATCCAAAGGTTCACGGACCCTACGATCCAGCCCGTTTTTATGGCAAACGTAAGTCAATATCGATGTGGAATTGGAAATATTTTGTGAAAATTTACTAGACATTACATAACCAATGGTCATGTACCGAAAGTTCTTTCCACTGCAAATTTTCATAGTCTCCCATTCTTATGTTGTGCAATTGTTTTTCCATTTCGAAGTCATCATGGATGTTTTCTTAATTTTTAGCCGACACTCCATTCAGTCAACTGAAAGTATCCGAAATTGGAGCATGGTTGGGTCGCCGTGAAAAATCGCCTCGTGCCATAACTGGTGCATTCAGTCGTGCATGGTGGCGCTGGAATCATAAGTACGTTCAGCCGAAACGAGCTGGCATCGCTCCATTGTTCCAACTGATTGTCGGCGGTATGGTGTTCTTTTATGCTATCAATTACGGCAAAATAAGTAAGTGTTGCACCGAAGAGTGTTTCGAGTTGTTCAGGATTGTATTGATAAAAATTTATTGCACTTTGCAGAGCACCACCGAAACTACAAATATCACTAAGCGTTGGTCTTGTGTGTATACCAGTCGTCAGTTGCGCTTGTCAAACGTTTATTCAATTTGGAATGGTTAAAGCGGAATTTAAAATCTAACATCAAATATTCACATAGCGTGTTGTATTGAGTTATATACTAAGCAAAAATAAAAATTCAAGATAGCACATAGTGTAATTGGGAATGTTGTAGCTTTTTAGGAGCGTCGTGACGCATCGGTAACTCATTCACACATCGACTTTGTGAAAAAGAACATTTTTCTGAGATTTTTATTCAGACGAATGTCATGGTCGTGGACGAAAAATGCTTCAATCGATCATGTAAATAGTGTGCTAAGACGGTGAGACATCAGCGAGAGAATTTTTTTAAATTTCTCGTATTTTCTCTGTGTTTTTCTGTAGAGTAACTAGCTATGTATAGCACCGCGAAAGATATCAAATTTTTCTATTGTTGTACTGTCAAACTTGACATATGAACAAAACAAAATTGAATTAGGTCTCCTTCGCGTCGCTATGTGTATCTACAGTAATTTACCAACAGTGTCCAGTGCTAATGTAAAATATCTTGTTGATGGAGTTAAGTATGGTTACCACTCAACAAAAAGTACTCCGTGAGAGAGCAAGCTATCAAATAAAGCAAAAATTGAAAAAATTCAATTTTCATACCCATGACCCGAAAAGAGCGAGTTCGTCGGACTTTTTCTCCGTCCAATATGAAAAATACTATTCGTAGCACGGACTAAAAGCCGTATTCGATTCCAGAACTCGCCTTCGGCTCTGTCTGGAAACTTCTCACACGCTAAAAAACATTCCTAGGTACGAAATGTACTATTTGTCACTCACACGCAGGCCTTTTTTTGTTAGGTGGAAAACAAGCATTAAAAGCGATGAGAAACGACTTCGAAAAACGCTGTACCATGACTTTGTATAAAGCCGAGAGTCAAGCTGAGCCAAGAACTTTGACTTCACGTGTATTTGCGTAGTGACTTTTCGGGCTCTGTCTGTACCATGACTTTCCAGAGCAGTTTTCCCCTCCGTTATAAGTTCTCTGACTTCTGACTTCCACTTAATGATGTGCCTCGTTCATTTTCTACGTCAGGGACACTTTCCGGCTTTTTGCCCAGGTTTTAAACGCGCGACTAATATCTCTTCACCAGAAAAGTCAGATTAGATAAGTGAGTAGGGATGGACAGATACTGGCATCGATTGGATCGGTTAGGCCTTTTGTACTTTCCACAATTTTTTTTCCAGAACAGCGGTGCGTACTTCTTTTCTATGACTCATGTTGATCCTGAAAAGTTACCTGAAAATCGAGATGATGAAAAATCACCACAAATCCAGAGCTGTCAACATTTTTGCATGCGAGAGAGAAGAAGTGAGGTCTAAAATTCGTCATTTTTAGAGTGTGCCCTGACGAGAAATAAATTTTCAGTTGAGGCATAGTACTGTCGCTTCGGTGCTTGAGAAGGCTATGGCTGAGATGATCTTGGAATGGGACTTTAACGAAATAAGACTTCTTCACGGAGTTGCGGAAAAATGTGTTTTCAGGATACCGAAAAATTTTTGTGAAAACATTTCGGGTTCCTGGAAATCAAGTGATAGCTGGAGTTTACAATATAAATAGCAGAAAGTAACTTTTACGTTGTTGTTTACCGGGATTGGACACCAGCAAAATCCTCTGGGAAATTTCTCTTGCCTTCCGTTTCATAATTTGCGGTAGCTATATAGGATCATAGGATGTTTGGGGCTTGTAACCTGCAACGTTCCACATCGGGATTGCTGAGACTTCTTGCTTCTACAACCCACAAAATTCAAATAAAATCATTGGATCTTGCAGTGTAATCAACACAAATCCATAAGAAACAA
This sequence comes from Bradysia coprophila, assembly GCF_014529535.1. Taxonomy (NCBI): domain Eukaryota; kingdom Metazoa; phylum Arthropoda; class Insecta; order Diptera; family Sciaridae; genus Bradysia; species Bradysia coprophila. The sequence continues at coordinate 4,471,188 of NW_023503972.1, read as the reverse complement.
TTCAAGGCGGATCATTTTTCGCTCAGGTCTCGTAATTCTTTAAGGTACGGATGAGACGCCGGCAACTGTGCAATAATTGATCGAAATACGGCAGCGTTCGTTTCATTTTCCGTTAGTTTGTCCATAGAGTCTGATCAAAAGAGTTTTTTTTTACAAAACAAAAGACTTAAATCGATCCGCCCTCTGTCTTACCCAGCAAAGTTTTCCTGAAATTGATTTCCGGTCCATCCAGATGCAATATCAAACTATCGAAAACGTGCTTCGCTACAATCTTCCAGGAATCGGTGTCAGTGGCCGCATCCACTTTCAGTTTGAGTTCACCGATACATTGGGCAGCATACAATCGAACCTCAGCACTAGGGTCATCCAATCGTGACAGAATGGCTGAAAGCATAAAGTGGATGCAATGCATGATTTATGGATGTTTTGCATCGAAATATACCGTAAACGATCGGTTTGAGCTGCTCCATTGGAAATGCGGTACTGTTCTTCATACAACGGACAGCGTACGCTCGTGTAACAACATTGTGGTCCTCAATCAGTGAAACGAACGACGTGGCTAGTTCGGGGAAAATGGGACATTTGGTGCCGATACCCTCGGACATTGAATATAAGGCAGTCGTTGCCATTGCCCTCAACGATTCAGAGTTACGACCGGCCTTCCAAATCAATGTCGGTTCAATGATGTCCGTAACGAATTTGCGTAACAATTCGAAGCTTTCGCTTTGTGGCAGATCAACCGTTGTTGACCAATTTAGCATTGACTGTAAAATAGGAATGGAGAAATTGAAACCATTTTTGATTAAGGCACACGATGCAATCAACATTCTGTACCTTGGAGATGGCAGCGAAAATTTTGATCTTTGCACTCGGTGTTGCATGGTCCAAAATTAAACCAATGGCTTTCTTCATCGATTCTAAGTATTCCTTCTGAAAGCCACCGAGAATGATCAAGCCATGAAGTAAAATTATGACATCCGACAGCTCGGAATTTTCAGAGTCTAAATCTTCGATTGAATCAATGACTCGTCCCATGTATTTGGAATGCAGTCGCGGCACAGTCAACGTATCTCCGGCCAATTTTACAAGAATTTCTTTGCCGAGCTCCTGAAGGCTTTCATTGCCTTCTGCCAATGCAGTGATCTTGACTATAATAGTGTACAGACACTCTTCCGTTCCTTTCGCATCGCTCAAGGAAAGGTTCTGAGCATCGGCTTCGATTGGTCGATTTAGAAACAGTCCGACCAATAAATCGACGAAGCGTAACAATGTCTCCTGATATTTCGAATTGACCGAATGACAAATGTTGGTGTCCAGTAAAATAGTTGCGATTCGATGTAAATCCTTCGCTTTGTCAATCTCGGCCCCTGTATACAGCGCAGCAAAGCATTTCAGTACGCCCAAATTAGGAGTTTTCTGTAAACCTTCTAGAGCGAAGCCGATCCACGAATCATAGTCCATTAGCATTCCGATAAGTTCAGCCACTTTAATCGCTTCGTTCGCAACGGGCAGCACTTCATCCATACAACTCATCGATAATGTCGGAAGAATTTCGATGAATTTAGAGGTGAACGCCTTCTCACTGTGCAAAACCACTTGCCAAAGAAGCTTTAACGAGTGCAGACGCACCTCCTCCTTCCAATCAATAATTTCCTTTAAAATGATTGATGTAACGCGCAGACTACGCTGCACAACAGCTCGACAACCTAGCGTTGGTCGTTGCACTCCAGGTGGATATTTGACTGGATGGTAATCGACCAACTCGATTTTGCTGAGTTCGTTTTCATTTTCATTAAAATATTGTCGGCCGCATTGCTCCCACAAGCCCTGTATGTCATCACGAATGTACTGATGATCATCATTCAGGCTGGAAACATGAACGAGAAACATGAAATTGGGGTCACCCGTAAATGATCCTCTAAGCCTACCAACACAACACCAAAGGAATGATTCTCTCGAAGAACGAATATCTGTCACGAAGTTTCAACAACCAGTGGCATCCAACCAGTCCGCACTCTTTGCGTATTTGTGGCATCGAATCCATTAGCAATGGCGAGACGCTGACAATAATTTTTACGACCGCTTCGCCGTTTGGAATGTTGACGGCCAAGACTCCTGAGAATTGGATGGTCATTACTCTTCCAAATTAGTTGCAAATACTGTTTGGCTTACCAAGCGCAGACAAAGCCGCTGCTCTACTCAACCATTGACGATGCTTCAGTAGGACAATTAATGGATCTGCCAGACTTTCAGCACGACAGTGGAAGCTTGGTGTGGCATTGGCCAATGATTTCAACATGGAACAGCATTCCCTTTGTATGTTAACATAAGGATCACGAAGAGTTTTGAGCAGAACATCGATTATGTCATTGTAGGACGTCTTCAGTCTGTCCCCCTTCAGTTCATTAGCCGGAAATTTATCAATTATTTGCTGCAACTGTTGCACCAACTGCAGCCGTAATTCCTCACTTTCTTCGATGATCTCCTTCTGTCCCACTCGTCGAGCTATCACCGGAACGACAATGTCAATGTAAAATTCATTGTCCGGCAACGTATCAAGAAGACTGGACATTATTTCCACTGCCAGACATCGGCAACTTTCAAATTTATCGGCATAGCATTTGATGATGTGCAAGTGGAAATGGTCGAACAAAATTGCGGCCTCCTGTTCAGTGTTTTTGGACGAGCATAGTTCTAAAAGTTTCTTCAACGAATTTTGGCGCACAGACCGATCGGTATGTTGAATGTTATTGCAAAGTTGATTGTATTCAAATAGATCTGATTCCGTCATCTTTGCATTAAATTACTTTCCCGGTCACAGTTTAATGTCCGATTTATTGATAAAACAATCGAGAAAACTCGATTCTAAATTCCCTACAAAAGATACGTTTGCTTGGTTACTATGCATTGCATACCCAATCTCCTCAAATAAACAAATACTCGATAAAACATATCGAGACGTTTAGAGAGACCGGTAGGGTTACATTACGGTCCCAGTAAAAATTGTTTCATTCGTATGCAAGCAATTTTCGAATAATCATGAGTCACGCAGTTTTACGAAATTTAAGCGCAATGCAGCAGCACCTGATATTGCATTGACTGCATGCAATTAGTTGAAAACATGTTGCGGATTTCATTGAATGTTTAGTGGAACAATTGATTTTAGACCTGCACGAAGTAGCTCGGATCTCACACCTTTATGGTGCCATATCAGGGATGTGTTTGAAAGTGTACAGAGTATCCGATATGCATTGAATTGAAAATTTACGCCACCGAGTGATAAATGAAATGCTTTTTTAGGCAGTAGATATGTAGATTTTCACTTGAGACCGCACACTGATAAAAAAAATTCGTCAACATACATCCAGTATGTATGAAATGGCTGGCAGACAGCTTCATTTCTGCCTTACTTCGGATATGTATATTCCAACGTCTGGCAAGTATATCGTACATGTTCGATGTACAAACATACGAGTGACACGGATAGTCACGAGCAGTACGTATGACTATACGTCGGACATGTACGATATACATGTCAGACGTTGGATATACATGTCAGACGTTGGATATACATGTCAGACGTTGGATATACATGTCAGACGTTGAAATATACATATCCGAAGTAAGGCAGAAATGAAGCTGTCTGCCATCCATTTCATACATACTGGACGTAAATTTTTTTATCAGTGCAGGCCGAGTGTGACAGGTGTTGAGGAATTTCGCGCCGTGTCATTCACAATAACCCACAAAGTGACATCTTCCTTGTACAAAATGTGTCATTTTGTCAGTTCACGCCGTAAGTGTGCCTAAAATTTGAATTTTAAGTGAACGATTCGATTAAAAAGTGAACCGAAAAATACATTTCAACGCTTCCTTGTATGAAAATGACGCTACGTTAGAAAGACCTCCGCACTTTCCATTTTGAATTTCGACCGAACTTACGGCGTGAATTATTGTGAATGACGCGGCGCGAAAGTCCTAGAAGCCGTGTGACAATACACAATATGTGCCTAAAACCAAGATAAATATAGTGAGGAGGTTATGCCATTCAGACGCGCGGCCTAGCACATAAGTTCGATGCCAATGACATCTTTTTTTAAAATGGTTGACTATGATTTACTTGTATTTCACAAAAATATTTTCGCTTTTTCACAACAGATGGCCCAACTTTCTATTCCATTTTTTGCTTTCAACGAAGGAATGAGATGGCGTTTGTATCGAACTTTCGTGCCACCGCACATCTGATTCGGTCATATATGCCATTACCTACCTCCACACTTTATTTACCTTGCCTAAAACGGCATTTATCATCGAGGTGAATACATCGTTTTTCCCGAAAAATGGAAGTTTCACTTTTCGTCACTGAGTTGAGAAAATGAAAATTAGTTGACGATACTTTTTTCGCTCAGAACAATTGACAGAAGTCTTAAGAAGCGAGGATCGGATAAACGTAGGAAAATCTTTGTCACTCGAAACAATCATTACTTACTCTAGCTACACATAGCGACGCGAGAGACCTAATTTTGTTAAGATGTCTGGACTTTACTGGACAACAAAACAAAATTTTGAATTAGGTCTCTTTCGCGTCGCTATGAGTAGCTACAGTTCGTATCAAGGAATCTAGGGCCGACGTAATGCACAAAATTCACCCATTACAAAACGCCGGTCTCACTGTACATTCCTAGATTCCTAGCAGCACGGCAGAGTAAAGTAAAATAGACAGGAGCAGAGGGACAGGAGCACGGAAAATTCGGCAAATTCGACATTTGTTGTGTGCTGCATATATTTGCTGCAGACTGAATAATGTTCCCGTGTGTTGTATTACAATAAACATGTAATATGAATATTTTCAAAATATAGTTCCGGCAACAATATTATTCAGCTCGTAGGAATATTGTGAGGTTCCCAGGTATATATTTGCTGTGTGCTGAATTATATCTTCAAATTAGTTGTGGGATGTATTACTTAACTTTACCTGCATGCCGAATATTGACTAAATGGTACTATCGAACTATACCTGCATGCTGAATATTGACTAAATGAATAAAGTCGTCTGTATTTAGAATGGACTATGCAACAATAAATTTATTGTTTTAATGAAATAAAAGGAAGATCTCAAGAACATACGCATAAAGATGATTATCAAATCTAATTTTATTCCTTCATTTAAAGTTATTTCTATTTTTACCGAATTAATATGCAATGATAATGTTACATTTATGTATTTCAATAGAAATTTTGACGAACGAACTTTTAAATCCATTTTCGGTGTTAAAGGTTTTTGAAATGTTAACAGAAATAGTTGGTGGTATTCAGCAATAAATGATGGAATTTGTTTATGTACTGTCCGTTTGACAAGAGGATCGCCACGGTTCAGCAGGGGGTTTTGAACATTTGTTTTTTACACGTTGGCACACGTGCTCTTGTCAGATTCAAGATTCTTTTTACGAAGGTTACGCTGATTATACTTTTTGAAAAAGGCCAATACCTTGCAAATATGTCACATCTTGGACAGAATTTGACACTGCAATATCTGCAACATGAAAAAACTAAATGTTCGAAACCCCCTGAAACCCCGTGCTTCCACCTACGTAATATACACAAACTAGGTGAGCCAATCTTAATTTATTAATTCGCGTAATAGATGCTCACTATTAATGTGAACAGTTTCTTTGTAGAACGATTGAAAAAACCTCTAATTCAGAACCAGGCTCAGAATTAAAATAATAATATCCGATGACATTGCTTAGTGGGGAGAAGTACTACATTTCATAGAAAATAAATTCAATTGAATGTTGTTGCATAACCCATTCTAAATACGGACGACTTTATTCATTTAGTCAATAATATTCAGCATGCAGGTATAAATATGCCTGTGTGCTGCATAAAGCAAAGTAACAGCGGTTCGAAATAAGACTGCCACTATATGCAAGCAGTATAGCAGCAGTGGTAAAGTCGTTGGCAGTCAGAAACTGAGGTTAAGCATCGGTGGTCGCGGTTCGTACTTGGGTGGGTGACCGGAAAAAACGTAAGCAAAAAAAAAATTCTGTTAGCAATTTAATATGATGAATTTAAATATAAATCTACGGCTAATAACAAATAATAATAATAAAATTGAAAATAAAAAAAAAAATTTGAAAAAGTTTTTTTGTTTTTTTTTGCTAACGCAAATAAAATTGATAAAGTTAATTAAATCAATTTCTTCTATTAAACGATAAATTAGGTTGTTTATTGAATTGAAAAAAATGGCGTCATTTTATATTATAAAACAGGCATACAGCTAAGACCTGCACGCTGAAAAATAATATCCAGCACACAACAACAATATTCATTAGGCGGGCATTGTATGATCCTCAGATCAATATGCAGCACACAACTAATGTTCTATAATCGTGAAGCTGTTCCCGATTTCTTCGTCTGGGGTGCATATATGAGTTTTCCGTGAGGTACTAAAATCCCATTACTATCGTTTACGTATTCGTTACACCAAAATCAAAGGACTGCTGATGCATTTAAGCCCCTCTTTAAATCTACTGCTCTTGCCTGTTTAACTTAGCACGCCAGTGTAGCAGTAGATGGCCGAAAAAACTACAAGTAAATCCTCATTTGAAAATATTTGAAAAACTAGAAAATACTTTCATCAGAAAATCTTCAGAAAATTGCTAAAACCTCTCCTCAAAACTTACAAACGAGAAAAACGAAATTACCTAAATTTACACAATCTTCAAAGGTATCTCCAAAGTATCTCTTGTGTGGCTTAATGGCTTTAATTTTGCAAAAAAGATTTTGGTTCAGAGAAATCATCAAAAATGAATATTATTCCGCCGAAATGTAGGTTAAAAATTTGCAAAGGGTCCATTCAAAACCCTCTCTGGCAAAAAAAAAACTTCGCTGTCAAAATACCACCTTTGCAGTATCATTCACTGTTGACTAATTTCTAATTTTACATGTAAAATGCAAAGGCTACCACCTTAATAAATGTAGTTAGGCGATGTCCTCCGCTCCATACAAAGTTTGACATTCGACCATACCTTGTGTTGACGTTCATTGGTTAGGTTGCTAGAGAGGGTATTGGTCCATTGCTTTTAAGTCAGTGATTGCGACAGTGAAAATGCACTTACAATGCATGTAAAACAACTTAAGTAATTGCTTGTAAGTTATTGTTTTAGCTTGCGTGATTACTTCTCTCGTCTTCGGCTCGTTCCGAAAAGCTCACAAAAACATTGAAGGATGGTATATTATACCAGGTGAGAAATTCTTTTTCAGGGGCTAGATGTGTAGCTTATCGTGAGTCAAAAAAAGCATTTATCACCGTTGTTCAAAAAGACACTGAAAATGTTTTTTAAGCACACTATGTGTATTGTCAAACTTGGCCTGCGGCCTCGAAACATCTATTGCCTAAAAAAGCATTTATCACTCGGTCCTCGGTGGCATAAAAAACCATTTTTTTCTACCGCAAAAGCGTGGAGTTTTCTCATCAAAGACTTGACGATGATGCAGATATACGTATACATACAGTAAATTGTTAACACTTGCATACAGCCTAAGGCCACCCCACAATCTATTTTTTGTTCTTCTTACACATCTGGTTTTCCAGATAAATAAGATGTTGAAGACACTCCTTGGCACACATAAATGATTTTTATTTAGGTGCTGTATCTCTTCGGGAGAGTTCAAGGCCACCTCAACACTCCAGCGTTGTATCGATTGCGTAACTTGACCCCATTTATGAATGCGAACCCTGATGTAGCTCAATTTCAGCAAATTCATGAGTGAGAGTGGTGATATGCGCGATGTTTGCATTATATACTCATTTTCTCTTTTCCGAACATGTGTTTTATCAATGATCAATGCTGCCACTGCACAAACAATACATTCGCTGATTTTGTGAAGTTTAATTTTAGTGTTTGTTTTGATGTTGACGGAATTATAAGTCGTGCAAGAATCTTGCGGACGTTACATATTAGAGAAGGTAAATTACATATTGGGCTCTGGATTGTGAACGAATATTTCGGGAATAGTGTTCGGTTTTAGCAGGACCATTAATTGGAAGACCTTCACTTCATCGATTTTGTCCGAATAGTTTTAATAGCACCTGCCCGTGTGAAATTTGGGAATTTTCCATACAAAAAAATTATTGTCGAAGATGAATGCCAATTTCCTCATCTGATTGATTGATTGATTGGTGAATACAATTTCACTATCAAAAGTCATTCAACATTTATTCGATTGATAATGGTGAAGACGATCAAAATGATTTCCTTAAATCTACAAACAGTGGAATGTGACTTGTGTTAATAAAATGAAAAATCCGCATTGTTCAAGTGTACTAATTACTCGTGACTCTGCCGCACAATAAAATCTTTCAATGAACTTCCTTGTCGTCACACTGTTCAGGGCCTCATCAGAATTTTCATCGCCCTCTCGTCTCAAGAAAATTAGCGCCAAAGTGTCTCTTAATTTTTGTCACGGCACAGGCGCAATTAATCGGTACTACAACGGTGGTGTAACACGGCATTATGTAACTATGAACGATAATGCAATGCCCTTGAACCGATGGAAAATCGAAACTATTTTCGTACTCGTTCCAGTTACGTTGAAGTGATTGTACGCTCGGTTTGTAAAAAATCAGGTGAACATAGGTTTTACTCTACGTGGGTATTATTCGAAAAACTCCACTTCTAATTTGACTAACGAAATATCCGAGACTTCAGTGATGTCGCAAGTAAATTACAATGTTTTGACTTGAAAATTCCCAGTAGTGACACAAAACCTATAACTTTCGAGAGTATCCGCGGAGTTATAACTCTGCAATTTTCGATGATTCAAGTTGCTGATTAATGAACATTTCTGAGGATTAGTCAAAAATGCATCCTGTCCTACTCCTGGAATGTGAGTTGTTAATATCAGAAAAATTTTCCCATCTTCCCTGGACTCAGCCGGTCCTGACCCTGTCCTTGATTCGCTAGTTTTTCTCTTTCAAATTTAGTGCAAAGATGTTACAGCCAAAAAACTAACGTCACGAATGAACCCAGTGGCGTATGGGATGCTATTTTTATCGCATCTGTTTGAACAAGACACGGTACATTCTCAATCGTTCAAGTTCATTCAAACAAACAATTTTCACACAAAAGCGAGAAACGTTTTCCTGATTTATATTTGATGTTGAGTAGGGAACAATTGAAATCGATTTTTCGTTTCCTGCAGGTATATTCGATGTGCAGTGGTAACGTTTTTCGTTTAACATTTCGATAATTCATTTGCAGGATCCTTGGATTCGGATTTTTCTTCAGAAAATTTTCTTGGATCGACGACGAATCTGAGGCACATCTTTTCTGTGTAAAAATCTATCACGTTGGTGCTGGATGAAGTCAATTAATTTGAATTTCTTTGTTAACAGAATTCACATTGGATCATCTAATGAAATTGATAGACTCAACGGGTTACAACTGAATACAATCCAACAGTTAACTTCACCACAATTTGTTCAACCAAAAAACGATTCTAGTCAATATGGGATCGTTGATACGTAAAATAATTCCCTACGTCAATTTCCTAGTTTCATCATCCGCCCTGTGTTTTCAATTTTTCGTACTATATCCGTGGCACAACGAACTGGATAAGGATTTTCGAAAGATGCAAGAGGATCAACATGTTACTCTCGAAGAGTACCATCAGAAGAAGATCAAACGGCTTGAAGAGATCGAACAGAATATTTTACGTCTGGAGGCTTACCATCATCAAAACGATGCGCCTAAGAAAAAGTGATTTGTGCATTCTATGAATGGTTTCCAATAGAAAACCACTTACTGAGTCGACTAAAATCCATGTTTTCAACGTTTTAGTTTAGCAGTATTACCTCAACGAATCCAATCACACGGTATGTTGTAAGACATTAAGTAGTGATCAGCTTTTATCCGTTAGTACCAACAAATGTGGCATTGGATTCGTGAAAAAAATTAAAAAATTCGTGGAAATAATCTCTTTTGTTCGGTTACGACGTAATTATTTATTGAAAGTACAATTTAATGTTACAAATTAAAAACAACAAAAAAATTAAAATTAGAAAATATTGCCCGAGTGTTTTGAGTTGATGGAAGGAAAATTTGAGTGTTTCTCCCTCCTTCTAGATTGTGATACAAACTTGCGACTGGAATCGAATTTCTAACAATCCTTCGATTTTATGGTAACTAATCAACTAACAAAGGCCCGCTTAAATTCAAAGTTCATCAAATTTCTTATTCCAAGACCTAGGACGATGATGAACTGAGTCGCCATTTTTCATAGAACTGATCACTGAGAAGGAGATCCAGAGGGGAATCGAACGAATCGAAAGCATCTGGTCAAACATCCAGTGAACATCAGGAGCTTGGTTTATCATAGTGATTGCTTTGTGGAACAATCAGTTTTTATGCTCGGAACGGGTTGGGTGTGACCGAAAACCGAAACCTTACATTGACCATATTTTAACCCGAACCTTGTTTTGACCAGAATTTTAGTCTGACCCGAATCTGACCTGAGTCTGAACTTTAATTTCGAGTCTGACCTGAACATGAAATTTTTGCTGCAAACATTTCGGGCTAACCGAATCCAATCTGAAAAATTTTAGGTTCGCGTATAACCGAATGGTTAGATTCGGGTCAAACCATTTCAGGTTCTAGTCGAACCTGAACCTTACTGTCGATCGGTTTCTTTAAAAAATTCGACAACAGTTTTCATGTCGACCTAAATTTAAGTAGATCAATCAAACATGTTCCAGACATTATTCAGTAAGGGATATTTAACCGGGACAAGGAAAAGTTGAAAAGTCGAGTTTGTTAATCGGCGAAGCCGAGTTACGTACAATATTTTACATGCTGAGGGCACCGAAAAAATTGGTTTATTGATGAAATGATCGTGCAGAAGCTTGTAAAATCATTTTAAGCATTCTCGATCATGACAATAACTACGAAAAAGCCAATTCTAAGACTAATTTCACTATAACCAACGAACGTTCGTGCAGTGCCGGACTGGCTCAAAAAAGCCCTTCGGGCGTTAGTGTTCCAAAACGTTACTGCCACATTCATAAATCTATTTTTGACATCAGTACGTCACTTTGCGACCCCTTTATGTCCGGAATTACCCTACAGTAACAGTAGACTTTCGAAAAACCAAGAAAAAATTTTGTTGGTTTTTTGGGTTTTGGAGCCCATTTTCCCCGTGAGGGGTTTGTAAATTTTCCATGTTAAATATAAAAATCCTAAGGACGTTGCAACTTGCATTGAGACACCTCAAGCATACTCCTTATGGTATTTTCTATGTTCCCCTGCCTCTCGCCTTCACTTACTACTGCAGAAATGTTAGAGACAACGATTTTATTTCATGAGGCTTTTTTGAATTTTTTTGGTTATTGATGAAAATGTGGAATAAGAGATCTGTTTTACAGCGATTGGTGAGCAGGTAGGTTCGGGAACATAGAAAATACCATAAGGAGTATGCTTGAGGTGTCTCAATGCAAGTTGCAACGTCCTTAGGATTTTTATATTTAACATGGAAAATTTACAAACCCCTCACGGGGAAAATGGGCTCCAAAACCCAAAAAACCAACAAAATTTTTTCTTGGTTTTTCGAAAGTCTACTGTTACTGTAGGGTAATTCCGGACATAAAGGGGTCGCAAAGTGACGTACTGATGTCAAAAATAGATTTATGAATGTGGCAGTAACGTTTTGGAACACTGTGCGTTGTATGGAGAACTTTTTCAAAAAGCCCTTCGTTGTCATTTATCCACTCAAAAATCAAAAGGCCTTTCGGGAATCGCCCGATCGCCCATAGGGCCAGTCCGGCACTGCGTTCGTGGCATCGCTACGATTTCCTAGATTACGGCGATTTCACAAATAACTGATCTACAATTGAACTGCCGTTCCATGAACTACAGCATGATTCTTCTAAGTTAGAGATTCTAACAACAAAATTGAAGAATTTCACTCCGTCCGAAATTAGGAATTGATTCGTTCTGTTCAACAAAAGGCGTGCCACAAAATATCCTCCCCACAGTTTTTGTTGATACTTATTATGTGTTGTTGCTTATAGTACAACGGTATATAACAATAGCCAGGTAGAGATGAAACCATATGACTTCGTATAGTTATCACACATAGAATTGGCTTATTGACAATAGAAAATAATTGAAAATCTACGAAAGAGAGCAAGAAAAATTCTTTCTAGCTATAAATAGCCAACATACAGACAGGGCTTATTTTTGGGAATTTTTATTCCGAAAATTTCAGATAAATTCCGAATAATTCCTGAAAGTTCCAGGAAAAAAATCGGAATTTTTTTGCAATTTTTTTTGCAATTTTTTAGAATTAAAATTCACAGAAGTGCTGAATGCCGACATAGAACATAATTTTATCGCAACGGTGGATTCCTCATTTATATTTGCATTTTCAAGCTGGAATATCCTGTATATATACGTATAGTGAACTGATATGACTATGAAACTCAATAATTAATTTGCGATAAATCTCGCCAGAAACGATGTCCATAAAAATCAATTCCGATTCCCTAATATTCATCATCATCATAACTATCATGGTATTTACATTCGCTATATTTACATATACCCATTTCACCGCATGACGTCAATCGAATGTAGTGTTATGATTTTGTAGACCTATGCGGATGTATATTTTTCGTTTAACATTTTATTTTTCTCTGTATAAACGAAGGACACAGAAGGAATCTAATAAAGGGAAAAAGAAATATGATTGGTCCGTTTGCACAACCAGGGATGAAAGGTTCAACGGTGAACTGAACAGTTTCGTTCGTGTCAATTTTATTGATCCGTTGTGAGACCGAGGTTAACAAACCATTTTAATGACATTAGTGGCGACATCGCGACATACATTTTATTTTTCTGCGAATTTCCATTTTTCATTTTATCGTAAGGTTGAGTGCGATATCCGTAACTACGTTGAATAACGAGAATGTCAGTACCTCTAGAGTTGTCCTACCTCCTCAAGCACTCTTCGCATCTTCGCATATAAATGATTTATAGCTCGACCATCTGAACCTTTCTCTCTCTATGTATAACTAACAAGGTTTTATAACTCATAAAGTGACCATCGTAATTATTATCAAAGGATCATAATTGTCGAGAAGTAGCACCTCTCGCAAAAAGAGAAGTAGCACCTCTCGCAAAAATCGTTTTTGAAGAAAACTGGTCCTGCAGAAACCATTACCATGGAAACTGTTGCTATGAAAATGAAAATGGATGTTTCACTCGATAAATTTTTCAACCGAGATTTCAACTGGCGGCAAACTTCACTCTTGTTGGAATGTTCTAAATGTTCCCCTCGGCACACAGAAACTATACATGGCCCTAGATGAACGGGACAAACCTTATGTATTCCAACACAGGCGTCCCACTAAATTTTGCCTTGTCCGAAATTCGGACATTTCGGACAATTTTATAAAAATTTCGGACATTTCCTGCAAATATTTCGGACAATTTTTTTACAATTTTTAATAAATCTTAAAAGAAAAAGTCTGTAAGTCCATCCCACTAAAAACCCCTGAGGTTTTATATGAGTTGATCAGGAAATACGTGAGTTGAAGTTCTCTAAACTAGAGAATTTTTTCGAAGTTTACTTTGATGTGACCTGCAGCTGTACTGATCAGAAACCTGAATAGAGATTCTGAAATATTTACGAATAAATCTAACCAGGTTTAAAACGGGATGGGTTTCTTCCTTAATACTTTCAGGCGAAACAGTTTTTACCGCATTGGTTCCGTTAGGTAGAGTTTCCATTCCTCAAATTTTATACGAACATTAAACTTGACACACTGACCTCTCAAACATCAGTCGCATGTATTTCATGGAAGCAATAATAGGGAGATTGCGATTTTTACTTTTCGTTACAAGTTAAAATTATAAGTTGACCCTTCATATACTTTGTATGGAGATGTTACTTATAATTTCTGCTCTCTACGTCAACATTTAAATTTTGATTCCAGATGTTCGATGCGCCGATGAGGCTTTGTAATTGATTTGAAGTAAATCTATCTGGAATTTATACATACTTTCCTACTCTTGCATTAAAAATTCGAAAGCATACTCGCATCTATTGATGTAATTGAAACTGTTCAGTTGTGCCCATACTGAATAAATGCTTTAAAAAGATATTGGAGTCAGCCAATATGTGATGCAGGGGAGTTAAAGCTTCTTATTGAAATATTTGATCGGATAAAAGCTTAATAACTACTTAATTAGGGACAAAGTATTGATGGAATGAAATTGCAATTAAAAGTACTATGAAGAGCGCCGCAGGCAATTTTTTTATTTAGGGGCTTTTATAGTTTCAATATTTAATTCTGATCAAATCTTAAAGAAAATTTCGGACATTTCGGACAATTTCGGACAAATGTGTGAAATTTCGGACATTTCGGACAAGTGGGACGCCTGTTCCAACAAGAGCGCACAGTTTGCAGCCGATACATAGATTTCCTATTTTTTTCCCCCAAGGAGATTTCAACGTTTTTCAGTTTAGGAAATATGGGACACTCGCTCCGCTCTGGTCGCAAAATATCCATCTTGTTGGAATTTCCTAATATATTCCAGAGGTGAACACAACGTTTTTCATGTGCAATGTGTGATTAACCTTATTTTATCCACTCAAAAGCCATTTTGCCATTGACATTTTCTTGACACTTTGTCTTTATTGTCAAAACAAGACCTTTTGAGAAGAGAAATGTAGGGTTATTACACCGCAAATAGATCTTTCAAAACGCAGGCGAGAAGATAATTATTTTCTCACCTCAGCTGAAGCGATTACTTTGAAAAACATTGTGTTTTGCCTTCGGGAAATAAGTTGGAAATTTCGTTTTTTTTTGTAACTTTTACCTCGGTGAACAAATTACTATTCTGACGCCAACACCGAAAGTAGTGTGTTACTTAAGTATGGTTTTCGATGCAAACAAGATCACAAGTCTCTGAAGGACTTTCTTATTTTTAATGATTCCCACACTCAATAAAAAAGTACTTCAGCACTTAACAACGGATGGTGATGGTTGTTGGTATCAGTGTGCACGTACAGTGTCGTTTCAGGAAAATCAGTTCCAAAACATTTCATCACTAAAATTGACGGAGCCAAAGCAAATGTCTGCTCAATAAAGATGGCTATTCCGTGGCAAAATACAAATTATAACGAGGAGGAAACAATGTTCTTACCTGGCGAATGTGATGCGCGATTGCAAAGCCAACAGAATAACTGTTCGGTAAAAATTTTATTTCAAATAAAATTGGTCCTGCACTTGAACATGCACTTTCTAAGCTATGGCCGCTGTTTCAGTTGGTCAATGTCAGAACCAAATTCGAATCCGATGCTGTTATAATACCCAATGGTATAGTCGCAGCTTTTAATTCATCTTTTACGCTCGGTGCTTCGGCTGATAGAACATTTTCGTGTTTCATCGTGTGTGTGGCTAAGGCTGTGTAGGTCATAAAGTCCATTTGGCAAAATTCGCATGTGTATGGCCTCTCTCCGCTGATCGGGACGTAAAGTTAGTCGAAACAATCAGAATTAGGAAATGGTAATCGTAATTTGGTACAGTGAGTAAATCTCTAAAATGTTTGATTTCAGTATATTTAGCTAATCCTTCTGTCACATCTTTTGACAGCTTTTTACGTTTTAGTACGTTTTCTCTCCCGGTAGCAAAAACCCAATCCCAGCAAAAAAAGAAACTATATCGAATGCCGCAAATGCATTTGAAAACGAACATTCGGTGAAATACTTTTTTATCACACCAAATGTTTATCATTTTATACAAATATGTTCATTAGACCCGTACGAAGTACTGGGGTCTTATGGGTTTACGCATACGTTTGTAACACGTCGAATTGGACTCCCTGAGTAAGGGGAAACCTATTGTGGTTGTCTAGAGATGCCAAATCCGCGAAAAAAAAAATGTCCGTCTGTCCGTCTGTCCGTCTGTCTGCACGATAACTTGAGTAAAACGCATCCGATTTTGAAAATTCTTTTTTTTCCCGTTTGGTAATGTCAAAAGACAGGCTAAGTTCGAAGATGAGTGATTTTGGATCGACCCCTCCCGAGCTGTGGCCCAATAAGTGCTTTACGGTTTTTCGAAGATATCTCCGGACATTTAAACGTTAAACTTGTAAGTGATACGTCAAATAAAAGGTATTTACAATACCGATCGACAAAAAAAAAGTTTATGGAAATCGGATGACCGACTCGTGAGTTAGACCCCTTGGTGTGGAACAGGCACAGGGCGGCAAGCAGTTTTTGCTTGTAGGTCGGCCACATTTGAACATATTTCGTCTGTTTTAGCTTTATTAGATAGGTATTGACCGTACCAATCAGGGAAAAAATTTTTTATGAAATTATGTTCTCCGGAGCGTGAGCTAGGTCTCTTGGAGTGAGCTCTTATCTGGCTACTCGGAAGTACAGTGAACGTGGTGTATTTTGACAATATCTCGAGTAAATTTTGACCGAATATCATGAATTTTTTTTTGTTTGAAAGGTATTAACGAATGTAAAGCGTCGGTACTATTTCCGGTCTCCTAACAAAATGGCTGCCGGCGGCCATATTGGATTTTAGTAAAATAGAAATATCTTGGGAAAAATGATACTTAGAGAGTTTCTGTTAACATGGAAATAATGTGTTAAGTGTGAGGGGTTTCAGGGATTCCATATACGGACATCTATATATACCTATATACAGCTATATTGAGCTATATACAGGCATATAGAGCTATATAATAGCATATTCCTCTGTGAAATGTTTATTTATAGTGAAATATAGTTAAATATGGCGGTATATAGCTGTTTAAATAGGAATTTATGAAATTTGTCTTCGTACGGGGCTGTCTATATTGCCTCCGGCAATTTAGTTGTATATGATAACAAGGCAAAGAGTGGATAGTGTAAGTGATTTTAAAGGGAGAATAGTTTTTCAGCAGAGAAGAAAATGAAGTAAGAGAAATGAAGAGTTTCACATTAAAGGCTTTTGATACGAATAGGTGTTTCGTACGGGTCGGCGTTAGCTATGTTTATCTATATTTTTGCATGACAAAATTAGGTTTTTTTTTCACCGATGTTATTATAAAGATGAACATATTTGTATAAAATGATAAACATTTGGTGTGATAAAAAAGTATTTCACCGAATGTTTGTTTTCAAATGCATTTGCGGCATTCGATATAGTTTCTTTTTTTGCTGGGATTGGGTTTTTGCTACTGGGAGAGAAAACGTACTAAAACGTAAAAAGCTGTCAAAAGATGTGACAGAAGGATTAGCTTAATATACTGAAATCAAACATTTTAGAGATTTACTCACTGTATACTCACGTGTGTATCCGGCAGTGAGCTCGTAACGCTTTCGGTAGCCTGAACATTTTCATGCAGTATGTGCACTGGTGATTTTTCTCATGCGTATGCCGCAGTCGATGGATGTTCCGATCGCCGGATTGGGCAAACGTTTTCGGGCAGTATTCGCACGTATAAGGTTTCTTCTTCAAATGGACGCCGTTGATATGAATTCGCAAATGTTCGGCACGTTTAAACGAATTTCCGCACTGCGAACAAACGTGCTTGCGTTCCTCATTGTGGATTTTCATATGGGACGACAACGACGACGGCAATTTGAATCCTTTGTTGCACAGTGAACAACAGTACGGATAGATTCGACCGTCACTGGACGGCTTCGGTGGTGGTTCCTTTTTACTTAACGACGGACCGCCATGTGCCGAATGGCGATGGTATTTGAGCTGTTGAGCCTGCACGAAAGCTCGATCACACGAATCGCATTTGAAGGGACGTTCGCCTGAAATTCGAACAAAACAAAAATGAGAAAAATTCTGTCCGCACCCAAGTCATCGAAAATATACCAACCGGTGTGGGTGCGCAGATGAACCGTGAGCGATGACTTTTGAATGAAATCCTTGCCGCAATGCTCGCACTGATAGGGTCGAACCCCTGAATGCTGTTTCATATGCATAACAAATGATCCGCGCTGAATGAAATCTAAGGGGCAAAAATTTGTGCTTGATATCGTCGATAAAGTGTAATTCTGTTAGGCTTTACCTTTGCCACAGACTGAACACACATACGGTCGCAATCCCGAATGAATTCTGAGATGGAGCTTAAAGTTGCATTCTTGTTTGAAGTCTGAAAGTGAAGGAAGGGTGCGATGTGAATACAAAAATTAACTCTAACGTCTTTTAATGGGCTCTGGTGTTTCACCCGTCGTACGCTTAGTCAACAACAAAATTCTGTTCACAATTAGATCTGGAACTATAACTAAGTTTGCTTACACCACTATTGATCGGTCGTTACCACTGCATGCTGTAAGAGGCAAATTTTGAAGAGAATTCTGTTGTTTTGTATTGGTATTCACTGTTATCGAAACCATGATACAGCAGCCATACATGGACCAATACCTATCTCGCTGAAAAATGCGTCAGATTTCGATCCCCTCAACAAATTGGAGTTTCATACTTAAGTAACCGTTATTTACTTGAAAAGGGATAAAAAGGTGAAAAGTCCAGTTTCCGTGCGAAGTCACACGAAAACGTGACTTTTCATTTTTTCTTTTATCCCGAGTTTTAGACCCGTGGGAAATCAAAAGCATGTGAATGTCCTTGACACAACATCTACTTGAGCCTACTTCTGGACAAGGATTGAAGAAAATGTATCTGAGGGACTCTTTTGAAAAACAGCCTACCGAAATCGGACGCATTTTCCAGTGGACCTTTCTATATGTGGCTATAAAGGTATTTGACCCTAGAAGCCAAAACCACCTTCAAAAACATAGCTAACGCCGACCCGTACGAAACACCTATTCGTATCAAAAGCCTTTAATGTGAAACTCTTCATTTCTCTTACTTCATTTTCTTCTCTGCTGAAAAACTATTCTCCCTTTAAAATCACTTACATTATCCACTCTTTGCCTTGTTACCATATACAACTAAATTGCCGGAGGCAATATAGACAGCCCCGTACGAAGACAAATTTCATAAATTCCTATTTAAACAGCTATATACCGCTATATTTACCTATATTTCACTGTAAATAAACATTTCACAGAGGAATATGCTATTATATAGCTCTATATGCCTGTATATAGCTCAATATAGCTGTATATAGGTATATATAGATGTCCGTATATGGAATCCCTGAAACCCCACACACTTAACACATTATTTCCATGTTAACAGAAACTCTCTAAGTATCATTTTTCCCACTTTATATCACTTTTACTAAAATCCAATATGGCCGCCGGCAGCCATTTTGTTAGGAGACCGGAAATAGTACCGACGCTTTACATTCGTTAATACCTTTCAAACAAAAAAAAATTCATGAAATTCGGTCAAAATTTACTCGAGATATTCTCAAAATACACCACGTTCACTGTACTTCCGAGTAGCCAGATAAGAGCTCACTCCAAGAGACCTAGCTCACGCTCCGGAGAACATAATTTCATAAACTTTTTTTTCCCTGATTGGTACGGTCAATACCTATCTAATAAAGCTAAAACGAACGAAATATTTTCAAATTTGGCCGACCTACAAGCAAAAACTGCTTGCCGCCCTGTGCCTGTTCCACACCAAGGGGTCTAACTCACGAGTCGGTCATCCGATTTCCATAAACTTTTTTTTTGTCGATCGGTATTGTAAATACCTTTTATTTGACGTATCACTTACAAGTTTAACGTTTAAATGTCCGGAGATATCTTCGAAAAACCGTAAAGCACTTATTGGGCCACAGCTCGGGAGGGGTCGATCCAAAATCACTCATCTTCGAACTTAGCCTGTCTTTTGACATTACCAAACGGGAAAAAAAAGAATTTTCAAAATCGGATGTGTTTTACTTAAGTTATCGTGCAGACAGACAGACGGACAGACGGACAGACAGACGGACGGACAGACGGACATTTTTTTTTTCGCTGATTTGGCATCTCTAGACAACCACAATAGGTTTCCCCTTACTCAGGGAGTCCAATTCGACGTGTTTCAAACGTATGCGTAAACCTATAAGACCCCAGTACTTCGTACGGGTCTAAAAATTCTTCGAAGTTTGTGTGGCTGGTGAAAGGTGATCAAAAATCGAAAACTTGCACGTTTCTTACAAAAATTTCTCCAGTTACACGAGCTGTACAAGGTCGTGTGGGGTGTCATTAGAAAGGTAATCACATGTACTATTGAGCCGAATAGGGACTTATTGGTTTTAAAATTCATCCACACTGAAGTATGTGCAGTTGAAGTTTTCAACCGAAGACTTACACTGTTCGTACTGAAATTTCTCGAGGTACACAAAACGTGTATGGTGTCATTTGAAAGGTAATTTAATTTGCCAAATAGGGTCTTATGTGGTTTCTAATGACACCCCACACGACCCTGCAGGCGCGCCGAGTTTGATTTTGGTCGTATGGGGCATGGAGAAAATTTTAATATGAATTAATTTGTGATAACAAACCCTCACCGGCTTAAAAAACTATTAAAAAATGGTTTTCACCTTCTTCAAAAGGGAAAGGAATTGCGAGCGGAGCGAGCGTTTTTTTTTAATTCTGACTTTTGATGGATGGTGCAAAAATAGGAAACAGCAGAACTCTTAAAGTATGAGAAATGAAGAGTTTCACATTAAAGGCTTTCATTCTTCATTCGACCGTTCGAGTGAACAGACGTATTTTTATTTTGCTCTTAATAAAAATATAAACAGTTCAAACAGAAATTTAAAAAAAATTAAATTCAGTAATGATTTCTTACTAATGAATGACTAATCAAGTCATCAACACTTCATTAATTACATATATTTCATTGTGATTCACGTGTAATATGAGTAAGAGTGACAACCTATTTAATTATGACTAACCAAGTCATTGACATTTCCTTGTACTACGTTGCATACTTGTGATTCAATTGTAATACGAGTAAAAGTGACAATTTAGTGAAAAAAGAAACATTTAAAATAAAAACAATCAATTATCTGTATAGAATAAAGAAATGATTCATATTAACTGCGCAATAAATAGTGTTCATATGCAACATAGTTTAGTGTCAATAACATTGTGAATCATAAATAATTAAATTAAAATGTTTGGCTCATCGCCAAAAAATGAACCCAGTGTTAAAATTAAGCAATCAGAATATGATCTGCTAATACAAAACAATAATTTAGCTCAAAAACTTTGTGCTGAAAATGACGAGCTAAAGAAAAAGATAGCTGAGCTAGAAAATTCACTACAAAAAGCTATAACGGATCATTTAAAATCTGGAGATGACGGAAAACAAATCGTCTATACCACAGATGAAAGTGATTTGGAAAAAGAAATTGATCCATTTAAAACTCAATCAGTTAAAAGAAGACGCAAAAACAACAACCAAAAAAATTCATCCACCAAAGAAAAATCACCGAAATTAACGGAATCAAACCAGAAAAATCCGCCATTGCCGCCACCTTTTAATGTAAGCAATGTAACCGATTTTAACAAATTCAGCAAAAAAATTTTGGAAATGGCTACAACAGCACAGTTCAAATCAGTCGCCAGCAATGACGTAAAAGTCACTCTGCAAAACGAAGAAGACTACAGGAAAGTCAAAAAATTCATTGAGAATCAAAGTTCCGAAGAAAGTGAATTCAAAGGTATTGAATATTATACATACCAGTTAAAAAGTGAAAAAAGCTTTCGTGCAGTCATTAGAGGATTACATCCATCGTGTGATGTAAAAGAAATAACAGATGATTTAATTGAGTTAGGCCACGAGCCTACTAAAATCACAAACATAGTTAAAAAAACCAAAGGCAAAGACGGAACTACAGAGGAAAAAAAATTTCCTCTATTCCTAATTGAATTGAAACAAAAAGAAAACAATAAAGAGATTTTTGCTGTTAAAAACATTCTACACTGTAAGATAACAGTAGAACCTCCCAAACAAATAAAATCCATCCCTCAGTGCATAAACTGCCAGCAACTAGGACATACAAAAAATTTTTGTACGAGAAATCCAGTTTGCGTCAAATGTGCCGGAAAACATGCTACAAGCGCCTGTACGAAGAGACCAAACGTAACTCCGAAATGTGCCCTTTGCCAAAATGAAGGACACACAGCAAATTATAAAGGTTGCCCAACATATCAGAAAAAAATCAAAAATCAAAACCAAACCAAGTCGGTAGTAAACCGGCTCAGTGAAAAAAACTTAGAAGTTACAACAAAATACAAGGAAGTCAAAAAAGGACTAACTTTCGCGCAAGTCACAAAAAATTTGGAAAATAAAGAAAATAAAATATCAAACAAAATTGAAAACTCTGAAACGAACGAGCCGTCAAACGCAGATATACTGTCATTGCTCACACAACTAAAAACCAATATTGACCTAAGTATTGGACTTTTGTCAAACCGATTGGCAAAGTTGGAAAACAAACCGACTGCCCAAAAAACTAAAGTCAACAAAAACAAAAAATGATAAGCAAGTTCCTGCGCATCATGAACTGGAACGCAAATGGGCTCAACGCTAGGGCTCAAGAGTTGGAAATTTTCCTACGAATAAACAACATAGATATTGCTTTTATATCTGAAACACATTTCACCGAAAAAAGTCACATAACAATTAAAGGTTTTGAAGTCCACTGGACAAATCATCCGAACGAAAGAGCCAGGGGAGGCTCAGCGATAATCATTAAAAAAAATATAAAATATCATACACAAAACAGCATACAGAAAGAGTTTATACAAGCGACTGTAATTACAATTCAGTTCAACAATCAAGATGTAAATATAGCTGCCGCATATTGCCCACCAAAATCTACTCCAATATATTCAGAATGGATGGAAATCTTCGGAATATTGGGCCAAAGGTTCATCATTGGAGGTGACTTCAACACGAAACACACAGCATGGGGAGCGAGGCTGATAACTCCGGTTAAAGGCAACGGTCTTCTAAACGCAATCAAAAAAGAAAACTGTAGTTACCACTCCGGCCGTAAGCCAACGTACTGGCCTACAGACCAGAAAAAGGTACCAGATCTATTGGATTTCTTCATTTCAAGAGGAATATCACACAACAACATGGAAGTAGTAAACATGGTGGACCTGACATCAGATCATACACCAGTGATTCTTAATCTCAATGCTACAGTCATACTAAAAAAGAAAAAAGAAAATCTAACTAACAAATGCACCGACTGGGAACTCTTCAGAAATTTAGTTGAAGAGTCAATCAACCTCAACGCTAGCCTGAAATCAAAACAGGAGCTTGATCTACAAACGGAAAATTTTATCAATCTTCTGCAAATTGCGGCAAGAACAGCAACTCCGGAACCAAAAGAAAAACTTATTCACGAAATCAATTATCCAGCCGAAATAAGAGAGCTTATCAAGGAAAGGAGAAAAGCGAGAAGACTTTGGCATAGGAGCAGAAACCAAAGTGACAAAAGAATCTTCAACAATATTAGTAACAGAGTTAATAAAGTTACAAAGCAGTATAGACAAGAAAGTTTTGAAAACTACCTAAGCAATTTAAGTTCGAGTAAAGATAGAGACTACTCTCTATGGAAAGCGACGAGACGATTCAAACGCCCATGCGTCCAAATCCCTCCCATAAAAGACTCCAGAGGTATTTGGTTACGAAAGGATACTGAAAAAACGGAATTCTTTGCAAAACATCTTGCAGAAGTCTTTCAACCTCACAATGACATACAATCAAATGTAGACACAACACCAACCTACCGACCTGACAAAAAGTTCAAAAAATTCACTCCATATGAAATTGCAACAGAAATAGATAAACTAAACAAGAAAAAGGCTCCAGGTATAGATGAATTAGCACCAGGAGTATTGAAAGAACTGCCAGCACATGCGGTGTACATGATTACATATCTGTTCAATGCATGCCTTAAATTCAAATATGTACCAAAAAGCTTCAAAATTGCGCAAGTAATTATGCTAAGAAAACCAGATAAACCGCCAGAAAAAGTAACCTCGTACAGGCCGATCTCACTGCTACCCACAATCTCAAAAATATTCGAGAAGTTGCTGATAAAACGACTAAAACCTTTGGTGAAAATCCCCGATTTTCAATTCGGTTTTAGAAACAACCATTCAACAATTGAACAAATTCATAGACTCACTACTAAAATTGAGAGTGCATTCGAAAAAAAGGAGTACTGCCCGGCAGCATTCCTGGATGTATCACAGGCATTTGATAAAGTGTGGCACGAAGGACTCACATATAAAATGAGTACACTCTTTCCAGGCAACTACTGTCAACTGCTTGAATCATACCTATCGGAGAGAACGTTCAGAGTAAAGGACGAAGAAACCTATTCAAACTTCTATCCAATACTAGCAGGAGTACCACAAGGAAGTGTATTGGCACCTTTCTTATACACTATATATACTGCTGACATACCTGTAACCACAAACTCTTTCATTGGAACCTTCGCAGACGACACAGCGATCATGGCAACAGATACATCGCAGTCGGAGGCAGTTAAACATTTACAAAATGCTTTGGATAAAATAAATCAGTGGACCATCGATTGGAAAATAAAACTCAATGAGTCAAAATCTAATCACGTCACTTTCGCATTGCGTCACATAAACAGCAATCTCCGCATTTACCTCAATGGGATTCCCATTCCGCAGGCAGAGTCAGCTAAATATCTAGGATTAAACCTGGACAACAAACTAAACTGGAAACATCATGTGAAGCAAAAAGCTGAGCAAATCAAACACAAAACGAGACAAATGTACTGGTTAGTCGGATACAACTCTAAACTTAACCTGTATTGTAAAAGATTGATTTACAAATCAATTTTCGCACCTATCTGGATGTACGGCTCTACTCTTTGGGGCTGTGCTAAAAAATCAAACACAGATATCATCCAAACAAGTCAAAACAACTTTCTTCGCATGATCACCAACGCATATCGTTACGTGACAAACAAAGAAATTCACAAAGATTTAAAAATACAATGGGTTGCCGATGTAATTCGGGAAAACGCCATCAAACACGAAAAAAGACTGCTTCACCACACCAACGTAGAAGCCATCTTATTACTAGATATAACAAATGAAATAAGGAGGCTGAAACGTGTTAAACCCCACGAACTGACATGAAGGATGAAAACAGCACACCGCATAGGGACTCGACCATTGGGTCGTAAAACCCACACAAGTCTTACTTTCTTCTAATTACGCAAGTAAAAGGAAGATAGTACAACTCAACCCTAGTAATAAATTAACAAATAGTTAAGATTGTACTATTCATACCAATAAAGGTGTTTTTGAAAAAAAAAAAAAAATTAAAGGCTTTTGATACGAATAGGTGTTTCGTACGGGTCGGCGTTAGCTATGTTTTTTCAATAAATTCAAAAATACGTCGAGAAAAAGGTGGCTCTAGAAGTTGAAGTTCAAGTCATATAATTTTAGGAAAACCTAAAGTTTTTATAATTTTTTTTTCGTGAGCCTGTCAAGTTTAGATTTAACATGAATACTGTATTCGCGTATCAGATCAATTGACACCGTAACTGGGCCTTACAAATTGAATTTTAGGTGAACGAGTGGTCGAACTAGCGCCTCTTCATATGAAATTGGGTGCGAATTGACACATTCCAGTTTCAAATTATTCATGCTCTTTGGGTTGGGGTCCAGGTACTTTCAGATCAGTTGAACTTCACCTGATCCGGGCTTTTGACGCTCTATTTCTTTATACCAAATCTAAAGGCTTGATCAACGGAAGTGACGAAATTTGATTTTTTTTCATGGTTTTCGCATATGTCGAGACATAGGGAAATTCTTTTTAATATGGCAGTGACAGTGATCACTACTTTCATACTTTCACTTTCCGAAGGTTTTCTTTGCAGGACATGTTTAAAATCTATGTGAAATATGAGAAATCAAAGAAAAGTTAAAATTCACTGGGTGTTCTAACTCGATTTCAGTAAGCACGCAGCGTAAACCATTTAGCGGAAGTATTGATTCTCCGTAAAAAATCTGGAATGAAATTTTAAACGCCAGCAAAACTGCAAAGAATCTTAGGAGATCTTCTTTCCTACTAAATTATCTTACATCCCATGATCCACCTACTGCTGACACTCTTTCAAAATCTCGCTATAAAACCTACTTCCTCTAGTCCTTACCTTTTCCACAAATGTTACATAGAAACGGCCTGAAAGTTAAACAAAATGTTCCATTAACATCAAAGAACAACTGATGTGATGAGTATCGTCATACCGAACATTTGTGTGGATTCGTTCATGATTGGCCAAATGATGATGCTGCAGGAACGACTTGTCACAGTACTTGCATTTGTACTCTAAAAATAAGCAGAAAATTTGAAAATCTCCATTGGAAGCATGGGCTGCCCCAGTACCAACTCACTTTTATTTTCGTCATGCGACTTCAGATGATACTCGAACTTTGTTGTGTTGAAGAATTTCATCGAACAGTGTGGACAATCGTGTTCGTTCCGTGTATGCACGGACTTTTTGTGCTTGTTCAAATAAACTTTGCTTTTGAATCCCTGCCCACAGTCGCTACATTTGTACGTGTCATCTGGAAGCACCTCACACCTTTACAAACGAACCGATCGACAAATCGAATCGAAATTGCCTTACCTTTGTTATGCGATTGCAGATGAGTGTTGCGGTTCGAGACACTTTGAAAAGTTTTTTTGCATATCGGACACATGTGGGGTCGATGCGGTGGATGGACTTTCTCCAGATGTATCTCCAGATCGCCGATGCTCGAAAATGTCTCTTTGCAGAATCGACACTGAGGATTCTGGAAATGTGGTTGGTGATGAAATCATATGGCTTCCAATTGAGCGTTTCTGTTGGTCGTCTTACCTCCTCTTTCACACAACCTCCGTCGTTGACATGATTTTGCAGATTCTTTGATTTCGAAAATCTCTTCCCACATTTGTTGCACACAAATACGCAGTGCCTACCCTTTCCGCTATCACTTACTTTATCACCACTGTCAGTCTTGTTCTTGTGCGACATCAGATGCCTTAACAAGTGAGCTTTTCGTTTGTAGATTTTTCCGCAGATGCTGCACTCGATATTGTCGGAATCATCGTGCGTACTGTCACTAGACATACAACTGCTAGTTTCATCAACGTTTTCTGTATCTTCGCCAACCAGTTCGCTGTCACCTGAACAATTTTCCTTCGATTCGTCGGTGCATTCGATTTCACCAGTTACTATTGATTCATCGACAGCTACCACCTGAAAGCAATTTCCATCAATTTAGTTGATGACCTTGACGACGAGTTCATTTGTAGCGGACCTCGATTTTCATCTCGTATTCGACATTATCTTCGACGTTGTCGATGTTCAGGAATTCAAAGTCTGAGAAATTTGATTCGCTCAGATCGGCAATCAGTTTAATTGGTACGGTCGCGGATGTGGTCGATTCACTTGCGGGTTTGAAGAATTTTTCAAGAACATCCTGAGATCGTTCGCAATTCGTACGGAATGCACGAATATTCAACAGATTTTTCAAACATTCATCACATATTTGCTGTGGAAGTCCATCATTTTGGGCCAGCTAAAATGAGAATTTAAGCAACATTGGCGTGAGCGGTGTACGTGTTGTCACACCTTTAATTTCAAGAAATTGAACTCATTTAGGATCGCTTCCGGAGTGTCATCACGGTCTGTAAATATTGGAATCGATTGCATCCCGTGGAGCTGGTCGATGTTCAGCAAACACAATCGGCATGTTTCATGTAGAATAAATGTTGTTTCTGAATTATCAACGGCCATGCTTGAGATACCAAATTCAGTTTGTTCGTTTGCTCATTTCAGATTCAGTTTATGTTTGGTCGATTCACTCAAAATTCGAGAATAATTTTCATTCTTTCGATGTTTCTTTTCTGGGGACAAACGAAAACATGTCAAACTTTTGTTTGACAGTTCAACATTTGCATCCAGTTCGATAATGCATTTTTTATGGTTTAATGTGTTCGTTTGATGGGATTATAGCAAATAATGCAACGCAAAAGGGGCGCACGATTAAAAAAAAAGGAAAAAATATACCGACTGGTAGATGCCAAGCCTATCACCGTTATTTCTACAAATCGTTTTTGTCCGTATAGGTCTGTTCCAAGGCCATACGAATTGTCAAATTACTGTCAAATTTCATCCATAGAGACATAACCTCATCAATATTTGTATGAAAACCGAGCTCTGTGGATGAAATCGTGTTCGTTCGGCCAGTCAAAGTTCGTGTTTACAGTTACTTGGAACAAACCTATAGGCTACTTCGCGAGGGAATAAACGCACTCACTTGCTGTGGGGATAAACAAAAAACATAACCGCACATACCGAATTTTCCGAACAATATTGTTTTGTTCTTACGATATTTTGTGCAAGAAATTCATCAGAAATGTAAATAAATAGTGAAAATTATGAAATATTGTAAAAATAAGTCGTGTCGTAGAGTTTTCGGTGACCTTTGTCATGTTCTGTTTTTGTTGGCGATTTCGTATCGGATGTTTGTCATTCCAAACCAAAAATGAATCTTTTTTTTTTCGGCTGAAATCTCGATGACAAGGCTTATTTTCACAGTATTTCATAATTTTCACTATTTATTTACATTTCTAATGAATTTCCTGCACATAATATCGTAAAAACAAAACATTATTGTTTGGAAAATTGCGTATGTGCGGTTATGTTTTTTGTTTATCCCCACAGCAAGTGAGTGCGTTTATTCCCTCGCGATGTAGCCTATATAACAAACCCGAACAGCGACAATTTCATCGCAAGGTCGCAGAAATATTATTGATGTTATGGTTCTGTGGATGAAATTTGACAATTCATATAGCCTTGGAACAAACCTATTCAGCTATGAAAGCATGGATGTGGATGACTCAAAAGTTAACTATTTGAATTTGACTAATCACGAAAAGGGACAGCAATAATTAGCAATGAATATAAACTACCCACCACGTATGGTCTAATGTCACGTCGGAGGACATAACGTTTTTAAAAACGGAGAACGCACCCATTTTCATATTATTTTGACAAAAATAATGAGTGCGTTCAAGATAAATCGACAGATTTTGAAGAATCGGCCACACCTGGTACATTTATTGATGATTAGTTGTGGTATTGCTCACTAGCAGATCAATTTTATTGAAACGACTTGTCTGAAGCAAATTTTTGATTTATTTGCGTTAAATTCGATTGCACGAAGCAATCATCTTCATGCCGGAAATTTAACAAAAATCAAGTTATTTCCGCTCTATTGCTGATCAATGGCTATTGTTTATTTTTTATTGTTTACAGACCTCGCACTCAAAAATGGCGTGCCTTATTAAGGAAATAAGGAGGTTTTTAAAAAAAATACAGTGAACGACATCTCAAATGTCTCACTGTCAAATTTTTCTGAGAATTTTATTGTGTCATTGCAAATTCACAATGACATTCTCTGAAAAAAATGACAGTGAGACATTTGAGATGTCGTTCACTGTAAGGAGAAAATAAGGAATTTTTCGGTTGAAATTAAGGAGAAAATAAGGAGCTTGGAAGTAAATTTTTGGGTAAAAATCTTGATGATTTTTTATACGCACACCCCCTGCACGCTTTTTTAGGCTCATAATCAAAAATTACGAAGTTTTTCAAAAATTCCCATACCCATATTCAACGATTTTACACTAATTTAATCCACTTAAATCCACTTAAACGCAATGGGCCACGTTCAGAAACGAAACGTTCATGACATCTGGGTAAACTTTCACGACCAAAGTACATCGTGAGAAATCTAACCTCAAAGTTGAACTTGACAGCGTTAACTCAACGAAACGAATGTTCACTCAGTGAACAATTTTTCGTTCCTGAACGCGGCCTATGAATTACCATGGTTTAATAGTAAAAGTTAATTTGAAATTATTAACCTTAGCTTACCGCTACTTTCTTATACCATGTCAATTGTTTATTTTGTGGACTGTGAATATTTACGTGTAAATATTAATACAAATAATCCACACAACCCACAAAATAAGACTATGGCTCTTTACAACATTCCATTGGTTGTAGGTCGTGTTTTGAACCTCAGGATAAAACTGTACATTTCTCAATATGCTACATTCCTTAATTTTCTTTTAGGTGAAGTAGAGATTTGAGGTCAGAATTATATCAAATTTGTAAACAACACAATAATTTGATCAAATGAATTTAAGTTTATGTAGGTCTTGTTTTTTTGTGTGATCTACCACCAAATAGTTTGTTGGGAAAGTTTCCCTCTTAGTACATTAGTGAAATAATAAAATAATGATTCTTCCCATAGATGACTTGGAACAGGTAGATTCCATTGACCTTTTCAAGCCTCCAACAGGTCGCACACAAGTGGCGTACACCAAAATTTTGAAACTTTGGGACCCCCTCCCCCACTGTGCTCTATTGTCGTTAGATTGTTTCTTAGACTGACTTTTTGTAAAGTCGATGCTTTAACTGACTTAGTATGACCGCGCTTTTTAGCGTGAGACAGAGGCAATTCTTTCCAAACATTCGTCCGTTACCTTCAATTCTACCCTCCCTCCCCTTCTTCAACACCGCTCTTCCCATTGAGTGGGAAGGTAGCAAAATTACTGTAATCCACGTGGATATTTTTCTTCAGTAAAATCGACAACAAGGAACTACATTTCTATGGTTTGTTTACTAGCAGTAGGAGATCGGGTGAAGATTTACGATGACCCTATTGCTCAGTATTCTGCCGCGCAGCGATTTTTTTTTATTATCTGTTATCCAAAAATGTAGTTTTCTCGTCAAAATTATTGAAAAATAAGGAAAAAAAAGGAACTTTTTCAAAAATAAGGAGGAATAAGGTGGTTTTTTCAAAAATAAGGAAAATCAGGAAAATAAGGAGTAGTACGACCCCTGTGTTTATCATGATTCCCTAACCTATACTGATAGAACGATTCTAGAAATAAGTTGGTCACATCCATCTGAGCTTGGAACTAATCTAGGCACCGATTACGAGCCCTGAAAAATAAAACCGAATGCGGTACAACTCTAAGCGTGAGAGAGATAAAACAGGTCAAAAAAAAACCGCGGGCTCATAACCGGTGCCGTTACCCTCCAACTTGAGTTGACTGTAAACTTTACACTTAACACCTGAACGTATCGATCACAGATATAAGTCGCAAAAGTATTAGTTTAATTCATGACAAGACTCGCATCGTATTTGCAATTTTTATAATTTCATGTTTCAAGTTTAAAGTATAAACATTAAGCGCCTGAATATGTTGCAATCGTCCAGGTCTAACAAAATATTGTTTGGAAATCTGACAATGTGTTTCTCGAAATATTTCGTTGATACATTTAGTCTTACAATCTGTATCCCAGAATTATTGTATTACATAATAAAGATTGTTGATGAATGAACGTAAAATAACCAATGGATGTATTCGTTTCCGATATCTCATCGAATTGTTATTTCACATAATAATATCCGATCACTTATCACCCAGATCGTTTACCACTCCATAGGTTTGTTTCGAATACAAATTTTCCATCGTATAGACATATTCCTCATCGTTTATTTGTATGAAAAATCGCGCAGGTTTCAATTAGTCAAATCGCTGTAGGTCGTGTTGTATAAGTTCGGGTTAACAGTTACATAAAGCAAACCTATTTAGAAAATTTCTAGATGAATGTAATATTCCACGACGAATTCTTAAGGCCAGTTCATGGTCGCATATATCGCAAAAATCTATGCGAATATGAACTGGCCTTAAGACATTTTGAAATACTAGAATCGACTTGGATTAGAAATAAAAATTTTGGTATGTGAACGAACCAACTTACTTCCAAAGTGTATAAACACTGTGTTTATATAATTTGCTCACTACAACTTGCCGGGCTGTTTCCAGTATTTCAAAATGTATTTAGAAAATATTCATCCGTTACATGACAGTTAAACAAAAAGGCCGGTGAATCAAAATGAGCTTTTTGGTAGACGAAAAAGTCACAGCCTTGTGCACACCACTTTTAATTGACTTAAAATACACCACTCCATTCACATTTCCAATTTTTACAAAGGAGCATTTCCGCAAATTCCCACAAAAACCTCAAAAGAGGAAGAGGTGACGCTAGTACTGTAAAAGTTAAACTTCCAAAACATTTGATATCAGTTTTGGTGACGCATTCTGCGCCTCAACGTAATCAATTTTGACCAAGAAAATTTTAACAAGAAAATATGTCCACGAGAAGTTTACCGATGAGATTTTACAACCAAAGTTTTACAAAAAAAATGCGTCACAAAGTGGCAGATGATTATTGTCGTATGAGGAGTTTCGTCAGCACCGAGGGGCAAACCACTCAAAAGAGTTGCAAATGAGTTGCAAAGAGTTGCACGCGAAAAAAAAGAGTTTCACGCTCAAAATGAGTTGCAAAAGAGTTGCATTCGAGAATAAAAAAAGAGTTGCAAGCGGAAGAAATAAATAATAAATGTTATTCAAACGATTACTTGAACTACAAATAGTGAACACTGTTCACTGAACTTTTATTAAAGTGTTAAAAGAGCCATAAAAGAGAGAAAATAGAAAGTTATTCAACAAGTCTTGATATGTCAAAATTTGTATGTAAAAGTCCAGTTTACTAGGAATAAATCAGTTCATTTAAGTGAGCTCGATGAGGCATTCTACATTTCTACATTCTCTTTCACCTCTGCAAAATTCTTTGATCAAATCACTGTCGACTTTAAGTGCTCTATTGAGAGTGTTGCTCATGCTTGAAGTGCCTTGAATATATGCCCGTTTCTGACAAAAATAGAACAATCAAGATGAGAAAAATTGAATTTGAATGCCCGCCCATTGATTTTGCATTCCACATCGTTGAAATCAATGGGATTTGCCGATAATTTACCGATAATCGTTGTAAATTTTACCCTTATCGGTTCCATTGAATATTTTTGTCGCTCCTTAGGAACATCGATGTCGGCATTTTACAATATCTCTATTAGGAACGTTTTCCATTTTTTTTTGTTTTTAACAAATGTTGTTGATTTTCTTTACATTTTTTGGATGAAAACTAAATAGCCTCAATACGAACAACGGATAATAGCGGCAGAGTCAAAATGACCCAAAATTATATCGGCTAAATTTGAAGTTTTTGGACAAAATGATGTATGGACGACTTGTTCATTATCAAAAATAAGGGGCACCTTCCATACATCACTTTTCGATTGGACCACGGGAACCACCCGGAACCACCTGGAACCACTTGCAAAAATCAAGCAAAATTTCGACGACTCTGCCGCTATTATCCGTAGAGTGTGTGTTGTTTGTATTGAGGCTATTTAATGAAAACAAGTTAAACACGAGAAGAGTTGCAAATGAGTTGCAAAAAAGTTGCACAGAAAAAGAGTTGCAAAGAGTTGCAAATGAGTTGCAAATCGAGTGGTTTGCC
This sequence comes from Bradysia coprophila, assembly GCF_014529535.1. NCBI lineage: Eukaryota > Metazoa > Arthropoda > Insecta > Diptera > Sciaridae > Bradysia > Bradysia coprophila. The sequence continues at coordinate 4,437,775 of NW_023503972.1, read as the reverse complement.
CCTCGGTCAGCACATATATTTTTTTTTTGATTCGGTTCAGTATGGAAAAGTTAAAATGTTTGCCTATATATAGGTTCCTTAGTCTCCCGTTGGTTGTTCTTTTTTCTTTTTTAGGAAAGTCGACTAGCATCAAAAACCTCCGCTATCGCTTCGGTTTATGATTGGCGATCTGCGTGACCTCTTCAAAGTGCAAAACGGAGTGCTCTTTTTTAAACGAAGTGAGTGCGATTCCAGCGTAACTTATATTTTGCGGAATACGTGAAACGTATTCATTTCAAAGTTAAGCCGATTAAACCGTTGTGTGGGTGTATTTGATTTTGTGATTCCCCGATACAATAAAAAGTTGAATCACAAAACGTTATTTTTTGTTCGACTTAAGTAATAACTGTAGAACCCTAGCAGATCGTACTGAGGCCCGTACACATTTTTTTGATGTATTTATCACAAATTGACAGACCAGCCTTTTTACAACGGTTTTATTTGAACGTTTCACTATATGCTTTCCATCAACCTACGTCGAGCAAAAGTGACAATACATTTGTTTGCTACACTGTCAGTATTACAGGAAAAATATACGTGAAGGCAGTTTATCTTCCATTGTACATTTGTACAATAAACACATTGTAACCCATGCTAAAATAGAAATTGTTTATCTTACCAAACATAAAACATCATTTCACTTTCAACAGTAGAACTGAGTGTTCAGTATCTTACTAATTTTGGTATCGTTTCGATTTACTATTATATTTTGACTAAAACTTTTGTATTTTGTATTTCTGTATATTAAAATGACGGTGTTGATCTCGGTGTTCACATTTTCAATTACTGTTCTTGCTGCTATTATTTTAATGAAAATTGTTCGATGGTATTTTTCTCGCACTCGACAGATGCGTCTGTTGCAAGACCTTAACATACCTGGTCCACGGCCGCATTTCATTTTCGGTCATATGAAAGAATACAATTCAACCCCGAATGTAATATGGGACTCGGAAATGATCGACAAGTAAGTTAAGTAGTTATTTATGCAACAAGTTGGGAAATGGGTTTATTTTCGTCACTAAATGTAATGTTGCGAAGCGAGTTTGATATCGTGTCATAAAACCCCCTCATTTCGCAATGTGTTGTATACAACGTTTTCTGCAACCAGCTACGAAAGTGAATTTTGGAAATGTAAACTTACAAACACATTTTTTAAAGATAAAATTCGTAAATTTTTCAATTACTTTAAGTGCAGTGGATGTTTTGCTTTGTAGCCTATTTTGGCGTAAAAATATAGATTGTGGAAATAGCTCTCGTCACTATCGCAAAAATCAGCGATGGCCCTTCGAGTCGGTCTAACGAAATTTGCAAAGGGTCCATTGCTCTTAATAGAAGCCCGGCTATAGAAAAATTTAGTATCGTACAATTTTGGTGATTTTTGTTTAGTAATTTAGTTAGTGAATCTGTGCAATGAATTCGGTTCGGTTGAGTTGAAATTCTTAAAACGATGCTGGTGATATTTAATTGGCTGCATATTAGTGATAAGATGAATTAACTTGTGTCATAATTAGTACTTTGTACGTTGCATAAATAACTATTTCTTCATTAGCAAAAATATGAAAAAGGCATCACTCTCTCTTGCAAACAAACTACTTTTATTAAGGGGGTGAAAGAATCAAGTAGCCTTTGGAATTTACATGTAAATTACAGCGTAGTCAGTAAGAATGTAGAATATGGTTTGTAGAATACAAAGAAATAAGGGTGAAGAGAGCTGAGAGTTTGGTTGCTAGAGAGAGTATTGAAAAAGGTCAATGGGACAAAGTGTTTATCGTGCCCGCACGTTAGTAAGCGGGCGTTACGCAAGTCCACTACCAAAAATGTTTTAACAAAATTTTTTTGAGGACGGCGTCACAAGTGGCAGATGTTGAGGAAAATATTGTTAGAAAAATGGTTAAAGAATGTACTGAAAGAATTTACACGTAAGAAAGTCGAATCATCTGCCACTTGTGACGCAAATTTTTTTTTGTAAAACTTTCTTTCAAAATTTTTTTGGGTGAATTTTTTGTGGATAAGACTTTTGCGTACAGCGCACAATGCGTCACCAGTGCGATATCAGTTATTTTGTAAGTAAGATAAAGGACTTGCGTCACATTTAACCTTTAAGGGTTTTTTGACTGATGTTTATATACTTTGAATGGGACAGAGTGGGACCACGGGGCAGAAAACTAAAGGGCATCTGTGACAAAATTTGGGAAAAAGTAAAGTGATCAAAAATTTTGTAGAGATACCTCGGGTGTAAATTTCTTCTGAGAGTTGAGTCACTTCTATTTCCATAATTCTGGAGCTTTTGTTGTCTAACTAATTATCCAATTGACGCACATTCAAACCTAATTGATAAGCATGAAATTAAAAAGCCTCTTTCGATGTACTACCCCTTGGAACCATCAGAGAGATATCAATTTCAATGCTAAAATATTTTATTAAATTTTCAGATACGGGCCCATTTGCGGCTATTACATTGGTGCTAAGCCAGTAATACTCATCGCAGACCCTAACCTCGCGAATCAAATCAGAAACTTCGAAGAAAGGCCAAGACGTGTTCCCGGTGGTATTAATCCTGATCCGATGCGGGCGAAAATGTTGGGAAATCTTTCAGTTGAAAAGTGGAAACGGCTGAGAGCAATCCTGAGCAAGAGTTTCAGTTCTAACATGATCAAAAGCTTCACACCAACCGTAGCTAGATGTGTTGAACAAGAATTGATGGATGCGATTCGAGCGCAGCACAGCGCCGAGGTCAACATTTATCCGTTGCTGCAGAAATTTACGTTCGAATTGATTTCACAAACTGGATTCGGAGTTCATGCAAATTTTAGTGGTAATGGCAATTTGAGAGCGGCTGTTGATGAGGAATTCTCTAAAAATGCTTCAAATTCATGGCTGACGCAACTCTTCCTTTGCTTTCCTGACATGACAATTTTACAACGCATTAGGATATGGCATCAATGGATGAAAATCAAATTAGGGACATCAAAGTCAACCGAATTACGTAATTTTTGCGAGTCGGTACAACAGGAGCGACGTAGCAGCGAAAGTCGTAGTCGTGATATTTTACAAGTTATGTTGGACTCAGAAATACAGGACGATGAAGAGAAAGTTCTCGCAAATTCCATTTTATTTTACGAAGCAGCTTACGAAACTCTCAGTGCTGGCTTAGCGTTCACATTACATCTTTTGACTAATAACGAGCAGGCACAACGAATGGTTCGTGATGAAATTCGATGTCATTTGCAGGAAAACGAGGGGCGAATTTGTGCTGACAGCATTTCTAATTTGAAGTATTTGGACCTCGTCATCAAAGAGAGCCTCAGAATGTATCCACCGCAGACCACATTTATAAGCCGGTAAGAATGCTTGTCTTGTTCCCATACGTTCAATTTCGAAATCAACTCTTACAGATCAGGCGAACGTGATTTCGATTATAAATCTGAAGACGGACACATTTATACCATCCCCAAAGGAGTGCACCTTCAAATCGGTCTGTACCAAATGCACCACTCATCAAAATTCTGGGACAACCCGGAAATCTTTAGGCCGGAACGTCATTTGGACGAACAAAAACACCCTGACTACGATGTCGTGTTTCAACCGTTCGGAAAAGGAAAACGACGCTGCATTGGCTACAGTTACGCTAAGTTCGTGATGCCATTCGTGTTGGCTACAATTTTGTCCCAATACAGCTTTTCCCGATCGCCTAAGACAGAGGAGACGATCGAAGTGCTGTTCAAAACAGCAACGATGACACCAAAAAATGGATGCTTTGCTGAGATCAATTTCGATCCGATTGCATTTTAAGTTCGTTTTGTGAAATAAAACTCTTACCTCAACTTCCTGAATGTCCTTCAAACGGCATAACGGTAGCAATAGCCTTCGCTTTTATTCTAAAATTCTATTGAAATCAGAACCGTTACAATGAAAATAATGTACGCTGCATTCGAATTCACTAGGAACTTTGGGTCCATGTTTTTTTTTGCACAAACTTCAATGGTTCCATTCTTCAGCATTTATTATTAAAAAATTACTAAATTTTGGCTACAACAATTTCAATTTAAATATCACTTCCCAGGGCACACCATTAGGCTAGTAATGTTTGAACAGGTTTGCAACAAAAGCAACAACTACATTTCTACATATGCTGAAGATTTTGCACTAATTTGGCCATCAAGGTTGGATTATACCGCTGCAGTTTTAGCTAAAAAAAAATTAAAATGATAACGCAGTCAGAGGATAACATTATGAGCAGAGCAGACAGTACACACCCATACATGCGTTCTTGCACTCAATGTCATCGCAAATTTCACATAAATTAGTTTTGAAACTTTGGTAGAACTTCGTTGCTTTTTTGGCTAAAAACAAAAATTGGAACGATAAACGTGTCGAAATGATATGAGGGATTCTTTTGAAGAACAGCATTTTCCAATGGTCTTTTTTTATGGGTTTATGTGCGAGAAAGTCCAAAATTCTCTTTGTTATAGTTTCGTTAAGCATCAAAGAACAAAGACAATTTTGGTTGAAGCACGTTTTCGATGCCTCGTGTGTGTTGAGCAAATAGGATCTCATTGGGTTTATAATTCATGCACACAATCACAACAATTGATAAAAAAAATTGACTATTTCAGTGAACTTCCTGCGATTCCACTGGATTACTATTTTCCCTGATCACTAATCTGCCGTAATTTCGATAATGCTTAGTTTCCTCTTACCAAAATAGTACTCCGTGTGAGAGACAAAATTGAATTTTTTCAATTTTTTCTTTGTTTATTTGACAGCTCGCTCTCTCACGGAGTACTTTCTGTTGAGTGGAATGAACACTTAAGAAACAATTTTCAGTGGAAATAACAAAAGATTTTCCAATAATTCTTTTGTTATTTCATTGGAAATTGTTTTTCTTTCGAATTACGGCAGTAATGGTCTCAGAGCAATGACACTAAACATGCGTGAGAATGTGTTTGTTTTCCGGAACGAAGTCGAAAAAAACCTCGAGAAAAACGAAACATTCAAATGTTACTACAATCGACATTCTCTCGACTAACCAATACATCTCGAATTTTGTAATTTCCTTTCTACGACCAACGAGTTAGCAACTAGAAAGAGTTACATTAGTTATTTGTGTATCTGTTTTGGACGTTTGATTTTAGGCAATTTCGCGAGTTGCCGAAAGAAGTGAGGGCTACATGCGAAAGTGCCTAAAATCGAACGTCCAAAACAGATACTCAAAAAAATTTTCATGTAAGGGGTCGAAAACTCGCGAAATTGCCTAAAAACAATCGTCCAAAACAGATACACAAATAACTATTTATATGATGCCTACTGGGGACGAAAATTCAAAAATGTTAACTTAAGGGCTGAAAGTGACAGAAAAATGTAAGTCAAAGGGGCGAACATATCTGTCACTTTCGGTCCGTGATTTTAAATTTCTTTCTTTCGTCCCGCAGTAGGAAGCATATTTTTTTAATCTTTCCTTTGCACGGAATGCAAATCACGGAATCTCGAGTTTATACACGTCGTCACGTCATGCATGTTTGTACCGTTGCCAGTATAATACCGGTATAGATCCGGAAAAATATTTTTTATATTTTCCCATTGAAACACTTAGGCGGACCTAGCTCAGGAAAGACCGACCCAAACATGCTTATCTTTGATCTTAAACCCATAATTATGATTGCCTTTCTCGGGGAAAAAAGTAATTAAAAATCGCTTGAGATTTACTCAAGTTATGCTCTCTAAGGAGAAGTGGAAGGTTTTTCAAAAAAATCCCTCTATGCAAGCTTTTCATGTAACTTACAAGTGTCGTAGTAATCATAAATTATAATCGGAGATGGCTTTTGATTGGCGACTTTACTCGTTCTATATCCGTCGATGACAAAGCAAAGTGCTTCCGATCTCAATTTGTCAATGTATACAACGACAATGGTGTCTCCATTTCTAGTTTCAACTTTCTTCACTCCACTAGACGACTGCAGTAACGGAATCTTTTCTAAATCGGCGACGACACCACTCGGTAATGAAACTTCCATTACGGCCATGTTCGATTGAGTTACACCACCGGACGGAACGAAACTGGTGCAAACGGTTAGGTGCAAATGGTCTGAATTTGAGGTTTTATTCACTTGTGGATCCAGCACAAATCGTGGCCATTCACTGGTTTCATTCAGATTATATTTGTAGGACAGCTGGCACAGAGCGGAGCCGCTTCCTGTGGCCTTAACATTAATGGATCGTACACTGGATGGAATCTGAAGGCAGATACATTGAAGAGAGATTCGATAACGGTTACATAGAACTGTACCATTTACCTCTATCGTCTGCAGCACCAAGGCGTTGTGCTTGTTTATGTTGATTGCTGATTCGCTGTCGCTATTGTATGAGACATCAATCACAACATTATCGCTTTGACCAAGTGCTATTTTTTCGGCATATTTAGCCAGAGCTGTAATGCCGACAACAGTGTCCTGAGTCGATTGGAAGCCACCATTTTCATTTTGCTGACTCAACAGCCACTTCATAATGGGGAGACCTTCCGTAATTTGATTATTGTGGATAAATGTTAGCAAGGCATAGGCAGTAATTTCAACGTTAACTGAATTTTTCTGCAAAAGCCATGGATTTTCGGTTTCTTCTTGCGGTACGGCCTTTTCCCAATGTTTAAAGTCACCTGCAAAAATCGCTGACTTCAGTAAACATATGCGATCTCTATGTCACAATTTACCGTTTGTCTTAGCGCTAGCATCTAATTTCTGCAGTAATGCAGTGCGAGTTTGATCTTTGGCCAGTTGAGTGGCATATGAAGCTACTGCCAGCGAATAAGCATCATCTACACCTTCCAAGTTCTTAATAATGTATTCTAGAGCTCTACTGATAGTGTCACGATAAGTGGCGATCCTAGTCTGATCCTCTAAAAATGCAGTAACTACAAAGGCAGTGAGTGCTACACCCTCGCTAGAACCTCCTTGCATATCCTCATGAATAACTCGACCCACTTCCGGGAAACTTCCATTCGGAGCCTACATTAAAAGAAAAACGTCTCCGCACTTTAGTGAATGTCCTGGCTGGAATACCAATTACAAACCTGTTTGTCTTGTAACCAATTCAAAGCTTCGCCGATAATGTTGTCCTCAACCATCATGTGATTTCTGGCTTGTAGGAACGATCGCACTACAAACGCTGTCAACCATGTACTTCCACTATCATCCGATTTACCAAACGCACTGAAGGACCCATCGCTATGTTTGTAAGTCAGTTCCCTCTGGTATCCGATTTCCATGAAATTTAGCGCTTTACTTTTGATAGACTCAGTCAGTTGACCGGTATGCTTCAAGTAGTTGATAGCCACAATGCACGGAACGAAATTTAACATGTTTTGTTCACCGCACCCGCTGGGCATTTGAATGAGTTTGTCGAGATTTTTAATCGAATTACCCATAAGGTCACCTGGAGAGTGTAAGTCAGTCAGTTCCTTTTGCGTTGAGAGGTGTAGCTTAATTCTGACTAAAATTCTTACCGACTCCAGATACGGTGATTCGGGTTGAGTCTGGCACAGCGTTACTTGGTATCTCAATGGTGAATTTATCATTGAACTCTGATCTGTCTCTCAAATCAATGAAAAATGCATCGGTTTTGCGTTGTGGCACACCCTCAGGTACAACCAGAAGAGTTCTTTCAACTGCATCACCAGCTAGCGATGATGTGGCCGTGACTTTGATTTTAATTGGTCCAGCTTTTGTGGGCGTAATAAGAAATGATACTGGTGCACCGCGATTCGATTTGATGAAAATGGTTTTATCACGAAATTGTTCAATTTCTAGTTTAAAAAAAAAAGGAATTAGAAATCATCTCATACCAGGACATCTCAACAAAAATAAAACTTCGGAGAAAATAACCCCGGAATTCGGAATGTAAGAATGAAAAATAGGTCTGTGCTGTGTTTACGAGCCAAAAAAAAGTTCGTCCGTCTGCCGGCGCTCTCACTTGAGTAAAACGCTGATTTTGATTTTTTTTTTTCGTTTGGTTCGAAAGGAGCGGTAATTGGAAGATGGGCGTTTTAGGATGTTTCGAAGATATCTTCGTCCATTTGAACTCGACACTTGTCAATGGCACGTCAAATCAAAGGTATTAACAATACCAATCCGTTTTTTTTTAGAGAAATCGGGTGACCGTCTTGTGAATTAGAGCCCTTCATGTGAACTAGGTACATGGCGCCAAACGTTTCTTGCGAATAGATTGAGCAAATTTGAACGGATTTCTGCCTTTTTTACTTTATTGAATCTGGGGAAAAAAGCTAGGCTCCTTGGAGTGAGGGTCCGGCAGCTCGGCCGTACATTGAAGGTGGTGTTTTTTAGTCAGAGTTTCTTTGTCCGAAGATATTTTGTCCTAGGTGTAAATTTTTACTCGGTGTTTCCACTTCGTTGGACGGGTCCGAGTAAACGAATTCCTGTTCTGAATTTTCCAATGTAACCGAAGCGGAAACAGTTTCATCCATGTAGTTGAACACAACGATTTGTATAGCAACAGCTTCCCCCCTTTTTATTGAATATGGGAGGTTCAAGGAAACGAAGAACGGTTGGAACACTTTCAGGGTCCTTGGTGATTTTGTCAGACCGAGTCCGAACACATCGCTTATGGTGAATCCAGTGATTATCCATGATGTTATTGTGTCGGGAACTCTTTTCTGAATTGATTTGGTTCCGGTGCTACACGGCGTGTAAAATTTGGAAATTAATTTCGGTTGGTTTTATGAGTTCAGAGTGTAGTGATTGGTATTATCGTGCAAACTGAAATGAAAGTGTTTACATGCTATAAGCATTGGAAAGCGTCGTTTTCATGTTTTGAGCCTTTCTTTCTGCCAAAGGACCTAGCAGGGTGATACAGTAGTATGCGAATATTTCCATCCTTTTTTTCATAATGTCATTGCAAAATTGTAATCTATCCAAAGGGAAGTACTCCGGACACCTGGCTCTCAACAGAATTTTCCTATCGGCATTCGCATCAGCTGGGTTTCCAGGTAAGCTGGAGCCGCCTGGACTTTCTCGCCGTGACGGAAAACGACCCGACGGACTTACTTATTACCCTTGGAGTCATGGCAAATCATTGGTGTGGGACGTTACAGTGGTTGATACGGTTGCCCCAAGCTATTTGAGATGGAGTTCGGCACGTAGTGGATCGGTAGCGGACAATGCAGAACGTGATAAGCACAACAACTACACTGACCTCAAAAATCAATATATCTTCACACCGCTGGCTTTCGAATCCTTCGGCTCTGTTGGTCCAGAAACTTCAATTTTAGTTTCCATTCAACGAAGAAATGCCACCTGTATTCGGGACACGTTTGGAATTGACGATAATTGTGATATTATTATGTGATATAGTCGTATGATCTTTTAGTTTTATTGTAATGTGCAAATATTGTGAATAAAATTCTGTTGAATAATAAAAAAAAAAAAAAAATTGCAAAATTACCATTAAGGCTGCTAATGGTATTATTGGTATCAAAAAACTATTCTATTTGACGTGGTAAAACCTCTATTAACTTGCTAGGTGCTCATTATAGAACTTAGACTAGTAGACTGGTATTTCGTACACTTTACTCAAGATTAAGGGTTTACTTTTCGTGGGTTCTGTTTGTTTCCATTGTTTTATTCGTGCAACACCCACACGTTTTGCCACGAGGGATTACAAACCTCACTCGCGGCAAAATAAAAATCTCGAAACAAGGACGTAATGTACTATATCTTACATGAAGTGTCATCATTGTCATCCGCACGAATGAAATAGCAAGCAACGAGACAGTATGAAACATATTTTCATGCTTGGTGCACTAGTTATATGGCGTACTCATTCAATTATACATGCTTAAGATGCGTAATGGGAACACACACCTATCCGTGGCATTATAGTCCCAAATAAATGTTTCTGGAAATTCCGTCCGAATAACCAGTGATTCTTGAGGAGATTTAGTCAAATCGCTTTCCAATAAACTAGTGTCGTGAGCATTCGCGGATGTCATGACACTACCAGTAAGTGGCTCGGTTTCAGAATATGTCCTTCTCAGACCACCAGCGCCAAATCTAAGTTGGAAGTGCCCTGAAGCAGAATTTATTTAAAGTTAAACTGGTTTTTGAAATTTAAATTATTTTCATAATTTCGGTTACTGCCACAACCAAGTAGAATCTGTCGCATTTAACTTTTATGGCTCCGTATTTTTATTTCAATTTCGTGGCAATAGAATCTCGAACACCAATCTAATAACATCAAATCACCAGAGTAATTCAACTTCTCTAGCTAGAAATGTGGGTCCAAAACATGACTGATATAGAACGTACGATTTTTTACAGCCTAATGTAAATACAGGCCTCCCACTAAATTTTGCCCTGTCCGAAATTCGGACATTTCGGACAATTTGTATAAAATTTCGGACATTTCCAGAAAAAATTTCGGGCAAATGTTTTCAAGTTTTCACTAAAGAATCGCAATAGGAATAGTCTGTGAGACATTTAAAATCATTCCCTCACCAAATTTCAACGTTTTATATCAGCGGAATTTGGTGACAAATTCTAAGCTCAAAAATTTGTTTGGAGTATATTTTGACGTGACATGAATTGATCATTAACTGGTATATAGGACTTGAAAAATGTTTTACTAAAAGTATTGTTAAATTTGAGGGTTAACTGAAACCTGGCTGAAAATATTTTAAAAAGAAAGAAAAAGTTTTAGAACGGCTTTCTTCAAATAAAACTAGTTGAACTTCCATGCAACATCCTTTTTTACCGCAGACGATTTCAATTCCAAAAATTTTGTACTAATGCTTAGAAATGTATTTTACTTTACTAGTGAGGGAATGTAGCCTTTCTCTCAGGGGCCGTTCATAAATTACGTAACGCAAAAATCAACATTTTTCAGACCCCCCCCCCCGGGTCTGTAACGCTAAAAGGGTCAAGTTTGACCCAATTTTGTTAGAACCGTAACGCTTGCCTCATACCCCCCCCCTCCCCCCTCTAGCGTTACGTAATTTATGAACGGCCCCTCACTAGTGAAAACCCTTTCCCTCGCTCGTAAAGTAAAACGCCATACTATACACTGGTTTAGTAATGTACTATTGTTCGCACTTCAAATTTATGCTAGATGCCTAATATGTCGACCTTCAAAACATCAGTCGTATTTTTACTTTTCGAAGCTCGATACGCCACAGGCAGGCAAATTTTCTATTTAGTTCCAAGTAACTTAAAAAATTCGACAATATCGATAGTTCCCTTACTGAATAAAAAATCTTTAAAAATTTGACAATATGGGATGCAGAGTTTTTTGAATTTGACTGCCTTCAGAAGTTAAAGTTATCCTGAAGAAACCAGGAGCGCGTGTCTATCTCATCGATTATTAAAATATCTATGTGAAGGCTCGGATTGTGACGAGTGAAATGAAAGTAGTTTAAGTTAAGGGCGGCTCGCCGGTTCGCTGATGGTAAATTTTAAAATGTGTAAAATCGTCTATCAGCGGACGCCTGAGTTTCTACGGTGAACGAAAAAAAACTTGCTGGAGACGATAGAGCGTGAAAAACTATGGAACAAATCCGTTGTTGGCGGAAAAAAAAATTTTGATAGCGGAGATCGCCGTAGAATATGGGTTTGAAAATGCAGACCTCCGCCAATTGCAATAGTTTTGTATGACCAGTTACCTCAGATCAAATTTTTAACACTGAGGCAATAGAGGAAGGATCAGTCTAATGCCTGAAACTACGATTTTTTCTTGAAACTAGAGTTTTCAGTCTTAAAAATTGTAACTCAACAGACCGTTATTGGCGGAATCTGCCCTTAACAAATTCAGTAACGATTTAATCAAATTAAAATCGTTTTTAGTAAAACACTTATTTAATTAGCGAATGAGTGTTGTTGACTGATGGACGAATCTTAATTCAAATAATTCAAAGGGTTGTTTATATCTATGTTGATATAAATTTTAAGACAAAGAATTGGTACACGGAAGTTATAATTGAGAAATGTATAAAGCGCGCCACAGGCGATTTTTTTTTGTAGAGTCTTTTATAAGTTTCAATATTTAAATTCGGTAAGATCTTAAAGAAAATTTCGGACATTTCGGACCATTTCGGACAAATGTGTAAAAGTTCGGACATTTCGGACGCCTGTGTAAATACGATATCACTAACGCTAAATGGCTGAATGTATGAATGGTGGACTGTCATCTAACTGCTGATCGAAACAGTAATTCATTAACGACAAACTTTTGTCTTCAGCACATTTCGCATTGTCTTAAAATGTCAAACTTACACTTGCTGCTAAATTTTCTCAATTTAAATGAATGATTGGCGTGCATTCATCGACCTCGGCTACGCCTCGGATCAACAAAAGTAATTAAATTTTCGTTTGGACCAATATCTGCTGAGCAATTAGCAGCTGTGAGCATTCGCGACACTTACTGTGATAATGATGGTCCTAATTTTTTCAAGTGATATTTTTCTTTCTTCAAGATTGTTGCTCTAAATTATTGAATTGTTGAAGTATTATATTTTATAAATAAAAATCAAATAAAAAAAAAAAAAAAAAAAAAAAAATTAGCACTTGAGGTGTAAGCGTAAGTGCGGTTTTATATTTTGCAAAAAAAAAAAACGAATCGTACATAGAATAACCGAAATTAGCTTAGAAACTATGCTAAGAAATCACATCTTGCCAACCCGCAAAATCCACTGCCACATATGATATAAATATAAATATTGTTTGAGATTTCGTGAATGCAATACTCTCTCTAGCAAACAAACCCCGTTTTGACGCTGTCAAAATACCATCTACAAACATGGAATTTTGAAAACCGGCACATTTTCTGTTTCTGTGTTTTACCTACTTGAGTTTCTGATTTCTTCATATAAAAATGCATACAACATTTACAAAAAACCAGTAAACCACGAAACAGAAAATGTGTCGGTTTTCACAATTCCGCGAGTGTATTTTTTTGTTTGTAGATTGACTGATGTGATTCACTGTTGACTAACTTGTAATTTTACAAGTAAAATGCAAAGGCTACGTTGCATTTTTACCACCTTATTGTAAGTAGGTTGCCGGAGAGGGTATTAGTACATGTCATGAACACTTTTTGTACATGACCAACGCACTGTCTAGCACCGAAACTGACTTTGACGTCACTCAAATAGAGGACTGAAACGATGACAGTGCGTTGACATGACCCGCCCACATTGACTATAGTAGCAGGCGGGGTGTAACAGACGGTGCCGTTACTTTATATGTTTCAATCTAACACTAAATTGATTGTGTTTGTGGGTATTTGAAGAACGGTTAAAACTTGAAGTTTCTGAATAATTTTTAGTTTAAAAAATGTAATGTTTTTAGCCGTGGTGCGCTAATTTTGAGACAATTAATTTTCATGGAAAGTAGCGCACGATATAGCGCAAAATTAGTGCAGCCCAACACTGTTTTTAGTCAAGCATAAATCTAGATGTTTGGTACTCACAGCGTCGTGGATCAAATGCATTGGATAATAACACGACTTTCTAAAGAAAAAAAAAACATGTTGCTATTAAAACTCCATCGTAACCATATATTAACAAGAATTACATCGAAGTCTTGCCATCCACTACTCCTTTGCCCGAATCTTCCTCTGCGGATTCCTCCACTGGACTGTCGATATTCGTCCAATTCATGCAGAACTTCAGATCTCGACAAATCGTTACCTGAAATCGATTTACAAACAGTATTTATTTGGAAATTTTGCGGTATCTGCTACCATTGCAGTTCTTCTTCTCACCATCTTTCAGAAGAATAACACTTTGATCGACACCAAGCAGACCGACAAACGATCCAGGCTTCGTAGATACCGTAATATCAATGGTTTGTCCGGGCTTAGCCTGAGCGACTGATGTGTCAACATTTACCTTCAAAATTTTGTCCTCTAAGTCAGTTTAAATCGATGAGACAAAATCACAGCGCTGCTCCTAGAAGCAGTCTTGTGACCGAATAGAACTTACGAAATTGTGAAGTTCTTCGCCGAATTCAATGTCAATTGAGTCAGATATTATATGCGCATTTTTCATGTAGTAAACGATCAATTGAGCCTTTGGAACCATTTCAAATGACGCCAAGAAGGTGAACACAAAGTAATTGGTCTTTGGAACCTGTTAGAGATCAATATATGAGATGAGTTTCGTCGCTAAAGGATCTGTGAATTATACCGGCTCCGTTCGAGTCACGATAATGTCGCCACGTCCTAATATTTGATACGTAAAGTAGTCCAATGGTTCGGTTGAAGTAACTTCAACAGAAACTTCGTGATCAATGCGAGGACTGAAACACATAGATGATAATACACAGGCTTTCACATCAGTCCTATTGTGTGATATATATGCTGACATTTATATGATTTACTCACTTTGATGTTTGAACTCTAGCTTGGATATACTGTCCTGTATCAGATTCAGATTTCCGATAGTAGCCCAAGTGTTTAAAACAATCTAAATATTCGACCTGTGGATGCGTTGTGATAAGATGAGCATTTCTCTTTTACATAATTTTTTTTTACGTTGAGGTGAAATCCGGATTCTAGAGAGGAATAATTGATATAAACCATTCCATGCGAATCTAGGGTGTATCCATCCGTAGTGGGAACCGATTCATACCCATCGAAGTTGCGGTTTATTAGTACATTGTTGACTGCATCCACAACTGGGGATCCGTCGTGGTAAGCAATTTTAACCTATAGAAAGATGAATTTCTCAACAACAACTTCATTACAGTGAATCGTCAATTTACTGACATTCCTGCTGTTACGAAAGTCTGTACGAAGAACCTTTCTTATAAAAGAAAATTTAGCAAAAACCACTGACGCGACGGCGTTTATGATGAAATCTTAGGAATGAACCTGATAGAATTTTGGGAACTAAGAAGCCTCACAAACCTTTCCAATTCCTTAAATTCGACAACTGGGAATACAACTGGGGGAAACTGGATTTTTGGGATCCAAGACACTACCACCAGAAGAAGTCCAGAAGCAAAATCATAAACACATAATAGGCTAAAAGCATAAACGTTGTGCCCTCTATAATTTCGTAAAGATATGAGAAAAACCTTGACCAGCCCCAAAATGGCGCTTTTTCCACCATGTCTCCGAATCCACTCGACCGATTTTTTCCATTTTCATCTGGGATCTCACAATTGTCAGTACATTTGAGGGAGAAAAGTTATTTTCGTAATACACGCTAAAAAGATTTTTTTTTAGCGAATTAGATGTTTCCAGCACGAGACGTCTGTGAAATTTAAACATACATTTGCCTCAGCTCAATACTCTCTCTAGCAAACAAACTTTCAGCTCTCTGTGTCAAATTCACCCCTTACTTCTTTGTATTCTACAAACACTATTCTACATTTTGACTGACTATGCTGTAATTTACATGTAAATTCCAAACGCTACTTGACACTTTCACCACCTTAATAAAAGTAGTTTGTTTGCTGGAGAGAGTATTGCTCAGCTGCTTCTCGGTCACTCATGAATTTGGGTATTGCCGATCATGTCATCAATCCTGGCGATTTCGAATCTCCAGTGATTACAGTGGAAATAGTAGATTACGTTGGATGCTGCGAAAGTAATTCATTACACAAGGACACAATTTTGTGATACGAGCGAACTCACGAGTGTGTTTTTGAGCAACAAGCTTCGTAACAGTTAATTTTGACAAGTGTATAGTTTGTATATCCGAGCCGAAGGCGTTTAATAGTCAATTTACGCATGGGACAGGCAATAAATATATTTTCTATTCAACCCGTTTGACTGGCAACGAGAATTACGAAACCTAATCACTAGAGTCGTTTTAACTTACCGTGATTTTCGATGGCAGTCCTGGTTTATAAGATTTTTGTGTTTCTACTGTGGTAATGGTGAACTTATATTTGTGTATTGTTATTAGCGCTTTACCGGTCTGAGTGTTCCCTGCCAACATACACAATTCGGTATTATAAGAGAAGTTCCTTCCAGCAAGACATATTATTGGTATTACTAACCAGTTAAATCTTCTGTTACCGCAGCTTCAATGTGAAATTTACTGTCATAATCGTCGGTTGCCTTCAAATCGTCCGTGATATCGAATTCAACATAGCCTTTGCCATCAACCGGAATCGTTCGGCTACACAAAATACCTGTCGTCCGTGGTTGGTAGCTATAATTCGTGACAGTGACAACAGCCTGTCCTTTGACTGGTTGTCCGTACGTGTATCTTTTGCGAGTGAAATTGTAATTACAACATTATCGCCAAAACACGGCGGATCAATTTTACTTAGCTCTGACTGTTATGCGTATTTGGCCGTCTTTATAGGTTACGTCTTTATCTGTATCAATAATCACTTGATATTTGGGCAGAACATACTGAGCAATTTCAAAAGATTTCTTCTTCGTTTCACGGTTTACCTCCACATCTTTATAATTGATCGGAAATTGAAATTCAAAATTTTGGTCCCTTGAAAATGAAAATAAGATCTTACTAATGTGCCATTTGCCCAAATTGGGATAGTCGGATAGTTGAAGTTCCCCAGTGAATACACCTTTTGTTGTCGTTGCATTTAGCCACTGCTTAATTCGATTGTTGGAGCTGTCCTAATGTTTTTCAAATCCGTTTCATTACAAAATTCAAATTCATCTTTTTGCCATTTCAACTCACGCTAATGAACACCAACATGTCGCCTCTGATCACGCTAGGTTTCAGATTGAGATCCAGTACTAAGACTCGGAAATTTACCTGATCACCAGGCTTGTACATGGCTTTATCAGTTTGTATCAGAACGGTTTGAACTTTTTCGTGTAAACGAATACTCGATTTTTCTGAGAATGTAATTCCACTCAGACCTTCGGCAACAATTGAATAATCACCTTTCAGCAGGTCACCAGTCTGTGGTACACCATTGAAATGTTAAGTTGAGAATAAAATTGAATTGCATTTAACCTACGCTGAACTGAACCATTTCAGTGGTGAATGGTGGAATAGTAACTTCTTTCGAATCTCTGAAGCCCCTATTATTTTTCACGGTCAATCGTATTGTACTGGGCTCAATTGCGTCGTGTACTGAGGCTGAGACATGGTACTCAGAATTGGCTCGAATATTTTTTGCTGCGACGATGGTGTAATGACTATGAACGACAATTAAAACGGAAATAGAGTTTTGTGGCTTTGTGACAACTCTGGCCATATGGAAATATAGGCCAATTCATAATGTTACAAAGTCGAATGCAAATCTAAAAGATCTTGTACTTCGTACGGGTTGGATTTTTTTTTTGCATCTGAAAAGCACACACGCAATGGGAAGATAGTTCAACTTTTTTAGTCTCCGAAAAAAGTAGAACTATTGTAACGTCGATTCAAAAGCTTTTTCTTTCTTCAATTCGATGGTTTTTGAATGTAACTGAAGAAAGAACCGATTTTCACAACTTTCGTTTTTAGCTTTCGGAATTATCAAGTTGCTGGTTTCCAAAGTTCCACTAATCTTCATGATCCATCATCTTTCCAGTTCTAGAACTTTTGGATTTTGAAAAAAACAATGGGGCTCACTTACGAACTTTTGAAATTATTGAGGTGATAGTAGGTTGGTTATCAAAGTTTTATCACCCATCATGGTCCACCATCTTCCCTGTTCTAGTATTATAGGATTCTCAAGAAATTATGAAGGTTTTTTGGTTTCCTTCTGAATTTTTGGGATTTCTGATGGTTGAGGTGTGGAGGTGGTCACCACTTCTAAGATCACATTTTATGCAAATTTTACGTCTCGGACGCACCACGGCTACGGACGCATTAGGATCACGTACGCAATAGAGACTTGTTTGTATTAGGCTATCGTCGCTGCGTCTGTTACGTACTGATCTCGTTTTTTGACGCTTCGCCATAGCTTCTCTCGGAACACAAATTGACATATTGAAGCAAATCACAGCTCCGCTATATGCAAACACATTATTCTCTTGGGTCGAAGTCGTTCTGTAATCGTGTTCCACACAATGTTATTTTGGAATGATAAATGAAGTGAGAATTGTTTTTATAACAGATGACATAATGCAATATTAGGTCTTTCTACGTCAATATTTCTTAAAAACGTAGAGATAAAAACGAAAGAAAAAACATTTTTATTAAATTTTAGGCACGTTATCTTTTCAGAAAGTTTTTTTTTGCAGAGTGTGGCTGCACAGTCTAATTCCACACAGAAAACGACATTAAAACATTGGATCAGTACAAGATAAGTATAATTAAGATTTAAAGTAAGAAATGATTGTTGCTACTGTTTCAAATTATAGCAGTTTTAAACGATTAAACAATGGGCTACAAGAAGACCGTAACAAATAAAATAGCGGACAAAGATTAAAATCAGTGAGGGGTCGTTAGGGTCGCATTATAAAAAAAAATTCGTGATGTCATTGATAAATTTGGACATTCCTATTTGGAGGTAATTTCCCAATATGAGGGTAGACTGTCAAGTTTTAAGTTGCACTTCAAACAGAAATTTCTTAAGAAGTAAAAAATGCGATGCCTCAGTTTAGTGTAAGCCATCAAATATCCAAAAATTGTTTTAACAAAGTAACGAACCCTTCACCGTAACTGCACTTAGCAAAACAAGCTGATAGCACTAGTATAAACCATTTTTGCAACATATTTTGTTGCTTCACACAAACACTTGTTGCTTATAATATTGATCACTTAACTCAACAACGATCACCACTCGAATAAATTGTTAAACGGAGCAACCCAAAATATATAGAGATCCAAGTGCTCAGACATCTGATGGATGACGATTTCTGGACTTGTGGTTCTTAGTAGTATTAGTAGAAACTGTTTTTAACTCTACAACTTTAGGTATCGTTCAGGTCTACCCAGTGTAAGCTTATATAATAAGAGGAAGCGAGCAAAAATAGTTTCTTATTAGCGAATGCTAGTCATAGCTGGTTTTAAAAAGTAAAAACTAATGCAAAAAAATCGATTTATGAAATGTTAAAGCATTCACTCAACGACACTTCACGAATATTAGTCTGCGAAAATTTTCGACACCATACGATAAATATGGCACTGCTAGCCCGGGTCATCGTGCACTTTGTTCATTACCGTGCGTTAGAATAACATATCGCAAGTCCAATTGCACCAAAAATTTTTAATATTTTTTTTTTCGTAGAAGCAAAACTGCAAAACCTTAAAGGGTGAAAGTGACACAAATCCTTGTGGCTTTACTTAGAAAATAATAAGTTTTTTTATCGGTTTGAAGTATTATAATTTCGAAACCCTCCTGATATCGTTGGGGTGACGATTACGTACAGCTTGTTCTCCTTTAGAAAACACAATTTTATGTTTATCAGAGATTTAAAAGTCGTCGATGTATATACGTTAGCATGGGTATTTCACTTAAAAGATTCCAAAACAATTTTTGGGAGAGCGCGATATATGATATTGTGGCTCAAAATTTGAAATCCCTAACTGACACTTTATTGACTGGGAATATTTGCTGATTTAAGTAATCGATGTATTATGTTGTTAAGTTAGGGATGACGTGAATTTCTTCCTGCGCTTGTTAAGACAACTTAATCCATGAGTTCCATCTTCACTCACAATTTCACCGCATACGAGGTCACACGGACTTTTTTTAATTTTTTGAATTTTAACACTTCTGCAGTCGAAAGTTGCTAAAAGACTTCGGTTGGTCGGTCGGTCACTCACTACTTTCAAGTGCACATCTTTCGTGACAAATAAAGTGCAACGTATCCTAACCAGTTTGAGGAAAAACCATCGCTTCTGTTCCTCTCGTTATAGGTAGGCGTATCCGCGACTTTTAATTCGCATAAATTCGATTTTGCGTCCATCCAACGAAATCTAGACAGTGCGTTGGTCCATCTTTTATGTGAGTTCTTTGTTAAGAAAACCAGTCTAATGGAACCAATAGCCAATATCAGTAATAATCAACTTCACAATTATATTTCAATTATTGGACGTTTGTCTATTATTACAATTTTGGCCAATTTTATGGTAAAATGTTCCATCGAAATTTAAATCAGCCAATTAAATTCAATCAATCAAAATGATATATCAACAACAAGGCAAACCTCAGTTAAGTATGTCTAGATTTTTGAACATCAAATACAATTTTACCAAAATTATAAATCAAAGTTAATTCTGTAATTCCTCGCTTCATCACTACAGTGCGAAATTAAAACCATCGTTTTAAGAGCATCAATTTATCGACCTAATTTTCAATATATCAACCACAGGGCATCGAATTGACATAGTGTCTACTACAGCCCCAAATTTTAGGTTTCTGTGGACTTCGTTTTTGAATATTAAATACGCGTAAAAATTAATCCAAATCATCAATAGAATAGAAACTCGGCCATCTGTTGTGGGATAGCAAAAATATTTTGTGAAACACAAGCAAGTCATGAACTTATGTGCTACACCGCGCGTCTGAATGGCATTACCTCCACACTAAATTTACCTTGCCCATATCTGGGAAGTTTATATGCATTGGAAAGTTTCACAGGTATCTGAGAAATGTGTATGAAAACTTCAAGTTACGTAACAGGTGTTTGACAGGGTCATACCCGATTTCATTCAAATCTGGTTTTTCAGTTTAACTTCTAGACTTCAGATCATGTTTGAATTGATATATTCTATTCATGTTACAGGTCAGATCAATTTCTAGGTCAAGAAACTTGCACTTCTTTTCTGACCATTGAGATCCACTGCACTTGACTCTGTTTCGCTAACGAAACTTTTCTGGCCCAAATTCTTATGGAGAGACCTATGAGAGATGTAGAACAATTTTTTTTTTCAACAAACAGATGACTGTCTTACGGTTTCACTATGATCTGAATCACAGAGTCGTTGAATCCGAACTGGTCGGACATTTCGCTAAGCCACTCAATAAAACTCTTCTGGCCGTTTTTGAAAAAGGGTCTCGACCGAGGTCTCGACAGAATAGCCATATATTACAAAAAATGATTTAATGCTTTGCAGTGCTGTGCTCAGACCGTTTCGTTGGGTTCCATTGTGTGTAAAAGCCAGAATATTCCACTGGCTTTAAATTTTCCCATCCAAATAACGAATCATCGGTTGTTCTTGTTAAATCAATTCAAACGAAAAACCGTGATCGGATATGTTATATGGCTATGTCTGTTCAGTAATGGATTGCATCAATATAGTGCAACTTATCCGCATACATGCACAGCCAGTGCATTCGAAAATTTAACTTTATTAATCAATTACATAAATTGCACCATGTAACGGCCATCATCACGGCTCTAGGCTATATCCAATGGAAGCTTTTTACAATAGTGTTGTATGAAATGGTAGGAAAAAAAATGTTGTCACATCGAACGCTTTTAATTTTTTTTTGTTTTAATATTTTATGGTTCATGGCTTTCGAATTTATGTTTTTATGGAATCAAAGGGATTTACATTTTAGTTTCAAACGGCTGCTGCTTTTTGATCATCGTAATTGCATAAAAAAAAACGTGAACATGGCTACCAATATCCGTTTTTAGAAATATGCGTTTTAAATAGGGACTATCTCTATGCCCACCTTCAAAGCGAATTGATATTCCTGAGCTCAGAGTCGCAAAAAAACTCCCTAAATTCTATTTCATTGGATAGCAGATAGTTTTCCTACTTTTTCTTATATTGTGCATTCATATCGTTCTTTCACTATGTAAATATTAGAATGATTGACAGTCGAAACATCCTTTTGCACAAGGCAGCTCTCTAACAACCGCACACACATTGTTTACAAAATATGGAGGCTTTGCTAGAAAGCTGCTTGTAAAAAAGTTTTAACTTTTTTGAAGAGTTACATACGCTCCGATCATTCCACATGT
This sequence comes from Bradysia coprophila, assembly GCF_014529535.1. Classification (NCBI taxonomy): domain Eukaryota; kingdom Metazoa; phylum Arthropoda; class Insecta; order Diptera; family Sciaridae; genus Bradysia; species Bradysia coprophila. The sequence goes on along the minus strand of NW_023503972.1, from coordinate 4,415,896 downwards.
ATTTCACATAAACGACTCTCTTTATATTCCTCCCATTTCAAATGCACGAGTGAGTTGGATTACTCTCTTGACGTTTCTTCCGTTGAAAGCACAGAATAGTTATTTACGTATATGTTGTGGACGGTATATTTTAGGCAATTTCGCGGGTTGTAGCCTGAACGAAGTGAGGGCGACAAGCGAAAGTGCCTAAAATAAACCGTCCACAACAGATGCGTACACAACTTTTCATGCTGAGGGCCTAGATTACGAGAAAAATTCCGTAATTTGTGCCCAAGGCATGAAAAACGGTGTGGAACAAATAAAACTGCAGAACGCTAATCGTATAATAGTTACATTTATTGTATCGACTGCAAAGTACTTACTAGGCTCTAGATGCGTCGTATAACGTTTTATGCAACAGAGGCATCTAAAGTTCACAGCTTTCGAACATTATTTTCTAGAGAAACACGACGAATTCTTTTTAATTTTCAGTTTAGAAATACTAGAATCGATTTGGACTTGAAATACAAATTTTGATGTGCACAGGTGAGACACGAACTCACAACCTTCAACTTGCCGGGCTGATGCTCTAACCAGCTTGCACTCTCTTTCGAACATTATGATGCTGAGTTGTATAAATAACTATTATGCAACAAGAATCGTATGAAGGTATATTATGGCACTACATGTCGATTGCCAACCCGAGGCGAAGGCAAGGGTTGCATGCATACTCAAAACATACAAAACTTTTCATGCTGGTGAGGGCAGCGAAAGTTGAAATTTCCAAATTTTTCTCCTCTGTAAACAAATAACTTTTGTTTATCTAGTGTCGAGATATCGCGACTTCGTCGCTCATTTGCGACACACTATAAAGAAATCGATGTTCTTACTTCATGCTGAGTGGCTTTTTTAGCGAACAAGAGGTTTCCAGCACGAGCCGGAGGCGTTAGGAAAAATACTATTTTCATGCTGGAAGCCCCTCATTCGCTAAAAAGGCTCCAATTGTAAGTTAGGAACAACGTATTGTTTATAGTGTGCCAGAAATGAGCGACGAAATCGCGACATTCAGCAATAGTGCGAAATTTTTTTTTGCACTCTAAACCTGCATGTAGTAATCGTCCTCATTACGATATCGCAAAGAGGTATGAAACAGTTCATTTCCCGTCACAGACTTGTATAATAGCTTATGTTGAGTTTTGTATATCAACAAGTTAATGTTTCAACATCACTTGATGAACAAAAGTTCTGTTCCTTTGGCTTCTCGTTCACAATGAAACCTAGATTTAATGGGGTAGCTACCCGCTGTCAACATTTGAAAAATCTATCGCGAAATTAGTACACATGCAACTGTTTAGTGATATTAAATCAGCAGTCCAACCAATATATGATTGCTAATTTGGATTCACTAAAGACTAAACAGTTGCATGTCAAGAAGTTCGTAATGCGTATTGCAGTTGCAGTATTTGTATTGTGCTTGCGTTATTGCAAAGTTCTTCTTCGTGTCAGTATTTCGTCTAATAATACCATTCAAAATGTTATTATGGTTAAGGATGAAAAAGGCTGACGACAATTGCATTAAATATTTACTGAATAAGTCTATGCGAGACACAAATTCAATGCACTTTTACGTTTCTTAAATTTAATTTCTTCTATTTTTCAGTTGAAACTTATACGGACAAATTAAAATGGAAAATATTAATTTTGAAATCAACCCGAACCATCTATTATGACCGCTCAATTTTCTATTAAATTCAGTTTTGGATGAAATCGTATGTATATTATTGTTTCCAGTGCGCGCTGCGCACCCTATTCTTTTATTATTTTTGTTTAAAATGCAGAAAACAACCAGTGCAATAACATATCCCATCTAGATGGTATTTAAGCATCAGGTTCGAATTTAATTTTAAATTTGAAATTATATTTTCCATATAAATTGCCGGCAATTTAAACGAAATTTGCTCTAATTGAGTTTTACCAATAAAGTTGAAACACAAATTTAAATTGCCTCGGATACATAAATATTTAACGTAAATTTAGTGAACCGCTCAACAAAATGTTTTAATCAGAATGATAATAATAAACAGGATTGCTGACGAAAGAAAAAGAAACTTTCGGTAATTCGTTACTGCAATTAATTGCACAAATCTCTCGGGATGCAATTGTCTAGTGAACCAAAATTTACAATCATAGCAATATCAAGGGGTCATTCGTAAATGACGTTCATTTTTTCAGTGATGCCAGCATCAATAGGTCTTTAATAACCCGACAAATATGAGTTTTCGATAGTCAAATATGTGCTCCCTCGGTGTATTTAGAAGTAGAACACATATTTAATTCATGAAAAAGCATATTCATCGAGTTATTATTGATGATGGCAGCGCTGAAAAAGGTGGACGTCATTATTCATCAACTACAAATATCGAAATGTAATTTGAGAAAAATATTAACGGTTGGCAGCAACCAAAGAGACTTTGAGTATATAGACTTCACTTCATTGTAGAAGAAGGCTTGTGGATCACAAATCTAGAATATCAAATGTTAAATCACTAAAGTAGAGATGCATGGACATACCCAATTTCTTTGACCACCAGATTTGAACAATAAAATTTGTTGCACATGGCTTCGATGCCTACACGAGAAAAGTTTAATGCCAGAAAAGCACAAACCAGAGTTAAAGTAAAAGATTTAGCACGACAGTGTAATAATCTAGTATAGCCCTTTATATTTAGCGAATAAAATTTTTCAATTTATGTCAGTGTTGATTTGAGTTCATTTTCATACGGTGTATAAGGTCACTTATTTGACGTTTGACGAAAATGAACCGCTACTGCCTGGTTTATTTTACTCTGCCGTGGATTTAGTATTCTTATAAATTCTAATTGAGTTAAATCAATCACATTGGCATTTGTAATAAGAAAATTTTCTGTTCATTCGGTTTCAGTCAGTCATATAGTAGAATAAAGATCATATTTTGTAAATCTGTTTCTATTCCTCATCATAAATTGGAATCTGTAACAGGTTATGGGCCCAGATCGAGAATACAATTCAAATATTTTAGGATTAAGTAATTTTTTTTTTTGTTAAGTAAATTAAGTAAGTAAATTAATATGGATTGTGTTGGAATTGTGTTAGACAAATAATTAGAAAACGAAAGGGGAAGGAAAACGGATAATGATTTGGAATTGTGACCAAGAAGAAGAAAATGTTAACGACACGATTAAAAAAGGACAAAAAAATGGATTACGGATATAGTACAAGTTGAAGAAAAACTTATGGGATAGAATTTACGGCAACGACCCTGGCAACGTTTAATGGGCAAAAGAAAATAAAATAAAAGAAAAGAGAAGAATGTGGAACAGCATTTGGTAACAAAATTTGAGCGGAGAGCAACCAAATTGCCTATGAAGAAGAGAAGAAGAAGAAAAGAGAAGAAGGAGAAGAAGATTATGGTGAACAGAAGAAGAAGAGGTGTTGTCAGCTCGGTTTTACATTATGATTATGAAGAACTAATATCACTAATATCAACGCGCGAACTCGTGCGAAAATTGAATAGTTTAATTTTGCATCCGAGGAATGATACGTCGACTTTTTGTATAAACTTTGCCAATTATTTGCTGTTTCATAAAAGGCTAGAGCTTGTCTGCGGCTGTAGTGAAATATTTACCTTATTCAATCAGAATCATTCTGCTGCAAGTAAATTTTCGCTAATGAAAACAATTTTATTTCGAAAATTCCCTTTACCGTCTTTCGCTTGATCTGCATCAAAGAACTGTATGTTGCGTTAGCAAAAGTATTTGATGTGTACGTACACGTACATACAATCATTTCAATATTGTTTTCCATACGATGGAAATCATAAACTACACACAGACATTTTATTTGAAAATATTGATATCCTTTGACATGATTTTATCGAATGTGGAGTTGTCAACCTGTGTATGCAATAACAAAAATGTTTTTGATTTGCGAATAATTGAGAAACATTTTTTTTTTTTGCATTTGAGATGCATTCCAACATTATTCCAACATAAAACTGAATTTAAATTAAATTCTTCATTCAATCAAACATCGAATTTCCTTAATGAATTGTACAACAGTTATTAATACAACAAGTTTGTGTACATGGCAACGAGTCTTGTGTGATGAAACGGCAGCACTAGCTCAATCATCGTGTAGCTAATGTGTGATTTCCAACACGAACCGTACTAGCGTCAAGTGAAAACACGAAAAATCTGCGATAAAACGAAGATTTCAGATCAATGGCCCGATTTCTGTCAGCACTGTCAGTTGAATTTAATTGGAAAGACAAATAACTGGCATCGATGCTACTATAAATTTACGCGGATAAATTGAAATCATACACTGCCAGCTGTTAAATTTAACCGCGCTGACGATGATTCCGCCAATAAGTCTTTTTCTGGGGTGTTACCCAAGGTTGTGAAAGGTTGTGTCACTTATGAAGGCGGATGAAACACAAATTTTTGACAATTTAGACATATTTTCTTAAACTTACTCACCAGAGATTGTTCTGAAACGAAAACTTGAAGAAGAAAAATTATTTTTATCAAGTTGTCATTTCACACAATCTGTGATGAGTGTGTTCAACAAATGCTGTCTAAATTGTCAAAATTTTTGTTTTACCGCCTGCGTGATCAACTCAAAAGTGTCTTAACCTGTTCTTTCAGAACCTTGATGGTACTTGACGGTGTATCTTGTCATTTCAATTTATTTCCGCTCCGCTTCCTTCGTTGAAAATCGACAAGGAAAAAAGCGAAAACATTTTCATTGCGTTACAAACACGAAATGCACTGTTTTCTCAACTGAATTTTAAAAAAAGGGAATACAAAGACAGGATATTACAATAAAAATATTCTATTAACGTGTCGCAATCACGTTTAGTACGTTTAATAACGAAATAAATCCTATTTTAATCAAATTATATCAGAGAAATGATAAGTTGGTACGCCTGCGGCTAGATGGAAGGAACAGACTGTTTAAATCAGAGCGAGAAAACCGAAGACTAGTTTTTATAACTTGCCTTGGGGTACTTGTCAAAGTATTTTGTTCTCTTTCAACGTAGTACGTTGAGAGCGAGAGGACAGAAGACCAGTTTATTTTAACATGCCTTGGGGTACTTGTCAAAATATCTTCTTCTCTTTCATCATAACACTCTATATGAACTGTGTATGGAATGGGAGAGAATTACATACAAATTCTCTCAGAGAGATTTCTTCTTCGACAATTAAACCAAAAAATTGTCAAACCCACCAGATCAGCTGATTAAGCATTCTAGGTTTCAGAACCTATCTGATAGGTAGTATCGAAACAGATATGGAAATGTATTTTACGAAATTATTCAAAAGTGTCCCCAATAAATAACACAAATTTACAGATACCCGAACAATTGGCAATCGTTAAACCATTAGTCGAGATGTCCGTTTTTGCGTTGATCGTAGATTCATATGCAAAAATACTTTCAAAAACGCCCAAATGTAGGCTTTTTCAACGAAACGTAGATTACTCAATCAAAGTAATCATAGAATTGCGGACGGGAATTTAAAACGTCCTTTAGGACAATATTTAAATTTGTTCAGCCGCACCGTATATAACCTGCTCTGATATCCATGACTAAACTAATGATCAATACTGCTCTCTATACCTGTTATTTTTCAGTAAATTTATTTTTAATCCTCTAAATGCATCATAATAAAAGATGAATAAGAACACAACTGCAAAACGTATCAGAGAAAAATATAGGATATCCCAGTCCCAATTTCTCATTTATTCTGTTCGTTCTTCCTCTATATGTTGTTGAACTAAGAATCATAAAATATATAAAATGCACAGACCACATGAATATACATATACACTGAATGTTTGCCCTGCACCGTTTCATATAAATTATGTCTGTTGATAGTGCAATCTGATTATACCGAGTAGGTAGTAAATGAGTTTGAGTGTGTGTTATTTACAAAGAAAAGAAAAAAGAAAAGAAAAAAGTGAAGTTACGTGGGTAATTCGGTAGCACCGTGTGTATTCGTTATGGATATGGATAGTATAACAAATGAGACTTATAAAAAAACTGGAGGTGAAACGCATTTAGGATTTCTTAAGATTTTGAAAAGAACATTTATGCACTGAGAGAAAACAAAACTTATGGCTTGCTACAGTAGCGAGTAATTGGTTCTATTTTCCAATAGGCTAAACTAAACTAAAGTTGAAATGTAATAGAATTGTGTGTAATTCTACTACATTTCGTCATAATATTACTAACTTCAGTGCTAATTTTTCTGTGAACCAACTTCACTGCAATGACATTTAAAGGGTATTTACCGGAGTGAAGTTTTTTTTTACGTTAGAAGTACTTAAAAGATACTCAAATGTAATTTTTCTAACGTAACCCTACACTGACAAAAAAGTTTCGAAAAACTCACCTGTAGCAGGTAACTTTGTCTCCAGGTAATCTTCATTATCTGCCGCAGCTGTATTTTTTGTATGGGGCGTTACAGCTGTAGCAGCTATTGTAGATTACCTGGTGACAAAGTTACCTGCAACAGAAGAGTTTTTTGAGTCTTTTTTGTCAGTGTATGACGTAACTCTTATGACATAACCAGATTGTCTCTTAGTGAAGTGAAGGGTTGTGGGGAATTTATTAGTTTTTTTTTCATAGGTGAACATAATGTACTAGGTGTGATTAACAGTGTTTCTCCACGAAACAAAAACTTCAATTTGTTAGACCATTTTTCAAAACAAAATCAAAATTTAGGAGAACATAGGCATTTTCTACCCTGAACTGTCATAAGACAAAAAAACCTCATTTTCTTATTGTCTTTACGCAAATACCAAAAATATTATTGACTCAATTGTCAATGGAATAAATAATCGAAACGTCTTCTTGTGCGTCAGCTTCGATTCGGATCGGTAAACTTCATACCCAGTATCATTCGTTCCATAGACAAGTATGGCTGTGTACTATTAATCACGCAGCCCAGTGGAAATGGAAATTTCCGCAAATGTCTTCATGTAATGAAGAGGGATTCTTTTGAATTTCGACTGACCGAAATCGGCGCTATTTATTCCGGGACTTTTTTATATATGCCTAGTTAGGCCTTGGTGCCTAGGTCCCGAGACCAGTCTCAGATATGTTTGATCTTCCAAACCTGGCTGATTGTAAGTGGCCAAAAGTCGAAAAGAAGCCTAAAAGCCTAAAAAGAAGTCCTGGAATAAATAGCGCCGATTTCGGTCAGTCGAAATTCAAAAGAATCCATCGAATCATTTTCGTGGGGTGCTCAGATGACAGTATATTTTGTGACCAATAAAAAACAAGAAAAAATCGGAGCAGACAATAATTTGCCACTACATTTATACTGACAACGGACAACACACCACCCTCTCTCCCGATTTTTGTTTTTATTTGTCCATTCGTCTTGATTCTGCAATAATCTTCTAATTGATAAAATCTTCAGATTTTCATATTGGAAATTTATTCTGAAACATTTTCATAAAATGGCATTCATTTGAATAAGAACCATTGATTATGCGAAAAGATTGTCGTTTTATTGGTTACTTTATTTGAATAAATAAAATAATTCAACTGGAGAAGATGCACACACAAAATGAAAATGTTCGTAAAGTGTTATTTTGATGATAAACGTGTGTAGTGTATATATACACATCATACATCCATATCTATACATACGACAACATCAAACTTGTTTTATGCAGACTTTTAAATGCATCGTACACCTTATATTGAATAAGAAAATACGATTCATCGCTTTATACAATAACTTTTTTGTAGCGTAAAAAAAAGTGATCAAGAACCAGTTTGAAGACACACGTGCGAGTTTGTGTATATGGTACAGTCACGGCTAAAAGTTCACGATTTAAATAAAACGTTTACGATGCACTGCTTTAATTGTATTTACGAATATAAATGGACTGTGGGAGCAAGATTGCAACCATTAGGTTTTATCCTTTCGTAATGTATCATCTGTGTAAGATTTGGGATAAGATGAGGAATGAAATCATTTTTCAGCTGCAACTCATGTCTGTATAGAAAAGTTGGGACTTTTAATTCGCTCATTCCCAGCACACACTTCTCAAGAAAAAAAAGTTCTACAAAAGCTTGCGAAACTAACGTTGCGGCTACCTTAACTTGGTTAATCAATTTTCTCAACAAGCGCCTAATATTGAGGAATACTTCACTAAATTTCACTAAAAAATTCAATAAATTTTATGAATCTTTTATACAGTCAGAGACAGTGAAATTTGAGCATGAATTTGCGCCAGCTGTTTTTCAACTGATCCGCGTATATAATCAAAGCTTTTTATACTTGTTTATACGGTTGAAGCTCCTGAACGCACGCGGTAGTGGTAAATACGTATAAAGACGTATCAGGAGTTTTGATTCTTTGTGATGAAAAACAGCTGAAGCAAATTCAGTAGTGGTGAAATTTAGTGAAGTAATTCTCATTATTATCGGAGCAGAAGGTCGATAACTAAGTTATATGTAGACTGTCCTCAGGGGGTCATTTTTCTGTGATCCGCGACCCGCAATGATTTAAAATCCTCGACCACACAATGTCAAGCTGATTCAAACGGAAAGAAAATATTTTCTTCTATGTCACTGACACTGTGGTTAATGCTAACGGTTAGTGGGACAGAAGTTGTTGAGCCTTCTTTTATAAGATTCGATCTATTATGCAAGCGCATTGCGTTTGAGACGATCACCCATTAGGGTAAAGGTGCAGTGTGGGTTTAAAAACTTTGGTAGAAGAGTTTTGGACATTTTTTTAAAACGAAAATTAACGGAAACCAATGAACGAAGCAGTGACTTTTCTAGTTCTTCTTCTAAGGAAATTTTGAACAATCTATAACCCATTCAAGAGTATTACACACTAAACTCGAAAAGAATGGATATTTATACCAAACTCACCAAACAATATGGATGGTTACAGTCTCTTAATTATTTCATCAAAAGTTTAAATTCGAATTTTGTTTATTTAACTGTACCATCGGAGTGTGTTCCGACGAACTTTATCCATAAATAATTTTCCGCATCACAGATCCACAAAATCAACATTAACTATAAGTGGCGTGGAAAACAAGCGTACAAAACATTATGTTCTCAAGTTGTGTTCAGTTTATGTTACATTAATACGTACGAACAAAGTATTAAAAGTTGGAGTAGGTAACCGGAGCTGTATAATATGTATCGAACACTCAACGAACATCATACTCTCTAATTACAATTCGACTCCTAAACTTTCGATTGCTTGCACTTAAAGCATCGTTGATGTTAAGAGTATACGCTATGTACCACCGTACTTTCCACTTAATACTCGAAACACGCATTTTCCGACATAAAATGTTATGTGCTTTTGGTGCTTTTCAATAAAATTTACGAACAAAAAATATTTCTCATTTACTATTGGGAACTTGAAAAAAAAAAGTTTGCTAACATGTTCAACGGTAGCTCCTTTAATTACTGTTACGGAGGGGTAGACAGAGAATGAAAGGGAGATGTGCTATATACTGAACACCGCGAAAAACGCATCGTTTTTAATTAAGTGTCGCATCGAAATATTGTTTTCATTTCACCAAATCAAGCACGAAAATGAGCGGGAAAATACAATGGCATTTTATGGTACTAGACTTGCCAGTGGAAAAGGTATCAGTGTGATTTTTGTCACCAGCTCTCATTCAAACCGTGCGCCTTCAATTTCAAAACATAACGCATAAAGTTGAAAATATTAAAATTTTTGGCGGACCTATGGCGTGAATTGTATTGAAAAGGCCTAGCAGACTGATTTTCTTTCACTTCGCAGTTTATAGCTCTCGACAATTTTTGGGTGTTGAAAACGCACTTCAAGCATGAGTGGTAGAGTACTGAAACTGGACAGTGTATCCAACAAATTTGTACACTGTAAATGTTCGAAAATTTGCATATCAAATTGTACTGTATTTGGCAGCTGTCATTTGAAGCACTTTTGCTTGAAGTGCTGACCATAGTATCACTGTCAAGCACCGAAGCTGACTTTGACATCACTCAATTAGAAGGCCAAAAACACAACTGTTGCTTTTTTCAGCCAAGTTTGATTGTTTCAGTCTTCTATTTTAGTGACGTCAAAGTCAGCTTCGGTGCTATGATGTGGCTATGCCTTGGTTTTTTGTCTCGAAAATTTTTTGGTTCCTTCTTTGTATCTACAATCTCAATAATATTCTCATCACAACTAGACATCCACAAAAACCGTTCTACTGGTCTCTATAATATTTACGCCCTTTTATTCAGCTGTAACTCTGCCGAGCATTTTATCCATTCTACTCGTAATCGAATTTTTCAGTCTTTTCAGAAATTCTAAGTTAAGGACTACTTGACGAAAAATTAAGTGGGGTTACGTTGACAAGTACCGTATAATGAAAATGATCTATTGGTTTCGATTTACTCAAGTTGCAGTTAAAGGCATGGACAGACAATTAATTCATGCAAATTTCTTCTTTGTAATCATGAAAGTGGTGTGAAAGCTCATAGTTTACAATACCACGGTAAAGTCATAATACAAGCATCTACTGCCTCAAGGTGCTGAAAATAATTTTTTAAATTGTTAAACGGTTTGGAAAAGTGTACTGTACCTATTAGACGTAATAAATTTAAACAGGTAGCAGACGCTGCGATGTTATCCCCGCACGATCTATAACTAAACAGGAAGTACACATCTTAGCAATTGGGCATAGCACAAAATCGAAAGTCCTTACGAAGTACTTTTCGTATGAAACAAAAGGAAACGAAATACTCTCATTTTATGAGGGGAAATTTGAATCAACCTACTGCGATTTTTAGAACCAACATGCTGCTACGTCAACTATCTCAAAAGTTCAAAAGGGAACCCAAAAAAACCTCACAAATCCTTCAAATTCACAGAATTCTAGTACTGGAAAGATGGTCTTTCATGTGGATTGGTTAAAATTTTGGGAACCAACACATTCCCAATCTAATAATGCCAAAAGTTCAGAAGGGAAGAAATTATTAAAACGCACTGCCCTGCTTTGAATTCCGCACGTTACAAACGGCATAGTGGTCATTTCGTACGGGGCTGAAAAGGGAATTGATGAAGATGGCATGCAGAGAAATTGTTATCATTCCGTTGCAAATTGGGTTAAATGAAATACATAAATGATTTAAGTGTACGTAAATAACACTTATCTGGTCTTGAAGGGTCGTTCAACAGTGTGCTATGTCATGCAATAAATCTAAATGAAAATATGTTGCATTGCTTAAATGTACAAGGACTCATTGAATTTCAGATATTGTTGGCAGTCTAGCCGACAATATTTTTAATCGTACGTAACTTTTATGTAAATTCTTTTTTTTTTGTATAAAAAAATTATAAACCGGGGGAAGGAGAATACTTTGAAAGTTAGAGATCGGTACGGGTAGATGAAAAACAAATTCAATTTATTCTTCTTTCGTCTCATTAAACCCATTAACCGATGAACTTTTTATTGTCCAAATTACGAAGAAGTCAGGTTTTTCCCAACTGAAACTGTCTCGTGATTTTAAATAAATTTCGGAGGTAAAGTCATTGCAGTTTTCATTTTTAACTTCATTATCAGACTTGATGCAATATCATTGATTTGGGTTGAATCGTTTCACTTTTCTGTCTGATACGGAATCATTGTGGAAAACATCGAATAGTAGGATCCAAAGTTGAATTGGAATCTAAATGTCTGTATACCTTTTTGAAAATTGTATCTGACCATAGCACTAATCCTAGCATTAGCATAGAAAATAATTGGTTCTCACACAAAGCGATGATTTTTACCTTAACTTTGTTTTTACTTCTTAATTTTGTTGGTGGCAATACTAGTCTCGTACGCTAGCAAGTATCGCATGTGTGGTATCATTTGAAACCCCTTGACATAAAGAACTCGATAAAAATCGATTAAGACCAATTCTACGCAAAAATGACAGTAACGGATAGGTCAATATTTCCGAATATGGCTACTAGCCATTGGCTACGAAACTGAAATTTTTTTTTATCGGAGAAAGTTGGATCTCGGCCTAATGCGTAGCTCTTCCAATAATAGCCACAACCGCATCAACCTCAAATTTTTTGGCACAACAGTTTTCCTTTGACAAAATCTTGACTTGGGGTGTCGTTGTTAGAAATATTCATATCGACAAGTGGTAGTTATTCCATTCAATGAACTAAGTTTGATTTTGGGAGGCCTGCATTTGCCTGCACAAGCGGCTTATCACCGACTTTTTTTGTGCCGATCTTAGTTTCTCGCCATCCAAGGCTGTAAACTTGGGGAGGTCTCGCAGATACAGATATGCGGGTGACACAACACAGTTGATGATAAAATGTCAAATTTCATGCAAAAATTCACCTCCTGTGATGATTCTCGTCGGTGTGGTGATGTGGGGAACTTTTTTATATGGAACATCATCAGAAGTGGTGTGTTCCCGCGTATCTAATAAAATGGCAATCTGCGTGACCTTTATCACCTTTCATAATTGCTAACATTAACAGAAATTTTTATACAAATTTGAACCACCCTAGTGTAGATATGTCAAGCTGAATTTCTAGTACAACCTGAGCCCACTGTATGAATACAGTGGTGGATGGTGATCTAATTCCTTTCGGTTTGCCAGCTCATATATATATGAGATGGTCTGAAAATGCTAGATCTTGAAGAAATCGAATCGCATGTTTTTTTGCTCATTTCTCTAGCATTCGGAGAAGTTAAAATAGAAATGCTGGCAAAATGAATAATTCTTTACGACTAATTTTGCCCTTGAGTTCAAAACAAATCTTGTTCTTTGCAGTTGTAGTCGATACTTTAGTTTAATCGCATCACTTGAAGAACAACTTGAACGGCAAAATGAATGGCCGCTTATAAGAAGCTTAGCTGCTCGAGATCGACAAGCAGACAAAAATTTCTTTGTGTTTTCACTATGTTCTACAACAAAATTACACGATCCCAAACGGCAGAACAAAAAACAAAATAATTCCAAAACTTTCATGTAATTTCCTGTTATTGGTACTCTAATGAATAATTGAGCGGATGTGGAGTTTAGTTGCAAATATTTTAATTAAAAAACTGGTAAAACCATAATGTTTTGCAACTTTGTGTTTAAATTCGTTTAAATTCACTTTGTGCTAGAAGGACTCCAATTCAGAAGCTCATATACACGTACTTTCCGTTCATATCAGCTCCAATGTATGACGGTCGTCGTTGGAAATTGAATTTTCCACTTACCGTTGATGGTACAATACCATTCATCTCATAATTTTTTACAGGAATAACTGGACATTGTTTCATAAATTTAATTTTTCATTATTTCGGTGTAACAAGAGGAAGAAAAATAATCGGGCTTGCGTGCCAGAGCATCGTAAAATACAGTCTTAATCGATTGAAGCTGTTACTCACCCACAGTTCGATATAGTCAAATTAATTAACAAAATGGTTTAATATCCCAACAAGAAGTTCTTGCTCTTCAAGTGGTACACGATGGTGAACGTTCAAAACAAAGTTGAAGTTGCTCCACTTCTGTAAAACGCCCAGCATTTCGCTATACTAAATGTAATACTTCAATGGCTTTGTCAATACCCTCTCTAGCAAACAGACTTCGTTTTGACGCAGTCAAATTACCACCTTATTTTGACAAACTGACTGACACTGACTTTTTTATGAATGAGTTGCCGTACCGCGCTTTCTTTAAAGCAATATCGACATGCCCAAATTTTAAACTTTATTTATTTTATTTTTGCACACCAAAATGACGAGGTAAAACAAAAAAAAGACATCTCAATCACAAATTATCACCTATGAACACCGTAATATTTTCAACATTAAAAGAACATTGCTGCTCATACTTCATTTAATTTATTTTTAAAAGTGTTACATTTTCTATGACAGCATACACTGTACAGTTTTACGACCCTAATTGCCCTATCTTCTTAGCTAGAGAGGACATTGGCTTTACCATTTTATTAAATAAAAGAAAGCTAAATCGGAGCTCATCTTTATTGTTGTCGATAGCAGATGACAATGTCCTGTGTTAATTAAAAAAATGTTTTTGCTTCGAGATACAGTGCTGCCCTACAATGCAAAAAAACATAGTGCAAAATAAATGCAAGATTTTGAGAGAATAAACATATGAAATTCTCTCACCACATCTCGTACATCTCTTTTGCACTAAGTTTTTTTTTGCGTTTTTGGGCAGGGTTGACGTCAGTAAAATTTAGTGAGAAATCTTCTTCAGCTGTCCCAATCATCCAAGCAAAATTACTTATACTTGTTAACACGGGTGGAAAAGTTACTTGGACGTGGTAGAACCGTATTAGTTATTTATCTACCAAGGTAGGTATGAAGGTATCGTCGTGTGCGAAAAAATACCGGCATACCTACCGTGGTAGATACAACGTTTTTCGCAATTTCGGGCCATAATCACCTTTCCAATGCAAAACATGTCCTACATTTTGTTCCAAAATTCTTGTGTATACAGAAATTTATTTGAAAGATCAAGAAGGCTGCATTATAATACGCATTGCAATGTGATGTAAAGAGACGCGTTGAATGAAATCGAGTAGTCAATGCTCAGTATATACGCTTCAACAATACGTTCGGTATAATCGTGTGACTCTATAGCCGAATGGCTATAGTCGCTGCTTTGTGTTCAAAAACCTTTTGGTGTCGGGGGTTCGATTTCTGGTCAATGCAAGATTTTTATTTATAAAAATTTAGCCTTCGTTGAAGGTAATAGGTTCTTTAGCGTGCGAAAAAAAAAGTAATATCGCACTGGTTCCAGGTATACAGTGAAATAAATACCTTCAAAACGACATTAAATGGATGCATGGAAAGGCGATGATTATGGACCGGAATTGCTAAAAAGCAATTTTGTTTGTATGAATGGACCACCTGAAAATCAGCTGAAGTAAATTTCTCACTAGATTCCAAAAGAAGTGTGGCGCCTCTACAGGCCAACCAAAGTTACCCCGACGCGACGTCAGCGATTTTTCTAAAAGGTTCTCAAAACAAGAGTTTTGAGTTCTTCTTTTTGCAAAATTTGGCTTTGAATTTTATCCCAAATAATTATTGCTCTTATCAACTTCTGGTGATATACACACGATACCCACACCCTACAATCGTTGCAATCAAAGCCTAAATTTAACCGTTTCAACTGATCGATACCTATACGGTTCTACTACAAAACACCAGAAGTACAGTTACTCTAAAACGTATCGAAAATTGGCCGAAAAAAAAATAATTAAAATATCAGCCCATCAACGTGATAAATTGAATAAATTATCCATGGTAAGTATACTTGGTGCATAATAAAAATGAATATATAGAAAATTGGTTGTCTCAAGTCGAGTAAGGTGAGGCAGCAATAATAATGGACACAGGTGTTCAAATTTATTGCTTATATGTTGCGTACATTTTAGCTGGTTGGTTATATAGACTGTGTGTTGTATATATTAGGGAACGTTAGCTTTTTCGACGGTAAATTCACTGCTAGCGCTAAAACTAACGATAATGCTCTGTCAGAAAATGGTCATCATTTTGAATGCATATGAATGTAAAAATGAAATTTCTATTTAATTTGTAATTAATCACTTCAAGAATGGGAGGCTGGACCAATTGAGTTGAAAAAATGTATTCAAAAATGACTACTCACAAATCAGATCTACAAATTTCCATAACAAAATTTTGGTCCAACCGAACCCCATCCTTGAAGTGATAATTATAAAATAAAAGGAAATTCCGTTCTTACATGCATATGCATTCGCAACGGTCGTCAACTTCTGTTAGAGCATTATCGTTGGTTTTAGCATTATCAGCGGAAATTAGGATAGGTAAATTACCGTTGATAAAACTAACGTTCCCTAATAGGGAATAATATACAAGCGAAGTACCATTACATATTCGTAAGAGGTTCAGTGTTTAACCGGAGTTTGTCTTATTTCTACATTCAAAAATATTAAAATCTGAAATGAACGAATGGTATAGTTAGATATAATACTAAAATGCATTGTCCGGTTTGAATGTGTGCACCGAGAAAAAAACAATCAACGGGCAACACACATGAACGTTTGTGTATGTACAACAAAAATTAAGTTTTGATTTGTTCAAAAGTGCGTAGATAAAACCTGCTGTGGATGGCATAAATTCGAAATAAAACGACGAAAATTTATTGTATTGGAAATGTTCTTTTTTTTCGCTGCACAGCAAAATGCATGTCGGTTTTTATGTTGAAAAAAATTATTCGGTTTTCAGATTCGTTAGTCGTACACTTTAATGTGGTACAATGAATCTGACGATTTTTTTTTGTGCTTTTGCTATTCAAGTGTGTGGGTGTGGGTATATAGTACGTAACGCTCAATAAGGTCAACCAATTTCAAAAGCCATGCATTAAAATCGAGGCATTAATTGAATTTGACTTATTGCTACTCGAATTAATGATTTACTGGCTGTGCCTAATTTATTTCGTTGATTTTTTTGTAAGGAGGTCAGATTGAACTTTGGTGGAAAGAAAAGTTTTGATGAAGGCACTCTTGAAGGTATATATAGCAGCGCATGGTATGACACCGGTACGTGTTTGTACTGATAGAAATCTGGACCTAGATTTAAATCTTGTAGAGATTACCAGTACGCGACTTAATCTTTTTTGGAATTGAAATTTAATCCCTCCGAAAATTTTGCATGTATCTGACGTAGGATTTGAACCCGGGAACTCTCAAACTTTATTTCGAATCATGGTTATAGAGAAAAACGAGCCATCAGAACAGTTGTAGCGTTTGCTGCGACTGAGCCAACCCGTATATCTATTTCCTACGTGACCCTAGTGCGTCTGTCCCCATACTTTGCCCGTAAGCCTTTTGCATGAAATCTGTACATCCGTACGACGTTTCTTTCAAATGTAACATAAATTTCAAATTAACCTAAAATTTTAATTTGTTGAGTATAAATACACATAGGACCTAGTAGCGGTCTCAGTTCAAGAACCTAAATATACAATTTTGTAAACAACATTCTATTCGGTGGTCGACTACCTTACAAATAAAACGAAAAATTGCAAAATTAGATCAAATTTACTCGAGTTATATGCAAAATACACTAAGAGCCAAGGAGCGGCCGTAGTCCTAGGAGCCAAATTTAAAATGTTTTTCCACCACATTCTATTCAGTATTCAATGAACTTTCATTTAAAACAAAAATTAGCAAAATCCGATCAAATTTGATCGAGTTATATGCAAAATACACTTAGGACCGAGTATAGCCTTTTACTTCTAGGGCCCTAACTCACGGTCCATTCAACCGATTTTAATGAACTTTTTTTTCCTGAAATGGTATCGAAAATACATATCGTTTGCTGTTTCATTTACATTTATTTTGCTGTAGATATCCCTAGAAGAACTTAAAACACTTAGGCGGTCCTGTCACGAGGGGCCGACCCGAACTTAGCCTCACTATTTCAACTACCTTTCAGGAAAAAAAAAACTTTTGAAATCGGATTTGATTTACTCAATATATCGACGTGACGGACAGACAAATTTTTTATTGCGGACTCGTTATCTATGAACATATACAAACACTTTGCCCTTACCGTCTGCTTCGAATTCCATCAATTAGACACGGCATCGTAATCCTATCATGTCTTCGTTTGAAGCACAACAATTCCATTTTGGGCCTAAGCGCACGAACTGCGGACTCCAATAGGGTCTATGTAATACCGTCGAAAACGATAATCATCGTAGCCGATGAGGTAAAAATGCACCTCTTCCGAATCTCTGAAAACTGCTTCCTGCTTCATTATTTGATATGAAATCAAATTATGCCAACGGAAAATATCCCATCATTCGACGACCTCGTTTTTGAAATTCACTTACCGAGTAAAATGTTGACTCCTTCTAATATATATCCACATCTCGCAATTTGCTACTATATGAATCGACAATATAATATAGCAAGTGAAGCATATTGTAGAAGTATCTCGTGCAAATGACATTTAGTGGATCTACTCAATCTATTTCGATTGCCTTTGAGGGGTTCATTTTCAGTTAGGTTGATAATATAACAGTAATTTACATCTTGTTGTTTGCTCAACAGACGACGACGCTTGCACAGTAAATGTAATTATCGAACTTAACAACAGCTACCTCAGCGTCGTTACTAGTGGATAATTGAGAATGTGGTAAATTTATAGCAATTATCAGCGGGCGTCTCGGTATTATACAGTTTCCCGTATTATTTCATTGCGGCCGCTTTTTTTTAAATAAAAACATTTTTGTTTTGTTCGTCAATTCTTTCCTACACATACCTGTCAATGTCAAACATTATTCATTAGAGACATATTGTTTCATGTAAGTAGCTAAATTGCCCTTAAGCAAAAACCGAATTGAATCATAATAATGTTTTCACATGGATACATATTTCACTTGTTTGCATAGTGGTGTATGGTTTGTGTGAGGCTCTATGTTTGTATATTTATAGAGTGGAGATCCACACAACATTTATGGGAAGATGTACCATTATTCAAATTGGTTTAATTGCATTTAGGTGAATTTGACTTAATTGCATTAAATATCTTGCATATGAATACAATTTTGATATTCGGTTTTATTTGTTAGTGTTGACAGGGATTGGATTTGTTCTTATGTATACGGCGCACGAGAATTGGGTGTATAGCAGGGCATGTAGGGTATGGTAATGACAATAGAGTATGTAAATTATTTGTAAATGGATTTTGTTGACAGACAATTATTTTCGATTTTAATTAAACATTTAAGCAATGAACAACATTTATGGTGAAGACAGTATTAATAATGTTTGCAATGCTTCACGCTAGAAATCACTCACGGCACTCATCCCATTGACTGATTTCATTGTTTGTAAAATAGAAAAATCAATATTGCTACACCAGTTAAGGACATTGTGTAACATTTGGGTTCAAGTTTAACAGCGCGGAATATATACAGACAATCATATTGGTTCAATTTATATTTTTTCTTGAAACATTGTCCGAACAATAGGTCAGGGAGAATATGTACTGTACACTCTGTGTGTCTGTATGAATAATTCAGTTTCAGTGTGCTGTGATGCGTCGAAGTCGGGATACAATACAAAACGTTCTATGTTAAGAGAGAAGACTCATCTAGGTCAGAGGTAATGCTTTACACACTCAAGACATTGAAAACAACGCTTTTCGGTCCTACAATGTCTCGTGTGTATTAACCTGTTACAGACGGCAAGCATATGAACAGTATGATTTTATCGGGTCTACTCCTTCCATCCATCAAAGTATTTTTAATCGGTTGATTTCTGTGTTGATTTCAAATCTTGTACTTCAATTTTTTTAACATCCATACTTACTTACTTAGCAGCCTTTGTCAACCCAAGCGGGTTTTGGCTGACTCTACTAACTTCCTCCACTCGTTCCTGTCCTCGGCCAGACTTCTCCAATCCGCGACCCCCAATGATTTAGTATCTTCGACCACACAGTCTATCCATCTCTTCCGTGGTCGCCCTCTTGGATTTTTAGCCCCGTACGAAGTACTGGGGGCTTATAAGATTAATATGCCGTTTGTAACACGTCGAATTGGAAGCAGACAGTAAGGGCAAAGCATTTGGTTATGTTCATAGATGACGAATCCGCAATAAAAAAAATGTCCGTCCGTCCGTCCGTCCGTCCGTGACCTCTCTAGCTAGAGTAAATCACAACCTTTTTTCAAAATTCTTTTTTTCCCCGATTGGTATCGACAAAAGTAAGGTCAAGTTCGAAAATGGTCATGGTAGGGTCGGCCCTTCCAGAGCTAGGGCCCTATAGGTGTTTTTCAGTCTTTCGACGATATCTACCGAAATACGCACGCAACAGCTGCTTGTGATATATCAAATGAAAGGTATTGACGAGTAGAACAAAGTTGCTGAACATTGTTTTTGGGTAAGATGCAACGTGGGCTTGTTGGGAGGGCTCAAAGGTCGTTACTCGGCCCTAAGTGTTTTTTGCACATAAATCGAGTAAATCTCATCCGATTTTGCTAGTTTTAGTTTTTTATGGAAGGTAATTGAATACCGAAAAGAACGTGGCGAAAAAAGTTTCAAATTTGGGCCCTTGGACTAAGGCCGCTACTCGGCCCTAAGTGTTTTTTGCACATAAATCGAGTAAATCTCATCCGATTTTGCTCGTTTTTGTTTCATTTGAGAGATAATTGAATGACGAATAGAATGATGGCAAAAAAAGTTTCAAATTTGGGCCCTTGGAATAAGGCCGCTACTCGGCCCTAAGTGTTTTTTGCACATAAATCGAGTAAATCTCATCCGATTTTGCTAGATTTAGTTTTTTATGGAGTCTAATTGAATACCGAAAAGAACATGGCGAAAAAAGTTTCAAATTTGGGCCCTTGGACTAAGGCCGCTACTCGGCCCTAAGTGTTTTTTGCACATAAATCGAGTAAATCTCATCCGATTTTGCTAGTTTTTGTTTCATTTGAGAGATAATTGAATGACGAATAGAATGATGGCAAAAAAAGTTTCAAATTTGGGCCCTTGGACTAAGGCCGCTACTCGGCCCTAAGTGTTTTTTGCACATAAATCGAGTAAATCTCATCCGATTTTGCTAGATTTAGTTTTTTATGGAGTCTAATTGAATACCGAAAAGAACGTGGCGAAAAAAGTTTCAAATTTGGGCCCTTGGACTAAGGCCGGTACTCGGCCCTAAGTGTTTTTTGCACATAAATCGAGTAAATCTCATCCGATTTTGCTAGTTTTTGTTTCATTTGAGAGATAATTGAATGCCGAATAGAATGATGGCAGAAAAAGTTTCAAATTTGGGCCCTTGCACTAAGGCCGCCACTCGGCCCTAAGTGTTTTTTGCACATAAATCGAGTAAATCTCATCCGATTTTGCTAGATTTAGTTTTTTATGGAGTCTAATTGAATACCGAAAAGAACATGGCGAAAAAAGTTTCAAATTTGGGCCCTTGGACTAAGGCCGCTACTCGGCCCTAAGTGTTTTTTGCACATAAATCGAGTAAATCTCATCCGATTTTGCTAGATTTAGTTTTTTATGGAGTCTAATTGAATACCGAAAAGAACATGGCGAAAAAAGTTTCAAATTTGGGCCCTTGGACTAAGGCCGCTACTCGGCCCTAAGTGTTTTTTGCACATAAATCGAGTAAATCTCATCCGATTTTGCTAGTTTTTGTTTCATTTGAGAGATAATTGAATGACGAATAGAATGATGGCAAAAAAAGTTTCAAATTTGGGCCCTTGGACTAAGGCCGCTACTCGGCCCTAAGTGTTTTTTGCACATAAATCGAGTAAATCTCATCCGATTTTGCTAGATTTAGTTTTTTATGGAGTCTAATTGAATACCGAAAAGAACGTGGCGAAAAAAGTTTCAAATTTGGGCCCTTGGACTAAGGCCGGTACTCGGCCCTAAGTGTTTTTTGCACATAAATCGAGTAAATCTCATCCGATTTTGCTAGATTTAGTTTTTTATGGAGTCTAATTGAATACCGAAAAGAACGTGGCGAAAAAAGTTTCAAATTTGGGCCCTTGGACTAAGGCCGCTACTCGGCCCTAAGTGTTTTTTGCACATAAATCGAGTAAATCTCATCCGATTTTGCTAGATTTAGTTTTTTATGGAGTCTAATTGAATACCGAAAAGAACGTGGCGAAAAAAGTTTCAAATTTGGGCCCTTGGACTAAGGCCGCTACTCGGCCCTAAGTGTTTTTTGCACATAAATCGAGTAAATCTCATCCGATTTTGCTAGATTTAGTTTTTTATGGAGTCTAATTGAATACCGAAAAGAACGTGGCGAAAAAAGTTTCAAATTTGGGCCCTTGGACTAAGGCCGCTACTCGGCCCTAAGTGTTTTTTGCACATAAATCGAGTAAATCTCATCCGATTTTGCTAGTTTTTGTTTCATTTGAGAGATAATTGAATGACGAATAGAATGATGGCAAAAAAAGTTTCAAATTTGGGCCCTTGGACTAAGGCCGCTACTCGGCCCTAAGTGTTTTTTGCACATAAATCGAGTAAATCTCATCCGATTTTGCTAGATTTAGTTTTTTATGGAGTCTAATTGAATACCGAAAAGAACGTGGCGAAAAAAGTTTCAAATTTGGGCCCTTGGAATAAGGCCGCTACTCGGCCCTAAGTGTTTTTTGCACATAAATCGAGTAAATCTCATCCGATTTTGCTAGATTTAGTTTTTTATGGAGTCTAATTGAATACCGAAAAGAACATGGCGAAAAAAGTTTCAAATTTGGGCCCTTGGACTAAGGCCGCTACTCGGCCCTAAGTGTTTTTTGCACATAAATCGAGTAAATCTCATCCGATTTTGCTAGTTTTTGTTTCATTTGAGAGATAATTGAATGACGAATAGAATGATGGCAAAAAAAGTTTCAAATTTGGGCCCTTGGACTAAGGCCGCTACTCGGCCCTAAGTGTTTTTTGCACATAAATCGAGTAAATCTCATCCGATTTTGCTAGATTTAGTTTTTTATGGAGTCTAATTGAATACCGAAAAGAACGTGGCGAAAAAAGTTTCAAATTTGGGCCCTTGGAATAAGGCCGCTACTCGGCCCTAAGTGTTTTTTGCACATAAATCGAGTAAATCTCATCCGATTTTGCTAGATTTAGTTTTTTATGGAGTCTAATTGAATACCGAAAAGAACATGGCGAAAAAAGTTTCAAATTTGGGCCCTTGGACTAAGGCCGCTACTCGGCCCTAAGTGTTTTTTGCACATAAATCGAGTAAATCTCATCCGATTTTGCTAGTTTTTGTTTCATTTGAGAGATAATTGAATGACGAATAGAATGATGGCAAAAAAAGTTTCAAATTTGGGCCCTTGGACTAAGGCCGCTACTCGGCCCTAAGTGTTTTTTGCACATAAATCGAGTAAATCTCATCCGATTTTGCTAGTTTTTGTTTCATTTGAGAGATAATTGAATGACGAATAGAATGATGGCAAAAAAAGTTTCAAATTTGGGCCCTTGGACTAAGGCCGCTACTCGGCCCTAAGTGTTTTTTGCACATAAATCGAGTAAATCTCATCCGATTTTGCTAGATTTAGTTTTTTATGGAGTCTAATTGAATACCGAAAAGAACGTGGCGAAAAAAGTTTCAAATTTGGGCCCTTGGACTAAGGCCGGTACTCGGCCCTAAGTGTTTTTTGCACATAAATCGAGTAAATCTCATCCGATTTCGCTAGTTTTTGTTTCATTTGAGAGATAATTGAATGACGAATAGAATGATGGCAAAAAAAGTTTCAAATTTGGGCCCTTGCACTAAGGCCGCTACTCGGCCCTAAGTGTTTTTTGCACATAAATCGAGTAAATCTCATCCGATTTTGCTAGATTTAGTTTTTTATGGAAGGTAATTGAATACCGAAAAGAACGTGGCGAAAAAGTTTCAAATTTGGGCCTTTGTACTAAGGCCACTACTCGGCCCTAAGTGTTTTTTGCACATAAATCGAGTAAATCTCATCCGATTTTGCTAGATTTAGTTTTTTATGGAAGGTAATTGAATACCGAAAAGAACGTGGCGAAAAAAGTTTCAAATTTGGGACCTTGGACTAAGGCCGCTACTCGGCGCTAAGTGCTTTTTGCACATAAATTGAGTAATCTCAACCGATTTTGCTAGTTTTTGTTTCATTTGAGAGGTAATTGAATACCCAATGGAAAGTTGGCAAAAAATTTTGGGTTTCTAAAATAATATCGTAAATTGTTGGTTTTATTTGAGAGGTACTTCGTACGGGCTTTCGTAATTGCGCTATGCGCAATTTTAAAAATGAACACTTTCAGTAAATTTGACCATGCCCAACTTGACTTGCATTTTGGTAACAGACGCATTAGAGGGTTGTAGACGTATTAGGGTTGCGGGCGTATTACGGCTACGGACGTAATAAGGTTACGGACGAAATAGGATTACGGGTCGTACGGGGCTAAGTCGCAGCAAACGCTCCGACTGTTCTGATGCCTTGTTTAACATCCATTTTACTACATAAATGACCATGTTACCCAGAGCTTGTCATTATTTTTGCCATCGTTATCGATACTATAACAGATGAATAGCCGTGTGTGACATGTTAAGCTTTAGGGACGTGCATAGTTTATGCTAAATTGAAGTTTAGGGGACAAGATTGGAATTGAGTTCTTTGGCGTGGGATCCATAGGGAAGGGACCCCTGATGACAGTAAAACAAGAACTTTGACGTAGAAGCTCCCGCACTCACAAAGTTTTCACTTTTTCCAGAATTTTCGTAGTTCCTTGGGATGCTCTAACTTAAAAACCTTAAATAACAAAGGGTAAAGTTGAAGGGAAATCATAATAAAATGGCAAAAACTTAGAGCTTTCATTGGTCGTGACTATCGGTTGTCGCTGTTATTTCGACTATATTCAAAATTTCAAGTAAATCGTCATACAATGCACGTGTAGCAGAATCCCATGTTATTCATACATGCATAGAGTCCTTGACAATCAAACATTGAACATCACAGTTCTTTGTCGACTTCTCGATAAAGGATGGTGCAAACTATGTAACGTATACATGGATGTTGCAAAATCTTTTTGTGTTTATAATACGATATTGACGTCTCAGTGTAAGCAGCACAAAGGAACGTTAAAAAAATATTAAATTCATTTTTAATAACCTTGACATTTAAAATCCATTGAAGCGTTTTCCCCATGAAAAACTTTTCAAGTTTAATCATGACGTATTTGAATAATTTATATTTTTTTAACGTTCGTGGTGAAACCGTTTTCTCGTCCATAAAACATGTGTCTCATTGTGCACCTCGTATACGTAAGTAAATGGATGCATTGTGCATATAGTGCATGGAATCGTTTTCGAGGGTGGAAAGTGGATACTTAAAACAAAGCATTTTTTACGTACGACGATGCTAATTTTGGTTTGGAATTAGTGCAATTTTTAATGGGATTAAGTAAACATCGAGACATTTTCAACAAAGAACACAAAGCAGTTGACATCAGGGCGGAGTTTTTTTTTATTATAATAATTTTATGCAATGCACTTACAGCTCTGAAAGAATTCAGTATCAACATCGGTTTCTCATGTCCACAATTTGTTCATTATTTTATGTGACGTGTTACTTTGGTGTGTATAATCGACTTGGAGTGACCAAGGTAAATATAGTGAGGAGGTAATGCCATTCAGACACGCGGCCTAGCACATAAGTTCGATGCCAATGACATCTTTTTTTAAAATGGTTGACTACGATTTACTTGTATTTCACAAAAATATTTTCGCTATCTCACAACAGATGGCCCGACTTTCTATTCCATTTTTTGCTTTCAATGAAGGGACGAGATGGCGTTTGTATCGAACTTTCGTGCCACCGCACATCTGATTCGGTTATATATGGCATTACCTCCTCACTATATTTACCTCAGGAGTAACTATAGATCATTTTCATGACATTGTAAACGTCAGACACGATCCCAACTGTCAGACATGTCGAAAAATATCGAATGAATTGAACGAACAATTTTCATATAAAAATCAGTAAATTGAACGCAGTTAACGTCAATTGATTGAGGTTAAGGACTACTTGACGAAAAATTAAGTGGGGTTACGTTGACAAGTACCGTATAATGAAAATGATCTATACGTATACGGCAGAGTAAAATAAACCAGGCTGTAGCGGTTCATTTTCGAAACGTCAAATAACACTGTATGAAAATGAACTCAAATGAACATTGACCATAAATTCAAAAAAATTTATTTGCAAAAAATATATGGCTATTCAGGTCTCTAGTCAAATCAGCGCTCCTGCCTGGTTAGCTTTACTCTGTCGTGTCCCGATTCATTCATTCGAATAAACAGAAAGATACTTGAAAATAAACAAACACAATGGAAATGTCATCAATTAGACACGAAACTTTTGTATTGTATACAACGAAAATGAGTCATCTATCTTCACAAAAGAAACGCAGTTTTAATCAGATAGTATGAAATCGTACACTTCAGTAGCTTTAGTCTTCCACGAAAGAGAAAATAGTTGAAGCCACAGAAGTAATAGATTCTATGATTGTATTTTGCCATCATTGATTACTTTGATCTAATCCACGCCATTAGTCGTATAAATTTATACGTCAGAGAGATCTTTTTTCTCTTTTGTTACGATCTGTCAGTTTTTTTTATTTTGAGATTTAGTATGGAAATGAAAACTAAAATTGAGATATCTTTGCTGTTTTAAGTGGTTTTTCATATTTTTTTGGACCAAAATGTTTTAAAGTGTGTTTGGAATCGATTGACATTAACAAAATAATAAAATAGAAAAAATATTTTCACACAATCTGTTAATGCCAATCGATTCCAAACACATTTTAAAACATTTTGGTCCAAAAAAAATATGAAAAACCACTTAAAACAGCATAGATATCTCAATTTTAGTTTTCATTTCCATACTAAATCGCAAAATAGAAAAACTGACAGATCGTAACAAAAGAGAAAAAAGATCTCTCTGACGTATAAATTTATACGACTAATGGCGTGGATTCAAACAGAATTCGAGAATGTATTTGTGTATTAGGCCAGGCAGATGAAATTCTAATTCGTAACAACCATAGCACAGCTCCTAGCACCGATCACTCATTTTTCCAATATCTTAAAGCCTTCAGATTTTCAAACATTATGCATGTACGATTGCATGTGGTGAGTGTTTTTATTGACACCAAGCAATCATGATTCCTGCTTTTGCGGAAGAAATGCAAAGCATATTTTGGTTGCATAAGCATCCGAATATTTGTCATGCTGGAAGCAGAGCAGAAAGCGGAACTAATTCGATCCAAATTGAGTGCGGTGTGAGTAAGTTTCTGATAACAAAAATGACAATCTGTTATTTACAAAGACGACAAGCATATGCGATGACCTTAGGTTAGTATTCTCTTATATAGTAAAAGTAGTGTTGAAACAAGAGAAGTAAAAGATTTTGCATCAAAAATTAAAATTTAGTTGAAACAATTGAAGTGAAAGACATTACACCGTGATGTGATTCAATTTTTCGTTAGAAAAAGGTTGTAGAAATTTAACGGCTTATCAAAGGAGATACAAAGCCCATTCTGGCGAAATCAGCCTCCAAATACTTTCTATGTTAATATAGAATTGCCAAACCTTGAACAAACAGAATGTATAAAGAAATTGGTTCCCATTCCGGATCAACCCCCGGCAAGAGTCGCCTAAAAGTTAAAAGAGGCACTGCCACAAACTGACGCTAATTCTTCATCAATCATTATAGTCGTCTTATGGAGCGAATTTCCATTACACACAGCAAAGTTAAATTTTGCATACGGAACGGAACCCATTATATGCACATTATGCATCTGAAAGTGTCTATAAAAATGCTCGTATACAAATCAGGAACATAATAAATTACGAAACTCTTTTCGTATTCCAAGCAGCATTTTTATGTGCACTTTTAGAGAGAACAGTACAACGACCTGATGACGATGGCTCTTTTTTCGTGTACATTAATCACGGCACGAATTATCGCAAGTAATGTTATGATGCAATTCTCTATTTCGTGTTAACTTCCACTTTTATGAATGGGAATAATGTTACTGCCATTTCTTATATTATGTCCTGATGTACACATAAACACGATGGATAATATAATTCGCACATAGGGAACTTACCAATTTTTATTAAGCTGAAATGACTAATATTCTAACTTTTGAGTCATTTGTTAAGGAACTCTCTATCCAACTTTTGATTGCCATGTATTGGGCACTTTGCCGGGAGTTTATTCACCTAAAATAATTTACTGTTTTCGGATATTTACGACCCAGTCCATTGTGTGTTGAATACGAGAATAACAAAAATGAAACTCCAACAAAATGGATTTATCGTTCCACCAGCAATTGGTTGAGGATTTTTAAGGATTTTTATTTTTGATTTCAATTTTTATGCTCCAAAGAAAGTTGCAAGAAAAAAAATTTAATTTCATAAAAGAGTGCTCGTTGAATCGAGTTTTATATTGGAAAACAGTTCACACGAAGAATCAAAGCACCGCAATAAACGTACCAATTCAATCGAACAGAAAAATATCCTCCGGAAACAGAAACGAATAACATCCTTTGTGCCGAATATATTTTTTGGGGAAAAAGTGTTGGTTGGTACGCTCTCAAAAATCATATTTACATACATCTGTGCTGAATGCTTGAATGCACACAAAGCTGTATGAGTTGATGATGATGGACTATTTGCGGGTGATGTATAGGTCACATCGATAAAAATGTTCGTCATTTTGATTTTAGATGTATAGTCCTTTACATATGTTCCATGCGTCGAAAACCGTACTTTTCATATTTTCGTAAAATCCATTACATAATTCGAGATAAAAATAAACAGTCTCGTTTTCGGCTACGCCTCGGATCAACAAAATTCACACACATTTTGCTTTTCATCTTTTCCAAGGCATAACAAATTTCGTGTGGAGTTAGTTGATCCGAGGCGAAGCCGAGGTCAATGAACACACAAAAACGAGACTTTCATCGTTTCATTATGTAATGATTTGTCATGCCTCATGAAGATTCTAGACACTTCGGGCAACAATTCGCGAAATTACCTTAAATCTACCGTCCATCACAGATACGTAATAGTAATTTTCGCAACAAGTGACGAAAAGTAGGACTTTCCTTTGCCTTTATTGCGAAAAACGTTGTATATAACTCGATGATAAATGTTTTTTTTAGGCACACCTTGTGTATTGTCACACTAAAGTCAATTGAGCTAAAGTCAATTTACTTTTCATTCCTAGGGTTGTAACAGGCAACTTTGGACCCTAAAAAAACAAAAGATATTACTCTCTGCCTGCCCCATGCGAAAGTTGAACATTACATATTAATTTACATCCTGTGAAAATGATGTGGTTCATTTTTTGAAGCAATTTTGTGATGGAAGCAAACTCGCTCGTGTATTTTTGAGCAACTTGCACACCGGGGAGTTATCTTTTATCACAAAATTGTTACCTCATGCAAATATGCAATGAATTAATTTAAGGTTTAAAGCTCATTGATTGGTACTCGCGTTACAGTCATAAATTCATCCAATGAATTAATTTCGGAGCATCCAATGTGGCCTATGCTACTAATATTTCTCTGAACTTTCATAATTTTTTGTGTCTTCCAATGTCATTGACCCCGGAACGGTATTAACATTTCCATTAGATATAAATCACAATTACTTCTGGTCCAGATGCTGTGCAATTAAACAAAAGTCAACCACTAAAGTTAAATACGTTACATTGTTGTACAATGTGTTAACAAAGATACGGACGTATCTAAGGGATACAGTCATATTTGGCACCAATATATCAGTGTTGAAAGCCAATTATAATTGCAATACGGTTCAATGATAGTTCAATGAATAGTAGGCGCAGCGAAAAAGGCTAGACGCGACAATTTTTTGCTCGTCAAATATTTCTTTATTTTTATCAAGGCAGCTGCACCCAGAAAAAGAAAACTCAGGCAATACTCCGGATATGTGTAAAATTCGTCGGAATGGTATAATATACATCATTAACGTATTTGATACACAGATAATGTTTCCTATACTTGGGACACGTTTAAACCGTAGTTACGTATTTCGATTGTCAGATTTGAATATTCATGTGTTGCGTATTGTGTTGATGTACGTTGATGTACGACGGAAGTTAAACGCAAATCACGTATGTTAAACGTATATAGTGGATATATAGTGGGTATAATTCTCCACAAATAATTTTAGTAAATTAGAAAAATTCTCGTCAAAATACTTTCATTTTTTATGAAGAGTTTGCATTTCGTAATCATATCGGAAAGTTGTTTAAGCTGAAATTATCTATATTTGATGATCAGTATTTTGATAATTTTGATAACTTATACGTCACACACGTTTATGGCTTTCAAAGTACGCTTGAACAATAAGAAATGTCAACCAACACTACTGTACTGCAACATTAGAAAGATTGTCGGCTCATGAGCCAGAGGTCCCCGGTTCAATTCACGAAGAAGTCAGTTTTCAATTTGAAGTATTTGTCACAAATAACTGCTAAAATGTATAACAACTGGTTAATATGGTGTATATCATAGGTGAATTTAATAAAATTCATTTTTTTGAATCTGTGTCAAAGCGAAATACGTCTCGGGCGTATATATTCGAACCCGCTGTATAACTACCTTACCACACTTTTTAACAGGGAGCACGAATGATATACGCATAGCACGTAGGAAATTTCGCTCAGTGTGCCTTGTTTTTATTCATTTGTAAGCTATTATTATCCTCGTTCATGTCACGAAGAGTATGTCCAAATGATGGTTAAAGTTTCACGAAAATTAGAGAAAAGCTACTAAGTAGTGTGATATCAGGTGAGATTCAAACGGCTTGTTACCAGGTAATTGTTTTTCTCCTTGTGGCATTATATTATTACACATTGTACAAATTTGAGACGAGTGTTATGGAATCGGTGTGCCCGATTTAGTGTATCTTGAATATTATCAAGGAGAACGAAAAGAGGGGATTAGGGCAAGAATAAAAACCTTGCCAAAGTCCTCACGTTCAATGTTCTCATTGTTCTCATAGAAGCGTTCACAGGAGCAAGTTTGGTTACTCAAGTCAAGTCAATGAATTACTTTCGTAGCATTCAATGTAACCTAAACCTATGCTAATAATATCTCTCTGAACATTCATAATTTTTTCTTGTCCTCCAATGTCACTGACCCCGGAACGGTAATAACATTTCCATTTAGATATAAATCACAATTACTTCTGGTCCAGATGCTGTGCAATTAAACAAAAGTCAACCACTAAGTTAAATACGTTACAGTGTTGTACAATGTGCTAACAAAGATACGGACGCATCTAAGGGATAGAGTCATATTTTACACCAATATATCAGTATTGAGAGCCAATTATAATTGCAATACGGTTCAATGATCGATTAAACAAAATACCACAAATAATGCTACAATGTGTGTGTTGTGAAAGGGTGTCATATTATTTGCGTGTACCGACCTACATAACAATTAATGGTAGCTGAAATCCGATGTGATGTCATTTAATTAGAGCGGCTATGCGGTTGGGCATTTCTTTTCTGGTGGTTTCCGTAAACCGCAACACAATCAAAATTATCAATTTCGAAAATGTGGACAGAGTTATCGATAAATCAAGCAATAGAACATATGTGTGCGTAATACGAGACACTTTGTATGTGTATAATGTATACCAAATTTTCACGAAGAAAATCGCGAATAGCTCCAGGAAAGTCGGGAGAGTAGCAAACTATACAGGGGTAATTACAGTTAAACGATAAATTGAGAAAAGAAAACAACGGGCTACACCATCAATGGCTTATCAGCCATGACATAATACCTCTCAAATTCCTCAAATTTCACATAAAATGAAAGCAAAATAAAATGATCGAGTCTGGTTTTTGACAATTGAATCCCCCAAAAAACCCAGAAGGGTAAATGTGACGCAAGTCCTTTATCTTACTTACAAAATAACTGATATCGCTGAGGGTGACGCATTCTGCGCCTGTACGTAAACTTTTTATCAACCGAAAAGTGACCCAAAAAGTTTCAGAAAGAAAATTTGACAAAAAAAATTGCGTCACAAAGTGGCAGTTATCCTGGTTTGGGGGTCGTTTGAGTAAATATGCTCCGCCGTCCTCAAAAAAAATTTGGTAAAACATTTTTGGTAGTGTAGTGGACTTGCGTCACGCCCGCTTACTAACGTGCGGGCATGATTTCAATTGTCAAAAACCAGAGTCGATCATTTTATTTTGCTTTTACCTTACCTAATAACTTTTGCAAAATTTACTCAAATTCACAAATTTCGGTAAAATTCAAAAATTTTGCAAAATTTCTTCAAATTTCACAAGTTTCGTTAAGTTTCACAAATTTCGTTCAATTTCACAAGTTTCGTTAAGTTTCACAACTTTCGTTCAATTTCACAAATTTCATTCAATTTCACAAATTTCTTTCAATTTCACAAATTTCATTAACTTTCACAAATAATAGGCCCTGGACATCGAAACTTTTGAGATATTTTGTAAGTTTTCTCATTTAGCGTAACAATTCAACGAAAGAGAAAAACGAACAATTACGTTAGGTCTCACTGAGCTGCTAGTTCCACTGTTATACATCTATTGTGGACCGATAAAAAAGCGAAAAGAAGTTCTGACGAGTGCTCTTCTATGAAATGTTAACACTAATAAAGTACAAGATTTTTTAGTCGATACTCCCAACAGAAGAAGTAACTGATACAATTGTTGTAAGAAGATTGTCGTTTGTAAAAGATTACCCTTTCTGTTCCATTTCTGTCCTTTTCTATCTATAACATCCTCTAAATGAAAAACAAGTACTTATATTTCGATATACCAGTACGCAGATAACGTAACCTGACCGTAATCATGTATGAAAACTATAATTCGTTTGAATTTTCATAAATTTAAAACAAAGCAATGCATCCGTCCCGTACAAAGAAACATGTTTCACCGTGTTAACTGGCTGTCATAACTTGAACATTTTATGTACAATTATGCTGAGTGTTTTGTTCTGTATTGCCCATAGGTTGATTGCGAAATTAATACATGCACCACACTCCAACCTGTGACCATCTGGTCAATAATTTTACCTTTATATCCAATTGCATATTATTGCACGCGAAGTATGTAATGGGAGCGATAACGTGAACGATGGAAAATATAACGAGAATTTTACCAACTCTGTTTTCGGATATGTAGTTTAGTGACCAAGTTACATTAGAGAGACAGTGGTATTGTTTAAAGCATTAGAAAATCTCAGACTTACTGTTGCAATGACTTGCCACACTGACTGTTCAGGATACCATTTTAATTTGTTTGTTGTTTTAAATTTTTACGATGCCAATGATTGCATTTAATATCCACACCTAAACACATCTTACATGCACCGTATTATCGTGTAAAACCAACGATGTAATAAATTGATCTGTAATTCACTTCATAAAAGCCGTTCTCGAATCAAATTATTGAATAAAATGTAGATTGGCTTGTGCTACCGCACCGTGTTTACGGTTCATATGCAATCAGTGAGCCTTTTGTTTGCGTGAAATAGATTCATTGCATTACACTCAGCATAGTTGTTGCAGTTGAGTTTGAAAAATTATGTATTCGATAATTGCTACCGTTGTCGGTCACTGAAAGTGTCGATTCAAGTCAGAGTGAAGTAAACCAGGTAGGAGCAGAGGACGAATAAACATTCAAAGGAGTGACCTAAATCCCGTTACAATCGTTTCATGCATTTTAAGAGGCACCGGTACTTTTCCGAAAAGCATACATTAGGGCGATTTTTAAATACAGGATTTTAGTTTACTTTTGATGATATCTTTCCATCAGAATCCTTTTTCAAAAATGTACGACCGCAATTCCGACCACAAATGTGTTAGCTTTTAACAGAAAATAGATTTGGTTGTAACAATTTGACCAGCTCTGAGAACAATGAGCAGTTTATGAAAATTTCATGAAACTGCTCACTTTTCTCAGAGCTGATCAAACGACTACAACCAAAACTAATTTTTATTTAAAGCTAGCAGATTCGTGGTCGGAATTGCGGTCGTACATTTTTCAAAAAGGATTCTGATGAAAAGATATTAACAAAAATGAAATACGAAACACGCAGATGTAGGCTACAATTTTAGCTAAGTGCCGGTGCCTCTTAAGCGTTTTGCACCAAAAGCCGACTTATGCATTTAGGTCTATTGTCAATTTGACTGCTCTTTCCTGGTTTACTTTACTCTGCCGTGGTCTACTGCAAGTGAAACGCTACATTTACGGAATATTTCCCCCATCGGGAAATAGAGCTTCTTTTATGTAGCAAAACGCTTGGCAAAACAAATGAAGTAAAAGATTGTACATTGTATGCTGACGGAAATAAGCGATTTTCATAATTGTTCTTGAGTTTTTCCCCCCTCTTCTGTTACTTTAATTGATTATTTTTTTTGTTTAAAGCATCGCATAATATGTTTGATAGCAGATCTTGTTCTTCTTTATCATTAATATACGTTTTGCTATTTAAAGGAACCCCAGCTAAATTATTGACGCCGTTGTCAATAACAGATGATAATATGAATCTATATAAAATGCACATAATGTGATCGCTTTAATTCCTTTGTCCATAAGTAATACATTGGTAATACTCTGGGTATAAATACACTATTCAAACCAGGACTCGGAATAGATTGTTTGGTGTATTCAAGAGTGGTATATACAGTTCATGCATTGAAGGGTAGATAAACTAGTTCGATCAGAGTGAGATCTTCGATCATTCCTGACTACAAAAATATCTCATTTCCATAAAATGATTTGCGGTCCTAACAGGGCTTATTATTAAGAAATTTAAATCTGAAAATTCGGAAAAATTCCGAATAATTATCAAAAAGTTCCGAAAAAAAAGTTCCGAAATTTTTCGGAGTTTTTTCAGATTAATATTCCCAATAACAAGCCGCTGGTCTTGATTCTCACGCTTTCGTAACTTCAAATATTCGTAATTTGACAGTTGCGTGGATAAAATCCCATAAGAACTGTCAAGTAATAAGAGTTCTTAAAGTATAGTTTCCACTTAAAAAGAGCACTCCGTTTAGCCTCCGTTTACATGACAGTTGTAAAATAGAACAAAAGAACTGTCACGCAAACGGAGTGGAAATTGAATTTATTTCAATTTTTTACTCCGTTTACGTGACAGTTCCTTTGTTATATTTTACAACTGTCATGTAAACGGAGGCTAAACGGAGTGCTCTTTTTAAGTGGAAACTATACTTAAAGTTACGAATGTTTCGAGAATCGGCGCCCTGGACGCCAATTCTCATGAATTTAAGAGTCCATAATTTGACAGTTGCCACCTTAACGCTAAGAGTGGTCGTCCATACGATTCGTAACTTTCAAGGTAACAACTGACAAATTACTAATTCTTAAATTCACTAGAATCGGCGCCCAGGTACCTAAACATTTAAAATACGAAATGTTCAGTACAAGTATAGCTTTACAATCATTTGATTGAAAATGCAGACAATGTGACACCGTACTGGCAATAACAGCAAAGGTTATTACACTTAACTTTAACGACTATTTATATTCTCACTTTGCTTTTATTTCCAAGACAATATTCTTACACAAAAGAATTAACCGTATCCGTACGTATACGTATCTTTTGTGCATGTATTCGCCCATAACAAAAAAAAAATGAAAACTGAAAAGAACAAACTTTCGTTCTGTTCCATGTGTATATAATACAACTCATACCACTCAAGCAAACACGAAATGTTTTGTTTTGACTAAGTGCATCTTTGTGCAACTAAATGATGGAGATATTGTGAAATAGATTGCTCAGGGTGAATGTAAGAAAGTCATAATTGATGTGAGATTCTCACATTGTGAGAATGGCGAAAGGAAGAAATTTGGAAGCTTCAAAGCCTTAAGTGAACATTTATGGCTGTATGAAGTGCTAATCTCTGAATATGAAACGCATCATTTGCTAGACCATACTAATTCTTCTTCTGTCTGTTTTTAAAGTAAATTCACTCACCAAATGATAATTCAAATAAATTTTACATATTTTCCATGGACATGGTGCAACAACAACAACCAAATAGGTGCTGTAAAATCAACATGTTGCATTTTGAACGTACAGCTTATTTTTCGTTACAACTTGACATGATACTTGCGCGTAGATACAATATCTTATGTCTTATACCCTACCACTCGCTGTTATTATACGGTTGTATTTATAAAAAAAAATGGAAAGACAAGTTTTACAATCATATAAAGAAGAATTGATTGCGCAGCCATGGTCTCTACACTTCCACAGTATTGGTAATGTTTACAAACAAACCGTATTGGTGGTGGTGTGGACACGTTTTTTTTATATATGGAAATGCGTTTTACGAATGCTTGTGTAATATTATAGCGAACTGCATGCAGCAACTTGTCTTGGGAGTTAAATTAAAGCGCATTAATTGTTTGAAATGCAATATCATTTTACTGGTTTTTAATGCAGCAGCGTATTAAATTAATTAATTTAATTAGCCTAGCACTTTCCTTCATTATCGGAGATTTTATATAATTGCGCCATGCGTTTGGATTTACTTTTTTTTTGCAATAAGAGATGTGTCTCTTCACGATGCAAATGTATGAGAAGCAAATTGCGAGATGTATCACTTTCGATCGATTTCGTGATCTTTCAATACACTTTCAAATGGTGACAAATGGCTCGACAAATAAAGGGAAATTATTTGTATTTTTGAGTGTTAGGACAGCCGTTACAAGGGTTGCCGCTACTCCATATTCGATATCTTTTTATACTTTACCTACTCTAAACACTTCCACCTTAATGCCCTTCATGTAGAAATGCCCGATATCAAAATGCAATGACTTTTTCCTTTTGAAAATCCCTTTTGAAAATCACTATATCGTCAAGACGGTTGCTTCACTTAGTTCAGACGAGAAAAAGGTTTATCAATTTCCAC
This sequence comes from Bradysia coprophila, assembly GCF_014529535.1. Taxonomy (NCBI): domain Eukaryota; kingdom Metazoa; phylum Arthropoda; class Insecta; order Diptera; family Sciaridae; genus Bradysia; species Bradysia coprophila. Next base: position 4,379,398 of record NW_023503972.1, on the reverse strand, counting down.
AAAAAGTTTATCGTTTCTTTACTGTGGTCGCCTTTTAACACCACTTATGTTTGTTAACGAAATAGATAGAGTTCCATTGCCCAAACCGACAATGTCATTTTCGAACCACTCTGTTTTGTGTAATGAACGCGCATTTTTGGAAAATGCATAGTTTATGCTGATAATCATAAAACTTGCATGAAAAGTTTTTTATGTTTGTGGACGGATGAATTTAGGCACCTCGACGCCCTCAGCATGTAATAGTTATTTACGCATCTGTTGTGGACGGTATATTATAGTCAATTTCGTGAGTTGTAGCAGGAACGAAGATAGGGCGACAAACGAAATTGCTTAAAAACAACCGTCCACAACAGATGCGTATACAGTTTTCCATGTTGAGGGTCTAAATTACGAGAAAAATTCTGAAATGTATGCCCAAGATATGCCAAGATTTTTTAGCTGATACGAATTCAGAACTCGTCTCCGGCTCGTGCTGGAACCATCTCATTCGTCAGACGACTCTTATCTTTATTTTTCGATGCATACGGTGGTGATCGAGGTGCAGTTGTGCATAAAGAAAAAATCAAATTTGTATACAACCAACGCACTGCTCCTAGCATGAACATAAGAAATATTTGGAGGCTGATGAAGTCACAGTAGGCACTGCGTTTCTTTCGTAAATATATATGACTTCTTTTCGTTGTATGAGTTAAAACACACAATACAAGATTGATTTCTTAAGCGGTAGCTCTCATCACAAAAGCCTCCAAATTGGACATTTGTCAAAGAAGTGTTCATGCTAGGAGCAGTGCGTTGATACAACCCAATTTTATATCTCGATCCTTGCGGTGGACCTTGAGTGTAAATCGTCATTCAACGTGGTATCACTAAATTGTTGAGCAAAAAACTCAATAAATAGGAAATTTACGTCGCCCTTAAAGTGCGTCAATAGAAAAGCTAAACAAGTTATGTCCAGGTTGAATCGACTTAATTGAAATTTCCCGGAAGTATACAAATTCCTCAACAACTCAACGAAAACTACTGTGCACCGTACGCTTTATACAACTTTTCCAAACAATTTCCCATTTAATTTTCCCTAATTAAATACCATCCCCAATTCAGTTTGATTTACTTTTTTTTAAAACAAAAACAAATTTAAACAGAATCGAAATTTAGTTTTAAAATCAACAAGTCCCAAACATTACTATATCGAGCATACTCTACAATATATATCAGCTTGTTGATATAAATTATACGTTTAAAAATGATGTCAAGCGTTGGCTTTTTATCGTTCCATGGATGTATATGTGGCGTATGTATTATTTACAGAAATCTTATACCATATAATAATTGGTATAGTATATGCTTACACCGTCGGTTCGTCTATTTTACACTGATTTCCCCTTAAATCTACAAGTCGAGGTTTCGTCGTACATATATACAAACTTGCGACAACCACACTTAAAGGCATACAATAATTAATTCAAATACACTGGAACCGAATGCAACAATTTTTCGTTTTGAACTATGTGCATGCAGTTTGCCTCTTTCTCTTCAACATCTTTTTTCTATTATACAAAACACAGCACACACGACTGTTTACGATGGATCTCTTTAGACCGAAGATTTTTTTTTGTTTGTTTGTTTCTCTCGCGGTGTGTTGAATGCGTCGAGAATATAATGCGGAACTTGCATACAGTCAGTCGATTACGAACAGCGAAGCGAGTGAGACGTGTATTTGAATTGTTTCTGTGGATAGAATATTATTCGGTTTTATTTTCCATATTTTCTAGATTGTGTTTTTACATCACACGTCCCTAAGCGCTTTACTTGTTGATATGAAATATTTTATTTTTTGAACAATTTTGGAGTGCAGTTTGAGAATTGTTTCTTTTAAAAAATTGTAATTCGGTGTTAGTGGTTCATTTGTGGCTAATTTTTTAAATTACAATTTGGATTAAACATTTGAGAAAGAAAATATCTGCGGCGCTTAATTGTTCTGTTAAAAAAAATATCAAAAAATAAAAACTTTGAAAGTAAAGAAGAAGTGAAGAGGAAGAACACCAATTGTTTTCCGGTGAAATAAAATCCGTATGAACAGAAAGGATTTACCGTAAATCTGATAATGGATGAAAAGCACTTAGCAGAAAATCCAGATTAGAAAGAGTGAAAATTATAAAAGAAAATGTAAAACGAGTTTTCCACTTCAAAAGGATTTGACTGTGAAATAGAGGAAAATTAATTGAAAAACTGCAAATAAAATAAAATAATTTTTTGTACTTTATATGTGACACTAAAATAAAAAATATTTTTTGTGAAATAAATTTTCTCCAATTGTAATTAACAAGCAAATTGAAACAATTTTTTTTTGTGTTCGTCAACTAAACTTTGAATATATAAACAATTTTGCAATCATCACGATGGCTGTGCCCTTTTTTGTGCCAGATGGTGACGACCAACGATCGAATGGTTCGACGCCGCAATCACAAAGTACGATTTCTTCAGCTACACAAACGCCGTTACAGAGTCCAGTCAATGACGAACATTTGGTCCAAGCTTTCTACGAAGCTCTATCGTTGTATTCGGCCAATTTGCTACAAGGTTTGTTTGACTCATTTTTTTCTTATTTTACATTTTAATGCAAAGTTTAAGATGAAGCTGAATATACCGAATGTAGCTGTCGAGGGGTACTTGATTTCAAGTTCTCATTAAAATGGACTTTCCTCTTAGTATAAGAATATGGGGAACATAAGTGTCTTCGAATCTTACCAATTGTATAAGTTTGTTTGTTTGAATTTCCACGGATTTTCTAAGTCTTTCAAGGTTTTATGATCAGATGTAGATGATCTGCCAGTTTTCATCGGATTTTTTTTTAAGTTGACAAAGAATTTTCGAATATGATCTGTAGTTCGGTCATAACTTTTTAACTTTTTAAATTTAGTGCAGCAAGTAGTCAGAACTAATTCATTCATTCATTCTTTCTAACTAATTCCATATCAACGCTGAAATTCTTCAATTCAAAGAAGACGTTAGGGTAATGCCATTCGACAGATGTCCTTGTGAACACAAAATTGAAGTATTTCACGAAGTACTGGCTTTGGGTACGTTTGATATATCGGATTTTTTTTACAAAATTCACCAAATTTATTTTTGGTAAATTTTAGACATTTTGGTAACTTTGTGTAATTTTTGGTAAAGTTTGGTAAGTTTTACCAAATAAATTTACCGGAAATAGACTCTCTTAGGAGTTGGTTGATTCAAGATGATCTACCTACCGTACACAGTTAAGAAGCGTCAGACTCAATTTCCGACAAGTTTACGACGCTAAAAAATCTCGATGTTTTTTTAACGTTATGTTTCTCAACGCATTGTTTGCCACAAATTATTTACTATCATCACCACAAGGTAATAGTTACTGTCAGAAAAATCGGATTTGTTTGTTTAAAAAACATATCATCCAGAATGGACAGGTTCATAAAACTCGGCTTTGAAACTCGTTCAAGCACCGAGAACATGTTTTACTAAATCAACAAATCAACGGTACATCATGATTCATTTTGTGGTGAAATTTTGTAAATTATTTTCTGTGACTAAGAATCGACCGTCGAACCATTTTACATAAAGTCGACATATAATTTCGATTTCTTTTTCGACCTGATGGTGACTCACATTTTCAATATTGCTTCTAAATAGGTCAATAACTCGTCCATCGCATTTTAATTTTCTTCTTATTCGCAATGTAAACAAACAACATCGAGTCGATGATGATGATGACAACTTGGTTTAACGTATAGTTCGATGTGTTGATGACATTCTATTCTTCTTGGTCGATTCAGTGCAATTAGCGTCTGTAAACTAATCGATGTTCATATACAATTCCTAATGTAACTGTCTCGTTCCGATGTTGATGGTTTGTAAATTCTAGCCTCAACAAGGGCACACTTTGAGTCAGTCTTTGACTGCATTAATTGTCCATTGTTAAAAGTCCTATGTTGTGAGGGGAAGCTTAACGTCTCACTTGTGTTATCGCATATCGTAGCTGTATATAAGACATCGATCCTACAAAATTCGACTAATGAAGAAGTACTTCGATTAAAGCTTTATCAGCGCGTAGTTCAGTCATTTTTCGCCTTGATCAGTTCATTTTCGCTTACAAAACGAATTTTATAAGATCGATTTTTGGGAAAAAGTTCTGGTTGTATCAGTTGTTATGGCTTTTTCTTTGGAGTCATAAATTTGAAAATGTTGAATAAGGACTATCGCACTAATTTCAGTCCAACTTTGCTTTGAGGACGGTAGTTGCAGAGCCGATATTACAGAATCTACTCTACAATCCTCATTGTCCAAAATGTGCACCACTTTCCATACACAATCACCGAAAATTTACCACTATTGTCATCATCATTGACTATTATTGCCACTATTGTCCGTGGCGTGTGTGCACCATCAGAACACTTATCGTGATTTTTGTCAACAAGTATCTGCATTCAAATACATGTCGAGTGCTTGTCCTAATTCATATAAAATTAAATTTTAAATGGATTACACACAGTCGTCTACACAGACCCCAGTGTGCAGCCTTGATATAAAATATAATTTAAAAAAAAAATCATTAAATTGCGTTCAAGATACTTCCGTTCCATATTTTGAAAACTTTTCATCGCGTGACATATTTTACATGTAAAATGTGTCATTACCAGTAGCAGCCAGTAATATTTACCCACTGTACGAGTGGATGTGAAGTTGAATGGTAATTTTCTGCGTACCAATTTCTGTTTACTTCAGAAAATTATATCGGAAAATATTTAGACGTTCAACCCGTTCAACGTATGCAAGTAATGGCATTTGCCATAACATTTCAAAATATTCATTAAAAACATAAACAAATGACTGGTGTTGGCGCTTGTGTGTTGCTCAATTTAATCGCGTATTTTATGATGTACATTATGCATTTTCTCGTACACAAGTGGTACACAGCTATACATACTCTTTTGATATCATTTGCCGATTGCAAGACATCAACCGATACGTATAGCGTTCCATTCACAAACAGAATGATATCCCATTACACTTTATTCGTTCACAACGAGCAACTAATTGCACTGTTTGCTTACATAACATCATATTGTGTTGTCTTTGGATGCATTAAAGTTTATTAATTCTTGGTTACGTATTGCATAACACTATGGTCATTCATACTCAGAACAATCGTATCGGAATTGTCGACGATATAGTCTTCAAATCAAACGTATTGTATTTAGGATGGTCGTTTGCTAATTTTGTGTTGTAGGCTACTTTCCAGGGTTGATTGGAACATTAGCTTTGAAAACGTGATACAATCATCGATCAATAAATTGGAGTTGGGTGGATGTGAAGGTTGTTTTTTGTTCAATTATTTCCTTCATTTCTCCAGTTGTTACGAATTTCTGTGACAATTATTAACTGAACTGTAAACGTTCCAACGGAAAAAGGTTTTCCGAAGTTTGTCTGTTTTGCCTCCGAAAACGTCTCCTTTATCCGTATTAAGCATTTGCTTTGTGAATGGCAAGAGCACATCCGAATAAAGATCGTTGAATCTGTTATGTTAATCGAAACATTTTCCTTCAAGGCTGATACAGTTGAACAAGCGTTTTGTTCAATTTTACCTTCATCTATCAAGTGTCCATTGGAGCTTCAAATTTAATTGGCATAATTCTGATTTAAAGTAAACAAGTTCCATTGAATTAGGAGGTGAGGAATGCTGATGAACGATTTTTGTGTGTTCAAACTTTCGGCTCATTTTAAATCGAATTTTTTATTGCGCCAAAACCGAGACTTGAAAAGGGGTCAATTCAAAAATATGTTAATCGGCATTCCTCAACTCGTAATTCAACGACACGTTCTTTGATGTTCAGCAATTTAGTAAGAAACGGGTTGGATTGTACCGGCAAAATTAGTAAAAATTAACGGAGTCGATTCAGCCGTCGGAACTACAACTAGCTAGTGAAGTTAGCTCATACCCTTGCAATGAAATGTCTCATTGTAAGACGAAATTCGGAGTGTGCCATCACAAGAAATAAAATTCTTCGAATGAATAAAATCATTGACGACTGGAGCACGAGTGTTTTTCCAACACATTGAAATAACGAAAATATTTGCTGACTTAACTTAAAAGTTTGAAACAACAAACTGCAATTTTATCCAATTCCTTTAACTTTCCCGCAATTTTTCACTGGTTATACAGATACCAGCTGTTCTAACAAGTAATAAAAAGAGCTGCTTCCATTGCAGTGCGGTATACCACATTCACACACCGCTTGATTCAACTATCTACGAAATATATCGGCAAAGAAAAACTATGAAAAACTTTGAAAACTCGTTTGCTCATTCCGTATTTATGAAACGACATCGTTATACGTATACAATCGAACCGCACGTTTCTTTTGCAACATATAAAACATATAATTGAATTATGAATTCAATTAATTTCGTGTAATTGATAAAATGAAAATTTTATTACAAGAGTTACTGCTTACTGAATTAAAACGTTTTTGTTTTTAACGTTGCCATTGGAAGTATTCGCGTTGGGTTATAATAAAATGGGTTTGCCGCAGAGTCGTCGGTAATTAAATTGGTATCGAAACTGAAATGGTAAGGTGACAATTTGTTGTCACTTGACACTCAATAAAATTTTCCTGTAAGTTCTGTTTCACATCAACTTACCGCTTTTATCGACTTTCCTACAACAAGTTGAACGAACATAAAAATTGAACGTAAAATTCCTTCAGGCAATTGCTGGTAATAGATTGTATTGTACTCGTTGAGTATGTTATATAATCTAGGCGACAGCATCGACAGGCAGGGAAAGGATTCTTTCCGCAAGAACACATCCTGCAACACTGAGGAAAAAGAGTTGAAAATCTCACCTGTAGCTGGTAATTTTGGCTCCAGGGAATCTACAATAGCTGCAACAGCTGTAGCGCCGCATACAAAAAATACAACAGCGCTACAGCTGTTGCAGCTATTGTAGATTACCTGGAGCCAAAATTACCAGCTACAGGTGAGATTTTCAAGGGCGCAAGTTACCAAACTTTTTTAATGAATGAAATAAGACCCACTGGTTACATATCCGGAGACTATTGACGAACAATATTTTCTTCACCTTCAACCTTTACTTCCCATCAACAAATTCTGCACAAAGTGCAGTGAGTGGTGAATAGCTTTATCTATATTTTCTTGAATTTTCCCTCATGAACTCCCTGGTATTTTTCGAGAAAACATTTTTGAGAAAATCTGTAAAAAAATTTAAAAATCCAGGAAAATTTTGGAAAATTCAGAAAAATATTGAAAAGTTTGGGAAAATATTGGAAATAATTGCAAAAACTTTGGAAAATTTGGAAAAATTCAGAAAAATATTGAAAAATTTGGGAAAATATTGGAAATAATTGCGAAAACTTTGGAAAATTTCGGAAAATGTTGAAAAATCTAGGAAAGAGTAGGAAAAGGAGAAGGAAAACTGTTTTTGGAAAATTTGTAAAATTTTTGGAAATACTCGGAAAATTGTGAAAAATATTGAAAAGTGTTGGAAAATATACCAAAAATAATCACTGCAAAACCGTCCTTTCTAACATCCATCCCAACGATATGCACTGCACATTATGCAGAAAGCATTTCCCTTCGACTGACGGATTTCCATTTATACCATAAAAACTCCAGACACCCGAGTCGCCGAAAGCTCCGCACAAAACAATCAATCAAATTGAAATGTTTCCGAATAAATTGAGTTAACTTCAACCCGAAAAAACCAAATCATTGTATGCTTACCCCCGTCCAACAACACAGAGTGTGAGGACATTTTAGAAACACTCATAAATAAACCGCTTGTAAATCTACATGTCGTTACATTAATACACCAAGATATACAACAACCATACGCAAAAAAAAAATTGAAGTTACTCAACTGTAAGTAATGCAAACAATACAATGGTTAAAAGCATTACACACATTACAATACAATGTTTGTAACATTTTTTTGGCTCGGTCGTTTTATTCGTTTCATATATATCCAGTAGCAATATTTCGTTGGTAAAAAAGCGAGGTAGCATTTCGATTTAATGCACGTTGTATGCATAGTAAGTTGTAAATAATGTATGTTCCTTTTACACAGTATAAAACAAAACGGGGTAAAAAAAAAGTGGAAAATAAAAATCGTTTTTCATATCGTTATGCATAATGTAACGCACATTCACCATCAATAATTTACAATTTACAAAGTTGTTTATTGCATTTTAATTGGTTTATTAAAATCTGGGGATATTTCGGTTATTTATTTATTATTCAAGGTGTAATTTATCTGGTCGGTGAATTGTGGGTCTCAAATTAAAATTGTTAAAAAAGAATTACATTTTGGGTAATACGAATTCGAACGGAATAAAAAATAAAATAAATTGTTACGTTGTCGGAATGAGATACGGATGGGAAATGGTACCATTACGTTACCATTAAGTCATTAAGTAACAGTCCCGGCGGAAGTAGAAAGAAATAAAAGGCTCAAATATCTAAGTTCAGTTGGCTAATTGAATAGTCTTTTACATGCTACATGCATCGAAAACCGTACTTTTCATGCTTAAGGCACTACTTTCGACGATCTTAGCATGTAAAATTCGGGATAAAAATGAAAAGTTTCGTTTTCGTGTGTTTATTGACCTCGGCTTCGCCTCGGATCGACAAAATGCAAACGACTTTTCATCTTTTTATCCTTAGTTATGCAAATAACTGTCACAAATTTAACAAGAATAAAAAGTTGAGAAGTCGATTTTTCGTGTGTGTATTTTTGTTGATCCGAGGCGAAGCCAAGCCCAATTAACAGACAAAAACGTGATTTTTTCCTCTATCCCGAATTTTTATATAAGAGATTCTTGACCCTAGAGAAATCAAAAGCATGCAAAGAAATTTTCACAATAATCATTTTCTCACCTCAGCTGAAACTTCGAAAACCTTTGTTGTGAAAGACGTTGTGGCCTGTGGGCCACAAACAACACTCCCGAAGTGAAATTTCCAACTTTTTTTCCCTTATTGAACTATTTACAGATTCTATGTTCATTCAATTAGGCCGCCCATTCTCCGATGTCATTTTTATAATTTTTGTTATTCGAAGTTTTGGCTACCTTTTTAAGAGAAATTCTTGTGATTTTCCTGACTTAACTCGATTGAGTTTTACTTTTATCTACAGCAGCGAAGCGACACCGTCTGCTTCAATGCCATTTTAAGTAAATATTTGGTGACGAATTTGACACCCAGACCGCGAGAAGAAAGATGGAAGAAAAATTGAAGAAAGATTGAGGTTATAATTGGTAGGAGTAATCGGGTATGGTAATGGAACAATCAAATTTTCAATGGGTGCAAGGGACTCTGGTGGACACTTTTTGAAGCTTAAAAATTTCACAACGATTCTAGATAGACAAATCCGGGTAAATTATTGTAGTAGTAGAAAGACCTTAACTCCACACAAAGAATTGGTTTTTAGAACCATCTTCACAGAAATCTACAATGAAAAAGTAACTATTTTTGTTTTGCTTCTCGTCTCAGCTTTCTTGCGTCACTAAATTTACTATAAGTCATGTTAACAGTACAGATCTTTTGAACGCATAATGAGGACTGTGCCTCAACATTTTAGGTTTTCAGAATCAGATGAAATGGTGGTGGAAGCAGTAGAAGAAATTTAGCTTCTACTCATAATACCAGAACTTATGTGCATATCAGTTCCTCATATAGCTTTGAAACTTATATTGTAATTGTTACATAAAGACGTGAAATGCTTGTTCCGTCAAATTCTTTCGAAACGCGCAAAAAAATAAAGAAGTACAAGATTCGGTGCAGAATACTAAAGCAAATGAAGTAGCAGATTGAATCGTTATAATGAATTGGTAAATATATTTTGAGCTTACACATTTGTTATGATGACTTGCAGACTATTGTCAATTGAATCAATATTTTGATGCCTGACGTAACGACTGATTCTAACTTGTATTTTCTTCAACGACAATCGTTAATTCATTTAATTCAAACATTTTCAAATCATTTGAAATTAAAAATGTGACAAAGTTTCTAACTGCGACTTAAAAATTCATTTCATTGCCACTTTCGTAATAATAAGTAAGAAATCGAGCAAGAATAAAATATGGAAAAAGAGACGATACGAACGATATGGATGTCTGACGACAAAAACAAAGCGAAACTGCAAGTAATAATAATATTATGTATAAAGAAATCGTGAACTATTAATCTACTAGACCTTGAAAATTTATTACATTTTAATGGACAATTTGAGAACATTGAAGTGCATTTAATACATCTGCTAAAATAAATTACAAATTTATATTTCATCAATAAACATGAACTGACGTACAGTACGTTTGTTTATATTGATTTTAAATTGAAATTGCATAATTTATACGAGTCGAGTACAGTGTCGATACATTCTCGGTTCAAGCATATTATTTAATGATTTCTACATTATTTAATCGAAGCTGCCCTACCCCGGCGTTACATTGGTAAAGGTTAATTTTAGCGTACAACATTAGTATTCGTCAGCAGCAAGGTTTCAAGTTGGTATGTCTACTACGTCTACTAATGGAAGAAGATGTAATTACGAAATGTTGCATCTTAAGATTTCACAGTTTGTACAAATTAGGATAGTACGTCTATACTTGAAGGCGTGGTTCGGAATTCACGTTAAGCATGTGGTCCGCTAGTGTGGTTAATTCATACTAGCTGACAGTTACAAGGCTGTATACTTTGGGGAGGTCACGCAGATGCAGATACGCGGGTTACACACCACGTTTCATACAAAAAATTCACCACGCCATACAAATTCAATTTTGGTGAGTTTGTTTGTATGGAAAAGGTGTGTTCCCGCGTATCTAATAAAATGACGATCTGCGTGACCTCCCCAAAGTATACAGCCTTGGACAGTTACTCCGTGAAACAAAACCGGCTGTCAAACCAGTGACTTAACAGTGCTGCTCCCGACTAAACAGTGCCGTTGGGATTATTATGATTATTATTTTTAGAGATTTATTTCAGAAATCTTTCAATTCATTTGTTTAGAACACGTTTTTCGTTATAAAAGACCTCATTAGTCAAAGCTTGTCTTTTATCTTGCTGTCGTTGGGACAAAGGGTCAAGATTCGGATTGAGTTTAGATTCGTTGGACTGTTGTGAGTAAATCGCTTGGAAAATTTCATTTTGTTTTCGGCACCAGAGGCCGTGCAGTAAAGGTCAGTTGGAAGGAGCCCACAATCGTTTTTGACTGGCTGTTCCGTGACATGACATTTATACTAGGAAAGTCTGTCTCCTGTAGACCGGCCTGGAGCGATTTTAGTAGAATTTTCCAAAAGTTTGGCTACATTGATGAGATTATAAGACTGATTCTACCTTGACAAAGCAACTGAAGGTCCGAAATGTCCTGGTTCCTATTTGCTTTAGGAACCAATCATGCCAATCATGCGATGGTGATACATTGAATCGAATGAGCTATAACTCAATCGCAAAATCATAATTATGATGTCTTAGTAAACATTATTATCAGTCTACAAAATTACGCCACAGTCCGCTTGGCTTATTATTTTCTAAACTTTGAATAAAGACAGTTTTCCATCACTTTCTTCAAAGAATATTGAAATGAAACCCCTCAATGACCGTTTGAACGGAAATGATTTAAAGAAATCAAACAAAAGGGTGAATTGAAAAATCGCCCCTTTCTTCAATATAACAACACGTACGCTTAAGTCTATAAACGACAGTGTTAAAAATTGTTTTTTTTTTTCATATAGTCAGTCAGATATCGCCTCAACGCCCATAAATCTATACCAAAACCTGTTTTGTTTGACTTAGCAATATGTACGAGAGACTTTTTTTCCATTCTTGTTTATTGCACATGCACTGGTTGCACACTGTATATACACACTTTTGCTATTAATATACCCAAACAACACAGTCTTCAGGCTCTTTCGTTGTGTGTTATGTTTTATGACATTGGTGCTAAATCTAGGATTGTGCAAAACGAATATGAATAAAATTAAAGTAAAAAAAATTGGTTGTGGTTACGGTTGGTTTGCTTCTTCAGATTGCATACAGTCGATAAATAAAATTTATAATTTTTTTTTCGAATTGTTCACAATTTATAATTGCTTATTAACACATTTCGAGGACATGTGTGTCGGTTTATTATCGAGATTGGTAAATTCAAAAAAAATTATTTTTTGTCAAATTGAATTTGCAAAGAAAATGTTTTAGGTTACGTTTGTGTTGGAATGGGTGTGTTATTGAGAGGAGTTGTTTCTTGAGCCTGGACAGTTCACTTTAGCATGAACTACGCAAATTTGTTTACACTGACAAAAATGAGTCGAAAATCTCACATGTAGCAGGTAATTTAGTCTCCAGATAATCTACAAGAGCTGCGCCAAATAATGTAGATTACCTCGTGACAAAATTTCCTGTGACAGGTGAAATCCTCACACTTTTTTGTCAGTGTACTATAAGAAATTGAGTGCTATTATTGCCTCATTCTACTAGTCTAACAATCAAGTTTACTCTTACTGGTGTTTCTGACATTCGTCTCATCAACTGCTCGTCTTCACACCAAAATAGTGTCAGAGAAAATGTAATTTTTTCAGCTCAGTAAAATGACAATCTGAAGATTAGGAACAACGAACAGAATCAGAATCAATAACGTTCGAATAAAGTCATTTTGTCAGGTTGGGATCGTTCCACCTGACTAGCACCATTTAAAGGGGTTTACTGCGTACCTAATGCTAAAGCTTACTATTACGTAGCAATTTGCCCCCTTCGAAAGTGATCCATTAAATGATGAATTGTGTCGCTTCATTTTTCGTGAATTCTTACGTGATAGGCAACTTACGCATGCGGCAGACAGTAAAGCAAATTTCATTAGCAGTAGCCTATACACCACCGTCCAAAATGTTTCTTCTGACGAGTTGGTTTATGTTCCAAACATGTACCAAACCTTTTGAACAACGGTGCATCGACTATTAATTTACGACCACAATTTCAAAAGATGAATTTCGAACGACTCGATAGCTTGAACTCCAGAGATATGAGCAAAAAAAGTGCGCAAACATTCGAAGTCATTTTTTTGTCCAAATTTTGATATGAGTACAATCCCTTGGCCATCAATTCTCCCAGCATAGTAGAAACGTAATAAATTTAAAGGGAAGGGGACATTAATCTCTCGAAAATAAAATCTAAATTTTAATGTCGATGGTTATCCTGTTGACAGTATAGGAACTAAATAGCTAGTCTCATCAATAAATTACCGCCATCCTTACAACGCCTCGTCATCAATTTATCACAAATAATTCATTCAAGAAAACACATGAAAAAAATTTCAAAAACTTTTTTCGATGTTCGTATAATGATCGTGTGCAATAGCAGAACAGCAATAAAAATCGAAATAATTGGTCGTTAATTACTGAAAGATTTAACGAATAAAGTAAGAAATCATTTCAAGTGCGTATAAATTACGCAGCCAAAGTGTATAAAAATGAAGATGAAGAATTATTATTACGTTAGAGACACAGCCGTTTACCGATTAATGTTGTACGTAAGATGAGAAAATGAGAAAAAATTAACATTCTTCACTATACCATAAAATTGGTTTTTGTGATATTTTTATCGGAACGAGTGTATCGTCTATCTGCAAAATAATTAACGCAAGACGAAGCACTTAAATGCTCATTCTGTTTATCGTCTGGTGCATTTTTGTGTTAATTAGAAATGTAATCCAATTAAAACGTTTCGCTTTTTAAGAGCACCGATTGTTTGAGCTTGCACTTAAACCCAAATATTTTTTAAACAAACAAAATATGAGGTCAAAACGACTCCTGTGGAGGTGGTAGCATACTTCACAGAAATCTGCATTGATGAGACAGAACCTTTGTGTCAGAATTTACTTTCAATTTTTATAGAGTTTTTGGTGAGGATCTCATGTAGCTTTGAACGGAATTGCGGCGTATAGATACTGGTTTGTAGTTCGATTTTTTTAATTAAATTTGGTTCAGCTTCAGCCTTGGTGAAACATTTTAAAAATAAGGCGAAGGATATGTGAGCAAGTCAAATTTAAATTAATTTCCTGAACTGAGACGCGGAGCAGATCATGCAACAGTACTAGCTTTATATTCACATATAAGTCCTGCAGTAGTTAATGAGCTGAAGGCCTAATCTCCTATCAATGCAACTTTATTTAACTTTAAGTACCTAAGTCCCAAAGTCTCTAGAAAGCGGTGGAGTTAATTTGATTGACTTCGAACATTAGTTCAGGAGTTCGATTTTAGCTGCTCCGATATCCTTCGCCTTATTTATAAAATATGTGAACTAAATACACCATGCTGTAGGTCATCAATTCCATGTTTCTATTTTACTTAAATTACGAGGACATTGATTGTGTTCCCATGTCCAGGCTAGACTGTTGAACCAATCCCAACTGCCAACTCATTTTTTTAACGCCATAACAACAAGTTAATTTCTCGTCTAAACAATGTTTCCTTTCCATGTTGAAACAAGAAATTAATAATTCAACAACAATTAGAAATTGATCCCAAGTACGATATGTACGTAAATTTATGAATAAATAATAAATCATGCTCGCACACAGGTCACAGACACAATAACAGAGAACATCAACTTTAAGCACACATATCGTCGACTACACACATTCAATTACCGTAATGAAATGGATAATAAAATGAAATATTAAAAACAAAAGCGCATGCAAAACAAACGAATGGGATAATTTAGTTAATGAAAAATTCTTTCGCTCTTTTTTAGATTTATGTGTTGTGTCTTTCGGTATTGTGTTTGCTTCGAATTCCACTCAAGTAGGTACATCGCAAATAAACGTAATTAGTTAGACTAAGAGGTCATCGTTCATAAATATGACGTCAGGCTGAATTGTTAATCACACTCCACAATTAAACACAGATCTAAAGCTTAGAGTTAGCAAAACAATCAGTTTCCAAGCAATTTTTCTCTTCCTGTTGCAGCGCCACATTTCACTTAAGTTCTCAATCTTATAAAAAAAAGAATCAATTTTTCCTTAACCACAGCTACGGGTTTTCATTGTGCAGTAGAAATGAAATTTTATTCTCTCTTTCTCTCTTTGTCTGCTCCCGTATGCGGTTCTGTTCCGGAGCAAATAATATTCACTTGACAATGCAATTACTTGAATTTTTATTAAAAAATATTCCATTCTCTTCCAGCCACACCGGCATGTCTAAGCCCTCCATCGAGTCCCTCATGTTGTCATAGACATAACAATTATCGAGGCGATGTATTTTTCCCGCAAACGAATTCGTCACCCAGAACACCATCGGCATCAGATACATCACAATGCTGGAGATCCAGAGCCAATGGTTTGAGAAGGTGTGTTCTGAACTTGTCTCCAGTTTTGCGCCTGGTTTATTCAATTTTTGCTTTTTTCAATCAAGGCGTCTACATTCAACTGGTGACGATACTCATGACGATGCCGAAAGCAGCGATGAATTTTCAATGGCAAATGGATGCAACGTTCCACGACAATCGGTGCCGGTCGATTACGATTTGGAGGAGCATTACACATACCTGGCGGCTCGAGAGCATCTACAACCGTTTTCCGGTCAAGTTCCACCGAAAAAGAAGAAGAGGGTGGTGGAACACACCGAAGCAGATAGTCCTGTTGCTGCAAAGTCTAAGGTAAGCGAAAATAAATTTTCTTTTTCGATTTTGTTTTCTCGAAACTGATTGGAGCGGCCTTATCTTATCGGGTACAAAACGAATATAAAAAATAATAATGCAAATCTCCTCGAAGTACTGTTTATTGTATAGTTCTCTATATCATACCAATCCCTTAGTTCCTTTTCTCCAGCTACTTTCTGAGCCAATTAATCCTTAAATAACAAAAATATTTCAGAATAACAACGCAATTGGATCGGTTGTTGTTTGTTTATTTTGCTTATATGCAAAAGAGCACTAGTTTTATTCCACTCTAAGTATCCCTAGTAATGTCATGAAATGAACACTATTAACTATTGTGTGCGTGCCAATCAATAACTTTGCTTGCGTCTGTAACTCTGATTATAAAGATTGTTTATTAATTGCACAGACGGAATATTCTCTTTGCTACCGGACGATTTTTTCCTAAGACCATTGCCAATTTACAATGTTAAAATTACCATTACTGAGAATAGATTTCAATATAAGTGCACGTACTATTTGATATAAACAAGACAGTCGACCGCTGTTTCGATCTGAGAGAATAATTAATACTTCTTTCGCCGTTTTGCATTAATATGCAGATCAAAAATACCTTTTCTCATCAGGCCATGGCGACAGTGATACTTGATACAATGCACTAACACCACTACACTAATTTGCACAAGAACAAGTCTGGCGAATCATAGTTGAAATGAAATTTCAACTAATCACCGAACCTGCCACGATATTTACCAGAGAAATTGTATCGTTGAACTGCAGATTAATGCAAAATGTCGAAAGAAACATTTAATTTTCTACCAGATCTAAAAAGTGGTCAACTGTCTTGTTTGGACATGGTGCCAATGGCACCGATTCGTTGTTGATTGTTCTTGATAAACTTTTTTATTAATGAAAGAACAGAATGTACTATAGCACTACCGGTACATGTTTGCCGACCTGTGGTGTTGGATCATGGATTCGTTTTAGACAGGGGTAAAACTTAGTCAAATTACAAAAACACGAGCAAAGTTATAAGCCCGCACTTCTAACGGGTTTTCCAAAAATCTGCATCATTCTAAGCATAACTACCAGATGAAGTGCACTCGTAAATGATTATTCATTTTGTTCTCAATTTGTGAGTGAAGAAAAACGACCCTGAACATCGAACAAAAGAGCTATAAAACGGCCATAGACAAAAAAAAACTCTTCGTTCAAGTAAACATACTCTTTATTATGCTGCATGGAATCTACGGTAGATACACTTCTATTCTCGTATTATATAGATTTTCCCCCATTTCTACATGCAGCATTTATTGTTCGAACATTTCATTGATAATAACGCTTGGATGGGAGTACTTAACTGTGTCCATATAAATTTATTTATAATAATTGTATCGAGAACACATTCATCATAATAAATTCAATTTTTATCCTTTGAAACACACCATTCATATGAACATGTCCGTCTATCTATAATATCTGTACATTACAGGGAAGAGTGATGATCTATAGCATTTTATAATGCAGACCATTCTATATCCAGTCGAACACGACCCTTATATCTTTCGTATATAAAACACTCGAACATGAAATTTTGTATTTTATTTGTTATGGGGTTTTCGTACTTAACCTTGCCACATGATGGATAATTCATTTGGGTAGCACTCTCTCTCGAATAGTATATAGGGTAAAAAAGGCAACACATGAACACGAACAATGGTTGTTATGTGTGTAATGGTTAAACAAAAATGTGTTCTAATACGTACGGAAAAAAGTAGCAGAAAAACACGAAAGATGAATGTGAAGGGGACATGTGAAATTAAAGTGTATGAAAGTTTGTCCCGTCCTAATGGGCCATAAAAATGACCTAGTGATGATATAATATGGTTTGATTCGTTACAAATCTATCATCATAATATTGCTATGCGATTACGGGAAAGGTTGGCTATTGAGTTGCGAATACGAGGGAAAATTTTGCGGTCAGTGAATAAAGATTGATGCGTTGAACAAACTGAATTTATTATCGATAAGCCTTGTGCCATACATTTTCTCGTAGCAATGGTTGTAGCCTGGTTTGTAATCGCGAAAAGATTATGGTGATCACAGAATGTTTTTGAATCGTATAGAGTCACAGCAACCCTTGAAACAGCCTATATATCAATCAAAAGACTAAAATTCTCTATGATGTAAAGGTACAACTATCACGACAGAGTAAAGTTAACCAGGCAGGAGCGCTGATTTGACAAGGGACCTGAATAATCTAGTAGTCCAACTTTTTTGCGAACAAAATTTTTCAATTTATGTCAGTGTTCATTTGAGTTCACTTTCATACAGTGTATTAGGTCCCTTATTTGACGTTTCGAAAATGAACCGCTCCTGCCTGGTTTATTTTACTCTACTTCAAGCAAAAGTGATCATAGTCGTTAGCTGCCAAATAGAGAACTATTCTGGATTAAATGGTTTTTTACAGTTGTGTGACACACTGTCAAGTTTCAATACCCTATTTAGAGTACCACTCATGCTTGGAGTGCGTTGATAATATTCATATCTTCGAAAATGCCACTTACACAGACATAATAACCCTAACAGGCGGTCATTCATTTCCCTGAATCTGATCAGAACTGACCTGACCTGAAACGAGGGGGAAACCACTATTTTGTGATTAACATGGTTAATCAGTTAATCTGTTAATCAGAAACATAAGATTTGCGAATCCAAACGGTTAATCGGTGATTAACATTGATTAATTCACGTTTATTTGTAGTTTTGCGACGGTCAAATGGTGGTAAATAACCAATTCATCATCAAGTTAATCACTGGTTAATCATGTTAATCACATCAATAAAAAATAGTCGTTTCCCCCTCGACCCCTGCCTCGACCTGAAACGTGATAGTCTGACCTGAAAATTTGTATAAAAGATTCAGGTTACCTGGAACCTGAATTGACAAGTCTGATTGAAACCAGGTTCAGGTCAGGATTATTTTTCTTAAATTATATGACCTGACCTGAAATTTCAGGAATTATTGATCTTTCAACATATTTCGTCGACGTATTCGGAGCTTTTGAGAAATGGTTGTAACATCCAGACAAACAGGTCTACGAACAAGCTTCCTACTGTTTACAAATAAGCGTAATAACCTTTCTTCCTTGTTAATAAATATTACAATGAGCGGAATCATTCATAAATTCACATTGTTTCCTTAGACTTTGAAGTACTAGATTTTGCAGTTGCTCAGAACAACAAAGACGCACTTCAATGATTGAAGTTCAATCACTTAAATCAAGTACTTCAAAGTTAATTTACAGAACGTAGTGAAATGTACAGGGCCAACTTATCGATTTGGGCATGACAGCCTCAAATAACTATAGTGTGTCATTGTTTCGGATTTTTTCTATTTAAGGCCAGGTTAAGGCGTTTACTATCACAAATGTTTACGTGCTATGTAACCTGGCCTTAGGGGAATGCATACTTTGTTGAAATTTTCAACTTGAAAAGCCTACAATGGCGTTTTTTTTTAAGTAGACTGCATTTCTGATGTTATCTTTTTACAAAAATGTGTCAGTTGTGTCAATCAAAATTTGACTTTTTGTGGCAGTTCGACCATTTCTAAGAAATGTTAGCAGTTTAGGCAAACTGTTCTCTTTTCTCTGAACTAAACAAGCTGCCACAAACAAAATTTTTGAAAGTTGACACATTTGTGGCGTTTATTTTCGACTTATATTTTTCGAGAAGGATTTTCGTAAAAAGTTATCAGCGAAAATACAATACGAAACGCCCAAGAGTAGACTCTAATTTCAGCTAAGTATCCATGCCTCTTAAAAGCTTTAGTTAAACTTTAGACGCCAACTGCAACTTAACATTTGTCTGTAATAAACTGATTCTCATTTTAACCTGATTTTTTCCACCTGACCTAACAGAGTTGACGAATTTCACTTTCATAGGGAATCACTGTGTACCAACTCAGAGCTCAATTTTTGTTTTGTTGCTTGAGGCGCTGCACGTCAGTGGCAGATAGGTGTTGAGGAATTTCGCGCCGTGACATTCACAATAACCCACAAAGTGACATTTTCCTTATACAAAATGTGTCATTTTGTCAATTATTGTGAATGACGCGGCGCGAAATTCCTAGCAGCCGGCAGATATTGTAGCTTTCCCATTTACAAATTGTTTGCTAGAATGGCGGAAATATTTTTTAATGAAATTTACAATTTTTTCCTTTTTTATTTATAGGAGCAAAACTTTGTTTGGCCAACTGTTGTAACGGCTGTAGTTCTTGCCGTAGGTTGTGGCTTCCTTGTAACACGGTGAATTTAACGTAAATGTAAGTTTAATCGATAAATTAAAAGTAAAATATTTTTAACGTAAATAAATGAATAAAATAATCAAATAAATGTTGAATGGAAAGACCAGGGTGCGAGTAAAATTATATTACATTGTATCACATTGTAATGCATCAACATCACACCCACTCTTTTTGTTGTATTTGTCATATATACACCGAGGAGGCGCGAATATGCAACGCTAAATTTGAAAAAAAAAAACGAAATTAATTTGGCGAGCAATAAATAATTGCATCGATGAAAAATGATTTTTAATTGAAACCATAAAAATGTTTGTTTGCATGGTATCAACCGAGAGCCATTAAATGCATCGATAATTTTTGTAAACGGATTTATTTTTGTGAACGAATTTTTTTGAAACAAATAAAAAGTTTAAATTTTTTAGAGTTAAACGTTAAGTACGTATTCAAACTGTGTAAGTATTAATGTTAATTGACGTCGAAATGGATAACATAAAATTGAAAACATTTATACCAATTAATAATTAAAGGAAAAACAGTGAATGTCATGGATGGAAAAGTACGATTTTTGATAAACATTTAGATGTCTAGTTAAAGAAAAGCAAAAAGAAAATAATCTGAAAATGTTAGATCTGTAAGACTTAAAATATTATAACCCAAAGCGATTGTGATTCAAAGAAAAACAAATGAAAATCAAGGAATTTAAATCAGTTCAAAATACAATTTCATTTCTGTGACAATTTTTAAATTTTTAAAATATTTTGTTTTACGACGACCTACACAGAGAGACAATATCCCTGAAAAATGAGGACATTTCGCATACAAAAGGGCACTTATCCATAAATCACTCTCATGTGAGAAAATATTCGGATCAGGTTAGGGTTGATCTGTTTCTACCGAAAGTCGTGTGGACGTACGTCCTTTATAGATCACCCAAAGTGATTTGTCATGGAAATTAATCTCATCATTTTTGCAAATAAAGGCTCCTGTGCGTGGAAAATACCTTGTTAATGTTTCAAGAATCATAATTGTTCCACAAGTTGATAAATTGAAGAGTCTAGAGAAATATAACATATGTGCCACGCCGTCTTTTTTATGATTCATCGACAATACATTGCAAAGATCGCAAAGACTCCAACGTAACGTTATAATTTCCTAAAAACAATATCGTAGGTCGATTCATAAAGTAAAGGAGTAAAGCGCACCTAGTCTCTTTTGGAACGGTATACATTTTCAAGTATTTTTGAGATATTATCCACGAAATGTACTGACCTTTATGCATGGAAATTTATTTCGTTTTTATGTTCCTTTTCCTTGCGACTCCATTTTTTTCGCTTTCCTATTTTTTTGAAGCAAAGCTTCCCCCTTTTTGGTGTTGATTTTCGATTTCGGTTTGAGTTTCATTTACATTTTTATTTTGGAATTTGTTTTGTTACATCTGTAAAAGCTCATTAAAGCATATTGTGATCAAATTAATAAAAAAAAAAACAAAATGTAAAAAATTTATTGATATATAAGAACCACACACAGTTTCGGATTGGAATGTCGAACAATAGTTCGTCAATAGAAAAAAATAAAAGTTGAAATAGTAAATGTTTACCAATTCTACACAAAAATCCCACACGACCATCCCTTCATTTATAACGTAAAATTTGTGCAACAATTCCCCAGATAAGTGTTTAAATCCCAGCCACATAATCAATGAATCTGTTACTCCTTTTGTTTAAAACATCACTTAGTGTTTGATGCCAAATCTTTTACTTCATTTGTTTCGACACAATTTCTATCATATAAAAAAAACACTAACGAGACCTTGTCTCTCATTTCTTTCGTCGCTGCCGATAGAAGATGACTGGACTGGCCGTTTCTAATTTTTTGCATCTTAAATTCCCCATAAGCAATAAATGTTAAAATAAATGTTTTTAGAGTAAAGAAAACGAAAAAATCGTGAAAAATATAAAATTGGAGAAGAGAGAGAGAGACAAGTGAAAGTTTTCATTCACTATTCTTTGCCGTAGTCTCAGTTTTCTGATCATTTTTCGTTCGATTTTTTTTTTAATTGATAGGTAAGCTCTTGAACTTAACTCATTTGCACATTTGCTGGATGGGAAGTGGAATTACTTAGAAGATCCAAAACATAGTTTTCCACAGCGATAAAGTTGAGAGTCTAGAGTGAAGAATGAAATTCAAAAGTTCTCAAACAAATTAATCTTTTGCTGGAGAGCAAGATATTTTGTAGGTAAGGTAGGTAGGTATGTACATGAGATTATGTAGATTGATGTTCTTCTCAATTTTTCGATCCAATGTATGTAAACAAGAAAACACGAAAAAGGTTTTTTTGTTTGTACGTTTCGTAACTATATTGTCACATCATCAGCTTTCTTACAAATATGAAATTTCAGTCTTGTTTTTGACTAGAATGTTAGTAAACATTCTAGTCAAAAACAAGACTGAAATTTCATATTTGTAAGAAAGCTGATGATGTGACAATATAGTTACGAAACGTACAAACAAAAAAACCTTTTTCGTGTTTTCTTGTTTACATACATTGGATCGAAAAATTGAGAAGAACATCAATCTACATATTCCGTTCACGATCAAGAAAGCTACCAAAAGCATTGCTGCTGGTAAACACCATGTACATGAGATTCCGCAAACTTCAACTAGTTTTTTTCTTTTTTGTCATAAATCTCTCTGCTTACTCTCTCATCTCCATAATATTCGTATTGTCCATGGAAATAGTCTTTTTACGAAATCAAACTAGAATTTATTATCTACGTAATGTGTGCTACAAAATGGTTTCTCGATGATAAACTGTATAGACAAATGTAAAATTAAAATTAAACAAAGTGTAATTCTAAAAAGTAGCAAATTTCGTGCTTGTCAATTTGGCTTTTTATCTCCTTTAACTTTATTTGGCTGATGTTTAAATGTCGGAAATACATTTTAGTTAAACAGAATTTGGTGAATAAGTTTCCTAAGGCAAAGGTCAAGCTCTTGAATTCATACCAATCAATCGACTTTCTTCTCTTTAAAGAAAGATCGACAGAGCTGGTTCAAGACAAGTTTCTGTGTAACCGCTTGTTAGAAGAGCACGATACGAAGCATTCAGCAAGCCAACCTTAGCTACGAGAAAACTTTAATACGGAAATTTTGAGCCAAATTATAAAATCAGCCGAAAATTTTGCGATTTTAAGTTACCCTTTTCTATGTTCATTGTTAACTCACAAAAAAAATTGATGGAGCGCGCTTGTCGTGCATTTAGATATCGACCAAAGGGCTGATGAGAAAGTACAACATTTAACTGAAAACAAAAACTTTTTTTTATAAAAAAAAAAAAAACAATTTATCGTTCACAGGTGACAAACCTATATATAAATAGCAAGATAATAAAAAATCACTAGCATAATCGATGTATATCTCTAAACCAAAACTAAAATTGATTGCACAATCGAAGAAGAAGAAAAAAACAGGAGAGAAGTTTGCATTTAAAAGATTTTAAATGAAATCGCAGCATTTTTATGAAGGAAATATAATTCATGACTTTGCGCTGGAGCGAAATCTGATCCATAAACACACATCATGTGCGACAAATAATCAAAGTTTGACCCCATTATTGCGTCATCGGCTTCTGTCAATCTGTGAGTCTGATGATTAGATTCATAATCTATAGAGTTACACTTTAGTGTGATGAGACACATTTTAATGTCATAAAAAAGTATCGTAACCATGGCTGGATACTGTTGGGATGCTACGACTTACGTCGACGGAGCTGCCCAGGTGTCACTCGCTTTCTATATAAAAATTTCGTCTCTTCATACGAGCTGAAACATTATTTTTCGTCAAAATTTGGACGCGTGGAAAAAGACAGACGAGTGACGTTACCGCGTCATTCACAATAATTGACAAAATGACACATTTTGCATAAGGAAAATGTCACTTTGTGGGTCATTGTGAATGACGCGGCGCGAAATTCCTCAACACCGACGTTACCTCTCCTTAACAGAACAGGCTAAGACACTCAAGAAGGCGGTCGACACAAAATGTGTTAAATGCACTCAGTATATTTTGTGTGAAAACTCAAATGCAATTTCACAAAACTAGTTGTAGCCACAGAGAAAATTTTCGTGAACAGAGGTGTCTTTCAGAAACGTGAAACAGTGTACTTGATACACACCATACGATAATATAATCTGAAATTTAATGGATGTCATTTTGGAATTCATTTTACTTTGACAGAAGCCGATGACACAAAAATGACTTCAACTTTTTACATCCACGTTCGATAATACCCACAAGAAGATGCAAACAAAGCAAAATCTGTTTCGTATTTTTCAAAATCGACGGAATTATCACACTTTGAATGTGAATTCCCATACAAAAAAAATTCAAATATCGCATTCGACCAATTTTTCGGCGCAAGCTTTCTGACGTGCGCTGATGCCGCACTAAAAACGTGAATTGATTTGTCCGTCAATGTAGATAGGACACTTTGATTAATATTCAGCTGGAGCAAAAACGAAACAGCGCAAAAATATGAACTTATCGCTGTGTAACATAAAAGGAAAACAGAAAATCGAACGCAATCGATGTTGTTATGGAAAAAGAAAAATATTATGAAAACTTAAACAATATTCACGTCTTTGTCTAATAATCGTAAAAGGAAATAACTTTGTTCTGATCATTCGTTTCTTGTTTGTATAAGTTTTAAAAATGGTCACTTCAATGGTATTTCACCTATTATTCGCTTGACTTTTATTCTATTCAAATAAACAAAAATGCTAAATACTTTTATTAAATGAAATAAAATATACGAAACAGAAAATCTCGATTTCTTTTTTTAAAAAAAATGAAACTTCAATTTAAGAAATAGATTTAAAACTATAAATGTCCATGAAACTTTTATATTATTATAAAGAAGCTGTGTAGAATTTTATAATTAGATCGTAGTTCAATATTAATAAGTTCTCTTCAAAATAAAATAAAAAATCGACGACAAACATAAAATGATTTTTATAGAAATTGATGAAACGAAGAAGAAAAAAAATCTAATTTTTTTATATCAAAAATTATTGAATACGAAACATTGAAAGAATTGTATTAATTTCGTTGCCAATAATTACAATTAAATGAACGGCGAAACGTTTATATAATTATTATAATTAAAACGATTAGGATAAGTAAGGGCTGACTACCAAGTGGTGTCAAGCGCCTGTAGGCCTCAGCCGGGCCTGTTGAGCGTATAATTAAAACGATTAAGCCATATATAAGAGGGGAAAAAAGTAAGGTTAAAACTAGTCTTAATTGCCCTTCAAAGCGGGCCTGTGATGTAAATTTTGATCTCATTTTTTTACCAATTTTTATACAGCAGCATTTTTTCTACACCTTTTTTTACAAATTAAATTAATTTGGGAAAGAAAAATCCTTTAATGATAGCACGGATTAAGGAATCTAAAAGCAGCAAGAGTTTAACTGACTCTTTGACCATTTCTATGATGATACAAACAGTTACTTCTGTTTAAGTTATCACTGAACACAATTTTTCTAAATTCAAATAAAAGCTTACCCGCTGAAATGCATTTGATGGGAATAATCGATGCTTCCAATCGAGAGCGTAACCGATTTGAATAGATTCTAACTAAATTAGAAGCCGGTATATAGAACTGAATATAACCCGGTCTACACACTAATTTAAACTGGTCGTTATTGATTCAATTATTCATTCTCGATATAGTAAAGTCGATCTCAGATATTCAATTCAGACTTTCGAATTTCCATGAAACTTTAAATAGTTTTCACTTTTCGCTGGTTAATCAAATCTTAGTCGATGCAGCCCAGATAATGATATGAGCTCGTTAATAGAGTACCCGTGACGCAGGTCCCACTAAAAAATGTAAAGTCTTTTGTCGTAGGACCTGCGTCACATTTCCCTTATTAAGAGTTTTGACGGATTTAATCTAAAGCACTGAATAAAGTCAGCGAAATCAATACGTAATATTAACACTTTCGTGTCTTCTAAAAAATCAATCCTCATTATCGATCCTATCAATCTTAACTTTCATGGAACCTTACAAAAATTTGTTGTATTTCTAAAATAAAAAAATCTCAGATTTCCATGAAAATAGAGCCAGAAGGTAGAGATCTCAACCGAAATCCGTGCTATCTTAGTTTTCTTTTTAAAAAAAATTAATCTTTATGAAGCGACAGCATTACATTCAGAGTATAAGTATTAGTAAAGCAATTGTTTCTAAAAAAAAAAATAATCGAAACCTCGATTGAATTATAATCTCAAATAGCCAGAAATTTTTCATTTTGTAATTGACATTTTGTCCAATTATCAATCGAAAGGAAATTATATTTGGTAAATGAAGTATAAGGAGAGAGTATACACCGGAAACGTTTGGATCCTATTTCTTCCTTATACCTCTCAACGGAAATATGATTTGTGTTTGAAATTAAATAAAAAATCTGTGATTTTTTGCACGAAATGTTAATTGAATGATCCAATTAATTTTAATTATAATTTTTTATGTTTTATATTTTTGCTTATTATTTTTTACTCGTTTTACGTTTTAATTTTTTTATTTTGTTTAAATGATCCACATTTTTATATTTTTGTTAAAATAAATTTAAAAAAAAAAGAAAAGAAAAAAAATTGGAAAATAAATTTTTTAAATTCATACAAATTTTGTCAATAAATACGAAAAAAAATGGAAAACATTTTGATTATTTTGAATTGATTTATTTTAATAAATAAAAAAATGGATTTATAGAAGATAATAATTTAGCATTTCTAAAATGTCGAAAGAAAATCTTACATTCGAATTGTCTCTTTTTTTACGAAAAGCAAATAAATGTTAAAATACTCCAAAAAAAAAGTGTCAGTTTCATTTCTCTCCATATCACCATCAATCATCGCTCTCCATCGATCATTCAATTCTTTTAAACCAAAATTTACAATCGAGAAGTAAGCAGGAAATGTCTCAATTTATTTCAGAGTTAAATGAGCACTTAAATCAAATACTCAAAGATTGAGCATACGGTATTTTTACGTTGCGCTTTAGCAACAGACTAGACATACTCTAACGTGATCAAAACCGCTTAACAGAAAAAAAATGCTCTTCACGTAACACTACTAGTTTTCACACATCCATCGAAAGGAGACACTGTTACGTCCTCAGAGCTCGGTGGTGGCCATCTTCAGTTGCTCCACCGGCTCTTTCACAATACAGTAATCGAACGGAACAGTTTGAATTAAATGTTTAGTTCCTTCGAGCAAGAAAGCTTGTGATATGCAATATCGAAATGACATGCATTGGAGGAGAAACACTCGAAATCCTTTCATTTCAATGAAATACTAAACACAACACCGAACACAATTACAGCGAAAAAGCTCTGATAAACAGCGGAATCACAAATACCTTATCGTTAATCTCCATGTCGAACCAAACGCCAGACAGAAGCTTTCAACAAACAAAACTATCGACTTAACAAATCTTTATCATTAAGAAAAACGGAAGCCAACAACTCTCTAAACGAACAATCGGAATGACCTTTTCACAATAAAAAAGAACTCAATTCAAACTCAAAGCAAACAGAAAATTGAAAATTAACGAAGGCAGGTTTCATCCCCCCAAGATAGTTATTTGTTAACCAAGGCGAGTCAATAGGAAATTCCAGCAAGAGCGAAAGTTTGCAGTCAGAGCGAGGCGAGGGCTGCAAATCGCTCAATGCGGAATTCCTTATTTTCTCCCCGAGGTGAACACACCGTTTTTTATGCTAGCGTTTCACCCAATATGGCTACCCCGCCATTTTAGGGGAGAAAATTATTATCACCTAAAACGGCGCCTATCAGAATGACAATAAAACGCAATTTTGACAACGCTTCATAGTGGGAAAAATAAGGATTTCCGCATCGCTAGCATGAAAATTAAATTACTGATATAAAAGTATGCTTGAGAGACGTACAATTAGCAACATATCGGTGGATTTGTAATGAAACTCTGACACTCTGACGACGATGGCTTAATGTGTTGTAGGTGTTGACTTTTTCATGAATTTTATTTAATAAAAGTAAAAGCAACTCATACATTTGAAGGTGCCGAATTGCATATGTAAGCTGTTTTATAGTCAAGTCAGGTCGCGATGATCCATGTTGTGAGCGTGTTTCTTATACCATTCATCTTTCACTTGCCATTTGTACCGATTATCGAATCTATTACTTCTTTTTATATAAATATTTTCAACAGATTGCTAAAAAAATCTTTTACTTCATTAGTTTGAACAGATTTTTCGCTTACGATAACAGATGACATGACATTAGCCTCTTGGTCTTTTAGTTTCTTAGTATTTTCCGGCCGTAAGCCTGAAGAAATTACCCCTTTTGAGTAATACTGTAGAAAGATGAAAGAAGGGAATGATACCATTCATTGATTAAGGTATTATTTACTCTTTCCTCCGTTTATCCACCGTTTACGCTACAACAATGGAAATAGAGGGTAATAAAAGGAATAATTAAAAATTAGAAAGAAAATCGGTGAGAAGTGTTAAAAACCGTTAAAAGATAAAAATAATTCTATAGTACAACGACGAGATGATTAACACGTCAGCTACAACAAAACATTTTAATCGTCAGATTTCTCACGACCCACAATTTAAACAACAAAAAATCTCAGAATTAATCCACAAAGCGGAGAACCTCTGATAAAAGAGCATTTGATTGATGAATCGAATTTCATATGACACAAAAAATGCGGTAGACAAGCGTTTTATTGAAACCGAACGCAATTTAAACGAAAAATAATGTTGTCATGTACAATGAACAGATTAGGGGGTACATAATGCCCCAGCATATTATAAAAATAATACGTTGATAATGATATATACCAGCTACTTGCATTACACACCAGCCATTTAGATACAAATGGAGTGAACGTGAACACACACACACACAGTTTCACAGAATTTTCACGCATATCATGCATTTGTGAATGGAAAATTGAAACCACAACTTAAATATTAATAATTTCGAATCCGTCGGCACGGCAATGTTATACAATTCGAAACAATGAGACCAACGTTCGATATACGTACACAGATCCCGAAAGAATGTCAATCAAAATTGGATAATTTGACACCCGTTTTAATAATATGCTGGAGATTGATATGAGCTGATTTCTACATCAGCGGTAGCAACATTCACCGAACAAAGGTCAACCTTTTTTTTCATGAGATAAGCTTTTCGGTTTCAATTTTTTCAATTTTTTTCCCAAAAAATTTGAATCAAATTTTCGGCTTTAAATGTCTTTTCAAACTGTAGTTCTAACTTGACCCCCCCCAATGAAGTGGTCAATCAATTCTCGGTGATAGGCCCTTTTGTTGGCATCATCGGAAAAATAATATTCAATGAACGTGCCACGTGACTTCATTCAATGCAACTTTAAATGAGAATCTTTTTGTTAAAAAATTGAGTTTTCTGGTTTAACACAATCAAAGGGGATGTCGCACCGTATATACACCGTGTCGCCCGGTTATTGTGATATACTTTTATCATCCGATGAAAGATTATGAAACCATGTTGATCGAATGAGAACGGTGTGTGAGTGCTGCGTGGCATTTATTAAAATTTTAATTACTTTGCCCGCATAATACAAAATGGATGGAGGTATCGGAGTCTCTGGTTATGGGTATATAACACCGGAATTATATTTTAATAATAATTGAAGTACAGAATTAGAATGTAAAAAAGATTTGCGCTGGTGCCGCAGTGTGTTGAAATGAACACCTTTTGTGTGGCACCATTGTGTCGATTCGCTTTGAGACAGTGTCTTTTGTGGTATAAAATGCTTTGATTTCTCTTCGCTTCTTTTTTTTACAAGAGGGTAAATAAGACTGTGGATTATTCCGACGTCAAGGAAGAATTTGTCATTAATAGAAAGAGTAATTTCACTTTGTAGCAAACCGGGGTAGCAAAAAATGTGTTGGGGTGTGAGGGATTTTATATGCTGACACTGAAATAGCTTGTGTATTATAAGCTCAGGAAACACAGACGATACTTGAAGTGACATCAAATACAAAGCAAGACGACGTCTATCTTATTATATTTGCGGATTTTAGTATCTCATTACTGAGAGATGACAAAAAGAAAAATAATTGGAACTTTTCGTTGAAGAATTTCGGTGTAAATTTGTAATGTTTCTGCATGATAATTCCCATTCAACTCACAACTTTAAACCATTCATAGTTGAGGCTAACCAGCCTCAATTCAAAAACACACACACACGATGTGTTGTAAATCATGGCCTATTTTGCAAAAGCAAACATATTGTAAGTTCAGTGTTCGAAAGCTTAAATTCTTCCCACCTCGATAACTTTCCAGATAAGTGCTGTGCAAGAAATGTTTTGGAGATTTCCGGGGACCAAAGGGTCCGAAGGGTCTTTTTCTGTAACTCGTCATCCTGAAGAGCTACAGCGGCCGAAATCTTAGGAATCTATTGTGGGAACTGAGAATTCTACGATTTTCAGATATTTTTCAAGTTTTTTTTAGGTTCCCGTCTGGACTTTCAGGACTAGGAAAGTGGAAGTTGGTTGATTCTATGCAAATCTTAGGAATCTATTGTGGGAACTAAGAATTCTACGATTTTCAGATATTTTTCAAGTTTTTTTAGGTTCCCGTCTGGACTTTCAGGACTAGTAAATTGAAAAATGGTTGATTCTTAAAATTCCATACTCCACTGTCTTCCCAGAGCAAGAACTTAAGGACTTTTCAGGTTTTTTTGGGTTTACTTCCAGACTTTTGGATTATCGAGTTGATGGTAGCTTGGTTCCTTCTTTGAACGCAGTGTCTATATTCGCGAAAATATTTTCAAAAAATTTGTCAAATTTTCATGATTTTTACAAATTTTCGTGAATTTTTACAAAACGTTTTTTATGAAAATTTGAGAAAATTCGTAAAAATATTTTCGTGAATGTCGGCACTGCTGGGAAGAGTCAGATCTCAAGGATTTTTACAGATTTTCAAATTGTCAAATATCTAACGGCTGTCTTACATCAGAACTCTTCTTTTTACACCCCTCCAAACGTTCAAAACCACTGATATACCCCAAAAACCTCAAAAAAGGAATAGGTGACACAGGAAGCCGAATCAGATGCCAAAACTGATATAAAATATAAGCTGATATCAGATACATTGAATACTTTACAGATCGGAACTGCGTCACCTATTCATTTTCTGAGGTTATTGTAGGATCTATCGTAAAATTAAATTTCCCCGAAAAGAAGATCCGAGATTGCGTGGAAAAGCAAATGCGATAGTCATGCACCACATCAGTTACCCTATACTTCTTATCTAGTAGATAATAAAAAATTGTGATAAGCACGTTCATAAAATGTGGCATGGTTACAAATTTCTCCATTCAAAATTAGTTCGATACTCAACGTAGACTTGGAAAGACGATAAAAAAAAATCAAGGTGTAGTAGTTATCTACAAAAACTGGTTAGGTGTGGAATCAAATAATCTACTGAGACACGTAAGCTTCTTTTACTTAAAAATGTAAAAATATTACGAAACGCTGCTACGTTAGCAACTCAATCTTTTACAATTAGTAAGACCTTGTAGTGAATAAAAGTCTCTTTTCACAATTGCAGCGACTTTCCAAATCACGAGCTAACCTTTTGGATGTCAGACTGATAACGAAATTGGGTGTGTACTGCAATAGTTGAACCGAGAAATTCCACGTTTCGTCATTAAAATCGGACGATCTGGATCCCAATACGACAACCTTGCATCATAAGTACGAAAACACCAATTTGGGCAAATATTCTGAGAAGCGACATAGATTTGAAGAGATTGACGAAAATTATTTTAGGAAAATTTCATCCGAACACATTGCTAAATCAAAAATGGTCGATTTGTACCATTGAGATATGGGAAAACATTTGGTTGGAATATGAATTTTCGAAGAGACTTAAGAGACAATCGATTCTCTAAATACCTCTTCGAAAAACTCATGTACCTCAACAGTTACCCCAATCACTGTACGAATCAGCGATGTTAGATTTAGCAATGATTGTGTTTGGATGATCCTCTCCTAAAATAATTTTTTGTTTCTCTAAAACCTCTTCGTACCTTTGAAGCGCCTCCGAATGTTTGCCCAAGACTGCAGTACCGATCAGCGATTTCGAATTTCGTACTCATTGTGGTACAATCAATACTGATTTTGAAATCGCTGATTCGTAATCGATTCGGGCAGACATTCTGAGGCACTCCAAGGGTACGAAGTGATTTTAGAGAAACGCAAAATCATTTTAGGAGTGGATCATCGAAACACAATCATTGCTAAGTCTACCATCGCTGATTCTTACAGTGATTAGATAAATAATTTTGATGGATTCAAACAAAATAAAATCGGATAGACTTAAAAGAAACGCAAACCTTTGACAGGAATGTGCGAAAGAATTTGTAGCTTGTATGATATGTAATCAATAAACGATACAACAAACGATTTTTCTGATGAATTAGTTGTTCCAGTGGCTAGACTTTAAGTAACACCAGCAACATATTGCATTTGTGTAAGTGATGTGAAGAAGGGTTCATGAGCTCGAGCAGGAGTAATTTCTATTTTCTTAACAAAATTTGGCATTATCATAGAATTTCACAAATGACAAA
This sequence comes from Bradysia coprophila, assembly GCF_014529535.1. NCBI lineage: Eukaryota > Metazoa > Arthropoda > Insecta > Diptera > Sciaridae > Bradysia > Bradysia coprophila. The sequence goes on along the minus strand of NW_023503972.1, from coordinate 4,346,720 downwards.
TATATCAGCAAGATAATTGTAGAATCTATTACTTCTCTTGATGTATTTTCAACAGATCGACGAAAAATCTTTTACTTCACTTAACTTATCATACGATTTGCTGAATAAGACGACGTTAGATTTCATCACTTGAATGAAAGTGTAGAACAGACATGGTCTATTGACCACATTGAAATTTGGTTTCAGAAATCAAACGCACTCATTCCCATATTATTTTGACATAAATTGTGTATACGTTTAAGATGAATTGGACCGGCCATTCCTGCATTGTACTTTCGTTGCATCCCTTTACCTATAACATTGTGTGTAACCGTGGATTTACATAGCAACGTAAAAGTGACAGATGCAAAAATTTTCTCATACGGCAACTCGAAATTTCATTCATAATTTTAATTTTATGAATGAAATTTCGGGTTGCAGTATTTAAAAAACATTGCATCTGTCACTTTTACGTTGCTATGTAAATCCACGGTAAGACCCTATATTACTGACGCTCTTTATGGATGGTCCCTTGTTTTCAGTCATTCACTTTATTTACCTCAGTTGTGATTTCTTCCCAGAATTTTACCGAAAATAATCTGCAGTTGCTAAGAGAAAAAGAAGATATGCCGTCGCCGCTATTCATGATGGAAACTTCTTTAGTCTTTCTGAGTTAATTCATTGATAGATTCCCCAGCTCCGTTCCTTAAAAAAAGCATTTTTTATGAACGTAGCGTGTGACAAAAACTTGTTCGTCTTTTCCGAACTGATTTGCTGTGACGCAATGGTGCAGAGAATATAATGTGGATTCATTAGAAGCAACGGAAATAAATATAACGAAAATTGTGACTTGTATACGAGCAACAACGTAACATGTCATTATCAATGACAAATTGCGCATCAAAAACGAAAGTTGTTCTAACAGCTCATCTCTACCTACTACACTCGGAAACATTCTGTGCAAATAAAATGAAATATTTTCTCAAAATAAATAAATTTTCTGCTATTCCGCTTCACTCAAAGCAGAACAAAGAACGTATTCATATCGCTACAAGTTCAAACATACACTATACTGCACTGTGCACGTAATAAAATCACACGTGTGTTCTTATATTGTCCCTGTTGTGTGCATGAAGTTAATAAATATGAGTGAATGACGAATGCGCTTTTTATTGAATGTGTGTTGTGACATATTATGTATGGACATGGTGGTCTGGTAACAGTTAGTGTCTAAGTTCAACACTTTTCAGAAATATAATTCTTATCAATCGATGAGATCAGGGCCACGATTTATTTAACTGGTGGAATAAAGATTGTACTATCCAGACACACCTGAAGTCTTATCAGTGAACTTTTTTTTTCATTGAAGATTAATTTGATATAGCTGACACTCGTAACACTTCACTAGAATGTTGATACAATTCGAACTGGATTGAAAGCTATGAAATACACGAAAAAAAGAGAAAATTATGTATACGTGGAGGATGAGTCCGATTTACATTTATGAGGCTTAAATATACTACATTCACTATGTAACCACCACTGTCGTCTTTTTTTTCAGTTTACATTGTGGTTTATAATAGCGAGTGTCATGGTGTATCCCGAGTTTTTAAAGATTCACTATGCGGAGGTGGAGTGGAGAGGTCAAATTTTAAAAACTCATCGTCTAGTAACATAGGAAGACAATTTCGAGTTTATTGAAGAGGGCGAATGGGTCTGCCCTTATCGCCAATCAACCACTAAAAATTTGTAAACAGCAACTACCTATGTGGTGGAAAGCTATAACGTCACAAAGTTTCCAGCTCTTTAATATAGCAAAGACCAATACTCTCTCTAGCAAACAAACTTCGTTTTTACGCTGTCAAACCACCTTATTTTGACGCGAGATACAAGAACCTTACATGATCGTTTGGGGTACCATTAGAAAGGTATTTTCATGTTCTTTCAGGACATAGGCTCTTTACGCTATTTGCTCGAGAAAAAAAAAACCAGAGAGATGCTAATATGACGACTGGGTCGTTTCGACTGATAGAGGGAATATGACGCTTGATTTTGAATTTGTTCGAGAGAAAATGTGTTGAAAAACTATAACAGTCATTTGACATATTCCCTCTATCCGTCAAAACGACGTTCCAGTCGTCATATTAGCATCTCTCTGAAAAAAACATGAAATTACCTTACTAATGATATTCCACACGACCATGACACATATCTCAGTGTGTGGATGAACTTTTGTTGAAAGACACCAACACACCGTCGCGGGCTCGCACAGCTGACTGAATGATATTTTCAAACCACACTTACCATCATGTTATATGGAGAGACGCTATCAGTAAATCCGAGACGTAAACCAAATAACCGATTCAATCAAAATGTTTTTATTGTGGACAACAATCCGATGAATCACATGTTTTGTGGTTGAATTTCGATCCCACAACCAACAATTCAATAACTCAAAGTGAAATCTTGACTTACACACTGCGCCACTGAGTTGATTGAGTATAAGACCAATAACACCACATTAACTTTTTTTATGACACCCCACACGATTCTGTATATTTCGTAAAACTGGGGAAATTACTATAAGAAAAGTGCACATTTTCGGTTTTTGACCACCTCCCACACAAGCTTCGAGGAATTTTTGAAAGTGTTTCTGGATTCTAGGGACCAGTAAATTTCTAGGCACATATTAAAAAGTCCACTGGAAAATGCGTCCAATTTCGATAGGCTGTTTTTCAGAGTATTATGGAATTGGCTTAATCTGTTATCGATAGCGACGGCAAAAATAATAACAAGCTCTGGGTAATATGGTCTTTTATATAGTAAAATTCATGTTAAAAAATTGAAGTACAAGATTTGAAATTAACAGATTAAAAATACTTTGATCGATGGAAGTAATAGACTTGATAATAATACTAGTCAATGACTAGTAGTCATATGCTTGCAGTCTTTTGTTGGAATATCAATTTGATATTATCGAAGTAACCAACATTTGTGAGTTAGGTCTAAGCAATCAAATTGTGTAGTCGTCATTCTAAATTAAATTGTCCTTTTGATCAAACATGTTTGTCTCTAAATTCAACCTTCTCGGTACTTTGGAAACTTCCTAAATCCTGGTAATCTAACAGGTTATGGGCCCAGGACACGGAAGTTGCTATTGAGAATTAATTAGTGAAAGTTGTGAAAATTGTGAGGCGGATAAAATTATTTCGGTGAATGGAAGAAATGAAATTTTGGCAAAAGGAATGAAAAGTCGATAGCAGTTGGGCTGTTGCACTGGAACAAAAGTCGGTAGCAGAGGGTTACCGCCGATGGCAGTGGGTCGTCGAAATCCGAACCAAGAGTCGATCTAGCATTGAGCTATTTCGCAACCAAGAGAGTCGATCTAGGAGTGGGCTATTTCGCACAACGAGAGGCGATCTAGCAGTGGGCTATTTCGCAACAGAGAGTAGATTTAACAGTGGGTTATTTCGCACAAACAAAAAGTCGGTGGCGGGTCATCGCTAATAGCAGTGGGCTATTACAATCAATAACATTTGTGAGTTAGGTCTAAGCAATCAAATTGTGTAGTCTCCATTCTAAATTAAATTGTCCTTGACTTGACTTGACTTGACTTGACTTGACTTTCGCAATAACAAGCTTGCCCCTGTGGGCTCACCCATGAGATTATTTGAACGTGAGGACTTTGACTTGAATGAAAATCAAGTCCTAATCCTCCCTTTTCTCTCTCTTAGACTCGGTTCATTGTACACCAGAGAACAATTGTGCGCTTCCTCTCGTCGAGCACACTCATTCACATTCGCACTCTGCCTCCGGCACTTTGTGTACGATGAACTTTGTCAGTGGTGGGGCCACTACTTGCATTACTTTGACTTATATACCAAGGATGAACCAAGGTAACTAACTCAACCACCGTCGCTCGATCTATGTGGTCGGACTAACTACACGGCAGTGGGGAGATGAACCAACCACCTGAGCTCTTTCATTGCTCGGAAATATGTTTGTATAGAATTGGTATCGTGAAGAAAATTACCTGCAGCAGGAGACTTACCAAACCACACATCATACAAACCATTCATTCAGAATCATTGTTATTTCATCGTAAGACCATTTTCAAGCGTTTGTGCGTAATCATTCTTTTGATTTTCGTATCATTCAAAAAAGCGTTCTCCAATGAGCCATTAGCGCGTGAAACGAGAGAGATAACATTAAGATCAGATATACATATCTTTAGCAGAAGATAACACAGCCAAATTATTACATAAATCGTTTACACTATCGCTAGTCAAAGAAACGAGAATGCTCCCGTCAATAAACGTCCGAGAAAAACTGGAATCGCTGTTCCGACAGACACCGCGCAACAGGAATGCTCTTCTCAACGTTTCGTAAAACGCTTCTCATGTGGTAGCCACACCACGTAAACAGCGACACCTACGTGTAGAGGATACACTCCCCTTAGGGAACGTGCAAGAAACGCTCAAACTCAGAGGCTGCTAAGCCCTTTAACTTTACGGAGAGAATAGTTTCTACAAGCGAGGCAAACGTTCCCTTCAAGAAACGTTAGAGAAAAACTGAAGGCTAACGAACCATAACTTTGACTTGACAGACGTCGACAACAATTAAAACCAACAACAGGCCGAAACTCGAAGCGCGCAACATCACGGAAAGAAGAAAGCTCTAGACAACAACAAATTGCAAACAAATTGTACTTGTGCACGTACGAAGAGCGAAAACAAGAATAAGGCTTCTAATCGCACAGGACCATCGGTTTAGTATCTGTTTGCCAAAACTGGTAAAACGGCATATCCAAACCAAAAGCGTAAATTCTCCTTACAAGAAACGATAAAGCAAAACCGTGAGATATGACGCATTCAGAGAATGGTAACTGTAAAGCATCAACCATTCGCTCATCAAGTTACATCGCAAGTACCGTAAACCGTTACCCTATACAAACCGTATCTGCTTCAACTGGAGTCCGAGTTTTCTCCAAACCGTGCTGCGGTTTCAGTATTTCAGTATCATTTACGCGGGACAAACCGTATTTGCAACACATTGACACCACGACCAGAGCCTTCGTTCATCATCGAGTTTCACTGGTTTCACGTCTTGACCTGGATACAGCTCCGTTCGATGTTCCTCCTGTTAGTTTCCGCATTGGCATTCGGCCTCTATTTCTCGGCATTTCCCTCAAAGTCATGAGTACCATGAATTCCATTGAGCAACTTGTCGAGAAATAATGTGGGTAATCATCCCGTTTCACCGCCTAAGTCTCCGTCCGTCGAAATTTCATCCGGGAAAAACTACAATCGCTCGCGAAAACAGTCGGACACAATTGTTAACAACTTTTAAATCAAACAAACCAAAAAAACAAAGAAATAACTTGAAAAACTAAGACAAATTTGACGAGCAAAAATTTTTCACGTCCAGCCATTTTCACATCGCCTACTTCCATTCTAAATTAAATTGTCCTTTTGATCAAACATGTTTGTCTCTAATTCAATCTTCTCGGTACTTTGGAACCTTCCTAAATCCTGGTAACCTAACATCTTTAACAGGTTAAAAAACAATATTTATTTTATACGTCCACCGCGTTTAGCTTACTGACTACAAATACACACAATTATGCATTTAAAAAAAAAAACATAATACATAACACTTTCAGTTGGACACGACAGAGTAAATCAAGGCAGGAGAGATTCATTTCTCGGATGTCAAATAAGGGACCTAAGAAACTCTATGAAAATGAACTCAAATGATCACTGACATCCCACCCTAAAATCATATTTCAAACAACAGTTTTGATTTACATTTTTTTTTTAAATCTTTTCATTGAACGTTGACCGCCTCGATGGTATCAAACGAATGGATTTAGATATCAAACGCATAACTGGTCTCTTAATTTTTTTCCTTCCGTTTATAACACGCAAAATATTATGCCCAATCTTTTCTATTATAAATCCACACGCATATTCACGTGACAACACACTCTACACACTGTCGATATATGTACAACAAACTTAATATAATCGGAAACACATTTTTTGGTTCACATATTTAAAAGTAAAGTGCCCTTACGTGATACGGGGGCTGTTTTTATGTTTGTTGTTTTTTACCCATTTCAGAAACGATGATTTGTGAAAATTGGCCACTTTTATGTGACAGCTCGTGTCCATTGATTTTTTTTTTCTTCCTCCATACCGATTATATCGCGCCTATACATATTGAGTCAATTTTTTTATTATTATTATTATGTGGGGCCACGGTGTGTATAATGGATATTAAAAGCTGATGCTCTGACGCTACTACAATGTTCGATATTAATATGTGGTGAGGGGGAGTGATATGGCAGCCCTTAATTGAAAATGGTTGTATCTCTTTGATGACGACTAAAACGCACCATATAGTCAGTAAATATTGGTGTGTTTGTGTTATCATTATTATGTTGTCAAAATATTACCGACCATTTTTGTAGTAAAAAGTATAGTAATAGAGATGTGGGTGGATGGACATGTGTACAAAATTAACAGCATGTAAGTTTACCGAATTTCCAGCTTTAATAGCCATTTAGTTTTAATGTGTGTCCGTAAATTGTTCGCTGCATGCTATTTTGTGCAAGTAATCGGTCAAACTGCTTGCCTGTTTTTATAGTGGAAATTCATTTAGCCTGATTTTGAACACTATGCACGCCGAGAACCTATCAATTATTATTTCCAGCCATTTTGCCCATTTCCGTTTCAGCTTAGCCACTATATGCCACAAGAGAACATCAATGAATGTACACACCAGGTATGGCCGATTCTTCAAAGTCTGTCGATTTTATCTTGAACGCACTCATTATTTTTGTCAAACGAATATGAAAATGGGTTAAAATCGTTATTGCCTCCGAGGTGACATTAGACCATATCTGGGTGGTTTATATTCATTGAAGAACATGACTTTGTAAACAACATTTGACAGTTCTGCTGTAAACGTCTTAGATTTGGGATTTGTCTGGTTGGGAGGGTTCGTTTCCAGACCTTGATACACAAATCTAGCGATCCTTTGTTTCTACTCCCGTTCATCATACAAATCAATTTCCCTTTGCCCATTACCAATATGGCAGGTCCTAGGTTGACTATGTTGGACGGTAGAAATGCATGACTTCCTATCGTCCTGTAGCTGAGCAAGCAATACTTTGGACATTCATAGATAATGTGAAGCCCAGTTTCCTCTGCCAAGCCACAACATTTTGGAATCGTTTGATATTCCCATTTTCTCCAGATACTCTATTATACCAGTGAATATCGAATCGGAGCTTGTTTGACCAAGTACCCATATCAATGTGACGTCTGAGTGATCCTACTTGGCTTAGGGTCTTTTTACCACTTTCATCAGTTTAGAGGTGACATGAGCGCCTCAATCATCGCTTTGCTATCTGAATAGATAATTGCGCTCTTATACTCATGTCCATCTCAGAAACCTTGTAGTTAAAGCTAAATAACGTTCGTTGTCAAATCTGTCACTTTAGATGGAACGTCTCAAACTCTTTTACTTCATTTGTATTTTAACATCCATTCTGCTATATAAAACAACTCACAGTTCATCGCCTATTTTTGTCGGTACTGTCGATACGATAGGAGACTGTTAGTCATTTCTAAATGGCAACACAATTTGAAATTTTACTTCTACCAGTAAATACCGAGAGAATTTAATTGCATACGTGCAACAACAGTAGAAGCTTTTTTCTATCGCAAATATTTTGTAACTGAAAAATGCACATTGCATTGCATACCATCTATGCTAGTGATGACGATGACGCATGTATAACATGAAAAAAGAAATAACTGACAAAACACCACGTCCTTTTCTAAAATATTTTTTTTTTTTTTTAAATTACCTTCCGCATTTTCAAACACAAAGACCACCTTCAACATAATATAGCAGGTCGTTAATTGAATCAAAATGGCCAATTGGGAACGGTTGATTAGTAATAAAACGTAAACGCAATCCAAAAACGGTATAGATATCTCTTATGTTTTCGATCTGTATACGATTTCGTGATAATTGTCAGAGTCCATTTCTATAAATGCTATGTGTTATATGGATCCAATAAGCACGTCTACTGTACACTCTAAGTATGTTTTCTACAATTGATTTCGAGGTTGAATTTTATGCCCTTTCTTGTTTAGCCTCGCTGTATAACTAATAATAAATTCCGGAAATGAATCTCTCTGTTGGCTCGGCAAAAAAAAAATGGAAATTTATCTTGAAATTTAAAAAAGGATGTTGAATACATCTACCACCTCATGATGATGGTGAGGTGATGAACCCATTTTCGATTGCAATTTTTATATATGATCAAAAGACCGATAAATTCTAGCTCGCCAGACGAGTTTGGTTGGCGGCTAGTTAGACGCGTTGGGAAAATAATTCGTGAGAAAAAATTCATGAATTCCGGAAAAATTTAATTGGATTTTAGAGATAACTCATGCATTTTGATTTAGCTCATACATGCTAGTCTCGTGATAGTGTGTGTGTTTGTGTTGCACTTAAATTATATTTTGTTAATTGGGAAATTCGTTCTGATCGGTATGTGTGTATGTTACGAATGCGTTAATTTTAAATTCTATTCAAGGCCAATCATTTGAGAGTTAATTTTGTAAGAAATTGTCAAAGTTTTGTGATAAATTTGTGATAATTTAAGATTTTTTTAGGGAATTTTTCGAGAGAATTTATTTCTCCTTAAATGTAGCGTCTAGTTCCGATTAGAGATGTGACCCGATCGAAAATCTGTTGAGAATCCGTAACTATAGCTTTTCTTGGCAAATCGTCTTAGTCGAAGCGACAATAGATTGAGATTCTTTATCAGTCTAATCAGCGGTTAAACTCAGTAATAAAACGCGATTGTGATGCAAAACTTTGGAAATGAGGACAAATTCTGTGTTCAACTCTAAAACATTTGCGAAGCATATAAAGAGGTGTCGCCTCGCCACTTGAAAAATGATGAAAATGATAAAAAGTGACATAGTATGAATGACAGTGTAGATCATTTTTAAATGAATATTTTCAAAATATTCCTTTAGTTATTGATGAGCTAGTCCAGTGGTGAACTGGATACCAAAAGGCCCTTCGGGAATCGCCTGAATTCCCAGTATGGTCATGCATTTGATAAAGGATCGTTGGAATCATTGAATCTGTTACTTCTTTTGATTTCAGTATTTTAGTTTGATTCGAAATCTTTTACTTCATCGATTGAGTTCAATTTAATTTAATTTACTTTCCTAGTGAGGTAATGTGGCTATTCACTCACTAGCGAAAACCTTTTCCCTCGCTCGTAAAGTAAAACGTTATACTTTACATGTGAAATAATTTGATATCTCGTATCCAGATGAGTAAAAGTATTCGAGGGCTTCAGCCCGAATCAAATTACTTCACTGGTATAGTAATGTACTATTATTTATCAACGGCTTTGGAGCTAACTGATAACATAGAAAACATAGAAAAGAACAGATTTTAACTGATCGGTTCAAGTTAGCGTTAGGTCAAGTTCAAGGTAAATATATGGGCTGAGGTAATGCCAATCACCTTTGCTAATGGCAGCTTTTTCTAAAATGGTTGACTATGATTTACTTGTGTTTCACAAAATGTTGTGCCTATCACAAAACAGATGGCCCAGGTTTCTAAGCAATTTTGTGATTTTAAAGATAGGTAGAGATGGCGTTTAAAGTGAACTTTCGTGCCACTGCACACCTGATTCGATTATATATGTCATTACCTCCGCCCATTTATTTACCTTGGTCAAGTTACACTTAGTTGAAACTAGAGTCAACATCTGTTTGTGACAGCAAAAATGTTGTGCCTTCGCAATGAAAACATTGCTGGGAGAAACTAAGGTAGATATTGTTGGTGAGGTAATGAAATTGAGCCATTGAACACATTAGTTCGATGCAAATGAAATCTTTTTTTTTTTTTAAATGGCTGACTATGATTTACTTGTGTTTCACAAAAGATTTTCGCTATCTCAAAACAGATGGTCCGAGTTTCTATTTCATTTTTTATTTTAGGAAATACACCGTATTTATATGATTTTAGTCCTTAACTAAGGTTACTAGATTTACACAGTCAATTAGATTACTGTGTTCATTCACTCAACATAAGTTATTATCAAGTGATATCCAACACTACCCCTCAATTGATAATAACTTATGGATCCACTTAATGTTTCTCCTACTCAAATTCGCTGTTGCCACCAATGATATCCAATGATATTCTCGCTTCCGTATGTCTTCAACAACCTCCAATCATTAAGCAATCCATTGATGTGCCAACGACCACACTGCCGCTTGCTTTACCGCTATGCCCATACACAGTCAATACCGCATCTTGCCACCAAATGAATTCACTGTTGAGACCATCGGCTACCTCTCATTGACCTCATGCAACCTATTGTCTGCCAGTGACCACCTCCTCAGACGAAACGATGCCATACCAATCGCCATACTTGGAATACTCCGCCACCGGCCCCACAACTTTCCACAGACCACACAACAAAATTCAATCGTACAGCGAGTGTTATTGACACCCCTTCCAGTGTAAACTGGCGCTGTAGAATAATTGCCACAGTTTAATGTGCCTGGGCCCATAACCTGTTGGAATTTCACGGATTCCAATCCGGAATCTAAAATGAAACGACCAGTTTGTCGTCTCGAAATAGACTGAATTTATTATAGGAAATACACCGCATTTATATGATTTTAGTCCTTAACTAAGGTTACTGGATTTACACTCACTCAACATAAGTTATTATCAAGTGATATCAAACAGAGATGGCGTCTGTCTTGATTTTTCATGCTAATTGTTATACATGACATTAGCTCCCCATTATAAGTATATCTATCTTGGCTGACACGGTATTTGACGCCCACTACTTTCGCCTCTAGTACGTCATAGATGACACTTGGTTGCTGCTTAGCTTACATCATTGGCATTGTAGTATTCAAACTTAATTCAGACAAAACATGAATTGAGCAATATGTACAGTCAAATGGCTTCAAATTTGATGTAATTCGTCCTACACTTAGGTTTTGGATGTAGTTCGGAACATAGTTCCGAAACATGAAGCGCTGTAAAATTTCTTTGAGTGAAAAGTTTAACTTTCCATAACTTTTGCAATGACAATAGATTCGAATGCATTTCCACTTGTACGGTATACAAAGGAAGTTTCATAACCGAAAGTTTTATTCAATTCAATTATTAAATATACTCAGACGTAACTCATTGAATAGTCATTTGCTTTCAGTTCTGAGTAATATTTTAAATATTTACCAGCCACAAATTGAATTTAGCACGCAACATATGTCTCTCAATCCATTCCAAAATATTATGATTATCGCAATGTCTCATCGAACCGACCGACTGAATTTATGATCAAAAGTTAATCATTCGGTTACACTTTTGTTTCGGTGATTCTTTTGTTCAAATATATGTTTAAATTAGACATGCCACGTACCTATAAATCCTTAATCATAAATCCAATTCCATAATTAATGATATGCAGATAGACTGGATGTGCTTTCGAGGTGAGTGGTTGCTTTCGGGGACGAACATTTTTCAATTAAGGTGAAGTTTATTAATAATTAACGAGAAACCAAATTTGTTGGTATAATTCGTTCATGGCTTAGGACAGCAGCGTACACGTTATGATTGTCCCATCATAAAATCAAATAATAAAAGTTGTACGTCGTCGTTCAATATTATAATAAAATATGTGAGCTTGATGAATATAAAAGGAAAAAGGTAAACGGAATCGGTTGCAACGACAATATATAAATAATATAAAAATGGCATGATGTACACATCTCGTCTCTTTCACCATATTTCATATGATACCAAGGTATGGCAATATATTCTGCGGAATGGTCTAACTACAGGCGATTACTCACGTAATGCATGTGTCTACAATACAGCGAATAAGATGAATAGTCGTTAAATTATCATGGTTGACTATCTTTTGGACAATATGTTTGCGTCCTATTGTAATTTATTACATTTTCACTTTTTCGTATATTATCCATTTACAGAGGAGAGACTCCAATATAAAAGAGAGTTTCCGTTTACATTTTTCCTCGGATCAACGACACGATATTCCATACAATGTAAGAAGCACAATATTGTGTGTCGTATTACGGGATAAATATTGGAGGGATGTTACAGCATCCATTGGTCAAATATTAATTTTTGTAACTGGTAATCCGGTCAATTATACTCGTGCGTACGCAAAGGGAGCTCAGTAATTGTATAAATCGACTGTAACAGTAATTACATCGGTGTTGTATCGGTCCGGTATTACGTTTGAAAGCCTTTTCTTTCTTTATCTAGTCTTTCATTTGATTTGTTTATAGATCTCGCTAACAGTCGTTTACGGCCAACAACAAGGATAGTGTGGACTTCCAAGCCACGCCTTGATGCGAATACTTTCTGAGGAAAGTTAGATGATTAATTGATATCTCGCCTAAATCTAGGCTAGACATAATATGCACACAAATTATTTGTATTTCCGTCCGTTCATCTCCTCTTTTCTTCATCGGCTCACTCCATGAATTATTCTCTTCCACATCTCCTCTCATGCATTTCGTTTAATTTATAAAAATCTTAATTGTCTCTTAATTTTAATATTGATTGGCTTGTACACACCCCATCCACCTTTTTTTTCTGGTTTGGTGTACTCAATTCCAATCAATTGCTGTTTCAAGTAAGAGTGACAGAATTAGCCTAGATCACCAAGGGCTAATGTTAGAACATGGCTTCAACTTTTTAGTTGTCTTTTGAGGAAAGAAAAGTTTATTGAAATCGATTGCGTTTTACTTGAATTAACGGGGTCATTTTTTTGCTGATTCGTCATCTGTGGGCAGTGGGCATAGGCAATAGAAGATGGAAATATACTTTGTACGAGTCTAAAAATCAGTTCGATAGTGTTGTTCTATGACAGACTGCGAAATAAGTTTATTCTTAGATCGGGATTGGTAAAGCTGACAGATTCTTAATGGTTGGGGAAAGCTTCAGCATTCAGCTTTGCAGAGGGTGTAGATTCGAAAACAGCTGCACATGGCTCAAGTCTATGAATGGGATGCCAAAGCTCCTCGGTAAAACTTGATGCCGATCACAGAATATGTTGTCTTTATCCGCACAGGAAGGGTCTTTTTCTTCAGAGTTTCAGGACTTTCAATGGTGTCATTCCTTTCCATAAAAACCTATTGTCATTTCACCGCATAATATTCAAATCTAAAACCAAGATTTTTCTCATTCCGAACGAACCACCCACAATCCCGTGGTTATTTATTAACACAACTGTCTTGAACTTCCTTTGCCTTAAAACCACATTTATTCATTGCCTTTACAACCGTTGCTAGATAACCGAATTTCGTTTAGTTTCAAATATTGTATTATACCGAAGCAAAGCTATATCCCTCACCGATTTGTATTGTAGTCAGCAATAGCATTACGTTGTGTTGGTATAATGTTCCTAAATAGCCGAAATGTAATCACCTCTATTAAATTCAACAAATTAATCCAATCATTAGGCGAAAATTTATATACGAATAATGTTGGACCACTGTTTGCGTTGCGGTTACAGGTGTCACTTTGTATTTGTCAAACATTTTTATATCCCTTTTTATTGAGGGGTTTATTAATAAAATTCTTTCGAAAATCCATATCCACAACAGTATTTATACTTTTAAATCCATCCAAGTGTTTTAGAGGGGTTTAACGCTGATACTATTCAATTTGTAGAAGAAAAAAAAAGGTTCAGCCACCAGATATATAATGACAGTGAACAACACTGGGTTGTTGTCGATGGATATGTTGCATTTCACCACCGTTTATCCCTTTATGCTGTCCCATTCATATACAAAAATACAACGTTGGTATATTGTGTGTAAGCTATTCGCAAGAGGAGTCCATGGTGCGTGTATTTAATTTTTTTTTGCCCGACATCGTAACACATTTTATACACTTTATGGTGTTCGGTGTTATAATATTCAGAGTCTTTCGTGTTTTTTTTTCTTCTCTCGTCTTCTCTCTGTTCGCATTTTGTAATATTATTCAAATAAATACCGGAGGGGGTTGAATTTATACGGAAAGCCGAGTGTTACGGAGGTTTTAACGCAATTATTTGTCATTGGTGCGTGACATAATACCGATGGGGTGTTATTATTATTATGATTATTAGTAAGCCAATGGAATGGGTAATTAGGACGTTGTAAATGCATTTACTGCCTTTGATATAAAGGAATAACAAAAGGATTTAATTTTGTATTTGTATTATGCGACGCGTTACTTCGTTTTCAAAATAAAAATTTATTTTTCTTTCGGATTTTCATAATTTTAAACTGTTTGGTTTATAATAAGTGCGGTGTACAAGTGTACATTAAAGGCTACATGTTATACAAATGAGACGAGAATTACTTAGTCACTCCATTTACGTTTCCGTTTTCAATAAACGCCGAAAACACAATAGCAATATTGTGCTGGGTTTTCCTGTGTCGGACTACAATGGAAAACTCAGTAAAATTCCTTTAACGCAAAATAGCTGAAAGACTAATGTCAAAATAAATGTCTAAAGAAATGAAGTAGTAGATTGCTTGAAAATTTTTAAACAAAAACTAAGATACAGAATAATTGGGTTTTTCCAAGGACATCCATAGAGACATAACCTCATCAATATTTTTATGAAAACCAATCTCTATGGATGAAATCGTGCTCGTTCGGCTAGTGAAAATTCGTGTTGACAGTTACTTAGAACAAACCTATTGTGCTGATGCATTTGTATGTTAAGGCCATGTTAAGGCGATGTATAACGCCTTTCCCTTGCCTGAAGGTAACAAGTGGGGTATCAATAAGATTCCAAATAACAAATGAAATCATGCAAAAAAGGCTTTACATAAAGACTCTCCTTTCTCTGTGTGAAAGAAACGCACTGTCGTCTAAGCTACAGCGATTTTGGTTATAGTCTAACACGCTAAAGTTAAATTAAGTTGTAAAGCTGGTCCTAGGCTAAACCATTACTCAAGACAAAATGATATGATAATAGCTCGGCAAACGTCTTCATATTCACAAAGTTGGACACAAAGGAATGACTACACTCATAGCACTGTTCTCAGCATTAACATCGAAAATATTCTGGGGCTGATTATGTCTGTTAAAATCTCGAAATCTTTATTTCTCCGACTGTAGGCTCTATGCTTCGTTTGTAAAGGTATCATGACGAAGGTCTGCTTTGACGCTTATTAAGTCAGTCTTTATGCTAGGAGCAGTGCTATGGTTCACTACAAACTCTACAACCAGCAGTGTTTATATGGCCAGCGTATCAGTATCTGGACATTAGGGTCGGTCGATTTTTGAATATTTTCCATCCGAGCTTCTGGACCTAGCTGATCCGACTCAGCAAAATCTCAAGAAAATTTTAAGACCAAAAAAAATATTTTCAGAAATGTTCTATGCGTTGCCCAAGACGATTTTTTGAAAATCTTCTAGTTTTTCGAGGTATCGACACTGCAAAGGCTTTCTTGTCTATGCCAAAAAGTGAATTGTTGGTAAAACGGTCTCAGTATAAAATATAGGGTCTACTCTAATAAACAAACCCAAAGGACACATCCGGGTAAAAAAGTTTTGCAGGTTTCCGATACTTTTATTTGAGAGAGGTTTCTATTGCAGATTTTTTCACAAAGTGAGTTTAAATTTTGTCGCACAATAGCTTATTTTAAAGCTACTAAAGCTAAAAAGAGGAAGGAAAGTTTAGACAAATAATTTCGAGAGAGATTGTACGGCGCTCGTTTTGTATTAAAATAGTTTAATTTAACCAAATTGGAAATACTTTCCGTCTCTTGCCGCAATCAATACGCCTCCCGTATAATAAACAACGAATCAATTATGGTAACATTGACAAATGAAGTGCTCATCAAAGCAAATACATCCTACCTAATCAAGTCAGAATATATTAGACGTTCAATGCAAAAACATATTCCTCCTCTTAATAGTTATATCGTCGTCTTTAAGAACCTTTTGCTTACAACCGTACGTCGTTTGTATGTGTCTTAAAGAGCAATTTGTAAAATTAATCTTTTCTTCATCCCATTTTCTTCGAGTTTTTCTATAGAATTAAATTTCTTCTGTTTTATTTTTATACGAAAGGTTACAAATTAATTCCGATAATCCAGCAACGTATTTACAATTTGTATATATATTTCCCCGCGCGTCTGTACGTTTCATGCGATTTTATTGTGTTAGGATGTGCGACAAGGGAGAAAAGAAAGCGAAGAAGAAGAAGAAAAAAAAAACCTCGGCACAACTTTACATCTCTTTTGAAATAGTAAAAAAAGGAATTAATTAGGGAGTGACATTTATATGGATGGATGGCAAGATCGGAGGTAAAGATTGGCTTTTTTGTTGGTGGCAGTTTTAAATTGCTCATTCATTGTGGAAGTTTGGAGGACTGTCAAAATGGGAAGTGAGAACAATTGGAATTTAATTTGATTAGAGAACCTGAAGCTTTAAATATTTGCAAAAAATAGATATGAGCAGTGCCTATATTCGCGAAAATATTTTCATGAATTTTCTCAAATTTTCACGAATTTCTCAAATTTTCGTGAATTTTTGCAAAAAGTTTTTTGTGAAAAATCGAGAAAATATGAGAAAGTTCGTGAATATATTTTCGCGAATATGGGCCCTGGATATGAGAGACCCGTCCGAACACCTATATCACCTATTTACTTTCGAAACTAAGTTATCAGTCCCAGTGCTGCCCACACGGACAATGCGGACATTTGCCTAGGGCGCAGCGATTGAGAGGCGGAAAACTCGCAGTTTTAAGGGCGCGAAATCGTTGTAGGAATATTGTTGTGGAAGAAAGTCTGTAATAATAACACAACTTTGCCTAGGGCGCCAAAATCCTGGTGGCGGCACTGATCAGTCCTTCACAGCCGGCTTGTTACTTAACATTGTAATTAAATTGTATAAATTGTACTCACCTTTTTAGATCGCTCAAACCAGCCAACCCTAATCGGTATACACTTACACTATTTGCTACGTGCATTGTTCGTTGAGTTTTTAGTAATGTTTACTCAAGTTAAGTCTCAATCCTCTTTCATTGAAAGGTTGATGTTCAGATCAACTCTACCAGACATAGCTAAGACGATGCTCGAGCTGCTATCACTTATATGCGTTTCTACATGCTACAGCAGAACAAAACAACAGCTGACAACCCCGCTCGGCATCACAGTGCAACTTAATAAATCGGTCATTACGATGAATATATACTATGTAACACTTCACTTGTCACGCATTTAACTCACATTAGAAACCAAAACAAATTCCATTTTCGACACTCACAGAATGTAAAATCAGTTCATTCCAAAACTCGAGATAAAAAGTTGAAAACTTGAGTTTTCGTGTGAATTCGGTTGTAGTGAGGCAAACCCGAGGTTAGTAAGCACACGAAAACGAGGCTTGTCATGTAAATAACTTTTACCCACTCTTGTAGCCGCCTCGAATCTACACACGTAAACTTCACTTTTCAACTATTTATCCTTAATGAATCTAACTGCAGCTATGTCATCGGTAGCGACGGCAAAAATAAGCGCGGAGGACTGGCCAGAGTGGTCTAATAAAGTATAAATTAAATAAAAATGAATTGTAAAACTGTTGAAGTACTAGATTTTGTTTTAATTAGAATAAAAATTTAAACCAAAGAAGTAGTAGATTCGATATTTACATAATATGTTCGACAAATGTTTGCCTTCTTTGAAGGATTAACAATATAACTACTACGAATTAACCCTCAACTGGGATAATTGTGTCAAGTTGTATGTGTTACTAATATCTTCTATTTAAACACATATATCAACTTAATGTCAACAATGTTGGTGTTATTGACTGTGTAAGCCAACCACACACCACACGTCGATATGAATTATTTGTTGTATTGATTTGTAATTTTCGCACTAAGACCCGGAGCGAAAGACATAAATGTTTGGTTCAACTATTTCCTGTAAAAGAAAGTAATAAATTTTCCGCATCCGAAATGAAAAGATGATGTTGTTCACACTCCGATAACCGCGCCACTAAACACCAAAACAATCTCATTTCGAATGTTTTACGATTTATTCACAGAACTGTAACGAATTAATTAACAAAATATGTCCTGCGTTGAGATTTATTTACTTGACCCAGATTTTCTTTTTCTTTTTTTTATGATTTCAAGATTAATTCATAGCATATAATACAAGTGGAAGTGGAGTGAGGCATGAGAAGGGATAGAGAATTCTGTTTTTATTTCGGATTGGAATGGGAACGATGATAAATGATTTTCCTTATTTTTCTATTGTCTTTTTTTATTGGGATTTTCAATGCGCAAAATAAATATCGTCGGACACGACGAAAAGTCGGATAGGGGTTTCTTTCTGGTGTACATTTCAATTTAGTAATTTATTTCCTGTTTGAGGAATAACAATTTTTATTTGGTAAAATTTCTCTTTCATTTTGTAAATGATATATACTCGAATATGGATAGGCTCACACTGAAACAATCACGTACAATTAACGAAAACGATTAATCAAAATGCTATCCGCATTTACCATGGCGGAGAGCATATAACAATCCAAGACAAACACTACGCCTCAATCACATTTTGATTTATTTATTTTTATTCAAGAAAACAATTAATCTTTTCCACCGTATACGTATCTACTAGATTCACATCGCAATTCGGGATTAACGTCCACATAGTAAAAGGCGAAAGTCAGTTTACGACAATCACATTTAATCGAATGTAACCGAAAGGGTTGAACATTATCGGCTAAATTTCAAATTAAATTATCTAATCTCCTCGCAACAAACTCTGGAACAGGCCCGAAACAAGGTAGAAATATGGGTTGGCAATGCTATCGACAAGAAAACTTTATCGGGACAACATGCCTCAGTGGTTACCAAGTGGCCTTTCACCCAAAATGTATGACGCTTGACCACTGTTTCGATCTGAGAGAAAATTAAATAGGTCTTTCGACGTTTTGCATTTATATGCAGCTGAAAAATACCATTTCTCATCAGACCGCCATGACGACAATTGTACCTGATACAATAAATGCTCTAGGAACACTATATCAATTTGTACACGAGCAAGTCTAACGAATCATAGTAGAAATGAAATTCCAATTGTATCCTTGCAGACTCGTTGCGGTCTGTAGTTTAGTCACCATTTAGGCGAAATATCAATTATGCGCCTAATTCGAAACGTACTTTGCATACTTCAAGGCATAGTTCGGAAGTCAAGTTAAGCTGGTGTTCCAGACTGAACTTCTTATTGTTACAAAATTCTCCGAGATTGTTTTCTGTTAGGTTTGTGTGTGTGAGTCAGAAATATGTTAAAAGCAGCTCTTTTCTATCCTAGTCGATAAAATTTAAAGATCGTTACTTTGAAATATCAATAAACTTATCAAATCTCTTACTTCATATGTTAACAAATTTTCCAGAAATCTATTACTTCATCAGTTCTACCATACATTTTGATAATGTTGGAATTTTCTTGGATCTAGCGGCGTCCCAACATTTGCGTGAACGGCGAAGAAACAAAATCCACAATACATTTTGATAAGACCTTACTGTATGTACGAACACAGCTCGTTCAGTCGTTGAAGATAGATAACAGATAATATGGCACACTGTGAGTGGGAAGCAGTTAAGATGCCCTAGCAGGGGCTATTTAGTTGAATTTTCAGCAAATTTTGGCGAATTTGGCGAATTTGACGAAGTTTGGCGAATTTTGGCGAATTTTGACGAATTTTGGCGAATTTTGACGAATTTTGACGAATTTTGGCGATTTTTTGTGAATTTATACATGATTTTAAGAAATTTCAAAGAATCTTAGAACTTAGTTACATATTTTTGGCCAAGACATTCCAGAAATCTATTTTTAACCGGGAAGCCATGATGGCTTTTTTTTTTGGAAAAACGATGAAAAATGTCCTAATTTTGTGAATTTTACATATATTTGTGAATTTGGTAGATTCTTGCATATTTTTGTTATGCTATATCACAAAACTAGCAAAATATTTCAAAAAACATAAATTTGGAAGAAAATTTTCAAAATTTGAATTTTTTAATTTGGGAGAATTTCGGCGAATTTCGACGAATTTTGGCGAATTTCGGCAAATTAATTCAACTTAATAGCCCCTGTGCCCTAGTGTAACTTTCAAGCATTTACTTTCATTCTAGTTACGGATCTGAACTCGAAACTCCGTTACGTTGTCGCTTTGCCTGTATGGCATGAATGACGATACGGAGATGAATAAATTAAGCAGAAACGTTTAAGATTAATTCAAAATGGAAATAATTTCCTTCGTCTGTTAGTATAACGTCCAATGAAGTCATAAATATCATTTATTATGAGAATGAAGCAAGAAGAACCGAACATTGAAAATTCGGAAAATCAAAATGAAAATGCTGCTATCTACTGATTGGGTTTCATGGAAACATTTTCCACTATCTCGATTGTCGTGCACGACATATATATATATAACTTACACTATTCAAACACACGGGGAACGTATCAAACGGGAAAAGGAAAGCAACAAACATCATTAATCAATGTTCTAACAAATTAACTTGCATTCATTCATACGGACAGGGTTTAAGAAAAATGTTATTTTGTTCGAAAATACAAGGTTTTTTCTTCTGCTTATTTCTTTTTTGACTGCTCTATTTAAGTCACGATGTAGATAATAGTTGAACTTTTACTAATAGAAACTAAACGGAGAGTTTTTTTTTTGACAAAGTGAATAATGTTCGTCGCTGATATATTCGGAAGATTCGTATCGAGGGTCGATGTAATTTGATTGTTACAATTGTGACGAATTCGTCTATATAACGACAACAACAAGCCGTTCGTTTGGTACATTATCTTTCCAAATAAAAACATGCTTTGAGTTTTGTGTTGGTGGTGCTAATGGCCCGAGTGGTTCATTAAACTAAAATAATGATCTGACTGCGGTTGCGTTTTGAACTTACACAATCGTGACACAATCGTGAATGTAAGTCAGAAGTGTTACCAATAGCCATTCCTACACACAAGCACTCGTCTGCATTCTCTTATCTTTTATACTTTGATCTGCTATTGTATCAAATAGTCGCAACAACTGAAGTAACAGATACACATCTATAGGGAGAACATTAAAATTTATGCTCTCCTGTGATACTATTTGTTAAGCAGACCGAAAAACAAGTTCAATATAGTTAATCCTATTTATCCTATAGCAATATATAGAAATGATAACAGATGTCGTTGCTTTCGCCCCACGGAAGCAACGCCATCTGTTATCATTTCCATGAATTTAACTCATTTAACATAAAGCACCATGTAGAGTAACTAAACCTATAGAATAATCTTAAACGAAACCTAGCGTCTTTTTATGCTCGTTTTTTTGTGTGTTTTACCAGCAAACACTGTTATCAACTACTTCGGCAATGCATCCGATTCCTTACTTGATGAATGTTCAAGATACTTTTAGTAACCGAACGAAAGTTTTTAATTGAATTACTTGTTGTCGTTGCACTTCTTTCTTGCATTCTAGTTTCGTAGTCATTCCTTTGTCGTTGTAACAAAATGGATTACATTCATTACGAGAAAAATTCGATTTTTTATTTAAATTATTACTGCAATTAAAATAATAGGATTCATATTTTAGGAGATGGAATGCATCCGTTTTCCAACTGTGACTTTTCCAAAAAATCTTAGCTTTCTAAATTTCCAAATTTTAGTGTCCATTTTCGTACTTTTTTTTAAACATGGGACATGGGACAAGTAACTATTGCGTACACACACTTCATACGTTTTAAGCACACAATATGTTGCTTACGTCACGTCGTCTTGTACTAATTACAAGACGAATTATTTGCGTGCCAAACTTAAATCGTTTAGTCGTCCTGAACGATCTGCATTTTTCGTTCGATTTAAGATTGTTTTTCAATGAAAATTTTAAGTTTAGTCAGTCATCATATGCTGCTGCATCTTGATAATTCGAATCTTGTTTCATAAATAACTATTAAGGTACTAGTGCAAACAGCACTGTTTTATTCAATTTGCACAAATGGGCGCTGCTCATATAGATAAAAAGTTTGACCACTGGCAGTGCAATCGCATTTCACAATTTTGTGTGCTAACTAAACGCAGCCAACTCCGCGAAAAGGGGTAAAGTTTTGAATTATTTGTTAAAAAAAACAAACAAATAAACTGGAAATTCTGACCAGTTTTTTTTGATTTAAAACCACCACGAAAAAAGCTGTTGGCTGAACCTCCTAATAAACCTTGACAACCACAGCGGATCATACTGACACAGAGTGTGAGCTGTGTGGAAAGTGTGGAATGCATTGAAAACGTGGAAATCATAAGACGTGAGACAATTGAGATGTCGTGGACTGTAAAAAGTTTACTGAACCATTTAATGTAATGTTTATATTTAAAGTTAAGCAAAGTAAAATCACTAAATTGTTCAAAAAAATGTTAAAATTGGATGTTGATTTCTCAGGAATTTAAAATATATTCCGCCTCTGTGATGTTAGTTAGAAGGATTCTTTTGAAAAACAGCCTACCAAAATTGGACGCATTTTCTAGTGGAATTTTTTATATGTCCCTAGAAAAGACTTCGACAATAGAAGCCAAAACCATTTTGAAAAAAATTCTTCAAACTGGTGAAAGGTGATGAAAAACCGAAAACTTGAATTTTTCTTACAAAAAATTCTTCAGTTACACGAGCTGTACAGGGTCCTGTGGCAAGTCATTAGAGAGATAATCACATGTACTATTGAGCCGAATAAGGACCTATTGGTTTTACACTGAAATATCCACACTGAAATAAGTGCAGTTAACGTTTTCAACCGAATATTTACACTGTTCTTAGAGAAATTCCTCGAGGTACACAAAACATGCATGGTCGTGTGAGATATCATTTGGAAGGTAATTTTATGTGTTGAAATATCCCAGGAAACTGGTGTGGAAATATTGGACATTTCAATCTAGCTATCAATATGGAAATCCGTCGTATTTCAATTCTCGGTGGCACAAATAACTATTATGCAACTCAGCTTAAAAATGTTCTTGTTATTCTTACCCTCTACAAAAACCACTAAAAACATTTCTTGTCCACGATAGGTCGAATAAAATTTTTTTGAAGCTCACCGTGGTCCCTATTGTCGTTGGGTTATACTATTTTCTAACGTTTTTAGTTTCAGAGAATTTTTTTTTCTCTCGTTCTTTTGTCGTTATAACAAAATGGATTACACTCATTTAGGGAATGCAATCCCGGACCGTTTTTACAAAACCGGGATTCGGGATTTGATTCAGTATCAATACCGGGAATACCGGTATTTTCGGGATTGGAAAGAAAAATCGAAATGACTTATTTCTTGATAAAAATTTGGATTTCTAAGAAGAAATTTTAAAAAGCAGAATTCAAAAAACTTATCGTCGTTTTGTTTGAAACTTTACAATGTAGTCTGTACTCTGGGTCCTGTAGTCAGGGTGGTTTTACAAGACGGGCTGTGTGCAATATTATGAAACTACATGAGTTTTCAAAAGCAAAGACATTTTCGTTTCAACTTACACAAATGTTAAGTCTAACATTGCTAATTATTAGATTTTCTTTGATTAGTAACTTATGCAAGATAAATGAAAAGTTAGAAATATGCCAATGAGGAAAGTAAAGAATTTTTTGAATTTAAAAAATTTTTTGGCCTATTAGTATAAAATTTTTATTTTCTTTCTAAATCCCAAAAGGATCACAGCAAATTTCCTCCTAACTACGGACTTGACAAATTCTTAAATTTAACGTACAAACCTTAATATACTCATTTCTAATGACATTAGCAACGTCAATTTTCTCTCTGAAAAACGCTCAAAGAAAGCACAAGTGTTGCAGCGTCTCACCGTTAAATCTTGAACGACACAAATAACCGCAATCAGAAAAAGCCATCTCTACTCTACTTTACTCAACTCTACGCTAGTCGGTTTGATGAGTAGTTTACACTCATGAATATGTATGAACATTAAATCATGTACATTAAGACCATTTCATGATGCGACTTTTTTAAAAAGTGATCCATTATCTCTGGACTTTATTCCGATGTTTGTATAAGATTCTCAGGACAGAAGGCGTGAATCAATCCTTGTGTAGGCAAATACCTGGAACCTTATCTATTGATATGTACAACATCTGCTCGCTTAAATGTATGTAGCCATGCCAAATCAAAGCTCAGGCACCTTATGATGCGTTGTAAACGCGTAGTTAACACGTTGTCATTTTGTCATATGCTTTTGATCACTAGATTCTCACCATTTTCGATAAAATTCAACTCCTGTCTAATCATCAAAAGCTGTTGCCATACGAAATCGCTTTGTAAATGCTAAAAATCCGACTAAAAATTTTCAATTTATTTAATTTTAATCTTTCGGGATAAATCCCGGTATTTTTTGGTGAAAACCGGTTTTCGGTACTGGAGTTTTCCGGGATTAGTACCGGGATTAATCCCGAGATTGCATTCCCTACACTCATTACGGGAAAAATGTTTTTTGTATTTAAATTATTACTGCAATTGAAATAATGGAGACGGAGTGGATGCATTTCCTACGGTTTTAAATCAACAGTACGCAGATAAATGAAGTAGATATTAGTGTGAAAATGCAACCGCAGAAAGGCGATGGAAAATTTACAATAGCAGACGTACACCGAATCTAACAGATGCACGTACCAGCCACACACAAAACTTTTATCAATTTTAATCATAGAAATGCCACAATATAATAAAAGTCAAGCTCACCATTGTTTTCGTGTTTGAAACAAAAGTTTTCCTCTTGCCAAGAGCCACATGAAAATACCAAAATCTAATTTGTATTTTCACACAGTTCACAGCAATAGCATTTAACGTCTACCAATTTATTGTTGCAAAATTATTCCCTCTTTATGGTATGTGCTTTCCGTAAGAACACAACAATCGAGTTATTTCCATAGTTCTTTTTGGCGCGCATTTTCCAGCAACCTAACATCGTCTTGATGTTTTCCTTAGGAATTTCCATTTTGCATTGAAATTATATGTTCGAAACAATGGAATGGAATCACTTTTAATTAAAGCATTTCGCCAAAAAAATCATTCTAATTAAAATGTAACTTATTACCACCAACCATAATATAGCAATTTACACACAGTCAATGTCTGTACTGTATATATGCATACGGTACATCGTCAATTATTCCTTTTGATTATTTCGTGCTAAAATGAGCATAAATCACGACAGTCTCTCATGTATGGTTATCGTTTTTTAAGTGCGATATGTTGTGTGTAGCACGTTCATGTGTACAGCGAAAGTAGAAATTACTTTATCAGACGTTCAAAAATTCGTTTTCTGTATGGAATCGCAATGGAAACAGATCAGGTCAACCTGAACCTAAAACTACCTGAACCCGAAACTGACCTGATCCATAACCTTGAACCAGATAACAATTCTGATTGGTTCAAATTTGTGATGCAATTGAGGCCAATAGAAATCAGGAAATTCTACAAATTTTGAATGAGGTCAATGTTAGTGAAATTCAGACATGAATTAGCATCAGCTGGTCCACTCGTACGAACAGAACTACTCATATATCATAATAATGTTTTATCAAGTTTGCATATATGAGTGGATCAGCTGTAAAACAGCTGAAGCAAGTTCATGTCTCTTACGTCCGCTGTAATTTCATCAATTTTGTTGACATGGTAAAGTAAAGCACCTAGGGAAATAACAACAAAATGGGAAATTTAAGGATGTGAAGAACCAATCGATTAATGACTCTTTCGGTAAATTTTGGAAGCACTATAATTGGTACCCAAAACATTCAGATGATTTTTGGTATTGTATGATGGATGTCACTTCATTAAGGGACTGAAATGATTTGTGATCACTTGAAGAGACGTGATGACACTAATTTTCGCAATATAACGAATCGAAGATAATCTTCGGACAGATTAAAGTTTAAGTGATTTTTCCGGTGTGATCGCGGTCAAAATGATCCTTGTTGTCTGCAACTAAATCTATTACTTCACTCGTTTTGACGTACATTTGGTTATTTAAGAAAACACAATTCGGAGTAAATTACTTGCTTTTGTCCTTGTTACCGATAACAGATCACAAACCGTTTCTAAAAAGTTGTTAAAAATCGCGGGGATATTCTAAAATAATGGCTACTACAAGAGCTGTTAGAGATCTGTCAATTTTCTTTCGTGTAACTAAAACGAATCAAATGCTTATCCACTTCACAGCAATTATTTAAAATCGGAAAATAGGAAAAATGGTTCCTCTGAAACAAGTGCTTCGTACGAGTCTGGATGAAGGTTTTCACGCTTCCGTTAATAATTTATTACAAAAATGATATGTAAACGATAACCACATGAAACCTGTTTTGTCAACGAAAATTTATTCAGACAAACAGAAGAAAATCAGTTGAGCAGAAATGTAATTAATTAGGTACGCCATTTCAGCGTTATGTTGAGGTGTATACGAAGACAACTGCATTGTTGTATCAATACGAATGTGAAGCTGATGAATTAGAACTCGGAACACAATGGACTTTCGTTTTTACATCTTTGCTCAATGTTTTGCAAATTGATTCAATTCACTGTCGTATTAAATATCATTCGAGAGATGCACGTCTGAGGGAGGCAGTCTCCCAGAGAATGATAGGCTTAATTTTTACATTTTTCTTTATTTCCATAACAAAACCCAATAAAAAAGTAAATCCATAGGCAAACAATGTTCAACCATTCATCAACGTGCTACTTTTCTTCTCTTTGTAAAAGATTTTCCTACTGTCCCTTTCCCGAAGCAAATGATCACGAATCAGACCTTGATTCGACAGCGACAATAGATTCACGATCGCACTCAGCCACCAATTAAACTTCGGTACCGATACGACGAGTTCATTTCGCAGCACCGAATCGACGGCCACTGCAGCCACTTCTTCTGCCGAAAGAACGCGAAAGCGGAGACACACAGCTTCCATCAGATCTCTTCGAGTTGATACAAAGTACGGTAGCACTGATGTTAGTTTGATGAAATCATTTCCTTCTTGACGAAGTTCTTCGTGGAGGGCTTGAATGAAACCATTTACAGCGAATTTCGTTGCAGAGTAAATTACTGTTCCGGGCATGGGATGAACGGCTGGAAAATTTAGATTTTTTATTATTGAAGGGATGAGGTTGATTATATGGAGAGATCAGCTGATTAGAGGATGATGGAGCAATGTTTTGAATAGGTACGCAACCATAGCAACGCTCCTAGCATTAACACTCGTATGTCAGACTTCGAAACGTCTACTACATTTGATGTATGTATGAGTGTGTATGTGTGTGCAAAGCATATTCTAGGCACAATGCTATGATGCAACGCCATTAAATAGGAAGAATACAAATTACAAGACGCTGCATTGTTCGCTAAGTCTTCCAATTTTGCATTCGCTTGTTATCGCACACTATTTAATTACCGAGATTATTGTTTCCAGTTTCTATTAAAGTCGAAGTGGTTTATTTACATTTTGATGGAAAAACCGTTCTGTCTTGATAAGCTGAGCAAAAATAACGAGGCTACAGGGAGATTCTTACGAAGCGTACATGTCAATAGAACAGATTCTTGAAAATATTTCCAAGTAATTTTTGCATAGACCCTGTCCATTAACATTAAACATATGTGTTCTCAACTTTTGTCAATGAGAGTCATAGGGGTAAGTTAGTTAGTGTGTGTATCACAGACTATTAGAATTAAAATTGGTGTCAAAATGAAGGTGTTGGCACCCAATATAGAATAGGGAAAAAAATGTTGGAAGGTCTGATATGCCTCACAAATATTTTATTAGTAAATTTCATTCTTTATTGGATTTATTGAGTTTAACTTCATTTTGCCACCAATTGGTTTTTTATAAAACAATACTACCAGACTGCAATTTGTACGAGGCTCACAATTGACCTTTATACTAGCGATTAACACGTTAATCAATGTTGAGTCGTTGCTGAGAATAATTTAAAAACTGTAAACACTAACCACAAATCGATGAAATTCCCACAATATGTCCACGTCCTCTCGAAATCATTCCGGGTAAAAATGTCCTTGTAGCCTACAAGCAAAACATTCCATTACCACGACAATATACAAATCGAAATTTCGTTGCATTTACAAAAAACTGTGACGTAATGTTTACTTTGACGATACGTTCGATTTCAATATCACTCCCCTCACGCAACGACAGCAGTGGCAATACACCAGCATTGTTCACTAAAATGTCAACTGGTCCGATGTCCTTCTCAATATCGCACTTCAATTGCTTCAATTGGTTAACATCGGATACGTCCATCTAGATGGGTGTGGTATATACCAGTGAGGTCTAGGTCGATCAAAAATTAATTGTAAATTTAGATTACGTGATAGGCCTTTGCAACGACATTTTTCGCTTGCAAAATTTTGGCTGTCGCCACTGCAGCGTCCCATTCAATATCGGCTATGGCAATTTTACATCCTTCGGAAGCGAATCTCAATGCTAAAGCTCTACCTATCCCATTACCAGCACCAGTAATCTTTTGTGGGGAAAGAAAGTTTTGTTAAAATTGTCCATTTCACTTGAACATTTTAAGAGGTTAAATGTACCAAAACGGTCTGTCCTCTAACGCATTTCTTCGGTTTACCAATTACGCAATGGTAGATGGAAATTAAACAATTCGGTGCACTCAACACTAGCACTTTGATTAGGTCATAGAGCACTAAAATTACAAATACAATTTGCTCTGAAAAACTTTGCTGTTTAATGGGATCGGCTGCCACATACGGGACGCGACCTAACTCAAATACCGTTTGCATTTTTTTTTTGAATAATGAACACCGTAACGCTCTATCGATGAATGAATTTCAAGAAAAAAAGAAAAATTTATTCAACTCGATCGCAGAGAGTATATTCTTACTGTTTCAGTTGTATGTGTGTGAATGGATTTATTTATGGAGTTTGCCTTCAACAACACTTTCAATCGACTTATCAACTTTTACGAGTAAACAACGAGGCAAACAAATGTTTTACACACACGAAGTCGTAACTACTACTGTTTGCAATTTACGGCCTGTATTTATTTACTCGACCAAACACTCTGATGTGAATTTGTGAAATTGTTGTGATCACTCTTCTTCTTCTTTTTTTGTGGGAAGGTTAATTTAAATAATTCCAAGAAATTCTCATATTAACTTCTATGTTATCCAGATTGTTGTTAATAATTCAATTATGCCACACTTGATGATCATTGATTGTACTGAAATCGATGTATAGTCGACTGAATGATAATGCTCAAATTTAGCAAGTTGAAAAAAACTTGTTTTGTGCCTCGTGTGAGATTAAGCAATTAGCATCTTAATTACACAAGGAAATGCGCTAAGAAAATAACATAAATTTGACAAGGGGTTAGCACACTACTGAAAATTTTTCAAGATTTTTGACTCGTTTTTTTTACAATTTTGATTGTCTCATCGACAATGAGTCACTGGCTAATAAGTAAGACGCAATTTTGTCTAGAACAATGTATTGTGGGGGTATATCACATAATTGTAAGACATCAAATTTCGAAAATCGACTTTCAAATCTATGTCCAGTGACTAAGTAGCCGGAGTCTATTTAACATATCTGTTATCGACAAAAATAAATAAAATAAGCTCACGCTAAACATTGACTTATATAGTAAACTGAATGTTACAACAAATGAAGTAAAAGATTTTATTTCATTCATTTGAAAATAACTCGGATCGAATCACGTAATAGATTCTATATTTATTTATTTGTTTATAGATCAATAACATATCAATCTGTCACTAAAATAAATATAATAAAAAAACAATAGAAAAAGATAAAGTATATATTAGTATATAGTATATTAGTATATATTAGTCCCAATGGTACGCTTGACATCTGTGAATAGTTCCGTTTAGAAATGGCTATTGATCTATTTTGCTAGAAGCTGTAGTACATACAGTGAACGACATCTCAAATGTCTCACTGTCAAATTTTTCTGAGAATTTTATTGTGTCATTGCAAATTCACAATGACATTCTCTGAAAAAAATGACAGTGAGCATAATTGCTCTTCCCTTTCCCATGGATCGCGTGAAGCGAAAGTGGAGATAAAATGATGTTTCGACCTCCGGATACAGTGGCGGTCAGAGGTTAGCGTGGTCTAACCATCTTCAGTCGTTTCTGATTTCCTGAATTTTCTGATTGAACTAGTAATTTGAAAATTTACAAAAAAAAGTTCTGCCACCTTTCGATGGAAATTTCGAAACTTAGTGAGAAGCTACTATGAAAATGTACCCACAAAACGTAGCACAACAAAGAGAAAATTCATTTCAATCAAAAAACAAATGCGGAACTAAAACCTACGGAAAAACAAACTAAAAATCACTCATCCAACCAGCTCAGAGCGTCAACATATTGTTGTTGAGTCAAATTACACACATTTTTGCATTCACTTTCTAATAGCACTATACCATTACACCCGTTTTTGCATTCACTTTCTTATAGCACTATACCATTACACCCGTTTTACGGATCATCTCACTCGCTTCCACACAAAATTCACTCGCCTTCACACAAAAACCACTCAAATTTCACACAAAATAAAAAACCAGACACCGCAAAAACACACAAACTAAAAACATTGACACTAACACTGACAAAACTGCACGATCACTAATCCAAAAAGAAGAAAACCCGACACAACGAAAAACCAAAAAAGGAAAACGAAAACAGAAAGAAAAACGAAAAATGCCTTTTGTCAACGTACTGATCCTGTCAGAATACTGATTCAGTTAGTGTAGTGACCCAAACTTGGACAGCGTTTAATCAGAAAAGTGTTTTATCCACCTATCACATGGAACAGGGTATGTTGTGTTACCCATCCTTCACTTAGAACAAGGTATGTAGTGCTGTCATTCCTTTATGCCAGCGCCGGGTTTTTTTACGTTACGATTTAGCAACGGACTAAATGCAACAGTAGCACTCACCCACAGCGCGAGACTATTAGACTAATGTAATATAATTAGCATATACTCACTCATATCCTTTTTTGTCTATTAATCAATAAGATGTTGCATTTTCGTTACAATATACAAGTCGAGAAAAGTGTATAAATTCGATGTTAATTTCTGAATGAACGACAGTTTGTTTTGAAAGCTTGAACTCGTCGTTTGATTATCTTTGGGAGCTCACCAGAGACAAATAACTAAATGTATAAAGATCCTGCATAAGTTAATATATTACAGATCCAACCATCGATAAAACGATACGAACAACCATATCATCATCTAAGAAAGATGGGGTTGTAGATGCTATGAAACGACTCATAAGTTCGGAAGAAACAAAAGAAGTAACAGATTTAATGATTGCTGTTTCCGTTTGTAATAGCATAAAACGACTATAATTGTCATTGTCAATGACTTCATAGTGCCAAGCTATGTATACATTATACATTGTATTTACAACTGTGCGTCGACCTCAGCCGATATGAAATCAGCAAACAATTCTTTATTTTTTGTAAATAACTGGAAATTCTTTATTCATCAAATTCCAGATCAGTCAGAGTATATAATAAATCTAGTCCAGTTTTCGAACTCCTCTTCTCTAAACGCACCCTAACACACGCTGCATTCGAACGTGTAAAGCATATTCTATTCTATGCTTTAATAGCTTTTTTGCTAACATGTGCCTAAATGGAAATTTTGCGCAAAAGATCGTATGCGCAAAATTCCAGTTTAGGCACAAGTTAGCAACAAGATTTTATGTTCAGGAGTGGGTTCTTCATTTTTCCAAACGTCACTTTTTTGCGCACTAGTGCGTGAAAGTATATGCGAATCCATTTACGCACTACTTTGATCGCACTAATGTACATCAAAAATTTTTAGATTTCGTCTCACCGGTTCTTTCATAAATTCTCTATTGCGATTGGGACAATGAAATAATCTTAATGACTCTTTGTATCTGTTCAGTTTAACGATTACTTTTTTTGTGACTTTCTTTAATTAAAATTAATGTTTTCTGTGAACCAAGAGTTGCGGTATGTGAATCGTGATTTGAGATAATCCATATAAAATTCATGAACCGATACATGTGGTAGCCAAAACGCTAATACGCAAATCACGTTATGGACCGTGTGAGTTGTGGTTAAAAAAAATTAAATGTAAATTTACATAAGCCAAATATCGGTTGGTTTTTGCATTCGCAATCACGGTCAATTACCCTCGCAATTACCTGAAGTATTACAGTTTTGTCTGCAAGTTTTTTTTGCTAATAAAAGGAAAAGATAAAACTCTACCGTTTTTTCATCACTACCACACTCCATTCACGTATCCATAACCGATTTCACAGCCAGGTCAGACAAGGTGTATACGAAGACATCTGGATTGTTTTATCAATACGAATGTGAAGCTGATGGATTAGAACGCGGCACACAATTGATTTTCGTTTTTACATCTGTGCTCAATGTTCTTACAGTTCGATTAAGTGTTAACGTTTATGGAAGTACGTCTGAGAGAGGCAATTGTGCTATACAGAGAATGATAGACTCAATTTTTAAATGTTTTCTGTATTTCTATAACAAAATTCAATAAAAAAGTAAATCGATAGAGACAATCAATATTCACCCATTCACCGAAGTAATACTTTTCTTCTCTTTGTAAAAGATTTTCCTGCCCTCCCTTTCCCGAAGCAAATGATCACGAATGAGACCTTGATTCGACTGCGGTAATAAATTCGTTATCGCACTCAGCCACCAATTGGATGTCGGTACCGACACGACGAGTTCATTTCGTAGAACTGAATCGACAGTCACATCAGCCACTTCTTCTGCCGATAGAACACGAAAGCGTAGACACACTGCTTCCATCAGATCTTTTCGAGTCGATACAAAGTTTGGTAGCACTGACGTTAGTTTGATGAAATCATTTCCTTCTTGACGAAGTTCTTCGTGTAGGGCTTGAATGAAACCATTTACAGCGAATTTCGTTGCGGAGTAAATTACTGTTCTAGGCATGGGATGAACGGCTGGAAAATTAATTTATTATTATTGAAGGAAGGTAGTTTGTGAAGGGGGTTACATGTAATAGAGAGATCAGCTGATTGTTCTGTCAACTATTTTTTTAGACGAATACTGGTTAGGACGTCTAAACTTTAGACTCTAAAGTCAAATATTATCGGCATATTTCCAATTAAAACGATGCTCAGAATTGATCTTTGAACTAGCGATTACGCTGAGTCGTTGCTGAGAATAATTTAGAAATTGTAAACACTAACCACAAATCGATGAAATTCCCACAATATGTCCACGTCCTCTCGAAATCATTCCGGGTAGAAATGTCCTTGTAGCCTACAAGCAAAACATTCCATTACCACGACAATATACAAATCGAAATTTCGTTGCATTTACAAAAAACTGTGACGTAATGTTTACTTTGACGATACGTTCGATTTCAATATCACTCCCCTCACGCAACGACAGCAGTGGCAATACACCAGCATTGTTCACTAAAATGTCAACTGGTCCGATGTCCTTCTCAATATCGCACTTCAATTGCTTCAATTGGTTAACATCGGATACGTCCATCTAGATGGGTGTGGTATATACCAGTGAGGTCTAGGTCGATCAAAAATTAATTGTAAATTTAGATTACGTGATAGGCCTTTGCAACGACATTTTTCGCTTGCAAAATTTTGGCCGTCGCCACTGCAGCGTCCCATTCAATATCGGCTATGGCAATTTTACATCCTTCCGAAGCGAATCTCAATGCTAAAGCTCTACCTATCCCATTACCAGCACCAGTAATCTTTTGTGGGGAAAGAAATTTTTGTTAAAATTGTCCATTTCACTTGAACATTTTAAGGGGTTAAATATACCAAAACGGTCTGTCCTCTAACGCATTTCTTTGGTTTACCAATTACGCAATGGTAGATGGAAATTAAACAATTCGGTGCACTCAACACTAGCACTTTGATTAGGTCATAGAGCACTAAAATTACAAACACAATTTGCTCGGGAAAACTTTTCGGTTTAATGGGATCAGCTGCCACATACGGGACGCGACCTAACCATGGCCACTTTTAAGGTTTTTGACTTTTTACACACTTTTTTTTAAATGCCCTACAAAAAAGTGTGTAATTACCTTTTTGCGATTACACACTTTTTCTGAAATTACCAAAAACGTTTTTATTTTGTAATGAAACACTTTAATCTTTTTTTACGAATTTTGTAATTTATTGAAAACTGTCAGCACGAGTCTTGCTGCACGACCCTTTCAAATACCTTTAAAATGAGCTATTACATGAAAAAATTGCATGTGATTTACTCTAAAAAAGTGGTTTTTCAACTCAAAAATTCCTAAAAAAAAATCGGACATAGGCGAATATAGGATCTTATATATTCTGGGAAAAATATTTTCTTTTTGAAATGATCCATAGGTTCTGGAGGCATGTACGAAAACTCGAAATTTTTCACAAAAATCGCCCGTGCAAGTTTATATTAACTTAAAAAAAATAGTTTGTGGAGTCTTTATTGTTGGAAAATGTTGAGTTGTTGCAAGTAGTAATTCGGTCTGGATAAAAAGTTAAAATCGACTCCAGACACTTTCAGTACAAAAAAAGTTGCAACAGATTCCAGGGGCGCTTTTTTCTGAAAGATATTGAGCCTCAATAATATATTCTAGAACAAACTATGCAGAAAAAATGGGTCTCCGGGCTGCGCAGACCTAATTTGTACAAATTGAAAATTACTTTGGTTAGAGTAGGCGGCTATAGTTATACATCTATTTGTCTTTTACTATTCAATGTATTATGTAATTTTGTACAAATGATCGTTGCGCTGCCCGGAGACCTATTTTTTCGGCGTAGTTTGTTCTAGAAAATTTTATTAAGGCTCAATATCTTTCAGAAAATACATGCGCCCCTGGAATCGGTTGCAAATTTTTTTGGACTTTTTTTTACGATTATCGCGAATTTAATACCCTTAAACAGGTAAATTGCCAATATTTTCTTATGAAATTGAGCTTGTACGGTTTCATTAGAAAAGCACGGGATACGACTAAATAAAACAGGTTGACTTGGTCATAAAAAAACTTCACTCACAAGTGTTTAGTAGGAGTCAGAGTTCATGAAGGTCGCTTTATACCACAAAATTGGTCGAAATTGAAAAAAGATCCGGCTGTGATAATTTATTTTCTTCATAACAATAATAGTGGGGCCCTAATAGACCAATTCCAGGAAAAAAATCTCATGTGTAAATACTTTGACTAAAAGTTGGTTCAAGCTCACAGTGGCTGGTCTTTTTTATGTGAAAATCAATTCTCAGTTTTGGAAAAAAGTGTGTAATTACAAATTTTTTGTGCAAACATAAAAGTGTGTAAAATACACACTTTTAAAAAGTTTTTACACACAATGTGTAAAATACACGCTTAAAAGTGGCCATGGACCTAACTCAAATACTGTTTGCATTTTTTTTAAATAATGAACACCGTAACGCGCTATCAATGAATCAATTTGAAGAAAAAAAGAAAAATTTATTCAACTCGATCGCACAGAGTATACTTCTTACTCTGTGTCAGTATTTATGGAGTTTGTCTTCAACAACACTTTCAATCAACTTATCAAGTTTTTCGAGTCAGCAACAAGGCAGACAAATCGTTTAAGCACACGACATACTAACTATTACTGTTACGAATTTACGGACTGTATTTATTTACTCGACCAAACACTCTGATGTGAATTTGTGAAATTGTTGTGACCACTCTTTTCTTTTTGTGGAAAGGTTAATTTATATGATTCCGAGAAATTCTCATGGTAATTTCTATGTTATCCAGATTGTTAATAATTCAATTATGCCACACTTGATTATCGTCCACTGAAATCGATATAGTCGCTAAATGATAATGGTCAAAGTTAGCAAATTGAAAAAACTTGTTTTCTGTCTCGTGTTAGCAATTAGCATCTCAATTGCACAAGGAAATGCGCTGAGAAAATCAGTTTTCGAAAAGGGGTTAGCATACTGAAGATTTTTGACTCGATTTTTTAAAGAAATTTTATTGTCTCATCGGCAATGAAACACTGGCTAATAAGTAAGACGAAATTTTGGCTAGACCCATATCTTGGGGTTATACAGCATAACTGACGAAAATATGTAACCGGAGTCTATTTATCATCTGTTATCATGTAACACGATAAAAATAAATAAAATGGTATCAAGCTAGCATCGGATGCATGTTACAACAAATGAAGTAAGAGATTTTATACTTGGATCAAATCACGTAATGTGTCTGTGAATAGTTCCGTTTAGAAATGAAATGGCTATTGATCTATTTATTGATAGCAACGATGCAAATGAGTCATGAGTTCGGCAGAAACAAAAGAAGCAACAGATTTAATGATTGCTGTGATACGCCTTCCGTCCATGCTTCCGTCTGTAATAGCATAAGACAGCTTTAATTGTCAATTTGATTTACTTGGTAAGGCAAAGGTTCCTTTTCGCAGATGAGTTCCATTCAATTCTTACTCGACGGTATATTCTCTACACTTGAAGTATTTTACAACGAATCACATAAATTACTCTACACGTTCTGCTGCTCTTTCGATTTGAAAGTTTGTAGCCCGAGCAAACGAATTGAAAAGCTATAATCTAATAGTCAAACCAAAGATTTCCAAGCAAATGCGTTCTATATTTTACTAAAAACTTGTCATAAAGTTGTGTTTAATTGGCGAAAAAGAATCCTTAGGGATGTCACGTTTTTTCAGTGCTGTCATCAGACTAAAATCACTAAAAGCTCGATAAGTATGCATTTAAGTCAACAGTATGGTTTGTGCGGTGTATTCGCGAGGGTCGGCTGTACATTTGACTTTAAAAACTGCATATTTGTCGAGTTTTCAGTGATATTAATTTGATGGCAGCACTGAAAAACCGCGACGTCATTTATGAACGCTCCCTTAAGTTTTTGAGTAAAATATTTTACAAATGATGGAAATGGCTTCTAGTGTGTTTACCGTCATCGGTTCCACACGAAAAATATCATTTCATGCTGAAGCGATGTTTTAACGATTATCACCGTTCATCCTTCATAATGGCGGAAATTACGTATCTGAAACATATGTAGAAATTGATAAAATTGTTGTATTGCTTGGTATGTAGAAAAATGAGCGATCGCCTTGTACCTAGAGTCATCGGTGGTATTGATATCCGTTGAAAGCTAAAATTAAATGTAATGTGGGAATTTTCGTTAACCTCTTATGATCGAAAAGTTCATTATGAGAACAATCATGGGCGCGCGTTAGCATAGCGCCCGTGACGCAAGTCCTATTACTAGAAAAAATTAAAAAAAAAATTTTTGTCGTAGACTGCAGAACCATATATACAGCAAATATTGAAGTTCTACAATTCAAATCCAAATGACTCCAAATTAGCTTCAAAAAAAACTAGACGTCCGTACGAGTTCAACGAGCTATCACACGTTCTTGTAGCTTAAAATTTGGCCACGCAATAAATCTTCCAAGAAGCCCCATTTCCATACATTTTGATCAATTTTTTGTGGTTTGTCCGTCCGTCCGTCCGTGTTTCCAGTTATAGCCTATCTCCTAAAGTCTTCTTTAGAATTTCTTGAAATTTTGGGAATAGATTCTAGTCGTCATTCTAAGACATTCCAGAAAAAAAAATTGGGGGGAACGGGCCTCGTTTGGGAGCTAGCGCTCCTCGAAGTTCCCATATAAGTCCCATATAAGAACACCTTTAAGTGTGTGTGTGTGTGGATTTTTTGAGTGTGAAAATTTGAAAAAAAAAATTTAATGTTGGGCAGTAGGAAAAATTAAATTTGGTGTATGGTTGGGCAGCTGGAAAAATTTGATCACTTTCGGTGTATGGTTGGGCAGCGGGAAAAATTTGGTCACTTTTGGTGTATGTTGGGCAGCGGGAAAAATTTGGTCACTTTCGGTTAATGTTGGGCAGCGGGAAAAATTTGATCACTTTTGGTGTATGTTGGGCAGCGGGAAAAATTTGGTCACTTTCGGTGAATGTTGGGCAGCGGGAAAAATTTGGTAACTTTCGGTGAATGTTGGGCAGCGGGAAAAATTTGGTCACTTTCGGTGAATGTTGGGCAGCGGGAAAAATTTGATCACTTTGGGTGTATGTTGGGCAGCGGGAAAAATTTGGTCACTTTCGGTGAATGTTGGGCAGCGGGAAAAATTTGATCACTTTTGGTGTATGTTGGGCAGCGGGAAAAATTTGATCACTTTGGTGTATGTTGGACAGCGGGAAAAATGTGATCGCTTTTGGTGTATGTTGGGCAACGGGACGTATATATAGCTATATTGACCTATATATAGCTATATTAACCTATATATAGTTAATATATAGCTATATTTAACTATATATAGCTATGTTGACCTATATATAGCTATGTTGACCTATATATAGCTATATTGACCTATATATAGCTATATTGACCTATATATAGTTAGTATATCGCAATATTGACCTATATATAGCTATATTGACCTATATATAGCTATATTTACCTATATATAGCTATGTTGACCTTTATATAGTTAGTATATTACTATATTGACCTATATATAGCTATATATAGCTATGTTGACCCATATATAGTTAGTATATAGCTATATTGACCTATATATGGTTAGTATATGACTATATTGACATATATATAGATACGTTGACCTATATATAGCTATATTGACCTATATATAGTTAGTATATAGCTATATTGACCTATATATAGCTATATTGACCTATATATGGTTAGTATATGACTATATTGACCTATATATAGATACGTTGACCTATATATAGTTAGTATATACCTACATTGACCTATATACAGTTAGTATATAGCTAAAATTTATTATTTTTTTAAATTTTGAAAATTTTTCAAAAATTGAAAAAATTTTCAAAATTTTAAAAAAAATATCAAAATTTAAAAAAATTTTCAAAATTTTAAAAAATTTTCGAAAATTTCAAAAATTGTCAAAACTTTTCAAAAATTTCAAAAATTTTCAAAATTTTCAAATTTATCAAGTTTTTCAAATTTTTCAATCTACTAATTCTTCCAAAAGAACTGATATCAGTCAAAAACACTCAAAGAGTAAAAGTGACGCAAGTCCCTGGGCATACTTCCAAAACAACTGATATCGCTGTAGGTGACGCACTCTGCGGTTAGGCGCAAAAATTGTAAAAGCAAAAATTTTACCAAAAAAAAATCTAGAAAAAAATTAACAAAAAACTTTTGCGTCACAAAGTGGCAGATGATTCGGCTTTTTTCCGTTTTTCCTTTGCTTCAGGACGTATTTTTCCCTATTTTAACAATTTTATTAACAGTACTTTCCTCAACATCTGCCACTTGTGACGCAAAATTTTTTTGTTAATTTTTTTCTATATTTTTTTTTGGTTGGGAATGTGTGTAGTCCCATCGCGGTGACACGAAAAAAAATTCAAAGCTAATTAAATCACCAAACACTAAGCACAAGTCAAATTAATTGACTATAATTAGAAAATCGAATGTCATTCTGTTTGAGTTTTTTTTTGTAGAAAGTCAAACAACTCAATTCGTGTGGGTAAAGCCAACGTCTTTTTTTTCGTTTTTGATTTTGCAGATAGCAGTTCTAAGAATAGAATTCAAAACAAATAATCTGCACCATTCCACAATATCAAATTACAATTGCAAATAAATAAACGACCAAAAAAAAAGACGCGAGAGGAAGACGAAGAACAAAATTTGATAAATCATTTATGTTGAATGAATGAAATCTAATTTGGAATTAGTACAATTAATCATGGAGAGAAAAAAGAATTACGGCGAATAAGATATTCGAGTGTTGTTACACAAAAGAACATTCACGGGGAATGGGAAAAAAGGAAAATATTTTTTTTTTTACAAAAATAAAATAAAGGGAACAGAGAACATTCAAAATGTTTTCTTATAAATACCTATGATAAGCAAATACAATGAAGATTTTATGTGGCATTGTTGGGAGCGTTGTATTTGAGTTGTTAATTCAAAAGCTATTTAACACCAAGTTTCGGATTTTTGTCATTTAATTTATTTTTTGTCACAAAGGATCGAATACCATGTATCTCTCCCTGATTTTCCGAAATAATAACAATTAAACACCACAGAGCAAGATGTCTCGATACGAATTTCTTTATATTTCAATATTCGAGTCACTAGATTTCAGTAGAAAGAATTGTTAGAAACAGAATCTAGGATGTACAATGTTCAAGTACAAAGCCGGTAATATAAATAGAAGCAATTTCTTTCAAACGTTATTTCCTATGCCAGTGTCCTGCATATTCATTCAGCTGGACTATGTTATCACTCCCAACACTTCTATAACCGAAAGAAGGTAATGTATATATTATCTACCGTTATATTTTGTGTGTGGAGCGCTACAGTTGTGACATGTATTATTGTAGATTAACTGCAGACGAAGCTAGCGACTGGTGATATTTTCAACTTTTGAAGTTGACGACTTTGTAAAAGAAGGCTTAATCAAAAAATTTCATAATGCGTCATGTGATTTACCTGATTTACTCCCCTCGATAGGCCAAGAGAAAATTGCGTTTTGTTGACGATTGGTCGAATGGCATTTGCGAAAAATATAGCAATTTCTCTCTCGTGGGGAGAAAATATAACTTTTCTTACAAGAACTGTCACTTTGCTTATGTTTTCAAAAATGGTATGGCGAATTTATTGTTTGGGTTCGTGGTAAATCACACATCGCATATATGAAAAACGCGTGTTCTCCTTTGGTAGAAATAGAAAATTCCAACTCGAGCGAATTTCAACTCGCTCTTGTTGGAATTTCTTATTTTCTTTACTCGGCAAAAAAATAACTGTTGTCGTCGTGTACACTATTCCTCGAAGTCAGTCAGAGTGAATGGTACAAAAAAAGGTCCGTTATGCATTCCCGTAAAGTATTCTGTCCTTCCTGTAACTGGAAACGTCATATCGATTTTGCATTATTCAACTCTATTTCAAATTTTATTTTGTGCATCGGACAACTGAAATACGACATATTTTGCCATGATTTTTCGTTGAGAAATGTCAGTGTTTCGCTAAGGATATATCGTGCGAGAAAAAATTCTTTTCTTTACGATGTGTTGTGCGTGAAAGGAATTACATGAATTTTTCCGTAATTTGGTGAATGTGTGAGTGTGTATATTTTCAAGTAAATTGATGTGTTTTGTCTGTTTCAGTTGTACGATGCACAAAACGTTGTTCGTACCTCGACAGGACATGGATTTTTTCAGCACACATCCTAATTTTTCTTAACTTATATTAGGACTGGTGCTGAAAAAATCGTCATTGGTACGAAAAATACTATTCAACTTGTGAAGTACTCCTGGCTTTGCTCTACTTATACTAAAAATATTTTCTTCAGCCGTCGTCATTTCAAGTTTCTCGTTCTTTTTATCTAGGCTCATACTCCTCCCAGATTTTTTTTTGAACAGTATAACGAGAAATGTCTTTAAAATCATGCCAATTAACTATAAACGACTGGTGCATCGTTGTCAATTACAGTTGCTCATGAGGACTGTAATTTTTATCATATTCTCCTAAGACATTTATTTTTATCAAAGAAGTAAAAATGGGAAAAAATCTCTTTCCATCTATTCAATCTAAATAAAAACATTTTTTATTGGAGCATAATTCGAAGCCATCTACACACTTAAATGTTAAATGTCTTGATTCATAAATCTGGCAAAAAGATATGCTTAAATATCGCATAGACTTATTGTATATTCATTTCGTACTTACGACGTACGTATCCATCAACTCTATGCATTGCATATAATGGTAAAATTGGCATTATGTTTGTACTCTCCAATAAAACATCGTCTCTAATATCGTACTACCCCCATTGTGTCATGCTGCATCCAATTCCGAAACAATTTAACAACAGAGTTTTTATGATGTTTTTCAAGCAAATAATAAAAAGTGAAATAATAGAATGCAAAACCAATATAGAATTTTATAAGACATTAATCGAGCATTTTTATACATTATATGGTTATGTAACGAAGCGGATAGAATAGAATCCACAGTGTGGCGGGTGTGCGATGTTAGTGTATACAAAATACGGTACAATATGACGAGATGCTATTTTTTATTATTCGGCTATTCGAGAACAAATAAAAAGATTTTTAACGTTTTTTTTCGCATGTCAGGAAATGATCAATAAAATTTGTAGCATATTTTCGAATAAAAAAGTATTACACTCAGCCATTTCGAGTATTAAAATGTGGATGGAATGGAAATTTGGGGGTAGACTATCGGGTGGGTTAAACGAACGTCCCTTTTAATCAACACAAAATTCAGATTAATTTTTATGTCTCTATGTTAGAAGGTCTCATTACGTGACTCGTACTTCATTTTGTTCTTGCACAACACTCGTACTTTGTTGGGTGACGATATGATAATTTATTTAGCTTATGATTCGCTAAATGTATACATGCCTAAAGGAAGAATATATTCATCAAGGGTCGTTCATAAAGTAGGGGACGTAATCGAGTGTTTTCAGACTTTCCAATCTTCTTGCCCACAAAATTATCTGAATTGGTCAGAAAATTCTGAAACCTGTATGGATTGTCACGTGAGACTTAACCCCCTTGGTCATAAAAATCTATCTTTACTTTTGTTAAAGGAAATGTGTTAAAATAAAAAATTGAAACTACAGATTAGGTTCTGTAAGACAGGTTTTGGCACTTATGAAGGCATCGGTCATTTAAATTTAGACGGTTGAATGGTTATATTCTCATTAGCCAAAAACACCCGTAAAGGTTACAGGTGACGCAAGTCCTTGTGTCTTTATTACAAAATAACTAATATCTGTAGGAGTAATACATTATGCGGCTGAACTAAGAAATTGTAAGAAAATTTTTCCCTAAATAAATTGCGTCACAAATAACAGATGATTCGGCTTCCTTCTGATAATTTTCTTAAAAATGGTGAGGTTTCCTCAACATATCTGCCACTTGTGACGAAATTTCTTTGGGGTAAAATTGTTGAGTTCGGGCGCAGAATGTGTTACTCCTAGAGATATTTTGTAAGAGACACAAGACACAAGGACATGCGTCTCCTTTATCCTTCAAGCTTTTTTTCTTTAAATTATGGTTTGACTACTTTAAATAGTTAGGTTGCGTTTCGTATAACTCAAAACCTAGAAACAACCATGGGTACAGATTGGTTATGTCGAAAACAAACTGAACGCATCGAAAGAGCTGATAGAAGTTGAGAAATGGAATCCTGAAATATAGGAACCATCACTGAAACGGGTTGTTGAAAGTAACCCAAAATCATTGAAAACCCTGTTGGAAGTTGAAAAATGACCCAAATATATCAAAAACTCGAAAGAAGTTGGGAAATGCAGGAGAAATCATCTCGAATCAAAAAATCCCTGAATAACCAATTGCTTCGAAAAATTTCCATTTTAAATAGCGTGCGTTGAGGATATTTTTTGGGAAACAACATTTTTCGGGAAAATGGGGAAAGTGGAAAAATGGAAGAAAGAATTGGAAACCATGTTTACAAAAAAAGTTCCTGGTTTCATCTGAACAAGCAATCTGATCTACCGAAATACTTACTTTCTGACGATGTCATAGCGCTGCTTCTAGTATTGATTGACAGAAAATTAAACAGCGGACACAGGTAATGTGCGTCTCCAGGTAATGTAATTTCGTTAAATTATCTGTGACAGGTAATCTTTCGAAAATTATCTGTGACAGGTAATGTGAAACGCTATCTGTGACTGGTAATGTGCCAATGAAATAAAAAAAATGTTGCACGCGCCGGGGTTCGATCCGACAACCTTTGGATCACCAGCCTAGCGCGTTGTCACTGATCTATTCAGTACACGGTTTTACATGGCTTATTGTCGTTATAAGCTGAAACATTACCAATGACAGCCAATGTAGATTACCTACCACAGATAATGCACTTTACCTGTGACAGATAACATTGGCCGGTCACATTATCTGCCACAGGTTATTTTTGACAAATTGCCTACTTACAGAACGTTTTAGGGCACGTTACCAATCACAGGTAATACATTTCTGTAATGTTATCTGTGGCAGATAACTTTTCCTAACATTACCATCAGTAGGCAATCTCATTGAAAATATTATCTGTCACAGGTAATGCGAAAAAATATTTTTTGTCAGTTGTCAGTGTAGCATTTGGCTAAAAGGCTGATAAAATCACAATAGGATCGAAATTTCTTTTGTAAAGTTAAATGACTCGTTTTCGTTGTGTAAGTTAAAACAATTCTACCACTAAAGCCTCCAATTTCTATGCTTGTTAATTCAGTGTTAATGCTGGGATCTAGTGCTATGACGATGCATTAATCCGCAGCATCAATAGTCTTGTTCATTTCTTAAACCACTTGCACGTTCAAATCGAGCCAAAAAAAAATCGAATTCACTTGTTTGACTTCGTCACCGATT
The DNA here is from genome assembly GCF_014529535.1 of Bradysia coprophila. NCBI lineage: Eukaryota > Metazoa > Arthropoda > Insecta > Diptera > Sciaridae > Bradysia > Bradysia coprophila. The sequence continues at coordinate 4,302,173 of NW_023503972.1, read as the reverse complement.
ATTTTCACATTTCATTATTCATCCTCGTTTTGCATCTTTCTTAAGTTTATTTGTACAACAACGAACAATGGCAATGCTTTACATAATAATATCCGAAAAAAATATAAGAAATTCACAACCTTAACAAACTCAACTCACCCTCTTCTCATTAATTCAAGCATATCTCGAAATGTGTGACGCGACAGACCTGCAATTCATCTAAATTTTACCGCACTTGATACCACTCCAATTTTACCATATCCTTTTCAATGGAAAACATTTTACACAGCCATCATACCTCCTAATACTCGGAGTCATTCGTGCGAAAAGCAAGAAAATGTCTTGAAAAATATATTAATTAATCTCACTCTCTTTCTCTCTCCCTGAGTCATATTCCTTACATTCCGTTGGGCTTTCTATCACAAAAGAAACATAGTAATAATAATCATCCAAATCCTCACTTATACATCCTCTGCCTTCTCGTCTACACCGAGCATTGTTGATCGAAATGAATATATATATATATATATATGCGATATCAATGAAACATTGTAATCTACGCTGCCAACCAGAGAGTTTTATCATCACAAATGGCAATAAAATGTCAATCCATTGTAATATGGATTTTTCTTGTTTGTTGGGCTGTTTCTTAATGTACATAACATTCAAAAATGATTCGTTTTTTCTCTTCCCGGGAAAAGAAGAATTTTTTCATCAATATAAGTATTTCGCATTAAATGACAGGCAAGAATGTAATGACTTCGAGACTATGTGATGGGGATTTTACATGTAATAATTTTCGGTTAAGATTAACGTTACAATCGACTTTCGGTTGGGGAAGCCATTTGAAGTGTGGTTGAGATTTTCTGAAAACTATCCATTAATCCATCACTAATTGAATTGAAAAACGTTGTCTAACTCGGGAAGAAAGTTGGAAAAATCACCCTAGAAATGCAATTTCCAACTTTTCTTTCCTCGTTGAACCAATAACTATTAAGCTCATCAATTTTTTGTCATCCAATTAACTTTGAGTCAAGGAAAAATTTTGCTCTAAAATAATTTCAAATACAAACTGCACCTCACTTCTGAGATTGTTCTCTTGTGAGTCTTGAATATTTTTTGTCCTCAAAGTGTTTTTTGTAATCTTGTCTTCCCATATGACATTCTATTCATCTTGATTATCACACAGAAAGAATAAGAAACGTTTAATTAAGGTAAAGAAAATTTTGCCCTCGTTTTTGTCGTCGAGACTTTAAAAAAAAATCCATTTCGCTTGAAAAACAATCTTAGGAGAAGACTGTATTCTCCCATATTTATTTAAGTAAATTTATTTAAGTTAAAAAATTGGCTTCCCTAAACTCCTGGAATAGACAAATTTTAATTCGAGTAAAAAAAATCATCCTCCTTGTTTTGCATTTTTGTCATTTCGGTGTAAAGTTTTCATCTCTCTTTTTAACTCTCTTATCTTCAAGGGAAGATTTCCAATTCAGGATGTCAAAGATACAAAACCTTCCTTCTCAATCAACAATTTTTTTTTCTTAATTTTGTTTTACTGATCAACATTTTTATTTGAAACTTCTCTTCATTTTTTGCGATCCAAAATGTAAAATTTGAAATTTTCGAATTCTTTTGAGAAACTAAGTTTTATCCACCATGATGAGAAAAAGAAGAAAAACTGTCAGAAGTCTTACAAAAGAAAATTGTTAATCAAGCTAAAGATGAGTACCCATTTCGTGAAAAACCATGAAGAAATGCATGAAAAACGATGTTCAGTCCACAAGTTGCAAAATGCGTGAAAAATGTGAAAAATCACAGTCCAAAGTTAACAATTTACATTTTAATGGAGAATACAAACTCTGCGCTATTGGTATCTTTGGTGAAAATAATTACCAATAGCGCTGAGTTTAAGATCCTAATAAAATGTAAATTTTAAACTTTGGACTATGATATACACATTTTCACGTATTTTGTAGCTTGTAGTTGTAGACCGAACATCATTTTCGTGCATTTTGCATGGATTTTTCATAAACTGAAAATTTATATATTTGATGACAACGGATGAAAACTTGCAAGCTTTGAATATGGTATAGATTTCGTAAATTTAAATTTTTTCCTTTTTCATCCCTTGCAGTAAAAGTATTTATTCATACTAAATATTTTTCTTCTCATTTGTCATTCCGAACAGCAATATACAATTTTTATACAATTTTTGCATCCGTTGTAACTTTTACTATTTTTTCATCTCGATTACAAAGCTATTTCAGCTCTACAATTTGGGTCAAAGTAAAGCAAATTTACTTGTGCTCTGGAAAATGATAACACCTACCCCTACACCTCTGAGATTCTCCTCCTATGAGTCATGAACATTTTTCATCCAAATGTTCTTTTTATCTTTGTCATTCCAAGTAAAAGAAAAAAAAAAATCGCTCTATCAACCCTACCTTGAATACTTGGACTTTCGAAGTAGACCGTTTCCTATGGAAATTGGAAATAAAATTTTAGTGAGAGAGTTTTCCCATTTTGCCTTCACATGTGACAGACCATTAATCTTGTTTATCATCAAGAAAAAAAACGTTTTTGCCATCCCGAGCTAAAAAAACAGCCTTAGGAGAGGACTGCATTCACTGCATCTTTGTCTTCGCTCTTGAGCAAATTTATTTTAGTTTAAAAAATTTGCCTTCCCTTACGAATATAGAAATTTTTATTTGAGTCAAAATCGGAGTGTTGCATTTTTTTAACTCTATTGTCTTCCAGAGAAAATTTCCAAGGCTGTAAACTTTGGGAAGAGAAAAATAAAGTGTGAACTTCCGACAGAAAATTTTTCATCTATTTGGCCGTACTGATCAAAATATTTTTAACGTTCAAAATGGAAAATCTAAAATTGTTGACATCATTTCATCTGAGAAATGTTATCCACCAGGATGAAAAAAAGATGAAAAATGCTCGGAATTCTTACAAGAGAAAAAATTGTTAGCTTCAATGGCAAAATTTATATATTTGATGACAACGGGATGGTCTCGATTTGGAGTGGTAGAAAAATAAAAGTAAAAGTGTGTAATCGTTTTAAGCAAGCGATGTCGCGAAAAATTACGATTTTTTCATCTTTATCATCTACTAGTGTGTGGTGATGATAAGAAAAACGGAATTCGTGTCATCTTTTCAATCCTAAATATGAGATTAAACGAAGGTTCTTCATGTTCATCCAAAAAAAAGAGTCCGCGCGAGCCTCTCTGTATGTGTGTTTTTGTGGCTAAATATCGCTAAATGTAGGTTTTCATCTATTTTCTCTCTCAAAAATTAACCGTCTTTTGTTTTAAAACCATAACATGACATCAAAAAAGGACATTTAGTTTTGTGGGCTTCGATATGTCACCTCTCTTTTTATAGGATGACAAAATACTTCGTAGATGACTTCCATTGAATCAAAATCAAAGAATTATATCATCAGGCACTGGCAAAAAAAGTGGTCTTTGTCATCATATTTTTCAAGATTTCATCGCTTAAAGTAATGCTAAATATTTTTCATCTTATTTGTCATTCCGAATATCAATATATTTTTGATATGCATTTTTCGCATCCGTTGTAAATTTTCTTATTATTTCATCCGATTGGAAAAAGCGTATCCTACAAATAACTATTTTTGTACCAAGAAAGGAAATGACGATTTTTTCAGCACCAGTTCTAAGTTTTCCTTAGGAAAATTAGGACGTATGCTGAAAAAATCCATTTCCTGTCGAGGTACGAACAACGTTTTGTGCACCGGATAACTGAAATAGACAAAACACATCAATTTACTTGAAAAATTTCAAACTTCACATTCACCATACTAAATTTGTTCAATGAATAGTCATGGAAAATTTCATTCAAAACCGTTCTCGCACGATAAATCGTAAAGAAATGAATTTTTTCCCCCGCTATATCGTTCGGGAAAACCTGACATTTCATAACAAAAAATCATGGCAAAATATGTCGTATTTCAGTTGCCGGTGCACAAATTCTATTTCGCTTTTGAAATTTTTTTTGTCCATCAAGAAACTTTGAGTCAAATTTACTTTTGCTCTGACATAATCTCTACTTCTGAGAATGCCCTCTTGTAAATCATGAATATTTTTAATCCTCCAAGTGTTTTTTTGTCATCTTTGTCATCCCGAGTAAAAAAATCTCTCTATCAGGGCTGAGCAGGTGCATACTTTTTTGTGCTACTTCTGCCTTTCTTGAGCAAAGTTATTGTCAAAGTCTTCTGTCATCCCATACGACAACGACAGTCCATTCATCTTGTTTATCATCCCTAAACAAATTTATAGTAAAGGAAAAGTCATCCCGAAGAAAAAGAAAAATCTATTTCACTCGAAAGACAACCTTAAGAGAATACTGTATTCACTCATCTTTGTCATCGATATCCTCTTCTTGCGCAAACTTGTTTAAGGGTTACAAATTTAACTTCCTAACGAATAGACAAATTTTCATAAGAAAAAAATCATTCTCCGAGTGTTGCATTTTTGTCATTTCGGGGTAAATTTTTCAACTCTCTTAACTTCAAGGGATTAGATTATTTTAGAGATCTTCAAATGAAGATTTCCAATTCAGGATGTCAAAGAGACAAATTATGTGGGAAGAAATTTTTTGATTCTTTTAGCGCTACTGATCAACATTTTTTTTTATTTGATACTTCTCTACATCTTTTTGCCGTCCAGCAACTTTTAACATCTTTTGAGATGAAAAAGAAAATTGATAAATTTATTGCGTTGATGACAACGGATGAAAACTTGCAAGCCTTGAATACGGCCTCTGTGTGTATTTACATGTTTTCTCTTCATGGGTTTAAACTTTGCCTCATCTAAAACTAATCTATATGTAATCGCTATTTCTCTCTCAATTGGCTGTTACTATACCATAAAATGACACCAAAAAAAAGTTTCGTGTGTTTGTGGGAATTTTACTATTACAAAGAATCAATCAAAAAAGTATATTGGTTCTAGACAAAAAGTGGGTTTATATTAGAAAATTGATGATTAAACGACTCCCGCATAAACGGGGGTTGTTTATAACACCAAGTGATATGCTTTTTTAGGCACTAGAAGGTGTCAATTAGATACCACTCGAGGCCGTGCCACTCGTGTGCACATCGTGTGTCTAAAAATGCATTTATACAATGTTTTTCTCAAAAAAAGCGAACGAATGTTTAACTTTTCGTTACTCTTTCTGGGTTTCTTACTTTGTCATCCCTTGCAGTAAAAGTATTCATTCATACTAAATATTTTTCATTTCATTTGTCATTTTCGAATCACAATATAATGCACACATATATATATATATATATATTTGATACATTTTTTTTGCATCCATTATAATTCTTTCATCACGACTGAAAAAAAGCATCCTATAAAAATGCTATTTAAGCTCCACCGATTTTTGTGTCATCCAATTAATTTTTTTAATCCAAATTTCGTTTTTTTCTTTTTCATTCCGATTAAATAAAATCGTTCTACACAACCTACCTTCAATACTTTTCTTTTCGAAGTAGAATGTTTTTCCATTCCTCTAAAGAAACTGGAAATAAAATTTTACACTCTCTTTGTCAATTCTGCTCCTCTTGAGCAAAGTTTTCGTCCCAGTAAGAGAATTTTCCTCTTCTGTCTTCTATGACAGTCCATTCATCTTGTTAATCATACCAAAAGGTTAATTATAACAAAAGAAAATTTCGTCGTCCAAGCGTTTTTGAATTCCAGAGTAAAAAAAATCTATTTTGCTCGAAAGACAACCTTAAGAAAAGTATGGATTTAAGTTTAAAAAATTGGTCTTCCCTAACGAATAAATAAATTTTAATTCGAGCCGAAAAAGTCATCCTTTTCCAGTGGTTGCATTTTTTGTCATCCCGGGGTAAATTTTTCATCTCTCTTGTCTTCAGGATGACAAAGAGAGACAAAAAATGCGAGACATCCCCTCTCAATCAAAAAAATTTTTACATAATTTTGTCGTACTGATCAACATCTTTTCAACGTCCGAAATGGAAAATCTAAAATTGTTGACATCATTTCATCTGAGAAATGTTATCCACCAGGATGAAAAAAAGATGAAAAATGCTCGGAATTCTTACAAGAGAAAAAATTGTTAGCTTAAATGGCAAAATTTATATATTTGATGACAACGGGATGGTCTCGAATTGGAATAATAGAAAAATTGATGTCGGTCGGAAACTTCCGATTTTCTCATCTATGTCATCTACTAGTGTATGGTGACGATGAGAAAAACTGAATTCGTGTCATCTTTTTCAGTTCTTAATATGAAGTCTTTCATCTCTGTCGATGACTATTTGTGTCACAATGTAATGTGTCATTTGGTAATACAATCTTCATCGCAATAGTTCCATTAATAATTAAATTCTTGTCTTGACGTTATGGAGAGAAGAAAATTTTAATTCAAAGAAAATCTTGGAGATACAGCACCGTCTAACTAATTAATGAAGTACATGCCAAGTAAAATTATATGATGTGCATGCATTACATTATCACAATTCATCAATGTCGTTATCATCTGTTAAATTTCAACTGGCGACTCCACACCACTCTAATATATTGGAGAGTATAAAATATAGTTTGAAACCTCCGCCGATATTGAATCTTTCAATGTGATATTCCTTTAACTATCAGTCGCTTTACTTTACTTCCATCCCTATGCGAAAGTTGATTATTACATAGCAATTTGCCCCCTAGGAAAATGATCCATTACGCGCAATTTCCAGTTTTTTTCAGACCACAAAAAAAAGTTAAGATATTTTCGACTGTTTTTTCTAATTTCTACTCTCTATTTCGTTGGGTTATATCGTTGTACAAGTCATTCAGTGTGTACATTGTTATAGCCACCAAACATGAAGCCTGAGTGAACTTTAGGCCGTTGAAAAGTTCAGCGTGGAATCGTCTGACATTCGTTACGTCCGTTACCACGTAATGTTGGAATAATACCCCTGCACATTGCTATCAAGGCTAACGTAAGAACATAGTCTTCAAGAAAAATTTGTAGAACAGCACCTTTAAGTACCTCGAAAGACTCCTAGATTGTGTGGTTTCATTTGAATTTTTTATGGAAGATTTACTAACTGTACATCTAACAGTTGTTACATAAATAACACCAGCCGGCTCACACCGACTCTGTGTCTTTTTAGCAACCGTATAATAAACCATTTCAGTCATCGTGTGTGCATGATAAATATTAAAGGGATGGAAGTTACATTTCATTTATGTTTATAATGTTGATGTTCATACCGCTTGGAATATACATATTCCAACAGCATCATCGTGCACGATATCCGACAATATTTAGAATCCAGCATATTTAATACATAAAATGAGGTGTCCCACATTGGTCATAAAATGACGAACGGTTAACATTGCACATAATGTCCTTTATCATCAAAACTATTTGATTTTACTGCCCTTTGTTAGTTTCCTATGTGGAGTTTTGTTGGATGTATAATATTGACAGCAGCCTTGTGTATTATGCACATCAAGCCATATTTTAATATTATATAGAAATGGTGGCGGAAAAGCATTAATAGTCGTTACATGAATACATTGGCTGCATGTTTTCGTTTAATATCCATCGTGTCGTTTCAACTGCAATAGCGTTAGATAATGTTTAAGGAAAGATTATTGTTATTATTGTGCGCAAATCAAAGTTTTATGGCAATGAATCAACGTTTTAATACGTACATCGGACTTAATTTCATGGAATATCAGTACAGTGTGGGAATCTTTTTAATTAAGAAAAAAACCGTTTTGATCAGTTTTTGATTTTTACCACCTTAAGAGCAATGTACCCTTTGCAAGTTTGTAGCCTACATTTAGGCGGCAAAATATTCGTTTTTGATCATTTCTCTGCACCAAAATCATTTTTCGAAAAAGTCAACCCATTAAAGCACTCAAAAATATGTTACTTATAACCTGTTACAGACGACAGTAAGCACATGACCAGTTTTATTATCGGGTCTATTACTTCCATTGATTAAAGTATTTTTAATCTGTTGATTTCAAATCTTGTACTTCTATGTTTTTAACATCCATTTTACTATACAAAATATCATATTACACAGCGCTTGTCAATATTTTTGTCATTGTTATCGATAACAGATGAATAGCCGTATGGGACAGGTTAACGGTAAAACCACTTGGAGAAACCTTTGCAGATTGTGTAAATTTACGAAAAAAAAAAGATTTTAGTTCAGAGAAATCATCGAAAATCGAATATCTCCCCTTCTAAATGTAGGCTACAAATCTGCAAAGGGTTCATTGCTCTTAATTTGTTCCATAGTTTGAAAAGTCGTCTTTCAAGTTCGTTGGACTATTAGAACCTTTTCGTGGACATGACCCCTTTCCGCTTTCACTCCTATTTATACATGTGGTGACTAAGTAATTATGAGTAATGTCAATTATCCATTCGAATCCTTTTGTCATGATGAACAGTTGCATAGATAGACGAGAATTGTTTCAGGCGAACCGTAGATGAAGAAAGTTTTCAATAAAATTGAGTTCATTTGCGTTGAAAAGTCGGATGTTTCATTAAGTGACGGTCTAACCTGATTCTATCTTAACTTTGAGTTGATTTTGTATGTAAAGGAGATAAAGGAAGAAAATATTTTTTCGAATGTAATCACATCAAGCATTCATCAAAGATTGGGTGGATTATCTCGGTAAAAGCCCAACAAAAAGCAATTTCTATAAATCTTCCGAATTATCGTTCGAAACTGAAAGAAAATTACCTCGTCATTTCATGAGGAAATAATTTCAAATCATAAATCAAACGCATGTCATTTCGAGTAAACTTAATCCAAAATAGAAAGAAGAAAGGAAAAATATAGCGGAAGAGAATGAAAGACGAATTCAATTGGTTTCTGTTGATCCATTATTACCTCACACTTCCGTTTTCAATAACCCAGTTCATGTTGCAGGAAAAAATAAGGAATTTTATGCTATAACAACAGAAAGGAAATTTCCAAATATGAAAAGCGTGTTACACTTAAATAAATAAAAAACGAATCGCGAAATCGCGATATTCCTCCCTAAAAATCGTATTTAACCCTAACTTCCAAACCACAGTTGTTGTTTTTTTTTTCGTTGAATATTTCGATATCCCCTTTCCAATTCGATTCACCGATACATAGTATATTCCTTTGCAACAGTGCAAAATCACATTTATTATTTTTTAAGCGGAAAGACAACGTACAACAGATTATGTTCATATTTAATGCATACATCCTCATGCAACAAACATACAACAAAAATGTTTTTTTTTAATCGAAAAATCATAACTACATGTCAACATATGTGAATAACAAATTTGATATATTGCGCTCCCATTCCCAAGATGTTGCGTTACCGATATATATCTATATATAACGTAACGCTCCCGTTTACAATTGTATGCATAAACGTTGTTATGATAACGCGCTTATACATTTATGTATGCTGCTTAAATGTGTAACATCAACGAGATATATTACTGCCTATCGTTCTGTTGCGTGCAAAAAGGGGAGCCTATTTTGTGGCTCAGGGGGTGTACCACAGTTGCCAGTGTGGTTTCCTTTCCGCGATTTTCAAAACCAGTTACTAATGCGGTATGATTTGTGTTCACAATGTTGTACAATGTACTGTGTACGAGTGTACACATGCATTGGTTTATACAACGAAACGGAAAAATCGAATATTTTCAAAGCTTTTTGCACTTAAGTACATGGAAGCAACGTTTACAGCATTCACATTGAAACAGGTGTGTGAGCCGCTATAGTCAATTCAAGCTGTCTCGAATTATGGCTATAAGTCTATTGCTTGACCGACTAGATTTTCGTTCGTTTTCTTGCTTTTAGAAATTTTAACAAAACATCAGTTTAGCACACAGAGCTTAAGTAAGCTTAAGTCGTTTTTTTTAGTAGACTTCAACCGTGTTTCAAGTAGGCTTAAGCCTTGTTTAAAGTAGATATGAGGCTCATTTAGCACTCAGTCTTGTTACAAGTAAGCTTAAGCCTTGTTACAAGTAGGATTCATCATTGTTTTAAATAGGATTCAGCCTGATTTTAAGCAGGCTTCAACCTTGATTCAAAAACGCTTCAATCTTGATTCAAGTATGGTACATTGTTACAGCCTTGTTTTAATTATGTATCACCCTTGCTCCAAGTAGGTTGCATCCTTGTTTTTGGTAGGTTTCACACTTGTTTCAAGTAAGCTTCAGCTTTGTTTCAAGAATGTGTCAGCCTTGTTTCTAGTAGGTCTCAGCCTTGCTTCAAGTAGCTTTCAACCTTGTTTCACGTAGGCTTAAGCCTTGTGTCAAACCGTCTTAGGTGAACTTCTAAACCGCTTTCAACAATAATATTTCGAGCCACAAAACAGCGCCACTATTTCTTACCGGACCGGCTCTTAAGTCTGGAAACGGAAAGCATTACACTACACAATCACTTTGTGTATTGGAATTGAACGACATGTGTATGATTATGTAATTCTATATGAATTGTATGCCCTTTCATCAAAGTGATTATTCATGAACGATTTATGAAAACGAATGCGGACGAATTTCTACATTCACTTTGATCTTTGGCCGGCGATTTAATGGAATGGTTAATACAATGTAACACTTTGTTAAATGGATATGTGTACCTGGAAGGTATAAATTGATTGGTATGGAACAAGGACAACATTTTCGATATTTCATTAAATATTGCTGCTATTTTGACGCCTATGCTACTCGGATCATTGGTAAACCCTATTTTAGTTGAACAGCCAAATCATCAGTAAAGGGACGACATTTTAGGCAAAGACCCAAAATTTCTGAGTGCAGAGGGAGATTATAAAGGGATAAAATTGCAAACTGCAATGTGATTACATTTTTGCAGTACAACAAGAGTGAGTGGGAAAGTACCACAGGGTTTGAGTCATTTACATCACAAGAACGAAGTTCGAAAGTACTTTTCCGTGCGATGTATTGAGTTTTCTATGCTTGCTAAGAGCCCCTCGAATTGATAGTTTTAATATTCTGTTCTCTTAAAAAGCATACACAAAGGAAATGTACACTCATAAAAAATATTGTGTATCTCACGGTAGACACTGTTAAAATTCCATACAGATCCATTTTCTGATGTGATTTATATAGGTTTGTTCCAAGTAACTGTAAACACGAACTTTGACTGGCCGAACGAACACGATTTCATCCACAGAGCTCGGTTTTCATACAAATATTGATGAGGTTTTGTCTCTATGGATGAAATTTGACAGTAATTTGACAATTCCTATGGCCTTGGAACAGATCTATAGTAAAGTTAAGTATGTTAAAATCAATGAAGTAATAGATTTTTGTATCGAAAGCAAGTTGACAATTTGAACAAAAGAGTTGACAGAATTGATTATGATTATGGTGGCATGCTTGCTATTGGGGAAAGGTAAGCTCCGCTGTAAAGTCTTATTTGAAGTCTATAAATATGGATGAGAGATTAGAATTCTTGAAAGCTCTGAAAGTTCTTTTTTCACATTCGGCTGAGCGGAAGCAACGCCAACTGTTGTCTTTCTCTTTCTATAGAATGTGGATTACACATATATACATTTTGGAATAACTCAAATCATTGCGGATAAGCCGACGGTTCGGATAAATTAAAATTCACAAATAAACTATTTACGACCGAGCATCAACCCGACATCACTGTTTTCCGCACCAATGACTTAAACTTCCTGCAGCCATTGATTCCGTTGTGAAAAACGCCAAAAATCAAAATGAATCTCAACTATTTTCTGACCCATACTTTATTACCTTTATTTTTATTACATGCTTCTTGAGCATTGTACATCATAAAAACCGATAAAGCGATACGAAAACGACATTTTACTCGAGTCGTAATAGAACACAAGCGTTGGCAATAGTAGTTATAAAGTTATATCCATCATTATTTTACAACTTAATTCAAAAATGCCGACAATCCCTGCCGTAACTTATTGTTGATATATATATACGGACAGAGAGCATTCGTCGTATTATGCATGCATATATGTGTACGTACGCCGAATATATACCCAATAAAAGGGACGTTCGACGGGAAACACAATCTCGTTTCGAGTTTCAATGAAGATAAGTTTGTCGTAAAGTTCAATGACGAATAAAACCTATAAAGGATACTGTATCTATCTCGAATATCTGGTCACAATCACAAATCGAATTTAATTTTGCATTTTATTACTTCGAAATTTTATAGCAATTTATACGCTACTTGAATGCTATCAAAATGAGCATGATGTATGTACAACACGCTACATAATACGCTATGTATGTTATACCATTAGGGGTACTCAAAACTATATGAGTGTCAAAATGTCTGGGGCAACACGCGGCAAACGAATTTCTATTGATCCCTGACAAAAGTTTGTAAGCTAAATCTTCTTATTATTGACGTTCTTATGTGAAATTATCGCAAAATTTCGGATGTTTCGACACAGAATCTTCACTAAATTGTCATCACCAAATTAGAAACTTGGGTCTTTTGAAAAGCAACTCAAGACACCTCGAATAAGCCCCGTATGTCAATATTTCACCTAGAGTTACAACGCGGCTATTACCGAGAAATTTCCACCTGGTAGGTGCACTTCGACAAGAGCTCATAAGACGTGAAGCTACTACATCCATCTACTAATTGTGAAAACGGGTTGTTAGTGTCATACTGAAATTAACGAAACAATGATGTCCTAACAAGACTCCTCATACATAACCCGTAAGTGACATGTAATTTTCAAAAATATTGCTTTTTCGTCGTGTTTCTCAACACAAATCGTCTCGGATCGTGCTACACCCATTACAAAACTTTTGTCAGGGATCAATAAAGATTCGTTATCCCGTTTTCAGCGTGGTATTCCAGACATTTTGACTATCATCCAATTTTGAGCACCCCTAATACCCATACCGCCATGCATTACTCTGCGATATAATAAATTTATCGTCAAGATTTAAGTCACATAATTTCCTGATGGCATTTTGGTAAATCATTGGAAATCTTAACACTGACTGATGGGTGCGATAATGTAGCCAACAGCAAATATTTGATATGAAATTACGAGATGGTCTAATATGGCAATCTCCAAACACGGCTATGCAACACGAAAAGGCAATTACATAAAGTTATTGATTGTAAATTTGATCGATAAATTAGATTTCTGTGCGAAAATTGATTAGAATTTAATGTCTCAAGCAATTTAACTCACCGGAACAATGTTCTAAATGAAAATCCATTAGCGAATTGACAATTGCATTTCCGTTCATATCACAATACGGCTGAGGGTTTTCTTGTTTTGTGTATTATATTGGATGTGGTTTGTGTTATTAGAGAAAGGTGTTGACGAGGATGTGGAGCATTGTATTGGGGAATTGTGATTGCATTTCGTATTAATGAAGTTGTGTTAGATTCAGTTGAGAGTGTACGCTGTGTCAGTTCATTGTCTCAATGATGAATTGAGAACTCTGTTGTTGTGAGATAAACTTTCGCTGACGGCTGGTCACGTCATCTATCAGGTCAACCGTTGCTAATGTGGTATGTTTCTACCATAGAGATTAAAACCAATGAACTGAAATGTTGGTGCAGCAATAATCTCCTAATCGCTTTATAATCCTTAGTTCAAAAGAAGTTGTCGGCCTGATAGCTATACTTACTGATATGCTCACCGACTGTTTGAGGTGGGCAGCAAGTTAATTAATCCTAGGCTGCTTTCGGGTATGGGTATAAGAATGGCTTGAGTGTACCTCATGCGAGTATTGTTGAATTTATCAAGAATAAGATAATTTCTTAGATATGAGATACGAAAAGTTTACAAACGTGTGCTTGATAAATACTGAAATAAGTAATATTTGGCGACTAATTTGGTGAGAAAATTGAGAGCAAAAAAATTATTGAATTTACAGACTAAGTAAAAATTGACAAATGTCAAAAGTGTTAGTTACTCGTTTTGATGAATATTATACGTAAAATACGAAACGTGAATCTGATAGGTTTGTTCCAAGGCCATACGAATCGTCAAATTTCATCCATTGACATAACCTTATCAATTTTTATCCGATAAAAATCGAGCTCTATGGATGAAATCGTGTTCGTTCGGCCAGCGTACGTATGGATGAAATCGTGTTCGTTCGGCCAGCGTACGTATGGATGAAATCGTGTTCGTTCGGTCATCGTACGTATGGATGAAATCGTGTTCGTTCGGCCAGCGTACGTATGGATGAAATCGTGTTCGTTCGGCCATCGTACGTATGGATGAAATCGTGTTCGTTCGGCCAGCGTACGTATGGATGAAATCGTGTTCGTTCGGCCAGCGTACGTATGGATGAAATCGTGTTCGTTCGGCCATCGTACGTATGGATGAAATCGTGTTCGTTCGGCCAGCGTACGTATGGATGAAATCGTGTTCGTTACGCCAGCGTACGTATACGTATATAAATACGTAAATGGACATTTCGTGATACAAGTGTTGGACGGTATTGCCAAACTTGGTATTAGTTCTATTGTACTCAAGAAACATCCATCCATACATTTATCTTCCGTTTTTACAGTGCAACATGTGTAGCACGTAATTACGTAGATACGAATTGTCCATTTACGTACGTACGTAACGTAATCCAACACTGTGATGATGGGGACACATTTTATCATTCGAAATACCAGTCTATACTATGTATGATTGATCTAACGTGAACCTTTTTGCCTTCAAATTAAAACAATTTCTACAGCTTAAAATCATCTAAACAATTGTCGTACCTGCTCCAGGGGGTCCAGAAAGCTTCTTCTGATGAAAAATATTTTCTTTAAAAATCGAAGAACCCAATCCATCTCATTCATGCTTTCGCACCCTTATTTGTGTGGACCGGTTATCAAAACTGTCCCCGCCACTAATTCCATTCCCATATCGTTCTTTGCTGATGGGTTTACCATATTCTCGTTTGAAATTGACGTATAGATTTTCGAATAAGTTTACTCGGTGTGCACTTACACCTTACATCCAATATGTTTATTTGAATAGGTTTTCCCGTTAATGTTTTCCATTTGCATAAGCTACAATCGTTAAAATGAAACTTCAATTTATCAATACGAATTAGATTCGACGAGCTTGTATTGTTCGTACGGTAAAACAATTGCTTTTAGTTTGTCGATTCGAAATATTATTCAGCACAGAAATAGGATGTGTGGTTTTCGGGAATTATATAAAGTCTCAGCGATTTCGGTATTCCGGCAAAGTTTTCCTGTAAACTATAAACAAGGATGCACACACAGCCCCATTATTCGATGGGTGTGAGGGAGGTGGTTGTAGTAACGCTACCCAACGAAAATTACAAAGTTCGGAATTAACATGCTCCAATGAGAATATCTTATACGTTTGGTCCAATACTCGTTCCGTTCCCCGATACATATATGTACGTGTGTAAACGTGAAACCGAATCGAATCCATAATATACAATTCATAGCGAAAATACAATGTGTTACAAACTATTATTTTCGACATGGATTGTGTTTAGTTTACATTATGGATTGCTAATGGGATATAGTGAATGCTCGGAAGGACCCTTTGTCCAAAAACAATAATTATATTCCTATGTAAATTAAGCGTACACCACAACATTAAATCGAATGGGATGGAAGTGTTGATATTTACGATATGTGAATTTGCATCTGCATCATTCGGCAACGGTTTACGTATATAATGTTACAATGGGTGTGTGTGTATATGAATGTGTCGATTTTGGTTGTCAGTGTTATCACCTGCTGCAAAATTGGTGATTGCTGTTAATTACTGTACCCATTATAAGGTGTCTACGGCATGACAGACTTGGACGTTGTGCCAAATGGACTTTCAAATGGCATTTATGAGATACTGTCTGTTGGACATTTAATATGCATTCGACTTAAACAGATGTTAAGAGACAAGAAATCGGTAAACCATGTCATCATCTGGTGTGATACTCTATAAGAAGTGAACTATATTTCATTTGGGTAGGTGGAATCCGCAGTTTGAGTTTGAAAACTCGCCGTATATTTGCTAATTGTTTGTAATTTCAAATTTTATTTACTTTAACCGACCGGTAATTCTGGAAAATTTGTCGGAAAATTCTACAAATCGGTTGATTGTTACGCCATACAACTTTAGACAACAAACAACTCTATTGTCCTAGTAGCTACTGGAGTTACTTCCAGAGGACTCGCCACTTCCAGAGGACTCGCCACTTCTAGAGGACTCGCAGCTTCTAGAGGACACACAGCTTCTAGCGGACTCGCAGCTCCTAGAGGACTCGCACCTTCCAGAGGATTCGTTGCTTCTGTTACTTGTGGACTGTACAAATGCCATCTGACAGTGTTAAAATGTTGGGCAACACAACTGAACTTAAAGGTTTTCTATCAATCTGTTGAAACCTTACCGTTTATAGAAAGTAACTTTTCCGTTTTGTTGAGCCGTTTTATATACCAGTGAAACAAAGATTTATTCAAGAAAAACGTAATTTAAAATGAAAATTCTGTAGATGGTCTGATATTCTCCGGATGGTTTTGATTGTATCCTATTACAGTGTTAAATTGAATAAGTTTTCATCATTTTTTGTCGTCGTTACAACATATATCCGAACAAATCTGGTGAAAATACACAGACTAAAATTGACATTAATCTTCAAATGCATTCCATTTTTCATTTGAAATGTATCTACACAACGGAGTAGATAGAAAGTGCTTTGTGTATTTCCTTGCAGACGGGTTACACAGAATACATATATGCTTATGCATAGCAGTGGAAAAAAGAATATTTTATAGAAAACAGACAATTTTATAGTGTGCAGCATATTTTTTCTTCTTCTGTTCATCCTTTTGGGGTAATTTGTAAGTTTTATGGGAAATTTTAAATTATTTGGCATGCATACATATGACTAGACACGGATCATTAAACACCATGGCAAAACAGATGATGTATCCGAAGTGTATGCATCGTGATGGTGCTCTCCATATTGTATGACAATAGAATGGTAGTGTGTGAGGAAAGAGTAGAAATAATCAATCTTTGTGTTGACTTTTTTGTGGTTTCCGTTTCGTTGCAATAGAGAGCGACATTTTTGAATTTATCAGGCGATGAAATGGGTTATGGGTTATTTGTAAATTGATAAATGATTATGCTTGGCTTCAGATATACAATGAAATACTATTTTCGCAGACGGAAAGGAAATATCTTTTAGTACAATTATCGAGTCTTTTACTTCGTTAGCTCTAATACATTTTCAAAAGATTTGCGGAATATATCTCACTTTGACATATAAGATTACACTAGCCAGTGATCATCGATTTTTGTCAGCTCTGTCGTTAACAAAACGCCTAGTTTCTTAAAAGGTTAAGACTCTCGTTTCTTCTGAAGATTCTGTACAATTTTAGGATGTATACCATAACCCAAATCGTCTTTGATTCCTTGTTATATAAGTCCATCCGTTTTATTTTGTAAAAAAAAGAAAATCCGAACGTGACTCAACCACCCGTTGTTTGTATTTTAAAATAATAATGTGATTTATGGGTGCAGTGGGATACATTTCACTTTGATGTGATCATTACACTTTGATACAATGTCGCACATTATTGTACGTTTTATGTGAATAATACCTACATCACATATAATAAAAGTGACATGACACAGTCAATCGTGTGAAAGAGAATCAATTTGTTTGAGTTAAGCGACACAATTTTTTTTTTTGAACGAAAAAAAGATTTTTTTAATGTTTCTGTTTCATTTGATTTATCATTTGATGGATCGAAATTCATCAATTTATTCCCTTGACTGAAAGTCAGGGTCTTATGAAAGAAAATACCCTTAAATGTCCGTAACGCTAAGTTCACTTTGATATTTTGAAAATGTTCTACATTGGCAAAAAACGTTAAATACAGAAAACGTCCGTACACTTGTGGACTCGATAACTCGAGTAATTCTTTACCGCTTTGCAAAATTTTGGTTTTAATCGACGGAGAATGAAAATCATGAGGTTAAGTTCGTAGATGGGCAATATTGGGGTAATGAGATGGTAGTAATTCTCAAGAGATTTTTTTACTTGTTACCGCGATAACTTCCATAATTCTTATCCGATTTTCAAAGATTTTGTCTTAATCGACGAAGATTGAAACTCTTGAGGCTGAGTTTGCAGATGGATTATATTCGAACAGCGAGATGGGAGAAATTCTACACAGACGCTTTCTCTTGTTACCGCGCGAAAACTTGAGTAATTTTTACCCGATTTTCAAATTTTTTGTTTTAATTGACAGAGAATGATATTGGAGTAGTGAGTTTGGAGTAATTGTAAACATAACTTGTTATACCACCACATTTTTGCAACGGATTTCCAGAAAAATTTCTTATTTGACGAGTAGTGAAATTCTGGATTTCTGGTCTAACAATTAAGAAGTACTTCCCAAAAGAGTTTTTGCTTGCTTGAGAAACCGATAGCTCGAGTAATTCTCAGTAGCGTAATTCATGTGGTTAAACTCGAACACTGGAATTTAATTGGACTAGTAATCTGGGATATACGACAATTTTTGCGTGAAATCCGTATTCTTAAAAGAATTTTTTTCGTTCCTAAAATATTTGAACGAGTGTGAACTTTGCGGCCAGAGCGAAGCGAGGGCCGTAATTCACACGAGTTTTATTTTTTCAAGAGGTAGGCAAGAAATACGCCACCTTTCAGCGCTTTTAGTAGACTATATAGGAGACTCATATTAGGAGTTAAACGTACCTCGCTAGACCTTCCACTCATTGCGCTTTTTAGGAGACCTTATTCAATCGTTGTAAATATTGTTTGTTTGTATTCTTCTCAGTATATGTATAACATACTCAAAAATGCCTCTCCTGACAACATCGTGTTATAATTTCCTATTTTCCATGCTTAGGCTTATGAATATTTGAACGAGTGCGAACTTTGCGGCCAGAGCGAGGGCCGTGATTCACACGAGTTTTATTTTTTCAAGAGGTAGGCAAGAAATATGCAATTTTAATTTTAAAAGTGTTTTTAAGTACTCATACTTATTGGATGTAAAGCATCGCTCGCTGAACCTTCGATTCACGCAGCTCTTAAGAAAATTAAATTAATTTTGAGTTTTCTAAACGCCCAGTGAAATGGTTAGACAACTGGGACTGGAATTATTGAAAGTATTGATAGTCAGTCAAGGGAAATGACCCACCCAAGTGGTGGGGCCTAGTTTCATAATCATCCGATAATCAGCTCTTGTATCTGACTATTTATTGTTAACATTGTCGGCAATGTTCATCTGATTGACACAGTAGCATTAGATTCAAAAATGTTTGTGAAAAATATTACTCTCTAGGTTAGATGGGGGCCTAGGACTTAGCCAATTTTTCGCAGTCATAACCTTTCCCTTATAATTTACCGCTTCCCGGAAGTACGTTTCTGTCAGCACTAATCAATTTTCCTTTGTATGCAATACCTCAGTAACAACTCACTGGACAACACATCCAGTGACAATTTATTAATTACCAATTTTTAAAATACCACCTGCATGACCGGACAGACTCTAAAGGGTATTGGGTAGATCCCTGAAAAACTTTTCGATTTTTTTGTTGAACCTTTGTAGGGCCTTCTACAATTTTTTGTCAATCATCGACCGAAGAGTCCGAACCAGACTTTGACATTGGGTTGGCTTCGATGGAGTGAGAAATTGACTCTATATTTATGGATTTTCTATATTTTCACACGAGCAATAACATGTTTGAGCTACAGATGGCTCTTTGTGATTGAGCACACTTAGACATTATTATAATTTAGTGATTCGTAGCCGTTACCCCCTCTACACAATAATAATTTACATCAATTAAAATAAGTTTTTTATACGTCACAGGTCTAATTTATGTAATATGTACATAAACGCTATATCTAATCTAGACCCAACAGATGAAGAAAATCGCCGCCAGCTTTTTCCTTCAAAAAGCGGGGAACATGTTGATACTGCCTTAGTCTCAGTCTCAGTTAAATGTGGTAATTTTTAAAAATGTTGTGGAATTTTTTTTCACTTTCTCCCCACAACAAGTTTATGAGTTAAATCAACGCACTTCAAGCAAAAGTGCTATTAATGACAGCTGTCAAATAGAGTACTATTTTGTATGAAATTTTATCACCACTCTCTTTACAGTGTAAAATTTTGTATGTAGCGCTGTCAAGTTTCAGTACCCTATTTAGAGTACCACTTTTGCTTGAAGTGCGTTGGTTAAATGCAACAGGTCAAAAAATTCTAGTTTTGACGTGTTGGGTAAATATTGGTGTGGGTAATTCCAAGATTTTTAGTAATGAACAGCAATTCTATCTTATCACGTAGGGGGTATTGCTTGAGCACACCGGAAAGTGCTAAGAGGATCGAGAAATACCTCCAAATAAATTTCTTTGACCTTTGACCTTTGATTTTTGGAAATTTATTTGGAGGTATTCCTTGACTCCCTTAGCACTTTCCGGTGTGCCTAAAGTTGACAAGTCACAATAACCGGCAACGTGGTAATTGTCAATTCCCATCGAATTCCAGCTTGCAGGAAATCCACACAAAAAGTTTACAAATTCTTGACATAAATAATTTCTGGAATTTCTCAGTTTCATATACCAATACGCGACCATACGCTCTCTAAATGGCCAGTGAGGACCACGATATGGAACGCAAACGTTTCAAATTCAAAGCGATAGATTAAGATTGACTCGTTCGGTATGTGTTTTGTTAGCAGATAGTAGCACGGGGTTACGGTGGGTTTTGAAATTCAGTCTCATTCATATGTTGCCCACATTACAATGTCAAACATATGTACAAGGTCTTCAATTTGTGCTAGGTGATGTCCTTTTCACCAAGCGATCAGCGTAACCTCTCAATGAAAATATGTTGAAATTGTCAATAACGTGTGGCAACGTGTAAAAAAAAAATCAAAAATCAAAACCCATCAGAAACTGGGGGCGATCCACTTGTCAACGGACGATACATAAACAAAATTCGTAATCTATACTGACCTGGCTTTCATTCAGTGTATCATGCCACACTCTCCTTTTGTCCGTTATAAGTCTTGTATGTCAACTGTCAAATCGCGTCCCCGAAAACATTTAATCAATATTTTTTTACATGTAATAATACTTTATGGGGAGTACAGGAGTTCTTACAAATTTATGTCGATGTGATTTAACTCTTTACTTAGTATTTTTTTATGGCATTTACTGTTTTGTAAAGTATTGAAGGGAAGACCAGAAGCTTTGGACGAAACCGGTTTTCGGTAATACCGGACATAGTAATACCGGTATTACCAGTAATTTCGGTATTTTATATAAACTTCCTTTATAGGTTTGTTCCAAGTAACTGTAAACACGAACTTTGACAACCCGAACAACGACAATTTCATCCACAGCAACGTCGCTTACGTGATATTTCATACAAATCGAGCAACGTCGCCTACGCGATTTACACTGAGATATTATGAGGTTATGGTTATATGGATGAAATTTGACAATTCATATGGCCTTGGAACAAACCTATTAGTATATTACTTCCAAGGTTCTAAGTTGTGTATTTGATAAGTGGGGTGTTACAGCCCGACCCGAAGGGGAGGGCTGAATTCCCCTCTTTTCAAATAAGAACTTGGAACCTCGGAAGTACCTCGTAACACGTAAAAAACTTTACGATACACAGTGTGAAGACGGACATAAACATATTCAAGACATACGTAATCTACGGTACGTAATCTGGTTACAATCACATTATTGATCTAAATTCCAAATTTCAGTAATTTCTGTAGAGTAGAGACGCTTAGAAGCATGGATCATTGGTGCGCTGTATAAGATCCTTCAAATTTGTGATTTGATGATTGGATCTCAACATGAACTACGTTTCGATACACTTTTTTATTCTCAATATTTACCAGTTCATTTGAAATGACATCATTGAAAACAATATGGTTTTGAATTGGCGACAAAATTACACCTTACACATCGTAAGTGTCGGACCACACTTTCATACACGGCGAAATACCAGTCCAGATATAACTATAGGTTTAGGTTTGTATGGACCAGTTGGGCTCGATGATGTGAAAAACAACCTGTCAGGGATTGGCGGTAAAAACCATCAAAAATGACTGTTTGCATTAGAGTGTTCGTTATATGCAACGCACTTCAAGCAAAAGTGATCATAGTCGACATCTGCCAAATAGAGTACTATTTTGTATGAAACCGTTTTTTACAGTGTTTCACAGTTGTATCAGTTGTACGAAGGCGGTGACACACAAATTTTGACAAATAGATGCTAGTTATTGAACATACTCAATACAGATTGTTTGAAATGTCAACCTGATAAAAACTATTTTTTTCTCTTCAAGTTGACATTTCAAACAATCTGTAATGAGTATGTTCAATAAATAGCATCTATTTGTCAAAATTTGTGTGTCAGCCGCCCTCGTGGGTGTCTTAACCTGTTCTTTCAGAACCTTGAGTTGTATGACACACTGTACAGTTTCAGTGCCCTATTTAGAGTACCGCTCATGCTTGAAGTGCGTTGTTATATGCCATAACAGCACACTACTTTAACGACTTTATTTTTACAACATCAATTACATATTGGTACTTTCTAATTCTACATTCGTGTTCACTTAGTAATTGTAACACCTTCGTGATTCTTAGCGCTTAATTGACAATGTCTTTTACTGAAAACTTTTTAAAATATTGAACATGCTGTAGGCTGAATTCAAAATCTGAAAATAAAGTTTACAAAGTCAAAATTTAGCCAACCAACCAATCCAAACAAACCCTTGTAAAAGTCTCCAAAGTTAGTGGGTACAGTTTTCCAATCACCAGCGTTTGTGGCTGCTTTAAATAAAATGATGACACATTTTTTGGTTGGCTGTGGCTGATTGTACCAGTCCGATTCAAATAAGTAGTAAGAGAGGCGATTGCTCGATAGCATGATCTCATTGCCAAGGTATGTGATCATAAATATTTGGGAAATGAAGTAAAAAGCCACAAAAGCGTAGATGATACGTTCCAGCAGATTGTCACCAAAATCCTAGAAACCAAAGAACGAATAAGAGCGATAACAAATACAGCCGAAAACCCCTAAAAGTGCCGTCGTTATGAATTTCGATGAAACACATTGTGTGATAGAATTGGCACTTTTGGAAGTTCACGACTGTACGTAAGTCTAGATGCCGCACAAATGCTAGAGAAAAAATCGATCCGCAAATACTCAGACCACTCGTTCCAAATTGAATGAAAAATAGATCTGAGAAGAACAACTCCACATCGTTTACCAATCTGGGAAATAAAATTGAATTTCATGCACTTCACAACGGATTACAATTCACACACTCCCTTAAATGAAGGTGAGCCGTAATTGACGTCTTTAGATCTTCGAAAAAGTTGACGTGCCTTTGCGTTTCCGTCATCTTCACATTTCCACTTTCTCTAATTGGTCCTACATTTTTCAACTCACTTCCCAGAACGTCATACCTCAAAGCACAGATCAACAGTAAATACCAAATTATTACGAAGAAAATTATTAAAATTATTGACAAAACAATTTCAGTAGCAAGAAAAGCTGTTGCAATCCACAAAGCAATTTCGCTGCTTCTGTAATCCAGGGGAAACGCAATTTTGAGAAATAAATTTTTCTCACGTCCAAGAAATGGCAGAGGCGCCGACTTCTAGGTGGCAATGGGTGCGCGAGCACCCGACAAACGAGTTTGTTGGGTGCGTAGCACCCAATAAAATATTGATCAAATTAGTTAAAAACCGCATCATTTGTATGTGTGTGAAGTACCTGCGAACTTGAACCTGCGAATTCTACATTATAGTCCGGTCGTTGTGACAATCATTTTACATGACTTTCTACTGATGAAAGTTTCAAGAATTCGCAGGTTCAAACCTGCGAACAAAAAAAATCGCAGTTTCAAACCTGCAGAAAAAATTCGCTGGTTCAAATTCGCAGTTTCAAACCTGCCAAAAAACCAACGCAGGACCAACAGGGAAGTTGGAAGCTCTGGTTAAAAATTCGCAGGTTCCAAATGACAATTAGGAGGTTTAGCTAGAAAAATCGCAGGTTCAAAACTAAAAATTGCGAGATTGTAGCGCTCCCACAGTGTCCTACTTTCCTACTTTGTCGTTTTATTTCGAAATTTGACCTACTTGTCCTACTGTCCTAAGTAGGACACTTCGAGGACTTTAATTAAGTATAACAATCAAGCGGATTTTATGCTCTAAAAGTAAATTAAAATAATTTTCAACGAAACTTCATATAATTATTGGCTTAGATTATCAGAAATGAAAGATATTCTTGGTCATTTTAAACATCCAGTTATTTCACGACTGACAAAAGCCACGCAAATGCTGTATTCAGCACAAACTTTCTGCATAATAAAGAGTCGATGCAAAGAACAACAGCTAGTCAAGGATGCTATTGATGCATATAAGCAACGCACCATGCAAATGCACGTCAAAATTACAGATACCACAACCGGACAGTGTCCAAAAAATCTTCATACAATTCACTTAAACTACAAAAAAGTAATTTTCATACAAACTTAGATACTGTCAATGTTACTTTTTTTTTGGTGCATCTGCATGGTGCGTTGATATAAGGGTGTTATAAATATTCCCATAACTGTTTGTCTCCTGTCACTTTGTTTAGATCTTCAAAAATTCTAAGGTGAGAAGAGCTGATCTTGAACATAAGGACAAAAAAACGAAGAAAATATAAGGGAAATCGATAGATCGATTGGTCAGGAAATGGCAACGTTAAATGTGGCGGAAAAATTGTTGATCGACAGTAACAAATATTTGATATTTAAATCACTAAAACTTCATGTAAAATGATCGTCACAACGACTGGAATATAATGTAGAATTCGCAGGTTTAAGTTCGCAGGTTTAAGTTCGCAGGTACTTCACAGACATATCATTTGTGAACCAACTTAGTTCGTCCGTGCCTGGAAAAATTTCGCCTGCGGCGCTTTACATATTATGGACTTAAATGTTGCACCCAACAACCAAAACAAAAGTCGGCGCCCCTGAGAAATGGCAAAACTGCAGACCCTAAAGAACCAGCAACCGTTGAACCAATTACAAACACTAACACAAATTTTATGAATCTTCGAACTTTATCGGAAAAGACGTTGTACTCTTCATCGTTTCGAATCGAAAACACACAGATTCGGTTCAACAAATTTAGAATTTCGTTCTGTTTCCAAATTAAAAACCAAAGATTTACGCACAGAACGACAACTCCCATTGATATTTCTCCTAAGAATATTGCCTCGTCTTTTCTTTCGTTCGAAACTGCTCCGACCACTGTTGATAGTAAGAAAAGGGGGTAGTAGATGCAGTAAAATAGTTTAATTCGCATCTCTTTCACTGTAGGTTTATCTCCGCGATGCCAAACACCAATAAGATAAAATGAAGAAATTATCAGACCGATAATTTTGTGCACTTGAATTGAATGCATCTTTAGACGGTGTCGTGAACTCGAAACGGAACTGATGTGGCTAAAATTCAATGCATACACACTCACATTTTGTCCTTTGGTATAAAAATAAAATTTAAATTACAGGCCAGGTGTGTCAGCTGTCAAGTCATTTACAGGAAAGGAAAGCTTTCGATCAATATTTTTGCATGGGGAAACCGTGTGATATATACCTACAGAAATTCTTACAATTTGATGTCAATGTCATTCAGGTCATTTGTGGGTAGATATGGTTTATTATTTGAATTAATTATTTACAAACAGGTTGTGTCATCATCTATCGTCTTACCATCGTATTCGGTTCGTTGCGAGTGCCCTGACTTCTGTAAAAAAAATTTCGGCTTTCCTCGCTTCGTCGACGACTGTTCGTTTCCACGTTATTTGGGGCCAACCACTTTTCCGTATTCCCTGTAGGTTCCAGTCCAGTGCGGTTTTCGCGATGCTTCCCGCCGAATTGTGTGGCCGATCCAATTCCATTTCCGATCATCACTTTCATTTTCTCGAATTTGGTTAGGTTCTACAACTCGATGTTTGAAATCTTTTCTAGCCAATAGCTATCGATGTCATTTTCCAAGTTTCATAGTCGTAGAGATGCACTTGAGATGCACTTTGATTTGAAGAATTTCAGCTTCAAGTTTCTCGTTAGTTGCGTCGAGTTCCAAATATAGTTTAGCGATATGAACACTTGTCGAGCTTTTTGAATTCGACCTTGAACGTCCACATAGGCTCCACCGTCCTTTCCTAAGAAACATCCCAGATAACAGAAGCTCCACGGCAGAGTAAAATAAACCAGGCAGGAGCGGTTCATTTTCGAAACGTCAAATAAGGGACCTAATACACTGTATGAAAATGAACTCAAATGAACATTGACATAAATTGAAAAATTTTATTCGCAAAAAAAATATGGCAACTAGATTATTCAGGTCCCTAGTCAAATCAGCGCTCCTGCCTGGTTAACTTTACTCTGCCGTGGAAGCTCTCAATCTCGCCTATTGTTTCTCCCTCGATTTTCAGGTCACACGGCATCTATCTTACCATGTATACAATGTCCTGGACTTGTGTCACTGCAGGCGGTCAGGGACTCGGGAAAATCACCCATTTTTTCACCTAAAATCATTGATATCACCAACAGGTCAACGTGGACCTGGTGGTGTGTATACTCAAAATGATTTTGGGGCTCTTTTGGCAGACCCTTACTTCATGAGCTATAACTCAATAATATCCGTGACCCCTTGTCCCAAAATGTCTGATTTTGTTCGATGTTTTGGCGATATCACTCTTAAGACGTTCAATTGGCACACCTCTCCTCAACAAAAAAAGAAGTTTTTCTGAAATTCACCCAAAAACTAAGAACGGAACGCACATCGATTCAGGTACCTACTGGGAGTTCAGAAAAACATTCAATAAAATCGATCAGGTTCCTTCCCCATACGATTTTTTTCTTTTCATGAAATTTTGAAGTAGATCCTTAGAATAACTATTTAGCTACGAACGTATCGCCTTTTCGAGTTGGTCGACTTCGTAACAATTTTCAAGTCACCTAACGGATTTTTCTCACATAAAATACTCTTTTTAACTTTTTAACTTCGATCGAAATATGTCCACTCATTGTGTGTTGGATGTCGAATTTTGATAGTTAATTTGCATTGGAATCTAATAATGATGCATTACTTTTGAGCCTGTCATTGAATATTTTCATTTTGTTTTTTTACTCACTGGAAAAAACATCTGTTAAAGAACACAAAAAAAATAAATCACTACATCCAGTTTCGAAAGCTATGAGTTTTATGGTGAAAACTTCTCGTTCACAATCTACGAACCGCAAAATACGTTTATTTTCAACGTTGACTTTTAAATTTTTAGCTCGCTCCGCTCGCAATCATGGAAGTACATATTGAATATAATTTCGATGATAATTTTAATTTGTAAACTTTTAACTTATTCGGAGTCGACTACATCAATCCTAACAGTTACCAGTTGCCATGCGAGCCAATATATTTTTTGCCATTACACAACGTTGCTACCTTTTTCAAAAAGAATACAAATCACCTGACATATAATTATTTTGCGCATCGAATTACGTTTGTGCCGTACTCTTCTAGTAGCAAGAAAAACTATTTTTTCCATTTCTTTGTAAACAAAAGCGATAACTTAAGAAAAACGAGTAAAACTATGGCGCACTTTTCGAAGTGCCTGTGGCGCCCGAAAGTCGAAAACCGGCACTGGCTGTCATCATTAATTGATGTTCCATTGCATGTCATTAACTTATTTATAGATTTATAGATTTCAGCCCTATTAATAGTAACATTTATTTACAACATCAATAATTACATTTGTCAGTATTTTCACATTTCAAATCTATTAGTGTTCACATAGTTAATTCATAGCGCACGGTGATTTTAATACAACCGCTGTAGAAGAATCCGTAGGAACGAGTATGTCGAGAGCGGGTGAAAATTTTAAACGATAGGCAATAGTACCCAGATACATAATCGGTCGGGTGTTTTTCTCGATTTTGCGTCAGACCCGAGTTATCGGCTTCCCCCACCCCAAATCCGTGTCTTTACGCATGTTTTACCTTCCCAATGGTACAATACGAAAAATAAAAATATAGTTTCTTCGGGAAAAGTTCAGAGAATTAAATTCTGAACAAAATTCTCCTTGGTGGTCACTTTGTAGAAAATACAGGGTGGTCCGAAAATACTGTCAAAAGGTGAAAAATGACAAAATATAAGGAAATTTGAATTTTTCCTTCGTTTTTATGCGTAGACCAAAGTATTTCATAAAAATAATTATGAATTTACACCGAAACAGAGTATAAACAAGGTCAATAAACTTTCAATTTCGATGCAAATTTTTTGATAAAAATATATTTTGCTGCTGTTTATCCACTTTCTGCCGAACAAAAAAAAAATAGTGTAATGTATGTATCCAAAAATTACCTATAGGTTAAGGGACTCGAGGAAAGCTACAATCAGTAGCCAGAAAAATCGCACCAGATTATTTTTTTTTATCGTTCAGGAGAACCGTGTGTTCAATCACATTTATTAAGAGATGAGATGCGAATTTGTAGGAATGTTATCGGACATGCTTAAAGGGATTCTTTAATTTTACTAATTTTTTTGAATGTGGATTTGGTTTCTAGGGTCGAAGTCCTTTCTAGGATTCTTTTGAAAAACAGCCTACCGAAATCGAACGCATTTTCCAGTGGACTTTTTTATATGTACCTAGAAAGGACTTCGACCCTAGAATCCAAAACCACATTCAAAAAAATTCTTCGAAACTGGTGTGGCTAGTGTGAGGTGATTGAAAACCGAAAACTTGCATTTTTCTTACAAAAATTTCTCCACTGTACGTGTACGTGTGGGGTGTCATTAGAAAGTTAATCACATTTACTGTTGAGCCGAATAGGGACTTATTGGTTTTAAAATCCATCCACACTGAAATATGTGCAGGTTAAGTTTTCAACCAAGTGCAAGTCCTGTTCTTCCAAAAATTTCTCGAGGTACACGAAACGTACATGGTCGTGAGGGATGTCATTGAAAAGGTAATTGTATTCTTTCGGGTCTTATGGGGTTTGGATGCATATGAGATGAAATATGGCCACTTAGACATTTCAACTTCTATTTCATCGTAGATGCATTCAAACCACATAAGACCCTATTTAGCCCAAAGGCACTTAAAATTACCTTTCAAATGATGCCCCACACGACCATGTACGCTGTACTGCACATATTTCAGTGTGGATGTATTTTAAAACCAATAAGTCCCTATTCGGCTCAGCTCTACGCATAAAAACGAAGGAAAAATTCAAATTTCCTTATATTTTGTCATTTTTCACCTTTTGACAGTATTTTCGGACCACCCTGTATTTTCTACAAAGTGACCACCAAGGAGACTTTTGTTCAGAATTTAATTCTCTGAACTTTTCCAGAAGAAACAATATTTTTATTTTTCGTATTTTACCATTGGGAAGGTAAAACATGCGTAAAAACACGGATTTGGGGTGGGGGAAGCCGATAACTCGGGTCTGACGCAAAATCGAGAAAAACACCCGACCGATTATGTATCTGGGGACTATTGCCTATCGTTTAAAATTTTCACCCGCTCTCGACATACTCGTTCCTACGGATTCTTCTACAGCGAGTGTACTATTTGTAGCTCTTAGTGATGTTGAGTGCTTAATTGACAATTTTATTTACTGAAAACTTTTTAAAATATTGAACATGCTGTAGGCTGAATTCAAAATCTAAAAACAAAGTTTAGAAAGTCAAAATTGAACCAACCAACCAGTCCA
Source organism: Bradysia coprophila (assembly GCF_014529535.1). Classification (NCBI taxonomy): domain Eukaryota; kingdom Metazoa; phylum Arthropoda; class Insecta; order Diptera; family Sciaridae; genus Bradysia; species Bradysia coprophila. Next base: position 4,272,388 of record NW_023503972.1, on the reverse strand, counting down.
AACAAACCCTTGTAAATGTCTCCAAAGTCAGTGGGTACAGTTTTCCAATCACCAGCGTTTGTGGCTGCTTTAAATATTCGCCAAAAATGATGATGCACTTTTCGTTGACTGTGGCTGATTGTACCAGACCGATTCAAATAAGCAGTAAGAGAGGCGATTGCTTGATACCATAATCTCATTTCCAAAGTACGTGATCATAAACAAATGGGAAATGAAGTAAAAAAACGCAAAAAGATGGACAAAATGTTCCAGTAGATTGTCACCGACATTCTAGAAAGGAAAGAAAAATGAATAAAATTGATCGCGAACACGTAAGTTCAAACGCCACACAAATGCCAGACAATAAATTGTTGCGCAAATGCATAGGCCGCTGGTGCCAAATTGAATGAAAAATAGGTTTGAGAAGAACAACTCCACGTCGTTTACCAATCTGGGAAATTAAATTAAATTTCATGAACTACCCAACGGATTCCAATTCAACAAAGTCACACACCTTCTTAAATGTAGGTGTGCCTTGATGGACGTCTTTAGATCTTCAAAGAAGTTGATGTGATTTTGCTTTTCCGTCATCTTTCCATTTCCACTTTCTCTAAATGATTCCACATTTTTCAACTCACTTCCCAGAACTTCATATCTCAGAGCACAGATCAACAGTATGTACCAAATTATTACGGAGAAAATGATGAAGATCACTGACAAAACTATTTCAGTACCAAGAAAAACTGTTGCAATCCACAAAGCAGTTTCACTGGTTTTATAATCCAGGGGAAACGCAATTTTGAGAAATAAAATTTTCTCACTTCCTAGAAACGGCAAAACTACACTCAATAAACAAGCAAAAGATAAAGCGATTACAAACACTAATACAAATTTATTGAATCTTCGAACTTTGTCGGTAAAAACATTGTGGTCGTCATCATATCGAATCGAAAACACACAAGCCCGGTTCAACAAATTAAGGATTTCTTTCTGCTTCCAAATTAGAAGCCAAAAGTTTACGCACAAAACTATCAGTCCCATTGACACTTCCGCTAAGAATATCGCCTCATCATTTCTTTCGTTCGTAACTGCCGCGACCACCGATGCGACCAAGAAAAGAGGGTAATAGAAGCAGTAAAATAGTTTCATTCGCATCTCTTTAACTGTGGGTTTATCACCGCGATGCCAAACACCAATTAGATAAAATGAAGAAATTATCAGTTTGATAACTTTATGAATTTGAATTGAATGCATCCTGGATCTTTGATAAACGCAAACGTTTCAAATTAAAGGCAAAGCGGAACTGACGTGGCCAACATTGAGTGCATCATGCTACACTCTCCCGTTATTCTTCGACGTAAAAATAAAATTCCAATTACATACCTAGTGTATCAACTTACTGTCAAGTCAAGTCATTTAGTGGAAATCTTTCTATCGATATTTTACGTGGTAGCATCAGGCCTCCCACACCTCCTACAATTTCTAAAATGAGACTTCGAAAATCTCATAAATCAGGATCAATACAGTCAGTTGAAAGGTTTATATGAAATTTTTAGACCCGTACGAAGTACTGGGGTCTTATAGGTTTACGCATACGTTTGTAACACGTCGAATTGGACTCCCTGAGTAAGGGGAAACCTATTGTGGTTGTCTAGAGATGCCAAATCCGCGAAAAAAAATGTCCGTCTGTCCGTCTGTCTGACTGCACGATAACTTGAGTAAAACGCATCCGATTTTGAAAATTCTTTTTTTTTCCGCTTGGTAATGTCAAAAGACAGGCTAAGTTCGAAGATGAGTGATTTTGGATCGACCCCTCCCGAGCTGTGGCCCAATAAGTGCTTTACGGTTTTTCGAAGATATCTCCGGACATTTAAACGTTAAACTTGTAAGTGATACGTCAAATAAAAGGTATTTACAATACCGATCGACAAAAAAAAAGTTTATGGAAATCGGATGACCGACTCGTCAGTTAGACCCCTTGGTGTGGAACAGGCACAGGGCGGCAAGCAGTTTTTGCTTGTAGGTCGGCCACATTTGAACATATTTCGTCTGTTTTAGCTTTATTAGATAGGTATTGACCGTACCAATCAGGGAAAAAAATTTATGAAATTATGTTCTCCGGAGCGTGAGCTAGGTCTCTTGGAGTGAGCTCTTATCTGGCTACTCGGAAGTACAGTGAACGTGGTGTATTTTGACAATATCTCGAGTAAATTTTGACCGAATTTCATGAATTTTTTTTTTGTTTGAAAGGTATTAACGAATGTAAAGCGTCGGTACTATTTCCGGTCTCCTAACAAAATGGCTGCCGGCGGCCATATTGGATTTTAGTAAAATAGAAATATCTTGGGAAAAATGATACTTAGAGAGTTTCTGTTAACATGGAAATAATTTGTTATGTGTGTGGGGTTTCAGGGATTCCATATATGGACATCTATATATACCTATATACAGCTATATTGAGCTATATACAGGCATATAGAGCTATATAATAGCATATATTTATCTGTGAAATGTTTATTTATAGTGAAATATAGTTAAATATAGCGGTATATAGCTGTTTAAATAGAAATTTATGAAATTTGTCTTCGTACGGGGCTGTCTATATTGCCTCCGGCAATTTAGTTGTATATGATAACACGGCAAAGAGTGGATAATGTAAGTGATTTTAAAGGGAGAATAGTTTTTCAGCAGAGAAGAAAATGAAGTAAGAGAAATGAAGAGTTTCACATTAAAGGCTTTTGATACGAATAGGTGTTTCGTACGGGTCGGCGTTAGCTATGTTTTAAATAATATTCTGTACAATTTTATAGTTGGTTCATTCTGGATTGAGATACTGTCAATCCACATAACTTTTGCGAATTTTTAAATTAGCTATTGCAATCACCTATCGACTTACTTTTAGTCACATTTTGTCAAAGTTTAATTTTTCGGCTAGAACAACTGAAAACAGTAATGTCAGAGCTGTCTCATAATGATTTCGATCAATTCATCGGTCTGCTCATTGATAAGTGTTGATGAGGTGTCGATAAACATAATAAACAAGGTTAGAAGTGATTGAAAACAAAAAAAAACAGTAAGAAAGCAATGAAAAGCCGAAAAACAGAAAAAAAACGAAAAAAAAAACAGAATAAAACACGAAACAACAGAAAAAAACAGAAAAGTAACCAAAATTAAACTCGCGGAATTTTGAAAACCGACACATTTTCTGTTTCGTGGTTTCAGGGTTTTTTGTGTCACTCCTATTCAAATGATTTATTCATCCAGTAATTCACCCAAAATTCGAATTCTGAAGCTACGGTGTGTATTGTAAATTATGAAAGAATGAATGACATTGACCAATACCCTCTCTAGCACACAAACTGGAACAATTAGGATGGTAAAACTGTCCAGTGTATATCATAGAAAATTTTTAAACCTTTTAAAATAAATAAAATGAAACAAAGCTTTAAATTTCTGTGGGTATTGCTTTAAAAAAAGCGCGGCACGGCAACTACATAAAAAAGTCAGTACAAAATTTGTCAAAAAGGTGGTATTTCGACTGCGTCAAAACTAAGTTTGGTTGCTAGAGAGGGTATTGCATTGACATAAAATTCTAAGAATGACTGTACATCACATTGTTTCTTCATAAAGTATCGCAATTCAAAAATATCGATCAAAAGATTTCTCAGCTTTCATTTACTGGACAGTTGACATATGAGACATGTAATTTATTTATTTTTTATATCAAGGGAAAAAAGGAAATTGTGGCACCACGTCAGATCAACTTTTATCAAATTTAGATCAAATTTTAGCCACGTCAGATCAGTTTCGCTTGCAAGAAACATGAAATTTCGTAACAAATAGGTTTCAGTGGGGTGTATCAAATTTCATGAAAATAAAAAAATGTTTGGGAAAGGAACCCGTGCGATTTTATGGAATGTTGTTCTGAGCTCCCAATAGCTCTCTGAATCGATGTGCTTTCTTAGTTTTTTGGTGCATTTCGCAAACACTTATTCAAATAAAATCTTTGTAAGTCAAGCTACGAACGCCAAACTTTAAGGTCAAAGTTTTGATCGGATAGTTACGAGCATTTTTTTGAGAATAGGAAAATATTTAATTTGCGGTAATTTTTATGTTGATCGATGTCAAGTTATAATTTTTTAAAGTTATGAATGCTTCGAGAATCGGGGCCCAGTCTTTAAGATACCACCTTGGCAGACCGTGCAGCTCCGTTACCTTTACAGTTTTAATTCAAACTCTGCGACGCTGCATAAAATCTATCTTTTTTTTGTTGATAATTTCTTAGATGTCTTCACGGGATCGAAATAGTAAAAAAAGGACTGACAGCGTTGAAAAATCACCAAAAATATCTGGCAGCATTACTGAATGTAGGCGTGCTTACATTTTAAATAATCCATATAACATCAATCGAATGTTTTATCGATAAATATTGAATGATATCAACGCACTGCTCCTAGCATGAACATAAGAAATATTTGGAGGCTGATGAAGTCACAGTAGGCACTGCGTTTCTTCCGTGAAGATAGGTGACTTGTTTTAGTTGTGTGAGTTCAAACACACAATACAATCAATCTTAAGCGGTAGCTCTCATCACAAAAGCCTCCAAATTCGACGTTTGTCAAAGTAGTGTTCATGCTAGGAGCAGTGCGTTGATGATATTCGAATTATCGATTTATATTAAGTATTTGAAAATAATCGGAATTTTATTAATCGATTGAATTATCCATGCCTTAATGAATGTTCTTTTACATGCTACATGCGTCGAAAACCGTACTTTTCAGGTTTGAAACGTCTTTCGACAGCATGTAAAATCCATTAAATAACTCGGGATAAAAGTGAAAAGTCTCGTTTACGTGTGTTAATTGACCTAGGCTTCACTTCGGATCAAAAAAATTCGCACGAAAGCTCTACTTTTCATCTTTTTATCACTAGTCATGTAATAGTAGATTACATTGGATGCTGCGGAGGTAGTTCGTAGCCTTCGGCTCGGATATGCAATCTCTACACTTGTCAAAATAACCGTTTCCAAAGCTTGTTGCTTAAAACCACACGAGTGAGTTCGCGAGTTCACAAAATTGATTCCGAGTGTAATGAACTACCAAGCAGCATCCAATGTATGCTGTTTTATTGCCTATTCACCCGGAATATTGTTGTTACGAGTACATTTTTCCACCCACCCACTAGCAGATTCTTGAATACCATAAGATTATTCTAAATTAATATATAATTTCACAACATTTATGTCGCGCTATTTCATTCACTGCCAGACTAATAATAAACACAGAAAATACCGATAGCACAAAACCAACAAAAAAAATCTGTTGTTGCATTGAAACGTTTATAAACGAATCTAGTCTGCTCATGAAATCGGCTCACACTTTTTCATAACATTAATCCCGAAAGCATCACTGGCAACACTACTGTTTTGATGACATGTTGACAAACTACTTCGACTGTTTTGTTTTTGTGAAGTGCTAGATTCATATTTTGCGTAATATTTGTCGATTTTGGTGGTATTACAACAAATTTTGCAGTGAAGTGAAGTGAATACATGATAATAAAAGTAAAAGTGTTGAGCGTTTTTGAAAATAAGTGAAAAATGCAAAAATTAAAATTGTTTGGCCATAGGTGTTCCTCGAAGTTGAAAAAATTGAAATTATGGATATAGACAAAATGGCCGTCACTTATTTTTGTGTTTTTTTTTTAAGTTTTTAATGAATTTGCTTAGATTGATGTGCACTTAATTCAAGTGACAAAGTTTGTGATATTAAAACTAAAATAACATCGCGAGTATTGTTTCGATTTCAGTGCTAATGAATATTTCATGTGATAAATTTTTGCTGATAAGTAATGAAATTCTGCTGGTATGTAATGAAAATCTCCTGATATGTAATGAATTTTCATATGAATATTCCTTCACTTGTGATGTAATGAAAAAGTTCCCACATGTAACGATCGCTTTCCGCGGGTGGGAAATGTACGTGTAACAACAATATTCCGGGTGGATAGGCAATAATAGTATATTTCAACATACCCCAATACACACAAGATGTGTGTGCACGCGCGGGCGAAGCCCAAGCGAAAACACACATCGAGTGTGTATTGGGGTATTTTGAAAGATATTTTTCTGTAATAGTGAGAGTGTGTTGGTGCATTCCTTCCCAACCGTTACTTTCCTTCTCGACCGTTTACTTTCCCTACCGGCCGATTCATATCATAGCTCACCAATACACTCTCACGTATACAGAAAAATACTATTGTATACTACAACACAGAAAATTAACAATTGTTACTTTTTTAACATTTATTACGTTAATACATCAATAATAACATTTCTAACATAACATTCGAACATGTGTTCACTGACAGGCTAATCCTCATTTACTGAAAACTTTTTAGAATATTGAACATGCTGTAGGCTGAATTCAAAATCTGAAAACAAAGTTCAGAAAGTCAAAATTGAACCAACCAACCAATCCAAACAAACCCTTGTAAATGTCTCCAAAGTTAGTGGGCCAGTTTTCCAATCACCAGAGTTTGTGGCTGCTTTAAATATTCGCCAAAAATGATAATACACTTTTTGGTCGATTGTGGCTGATGGTACCAGCCCGATTCGAATAAGCAGTAGGAGAGCCGATTGCTCGATAGCATAACCTCATTGCCAAAGTAGGTAATCATAAATAATTGAGAAATGAAGTAAAAAAACGCTAAAAGATGTACAAAACGTTCCAATAGATTATCACCGACATTCTAGAAAGGAAAGAAAACCGAATAAAAGCGATCGAGAAAACGCAATATCAATTCACACAAATGCCAGACAATAAATCGATCCGCAAATACTCAGACCACTCGTGCCAAATTGAATGAAAAATAGATCTGAGAAGAATAACTCCAGGCCGATTACCAATCTGGGAAATAGAACTGATTTCATGAACTGATGCACAACGAATAACAATTCAACACAGTCACATACTCCCTTAAATGTAAATGAGCGTTGATGGCTGTCTTTAAATCTTCATAAAAGTGGATGTGACTTTGCGTTTCCGTCATCTTTACATTTTTATTTTCACTACCAACTCGTCCCATATTCCTCAACTCACTTCCTAGCACCTTATATCTGAGAGCACAAATCAGCAGTAAATACCAAATTATGACGAAGAAAATGGCAGATATCAATGTCAAAACAATTTCAGTAAAAACAAAAGCTGTTGCAATCCACAAAGCAATTTCACTGCTTTCATAATCCAGGGGAAACGCGATTTTGTAAAATAAAGTTTTTTCACTTCCAAAAAATGTCAGACCTACAGACGCCAAAAAACCAGCGACAATTGTACCAATTACAAACACTAACACAAATTTTATGAATATGCGAACTTTGTCGGAAAAAACGTTGTATTCATCATCACTTCGAATCGAAAACACACAGATTCGGTTCAACAAATTAAGGATTTCGTTCTGTTTCCAAATTAACAGCCAAAGATTTGCGCACAGAACTACAACTCCCATTGATACTTCCCCTAAGAATATCGCCTCGTCTTTTCTTTCGTTCGTAACTGCTCCGACCACCATTGATAGTAAGAAGAGTAGGTAATAGATGCAGTAACATAGTTTAATTCGCATCTCCTTAACTGTAGGTTTATCTCCGCGATGCCAAACACCAATCAGATAAAATGAAGAAATTATCAGACCGATAACTTTATGAATTTGAATCGAATGCATTTTGGAGGTCGTGTCGTAATAGAACGCAAACGTTTCAAATTGAAATCAAAACTGAACTGACGTGGCTAAAATTCAGTGCTTGATGCCACACTCTCCATTTGTCCGTTGATATAGAAATAAAATTCAAATTACAAGCCTGGTGTGTCAATTGTCAAGTCATTTTTAGGAAGGGGAAGCTTTCGATCAATATGGGAAAACCGCGTGATGTACAGAAACTTTTGAAATTTCATGTCAATGTCATTCAGCTCACTTTTTATAATTTTGTATTTTTTTTTTTAAATTAATTGAGGGATTTTGAAGAAACTTCTAAGTAACGAAACTAACGAAATGATTTTTTTTCAAAGTGACCAAATTTCAAAAATTTAAAAGCGTTTAGAAATCTAGATGACACTCCTGTTGCTTCATGCCCAACTACATAGGTTAGTAATGAAACATGTCGAATCGTAGAACCACGGCAGAGTAAAGAAGCAGAGGACGCATATGCATTTGTATTAGTGCGTTTTGCACCAGAATCAAAGGCCTACTGATGCATTTGTCAAGATTACTCACATATTAAAGGTGTGAGTCAATCGGATCCGAGATTCAGGTCAAAAGTTAATACAACGCTCGTAAGATTAAGCACCAGATTCAATCTTGATTTTAGAAAGAATTTATTCGACAATTTGATGAGTCGACTTTACAATTGAGATCAATACAAAATCCATATCAAAAAAATTAAATTTTAAATCTTAATTGTAATTCCCTTGACTGTAAGTCAGGGTCTTCTGCCGGAAAATACCCTAAAATTTTTGTATAAAAGGTTGTATGATATGTTATGAAAAGCGGAATTGTTTGTCCCAATATTTTGCTTGTAAACACGATAACTTCAGTAATTATCAACCAATTACTAATTTTATTGTTTTAATCGAGGCAGAAATGAATTCCTGAGGTTAATTTTGAAGATGGACTATGTTGGATTAAGGATCTGGAAGTTATTCCAGAAAAACAACATTTTACACCGTTGGAAATTCAATCAATCGAAAAAGATTACTTTGATAGAATTTGATTTTGTCGGTTAGTTATATCCAGCTATCACGCATGATAGTCAGCTATCACGGTGATAGTTGGCTATAGTCAGGGATAGTCAGGTGAAAATCAGCTATCACGCATGATAATCAGTTATCACTGGCAAAAGTAACAGATTTCACGCCATGACATAAAATATTTATAGAATTTTATGAAAAACCAATTTCTGAATCGTTATTCAAATGTATGGAATGACGTGTAAGGGAAGAAGGTCTACCGTACTATTTTATATTGTATCAAAGTGAAAGAGTCCTCTAATCGTTCCACATTTTACTTTAGATTAGCGTTAACAATAAGACTATGAAACTGAATAAAAGACAACTTGTACGAGTGGTAAGTTTGCGGGCAGAGCGGAGCGAGAGCCGCAATTCACACGAGTCCTTGTCTATTTATGAAATATTTTTGATTAAAAATCTGGCCGCAAATTTACAAGAAAATAGGTAACAGAAAAAGTACTTTACCAAAGAATTTGTACTCAAGTGGAAGCGAAGGTTTTTATATCAGTTATTTGTGATGTTTCGGAATTTTAACAACGGAAAATAAAATGAAATTGATTAAAAATATATTGCAAAAATTGTCAGTCAAGGGACCTGACCCGCCCAAAATGTGGGGCCTAGTAATTTAACATTTCCGTCTACGTTATTCCCGGAATTTCAATATTGAGGATACTCGAAGGTATTTTCCATTTTCTTGACGGCCTTCTACAATTTTTCGCCATTTATCGCCAGAAGAGCTTTTGGATAGCTAGTTCAGGGACCAGACCTTGGGTTTCTGTGCACATACTTTGATGGGTTCCTCATTTTGAGTAAAAATAGAGATTAAATTTTGGAGATATTTACGGGCAGGTTGATCCCGATGGAGTGAGAAACGGGCTGTCACAGATTGGTGGTGAAAAATCATCGAAAAAATAACCCTCTACATTTTTGGGTGCTCTATTTATTCACAACAGCAATAACATATTTTAGCTTACTAATTCTACAATGCGTTCACAGTGTTATACTTAGTGTTATAATTTAGTGATTCGTAACACATAATGGTTCTTAGCACTTAGTGATGTTGAGCGCTAATTGACAATGTCATTTACTGAAAACTTTTTAAAATATTGAACATGCTGTAGGCTGAATTCAAAATCTGAAACAAAGTTCACAAAGTCTAAATTGAACCGACCAATCACCAGAGTTTGTGGTTGCTGTAAATATTCACCAAAAATGATGATGCACTTGATTGTACCAGTCCGATTCAAATAAGCAGTAAGGTAGACTATTGCTTGATAACGTAATCTCATTGCCGAAATACGTGATCATAAATATTTGAGAAATGAAGTAAAAAAACACAATGTATAAGATATTCCAATAGATTGTCACCAACAACCTAGAATTGAAAGAAAAATGATTGAAAGCAGTCGCGGACACGTTTATTCACTTCACACAAATGCCAGGCAATAAATCGAACCGCAAAGACATGGTGCCAAATTGAATGAAAAATAGATCTGGGAAGAATAATTCCACGTCGTTTACCAATCTAGGAAATAAATTTGAATTTCATGAACTTCGCATCGGAATAAAATTCAACACAGTCACCCAATCCTTTAAATGAAGGTGAGTCTTTAGTTCTTCAAAAAAGTTCATTAGCTTTTGCTCTTCCGACATCCTTGCATTTTCGCTGATTCATCCCATGTTTTTTCAACTCACATCCCAGAACTTCATATCGCAGAGCACAAACCAACAGTAAATACCAAATTATTACGGAGAAAATGATGAAGATAATTGACACAAAAATTTCAGTAACAAGAAAAGCTGTTGCAAAGCAAATTCGCTGTTCTTGTAATCCAAAGGAAACGCAATTTTCATAAATAATGTTTTTTGACTTCCAAGAAACGGCAAAACTGTAGACGATATAGAACCAGCAACAATTGTAGCCAATATAAACACAATCACAAATTTAATGAGTCTTTGAACTTTTTCGGTAAAAATGTTATATTCTTCATCGTTTCGAATCGAGAAGTCACAAACTCGATTCAACAAATTAAGAATTTCGTTCTGCTTCCAAATTAAAAGCCAAAGGTGTATGCATAGCAAGTGCAGGACTCATTGATAATTCCGCTAAGAATATCGCCTCATCTTTACTTTCGTTTTTAAATTCCCCGACAATTATTCCCTTGACTGTAAGTCATGGGTTTTACAAAAGAAACAAGTTCACTATGATTAAATAGTTATTTACGTATCGATTGAGGAGGACGAAAGAGCTACGTATTAAGTTTTATATGCTGCCTACTGGGGACGAAAGTTGAAAAATGTAAGCCCAAGGGCCGAAAGTGACAGAAAAATGTAAGCCGAAGGGGCGAAAGCGAAGCTTTCGCCGCGTGGGCTTGCATATCTGTCACTTTCGGCCCGTGGGTTTACATTTTTTTCTTTCGTCCCGCGGTAGGAAGCATATAAAATGTATGGAAATGTGATGAAAAAACGTTAAATGTTAAAATTTGTGCCCTTTGTTAAATTAAAGAGTGTGAAGTTTGCAATTCACACGACTCGTTATTTTATTGAAAACATACGTCATTTTTTACCGGGGTATTTTACATACAAAGTTTCGAAGATTTTCAGTGAAACTAAACAGAATTAAAACATCAATGGGAGATGTATTAGACCGTTCTAGTAGTTCTTCATCTAATTGTTTTTGTGACCATCAACATACAAAATTACATTTCATTGAAATAAATCAATAAATCATTGCCAATAAAAATACCATTGAGAAGCTCAGACAAACAGTCAAGGGATCTGACCCACCCAACAGGCGGGACCTAGTCGATAAGTAGTAAGAAAAGAGGGTAATATATGTAGTAAAATAGTTTCATTCGCATCTCTTTCACTGTTGGCTTAACTCCGCGATGCCAAACACCAACCAAATAAAATGAAGAAATTATCAGACCGATAACTTTATGAATTTGAATTAAATGCATCAATGGGCCGGCCTTGTCGCGATAGAACGTTAGAGTTTCAAATAGAAATCAAAACTGAACTGACGTGGCTAAAATTCAGTGCACACTCTCATTTTTTCCATTGATTTAAAATTAAAATTACAAGTCTTGTGTGTCAACTGTCACGTCTTCTACTGGCAAAGAAAGCATTTGATCAATACTTTTGCATGGGGAAACCGTGTGATATACTTACAGAAATTTTCACAATTTTATGGCGATGTCATTCAGCTCAATTATTTAATAATTGCTTTAACATTTTAATTTTATGTGTGGCTTTACGTGATAGGCTAATTCTTAGCTAATATTGATGCTGAGCACTACTAAGTGCTTAGCTTTTAATTAACAATTTCATTTACTGAAAACTTTTTAAAATATTGAACATGCTGTAGGCTGAATTCAAAATCTGAAAACAAAGTTCACAAAGTCAAACTGGAACCTTAAACCAACCAACCAATCCAAACGAACCCTTGTAAATGTCTCCAAAGTTAGTGGGTACAGTTTTCCAATCACCAGCGTTTGTGGTTGCTTTGACTTGACTTGACTTGAGTAACCAAAACGTGCTCCTGTGAGCGATCCCATGAGAACATTGGACGTGAGGATTTTGGTTTGATTGTGAGTCAGACCCTAATCCCCCCTTTTCGTTCTCCTTGATTACATTCAAAGCACACATTAGTATGTCTCCACTCTCCCCGTTCAACTTTCACCTTTCGAACTTAATGTGTGTTCTGAATGCTATCAGTGTAGGGCACACCACTCTGGTTTACTATTTTCTTATATACCACAGAGTACTTTCTGTGGTAACTAACTCAACCACCGTCGCTCGATCTATGTGGTCGGACTAGCTACTTTATCATCTTTTATCAATTACCTTTTCCCTTTGATTTTACCTTTTCTTATTTTGTCACGCTCTGTACCTTTTTAGTTCTTTCATATTCATTTTGTTTCAAGTGTCCTTCCTTCGTCATCTACTTTATTTTTACGTCCATGGTTCACTTCATTACTTGTATTGTTTTCTGAGTGTGGTAAAAAGGGGAGGATTAGGTTTGACTTTTTACTAGCTTCGTCATCATTTTTCTTTTAAAGTTACTCTTATTTTAGTATTCTTATTCTATTACTGCATTACTCATCATCCTCCTTACACCTCAAGGCGTAAGCATTCATCACACCCGGTACGTTCGCATTACCACTATCAATCAGCATGCCATTCTCACATTTACTTCAAACTAAGATCGTACACTTTTTCTCACACCACGCATTCTACACTTTCTATTCCCATTTTCGTCTTGTCACGTATACCCACAATTCAGTATGTCGACCGTAGACACCGTTATTGCCGAACCAACTTACGAGAGCAGAGGCCAGCTAATCGTTTCTGCCGAGGGGAATATTGGAAGCGGGAAAGATTTTACGCTTTCGTTCTTAGTATCCAATACATTTAACTTTTGTTAGTTAGTTTCCACTATGAGATGCATTTGTAATTTTTTTCTATTCTTGTGTCAAGTGTTCCAATCCGCACGGTGAGCGTGAAAAAAATTTAAATAAAAAGCCCTTGCACACTCAGTTTGATTGTGGGGCAGAGGCAAAACCCTTCTGCTCCGGCACAACACAATGCTGACGGTAGCAGAAGATGTACACATGCATAATACCGAACAAGTGTTTGTTGCTCTGTAAATTTTGTGTATTTTGATCAATTTGTGATTCACTTCAAATATTGAATTTGTGTTTAAATTGTTCATGAATCATTATGCGATATTGGTTTGCTGGAGGATGGCTTATTAATATCGTTATTATTGCGAATAATCATCACCAACTTTTTCGTATGGCAACATAACCTCAATTTTCTGAGTGTAAAATTTTTTCTGTGTGTACCCGAGGTAAATCATGATGTAACGAAAGATTCTGGCTTGCTTATAACTTAATTCACTAATACCGTTTGTGAGTCTATCTATTACAGCTTTTTCTGCTTATCGAAGAATCTTTACGTAAGACCGATTTGTAATTTCAATTTTTGAATGCGCATGAAAGCCCTGAATGGTACTGAACGAGTAATCTTTACGAAAGACCGAGCTCTAATTTCAATTTTTTAAATGCACAAAAAACCAGTTAGGGGAAACACTCCTGTAAGACCGCAAACGTAAGACCACAAATTTTGTTTCCCTTTGGCTGTGTTGTGCTATTCTGTAATTTCTTTTGTAACTTCGAAAATGGTTTTGAAAGTGTACTACCAAAATACTAGAGGTCTTAGGACCAAAACCGGTAACTTTTTGAACTGCGTTTTGGCGAGTGATCATGACGTGATTATTTTGTGCGAGACCTGGCTACATGAACATGTTTTGGATGGGGAAATTTTTGATGATCGATACGTAGTCTACCGTAAAGACCGTGATCCTTTGATTACCGGTAAATCGCGTGGTGGTGGATGTTTGATTGCTGTCAAGCGCAATGTTCGATCGAGACGTGTTCATGAGTTTGAGCTTGATCGAGAAGATGTCTGGGTTGCGATTGATCATGTCGATGGTAGTAAAACTTTTTTCAATGTCAAATACATTGACTGTAGGAGTGTCCTGTCTGCGTATAAGCCTCACTTTGACAAGATTAATGAGATAGTTATCAATGAGGAACCGAATTCTAAGTTTGTGTTTTGTGGGGACTATAACCTAGAAGATTCTATAACGTGGGTTTGTGGTGATGAGCAAGTTTGTATTGCGTCTAATTTGAAAAATGATGTAGCCCACGCTGTAGTTGAGATGCAATCTTTGACGGGTCTTAGTATGTTTAACCACGTAAGGAATGTTAACGATCGGTCGCTGGATCTAGTATTGTCGAATTTGGATCCTGAGTGCGTTAAGCTGAAACGTTCTGGCTGCCCGCTCGTGGGTGAGGACGATCATCATCCGGCTTTGTCTTTCACGGTACGGACGTCTCCAGTACGTTATGTGAACGAAAAACGCTCATGTAAAACTAACTTCTTCAAATCTGATTACGTGACCTTAAGTTCAAGGCTTGCTCTCGTTAATTGGGTAAGTCTTTTTTGTTTCCTTACTGTTAGCCAGTGCGTCGAGAAGTTTAATGAAATTCTTAATGAGCATATTGATAAACTGCCGAAGTCAACGGGTAAAGATAAACGGTTTCCTTGCTGGTATTCTAAAGAACTCATTACGTTGATTGCTAAGAAGGCTAAAGCCAGGAAGAAGAAGAAGAGTGGAGATGCAGTTGACATTGAGGAATACAAGAACTTGAGGCGTGCTGTGAAACAGCTTATATCTCAGTGTCATGACGATTATATTAGAAATACGGAAGATAACTTGAAGTCTAATTCGAAATGTTTCTTTTCGTACACTAAATCAATTAGAAAGACGAATTCTTTGCCTGCCAATTTAAGTCACGGAAGATCTAGCGTTAACGATAAGGATTCGGCGTGTAATTTGTTTGCACGATTCTTCGATTCAGTCTACCAGGATAGTGGAGATACTAGCGACATTTTTGACGATTTGTCGATTGACCGCCTACGTTTGAATGATGTCACAATCAGTGAATCGGATGTGAATTCTATTTTGAGCAGTTTCGATTGTAATAAGATGAGTAGTCCTGATAACATTCCGATAATTTTCTATGTTCGACTCAAAGATTCGCTGTCATTACCATTGTCAATTATTTTTAATAAATCGCTTTCTGAGGGTGTCTTTCCAGGTCTGTGGAAACTCAGCTTTATTTCACCAATCTACAAATCCGGAAAAAAATGTGACGTCACTAATTACCGTCCCGTTAGCATCATTTGCGCTAGCGCTAAGATTTTTGAGAAATTGGTCTTCCGTATGGTATTTGACTTCGTGAAATCATCAATCAGTTCATGTCAACATGGGTTCTTCTATGGGCGTTCAGTGCAGACTAATTTGGTAC